>NC_072857.1:39309594-39934594 GCF_028858705.1 Grus americana
TTTCTTCTTCAAGCTCCTTGTTCTGTTTGATTTTCCTCCAGATTTTCTCCTCTTTCTTTTCCCCTCTCCACCTTTCTTGTCTCTGAAGTTTTCCTCTTTCCTTCTTTTTCTGTCTTTCACCTTCGTGTCCTCATCCTCTCTTCATAAATCCCTTTTCTCCTAAGGAATGCCTCAATAGTAATTTCAGTCTTGCCTTTCATCCTGCACTCCCCCACATACTCTCTTGTTACTGCTAATTGTGCTCCCTTCCTGGACTGACACTGCTTCCCGAGAGGAAGGAGAACTGCCGTAATGATTGGTGGCAGCAATGTCTTAACCATCTTCTTAGAGCACAAACACTGTCACAGTGTTTGAAAAGCTACATTAATTGAACATAGATTTGTTCAAGCTGCTCATTGAATGGATTTCCCTCGTGCCTGGTTTGTGTTACAGCTTATTTTAGCTATAGACTGAATCCGAACAGTAGTTATTACTTCTGCCAACGGCTGCCTCCACCGGATGCCATACCCTGCTTGATCTGAGAGCAGAGGACCTTGCACGCACCAATGCAGAGACTCAAACAGTCATGAACACCAACAACTGGATGCTAAGTGCAATGCTGGGTTACCAAACCATGTACTTGGAACGGAAAGAAAAAGACTTTTCATGGCATAGATTTTACTTAAGATCAGCTTCTGCAAGGAAGTTCATCTATGCCTGCGTAGCAGTTTGGGGCTTTGGGCTATGCCTGTCCTGGGGCCGGGACTGCCAAAGGGACTGGCAGGGAAAGGGGGGGCACTCCTGCCCGCCAAGGCTCTGTGACCGCTCCAGTGGTCTGTTTCAGTTGTGCGTTGGCTTCGCTCAGTCTGTGCGTGATTCCCCTGGGCGGTGCACTGCAGAAGTTCAAGTATGCTCCTTCCCACCTCTATTTCCTTTGGCTTAGGAGTCAGCACCCTTCTGTTTCAGCCGGCTGCTGGAGCCCCTAGAGACGTGGCATTGCCATGCTGAGCGTTCCCAGGAGAGGTCTTTCACCTAACACCCATCCCTTTTTCCACAGCTTGGACTACTCCACAGCCGTTTGCTGCAAGCTGAAAACATTTGTAGAGAAGTAACTCAGTATGCGGAGGTTCTCTAACCCACAGGCAGCGGGAACATTTTGATCCATGCTCATCCATGAACGGCCTCACTCAGCCGTGTAATCACCAGAAACTGAAACAGCGCTGCTGATAATTTGGCTATAGCCAGGCACTTCTCATCACAGTGCTAGTGATTTCTTATGGTAGCAACCGTTGCCCTTCAGCATGACGGAAAAGCAGGATGTGGAGGCAGTGAGACATTCTCTGAGAGAAGGACTTCCAGCATCTTGCTGCCATTACCAATTTCGAAATGTCTCAAGTCTGTAACTGGCGGCAGCGTTGGTGGCAATCGGTGTTTGCTTGCATGTTTTTGTTTTATAAATACAGCGTTGGTGTGGTCTTCAGAGGTGCCAGACAGACAGCGCCGGTTAACGCCAGTGGCAGTACCGTATCTCGGGGATTTCACTGCTGCGTCGTGAACTGCATCCTCGGGGTCTGCGTGTTGGATTGGGCTTGCTGATTTAGTGCTTTAGCTAGGGCACAGGTGCGATGGCCCCGTACATGTAAGCACGATCTATTTGCATTTCATCTCTCTGAATCAGCGCAATTCCCCTAACTACCCTCTTCAGTAAATTCCTAATTGCCAGCAATTTATGTCTTTACCTATTTATTGCAGCTTGCAAAGTTTGCAGTAAATTTGGCTTGTGATTTTGTGTTTGTGCGTGTGTGTAGCAGTTAAATCATTTATGTCCTGAGAACTTTAAAGAAACATATGCCTTAAAATCAGCAAAGCATTTACTACTTTTGCATACATGGTGAAGTCTATTTTATTTTATTGCGTTACATTACTAAATAACCTTGGTTGTTATTCTTCAAGGTCTCAGTGTGTTGAGCCATTAACAGCTATGGAATGTATCTAAACTGCATTATAGCTGCATAACTACAAGCTAAGGGGTAATCGAAGATCTGTCAGGCTTAACGTAAGCATATGGACAGCTCTCCACTACTAATATACGGGAAAAAAATCCCACTTAATTTGGAATTTTTACGTGGAAGTCCCTCAGGATGCTTTTGCCTAAATGATCTTCAACTTACACAATGGAAACACTTCAACTTACAGTGGAAACACCAGTGTGGGAGAATAAGGAACTAAAAGTTACTATGCTCTGAAAGGGAGAAGGAGCACATGAATATTTAATCTGTGTATATATATAAAATTAGTACAGAGATAAACAATTTGATGAGTAATGATGCATATATTTAATTCATAGTTTTATGCATTTTTAAAGAAAATGTAAGTAGGTGGAAGCTTGAGCTTAATTAAAACAGCAAAAGAAGCATTCAGGCTAGTTTATTCTTTACTAAACATTGAAACACATGTGACAACTCCTGAAAATTGCAGTTCCTGAAAGGGAGAAACCAGAAGAATCTGTGAGATTTAACAGGAGTTCTAGTCATGCTCTGGACAGCAAGCTTTTCACAAAGTCTGCAGAATTTGTGGAAATACAATATATTGAACCTTCCAGGCATTGCCACTGGACATGCCTTTCATCATCTCAGTAACATCAGTGCCAGAGCTGTGGAAGTTGTCAGGCGTTCTGACACCACACTACTATTTTTTATGGGTTTGTGTGGATGTTCTAACTTTTGTATTATTAAGACCAAGAAGTGATTAATATAAAGAGAAATGTGGCACTGCATGGTGGAAAATACATTTTTCTTCTTGGGGCACTGTCAAGCAATTTTTCAGGAAGAATGACACAGTTTAAGAAATCCAAATCTTGAATTCCTGTTGACTCAGAAGGGATCCAACAAGAAAGAGCTGAAGCTTTAATTTCCAGCCTAGCTGCGTGCTGATTCAGATCGAGCAGAGGTTAGAGCAGAACAGTGGCCGGAGTGCCGTATAATAGCTGAAAACGTTTTCCGAAGGGCAGCGAAGCTGTGAATTGCTGCGTCCCTCCTCCAGGTACACCCACGCAGCTGGTCAAGCGGTGTTGATGTTATACAGCAATGCCTCCAGGCTGTAATCGGAATTGGCACGGCATTGCGCTGGTGTTATCTTTGTCCACATAGGCATGGGTTTTTCTCCCAGGAACTTATGTAAGCCCCGAGATTTTATATAAGCGTATACAAGTGACATATGAAGTATGGGAGTGGAAGAAGTACAACCTAATGTATACCACTGGGATATAGTATAGCAAGAGGTAAAATATATATATATCCATAAGAGAGAGGCTCAGTGCAAGAATTACTAGAAGTTATTTTGCTGGAATCAAGATAGATCTTTGCCGTAATGTGTTTACCAGCGACTTCTGTATTGTGATTTATTGAGAAGCTCTGTTATTGCTTTTAATTTTGAAAAGTCATCTATAACCTGTTCACAGGAATGAAACTCAAGAAAACCATATGTTCAGGATATTGTTGTTACTGTGTTATGTTTTATGCTTCTTCAAGATGCCTTAAATGACTTCTCTGTTGGCGGGTCTTTATTTTGTGGGTATTGCAGGTAGCTCTGGACTCCAGGTAAATTAAATGCTGTTGTATTGCTGCTATTTCTTCAGGAGAGTAGCTATTTAAGTTCTGTCTATATGGAAAAAACATCATGCAAATATATCCCTTTTTTTTCCCTGATATTGTAGATGTTATTAATTGTTTTCTTATAGTCATTTTGAAATAGGCAGGTCTAGGAGAAGCATGAAAAAGACAATGTGGTGGTTAACAAAGTAATCGAGGAAGGCTGTGCCGTGTGTACAGACTGCAAGGAAGGAGGAACAAAGATGTTTGTGTGAGAAGCTGATAAGCTGCTGTGTTACAGAGCACACATGCAAAATCAGACTGGCCAAGCCAACCCTCTGTCTGCTCTGTCACAGCTAAATCATGGTGTAGTATAACCTGTCTGCAATATCAAAACCCCATCAGAAGTGTCACATTTTCTTCATTTCACTCACATGCATTGAAGATGCATGTCGTGGTTTGCTTTTTTCTGTGTTTAGTCGGACAGTTGCCCTATCCCTGGCACTGAGCAGAGAAGTTACTGGGTCTGGATTGTGCATCATTTACTGGAGGAGCATTGTGGAGTCCCTCATAGCTCCCCCTTGGCATTATGAAGGCTGTGTCTGCAGAAGAAATGAAAAATTTATTGCCTTTAAAGGCAATACTCGCAGCGTTTTGACTCTGAACGCCCTTCCCATGTAGCAGCCTCACAGGTGCCTATATGATGCACAATAAATCTGGACATCTGAGTATCTGGACTAGTTGTTGTGATGTTGCTCTACCAGCTCTAACAACCTGTGCTTTGGGCAAACACTGTGTAAGTGAGCCTGATGCGATGTGCAGCTTTGGAGCTAGTGGCAGCAGATGCTGGTATCGAGCATTCACAGATAAGTACAGACATAACTTCTGTTAGCTTCATAGTCTACCAGTATGTTCTTTCCTAGAGGAGATGTTAAATGTATAGCTATTGTTTGACTGTCAACCAGTTGCAGATCTGGGAAGCCCTTCCAGAATCTAATACGCAATAACTAGATTTACTTCTGGGGAAAAAAAAAAAGGAGTATGTTTACTCAGGCATGCTTGCTGACCTAAGAGATGTTTAGGTAGTTAGTTAAAGCTCGTAAAAGTGGCAGGTAAATGTGAGTCATCCCAGATGGCTTCCTGCTATTCTCCAGGAAAATCTCCTGAACGTGAAGTTAAATCCTTTGTTGAGAAGGGATAAAAGGTCTCGTCTCTAGCTACACGCAACTCTTGCCACAATCAAGGAGCCACTGTCTTGTCGGAGCTATGATTTGGCCTCTGAACTGCAACAGAAAATTACTGTGCACCTCTGTTTCTGTGTGGAGAAAACAGATTTAGGGAAGGTGAAGTGTGTCTTAAAACCAAATCTAAGTTGGTAGGCTGTGTCCATCTCTACTATACATGTGTATGCAAATGAAGGAGACAAACATCTTGCCATGCCTGCATATAAATATGCATTTCAAAAGTTTTAATATTTTTGTGCCTGAACTTCTTAGATTCAATTTTAGAAGTCATTGTGTTTGGGTTTTTTTTTTCCCCTTTCCTAAATTAGCATATCTCGGGTTGTTAGGGAAATGCATGCAGCACTTTGTCGATTGAAGCATTAATTGCCTCAGGCCTTCACGCTGTAACAACCTGAATTATTCTTTCATATTCCCCTTCAGTTCTGTAGTTTGAGTGCCTTAGAAATTGTGAAAGCTGGACTCAGTCAGTGTGCAGGAGAGTAAGGAAGGTTCCGAAGCCCTGGGTTTCAGTCCATGAATTAACACGGCTACTGGGATAAGGGGACTATATCTTTCTGCTTCTCTGAAGTGCTTAGCTCACTATTTGTGTGCCATAAAATAAGCGGCAATAACAATAATCCATGTCTGACCATTCAGAGGAGTGAATCTACCATGCCTTCAAGCAGTTCACAGTCAGTAAATGGGATCATATAGTGCATATCATCTGCATTTAGTGTGACTGCCTGGTACAGAGAATATTGATTATTTTTCCATATTATCATTTTGAATTTATATCTTCATTTCCTTCTTATAGAGAACCACTCTTCTAGCCCAATGTGTTTCTCAGTAAAGAGGAACCTGTGAAAGGTGTGGGTTTGAACTGAGTGTACCTGGTCATGGTGCTCAGGGCTCAGGGACACCCACGCTTGTGTATCTGATGGATCGACACAAATGGGTCTTTCTGGCAGGAATACTCCTGAACTTCTGGTTTCTGTGGACTTCGTGCTGCTTTTCATATATGCTGACCGTACGAGCTCAAATAATGTGGCCGTTCCTAGATGACAACATTTTTTTCACCAGAATGAATTCTGAAAAGCTGTTCAAATTCATACATTAAAAGTCTTAGGTTATTTGCTTTACCTCTGGATTACTGGGTATTGTTCATATTGCATAAGAACTTCCGAGTTTTTCCCTTGTTACACAGGAGACGTTACTAAGCTATTTTAAGAATTTAAATTTAGTTCCAGAGAAAGGTAGAGAAGACATAGAGAGAGAGATGAAGGACCGAGGCTGGTTTTTCGCCTTTCATCTTGAGAAATTGTGTACCACCAATTGGACAGAGAAACACTTTTTCTAATGGAGGGAGCAAGCTTTACTTCAGGCTGATGGGATCACATGTTTGCGGAACGGATGAAAATTCATAAAAGGGGACGAGGTGAGCCTGCAGCAGCCTCAGGATGCTGGGTAAAGATACCGACAGTCAGTGCCCACTACGTGTTCGTACATGCAGATGGGAGCTATCCCAAACAGGATAACATGTTCTCGGATACGATTTGATGATGTTGTGATCCAGTTACTACCTTGGGCTTTCCTTGTGTTTGGATGGTGATGTTTCTCTTTACCCGCTAAATTGCAGGATTTTTGTTTTTCCCCGGCAACATAGGTAAATTTGTTTTGTTGGTACTTTTTTAATTATTCACATGCAACCTAGCCACTTAAACTCAAATGGAATAAAAAGCTTTATTCCAAACCAACGATGCATTAGGAGAACATTGGCAGCATTTTATATTGCTCCAACACTTTGTGTTTAATGAAGAAAATGCTCTAAGTGCACACGTACCGTTGTGGCACAGAGGATGAAGATATTTGAGCAGGCTCTGTTCACATTTGTGATCATTCCAATCCTGTCCTTTTTGTTTAAGCAGCGATTTAGATTAACATACAAGTAAAAATGAAGTATCTAGAGCTTTTAGTGAAGTAGACGCGCGCACAAATTATCAGAGGGAAGAAGTTCAGTAAAATAATATTAAACTTAGCTGGAGTTTACTAAGATGCAGATTCATTAAAACCAATTGTTAATACGAACACTTCCTCTTGATTTAGGAGGTCTAGAGTTCACCAGTTAACCAGGGAGCTCATCTAACTTCTCGAAACAAGCAGCAAATATGCTGTCACCTTTGCTTTGCAGGATCAAAGACATATAACTCAAGGGATGATGTAGCTGATACTGAAGAAATCAGGTAGATACAGACTTGATCCTTCAAGGTGAAAAAGACATTTAAGCTGATAAACCAGAACCTCAGCTGAGGTCACTTGACTTTATTAATTTTAATTTTCTCACGCTGAAAAGTTGGGCCCTGTTTTTCTGTGCCATTTTCCTTGCTGGAGAGTTGACATTTGTGTAATTCTAAAGCGTTGTCTGCTGTTGTATAATGGCTGAAGATCCGGTTCATGATTTTTTGAGCATGCCGAGAAACAAACCTTTATTCAACATACTGGTACTACTCTGTGCAGGCACAGGACACGACCCGCAGCTGCTCTAAGTCAAATTAATTCCGGTGCTGAGAAAGGAGTTATGTCCCAGCTGCAGCTCTGGCATGTGCTCCTAACAAACATTTTACACGTGGAAAGGCAGTGCTTTTGCTACCAGGATATAATTTGTGGAAAAGGTAAAATCCAAAGAAAGTCCAGTCATGTTGACTTTGTGGATGATGGGAAGGGAACAATGGGAAAACCTGATAGGGAAGAGTAACTTTTACTCCCTTTCTCTTCTGCTCATTTTTGTAGTGGACTGAGACAAGGACTGAGTAGAAATGATGAGTGGGTGAAAAAAAAGAAGAGTGCTGCTCTCATCGGGCAGCTTCTTCAAACAAGCATGTCCTCAATGGGAAGACAAAGAATTCCTGACAGTTTATACCAGCTGTGAATCTGACTTCTATTTGATACTTTCATACAATTTTTTTTCTTTTTTTATTAAAGATTTTTCTTGTTTTCTTTTAGTTTCCAGGAAAAACACCTGCCCAAGAGCATAGTTTTAATGAATCCTCTGTAATTTCATACCAAAGCAATACTTTCAGTGATAAATACCTATGGACTAATTTCCCTTTGGAAAAGCAATTCTGGCCAGATTGACTAACATATTGAGTGAAAAATTATTTTGAAGACATGCCTGTTGTTCATCCAGAGTTCTTCTTTGTGGAGAGAATAACCCCCTTTTCCAGGCAGCCCTCCACCGACATATTTTGTCTTTGAAAATTTTCCCTTTCTTCTCTTGATTGTTATTCAATGCTATCTTGCTTGCCTTTTCTCCTTGGTAGCTGCACAAAGACAAATTCTGCCCATAAATTCAGGAGGTGCTTTCTTCATATTAAATGAATTCCATTTAATGCATCTTAGGGGGAAGCATTTAAACCATGGTATTGCTGAACTTTGCCTTCCTGAGTTTCTTTGTTAGAATGACCCGTCATTCCTTTCTTTTCATGATTTAGGAAGTAATTTCCCCATGTATTTCTAACCTTTAATGTGTGGCTCCAGAATGTGTCCTTTTCAGTCCTTATTAATCCCTCTGTTAATATTGTGGTGTTTTAACTGAGTACCATGGAACTCCAAAAGCGTACCTGTGTACCTGCCTATGTTTTTCTCGTTGTCTTCCCCTTTTAACTCATGTTGCAGCTGGTTCTTCATCTCTCTGAGTCCAAAAATCTAGAACCAGATCTTTTATTCTTGGTAACCTGTTTAGAAATAAATCATTGATCTCTCTTTTCTGAGTCAGGAAAGGGAATTTGGAATTGAAACTACAGCTAGGCAAAAGATGCTGCTGGCTATTGCAGCCTGTACATTCAGATAGAAAGCATTTAAACTTTTCAGGGTGGAAATGTTTTTCACAGTAATCAGACTGAACACTCAAATGAAAGAAAATAAAAGCTCAGCCTTTTTATATTGGTCCTGTGAAATAAGCTGTGATCGTATCCGTACCTCTGGAAGGCAAATGAGTGTGATTAATGAAGCAAATCATACATTTTAATGTGTATGATAAAACAGTTATTCCAAAGAGAAAACAATATCTTTAGCAATTCAAAATATTGTTATTTGCACCTTTTTTTAATCTGCTTTTTCTTTTCGTTGCCTTCAAATTCAGGTAGGCTGGCATTTATTGCCAAGACATTGCTATTTCAAGTCTTTCCCTTCCTATTTACCTTTCCATCTACTGTGCATATAACATCTGTGTCCATTCCATCTCCCTCCCAAGCTGAAATGCTTTTTGTATTGCATGTTTTTCGAAGTCTTTCTACAGATAAATTAACCATATGAGAAAACTTTGCAGCAATCTTTCCCGTTGCTACTCTGTGTAAGTTAATAGAAACGTACAAAGGGTAAAATATGTCTCTAAATGTTAGATCCATTAACTTACCAACCTTTAAAAAGGTTGGATGGCAAGTGAATGTTGGTATGCCTAGGAAGTTTCAGTAATAGAAAACTAACTAAACACATGTGTAAGTGAAAAACTTAATGAAATACTGAGGATGTGTGTATATGATGTGGGTCATATTCCACTGAAAGTACTGGAAAACCACTGGTTTCAGCTAGGTTGTGAAAGAGGCTAGTATACTTCTTACCTTAGTGAAACAGGCTGAATTTTCATACAGTGACCCACTGTATGTATAGCTCTTTTTAAAAATCATGTAAGCAGTTGGGTTTTTTTGCTCTCCACTAATTCTACTGTAAGGCTGTTTGAAGACCTTGCATTTCTAATGGCTTTCATTTCTAGGTTACATTTATTCATAATTGGTCAATTCATACTGAATTATCTTCCTTTATGTTTTTCTTTAACTTCAAACGTCATGCTTACTCTTGTAGCTTACCTTATCACATCAGACTTCTCCTCCTCACCGAGACCCCATTTTTGATGTGTTCCATTGCATCTTTTGGGCTCCTCATTTCCCTGATCTTCTCCTTGGGCTTGTCAGCTGTTCCACTTCAGACTAAGCTGTTAAACGACAGTTTGCACAGTATTTCAGATGAAGTTATAGGAGGAACTTGGAAAAGGGCATTAATACTCCTTCACTTACACTGTATATCCCTGTTTATCCCATGATCAAATGCATCTTTCTCAGACCCGACGTGTTGGAAGCAGGAGAGGTAGCAGGAATGATCAGTGAACTCTCTCTGTGATCAGTGGATTGCGTTGCTGTGAAGTCGTTCATGATGAGCCATGTGTCAGTCGGTAGAACTTCCCGAGTTTCTACAGAGAATTTCTTCTGTATTTAAGGTTGTGTTCCCAAAAGCAAGGAGAGTAGTTCAGTTCCTTTCAAACACATCCCTTTAGTAATGGTCAGTGCAAAACAAATGAGTGCAGAGTCTTGGGAAATATTTTGAAGTTGATACATAAGGTTCTGATACTCAGAAAGGTGAAGTGTCGTTGGGCGCTGCAAGATATCGGCAGTATTTTGCAGTAGTTTTATTTTCTGACAAGCTAAATGTGGGAAAGGAAACCTCTTACCCTATGCTGGTTTTCTATACCCTGCTTTTCTCCATGCCAAGCTGCCTCCAGTTTCCCTACGGACAGCCGTGCTCCTCGGCTCTGGCTCTCGGCATTGGCCAGTCTTTGCTCTCCAAAGTACCTTGCTTCTCCTTCACTTCCCACACGGCTGTCACAAGTTGAAATGCTACCGCCTTGTGCTGCTTCCCATTTCTTCTCCTGTGGACGCTAGAAGCTAAGCCTTTGGATTTTGCACTCCTGTGGATATATATTGCATAAACTGCTAGAGGAGTGGCTGCTTCTGGCAAAAGGCAGTCTGGATAGCACCAAGCAGTTGTTCCTTACGCTGATGTGGTTATCCGTAGTAGCCTGTCCGTCTGACTGTGCCTCTGCCAGCACGCCCGTGGGCTGAAAGCACTGTCAGCGAAACAGGACCACGCAGCAGTCCTTCACTTGGGAGTGGAGCTGAGCGTGCTCACGTCGTGTTCACCTCGTCCAAATGTAACGTTTCATTGGGAGCACCCTCTCTCACGTCTGCGCCCCTTGCTTTGCCTTTCCTTGAAGCAGCTTTGCTTCTAGTATTGCCTTTTCAAAGCAAGAGTGACCACACCTCAGCGTGTCTTTTAAGACTATGAAATGCCAACATTTAATACATATTTCATATTGGAACTCCTGTATCATGGAGCCTGCAGTCGGGTTTGCTGGTGTGCGAGTTACTGAGTTGTCTCCAATGGCTCCTAGACCTTTTCCTAAGAGATTGTAACTTATTTAGAATTCATCTCTGTTTGTGTTAGGAGTTTGACTGGAATAAATATGCAGTAAATCTTTGTGTTAAAAGCCGTCAAGGCATCGTAATGTTTAACCCAAGCAAAAAATGTTGGGTTTAAGTAATTTTGATTTCATGAGAAAGCTAATTCCACTTCGACATGTTCTGGGAATCTCTCATTCACATGCATCTGTAATCTGCATCTGCAATCTAACCCATAATCAATATTAGGATGACAACTACTCAATACTGTGCAGCTGCAGATAGCAGGGACTATCTGTACCAGACATCTGTGGTGTGTTTATATCAACTCATAAGGAACACTGGATGTGCTGTCGTTACTTCAAGAGTAGACTCATTGATTTCAGAGGGGCTTTTTGTAAAGGAAGACACTTAATTCAATATGAGTAAAGTACCTGGAATCTGGCCCTTACAAATCCAACACATTCCTGTTGATTAGCTGTAACTGGAGTTGCTTTGAATCTTTAAGTTACATCTTTTCAGACCCAGACTATGCAACATGAATGCAAATTTTCACAGTCCTTGTATCTATTCGGATTTGATTTTGAATCAGAATTTTCTTATTCTTTCTCTATACTCTGTGCTCATTTGAATTATATGAAAAGCCTTCCATAGTATGTATCCTGGATGAAGAAGCAATTCCTTAGTTTTCCCAGAGACAGATCAAAGCCTGTGCAGTTTATCCAAATTCAGAATGTCAGTGCAGACTTGTACAGACCTGATGAATGAATATTTCTGAATTGTGTTCACCATACTCTTTTATCAAAGCCCTATTGCTTATTTTATATTGTTGGATCTCTTTTATATTTTCATGTCAGCTGTAACGACGTTTCCTCAGATTTTTTCTCTGCCAGGTTTGGCTGTTACATTGAATGTGAACAGATTATTTTGTGGTATGAAGAAGAAAAGTCATTTAAGACTGAGCCCGTTATTCATTACAAAAGAAATTTTTCCCGTGAACTGTGCATCATGTGAGAAAGAATAGTATTAAAGGTGTGTCTTTATATTTAGACACAATTCCAGCTTATACTTGACTGCTTCTCCAAAATTTACCAAATTAACATCAGTGCCTCAAAGTAACAACAGAAGTTTTTTCTCCAACTATATTCTGTTGTTTAAATATGTTTAAACAAAGTCAGTAGTTTGCAAATAATAGACAATTAACATGTTTCAGTTGAGAATCAGGCAGAATATTCCATTACATCTTCCTAATTTGTACAATTTGTACAATTTATTCATCTGTCTGTGAAAGACTCCATCTCGACTGACTCTAATCATCTAGAAGTTGCTCCCTCTGTGGTCTCTGGAGAGATAAAGAGCTATTTTTTGAATGATGATTCATCTCATCCAAAAATAGTTTCAATAAATCGCAAGTATAATCTAGACATACAACCTGTAGATAGCTCAGGTGGGGTGAGATGTACCTCACTTTTGATATGTGATCCTGTAGGAGTTTTCATATGTGTTTATGAAGATTAAAGATTTGTTTAAAATGACACATAATTACGATCAAGACCACGTTCTATTTCTTGCATGTTCCAAAGTGATCACTGTCAATCTTTCAGGGCATACATGTTTGTGCAGTTTAATGCTGAACTTTTACCTTCCACGGCTAATTTGTATGATGGCAAGAGACTGAGAGGAAAAGGCAGGGTGTCTTGTCACTTCTTAGAAGAACCTTTCACCTCGTCCTGGTCCAACCTGGCCTCGCTGCTTCCCTGGGCACTGTGTTATGTGCCTTGGGAAGCGTGCCATCAATAAAAGCTTCAATGAAACTCCTCTTCTTCACAGAGTACTTGTACTTGCAAGGTTCCCATTGCAAGGACGGCAAAGGCTGGAGGTCGTGTTTGAAGATGAGGTTAGTTATTGAGGGGGAGGGAAGTAAAGTTCAATCCGCTCTTAAGGGAACAAAGAGGAGCTGAAGCAGGTAAATGATGAGCAGGAGGGAAATGAGACAGCAAGTACTTAACAGAAAGGAGTGATTGAGAGGTCTTAGGAGTGCCAGGGTGCTGGGAGGAAGAGAGGTTTGGAGAGTGGGGTGCGGAGAACAAGTTCTCATCTCATTGTCGTCTCAGGAGTGTTCACTCTGCAGTACTTTTCATTAGAATGTGTGTCTTCTGTAATCCACTTCAACACAGGTAATTTGTGTCGGGGGAGCAAACTGGTTGTTTCCTTTTCGCTCTCAGGCTGGTGCTGTATCCAGCTCTGTACCTTGAATCAGCAACTCTCCCTTCATTCATAAAGCTTCAGCTTTCTCTGCAATAATAACAATATCCTTGAGCCGAATCACATTCATATCTAGACAGTTTATTTTTGGATCCCAAGACTGCTTTAAAATGTATCTTAATACAAACTTCTGTTCATGGTTAACTGAGTGAACCTGGCTTTGATTCAATATCCCCATGATCTCAATCCCAATAGCTTTTTTTTTTTTTTTTTTAATATGGACCTTCTCTCATAAATACACAGTCAAAAGAAAATGCGCTAATGCTCTGAACAAAGCAAGCTTTGATTTCATGGTTTAGCAAATCAGTCAAATTTTATCATTGTTGCTAGTTGGTGCTTCCACAAACACAACCTGTAGCAGCCTTTTTTTGCCTTTGGAAAGCATTGGAAAGCTTAACTCCCTCACAAACTACCAAATTCCCATTGATCAAAGCAAGAAAGAGGTAAATCCATTTGTATCAATGACAAATGGATTTAAGATACTATATTTGGGTCCTTTTAAAGTAAACAATCTCTATAAAAGATCTCTCCGACTTTGGTTTTAACTGGATTTCCAATATGAATTTTGCCCGTGTTGTAGAAATCTCAAGCTAAAGAAAGAGTCAAAGTACTATATATAAATGCTTACGTATGCTCCGATACTCACAGTGTTTTTGTTGAATGTCTGTGACCCGCAGGGAAAAAATAACAGTACCAGATCTCATCTGACTTGGGGGGTGGAATAGCTGAAACCCTAATTAGTCGGCATTAACGCATAGTGCTGCAGTCCACTTGTAATGCCACGTTACTTCAGAATTATTGCTCCCTTAAAGTTAGGCATAACGAATAGGACTTTGCAAAATTGGCTCTTTCTATCTTTATTCTTTTCATGTCGCCAGGAGATACATAACGGGGGGAAGTGGGCACAGGGGGGAACTAAACACGTGTGATCGCACACACACGGATTACCATGGTAGTATAGTATCTTTAAAATTGCTGAATTGTCTTAATGAAAAATAGTAAGGCAATAACTTAGCATAAATTAATTATTAATATTTCCCTTCTCTTTAATAGCCAGGAAAAGATAATTAATAAATGTTTGGAACCTAGCAAAAAAAGATGTGGTCCAAGGCCAGGGTCAACTGAAAAATAGCTATGAACGTCAGTGGAATTTGGACTTTGGAGGATCTGAGACAGGGAGAATGGTCAAAATTAGAACTTCAGAAAGCCAATTATTTCTCTAAGAATCTGCTCCATCCCCTTTTAAATGCAGACTTTTTCCCCAAAGTGCATTTAAAGAGTGGGGGGGGGCAGGCAGGGAAGAGAAATATTAAGCCTTCTCGTAAATGCAGTATGTACCCAGAGGATATTAGAAGACTTTTGAGTAAACTGTATGATTGTACCCTGGCTGAAAAACACATGAGCCTGTAATTATGTTGTGTTGTATTTATTCACTGGTGAATTCTTTTAGCTCTTTCCCCCGCCCCCCCCCGTGGGATATTCTTTATTTACAGGTCGTGTGTTTTGGGTGTACTTCATTTTTAATACCATTCATAATTTTGTTTTGGAACCGCGATATTAGAACAGTATAGCATATAAAAGACACCTTTTTGCCTTTGTGCAGCTAAAATAAATAACATATATAATACATATACATCTCAGTGCTGAATATATTAAGGCACATTCACAGTACTGTACTTTTCAACATCCAACTCTATGATTTAACTCTGCTCTGTACTATTTTTTTTATTAAATCAGACAGATTGGTGATCTATTTTGCAGTGCATGGAATGTAAGCAGTCCCCAGTACTCTTCATTCTCTGCACACCCTCTGTTCTTTAAGATATTTATTGAAATGGTTGGTGAGGTGCAACAAGCCAGACATAATATTCCCCTTGCCTTTTGTGCGACTACACTGTAATGAAGAATTAATAACAGATTCCTGAAGAATATTAATCATACTTTCACAAGCCAGTAGGGAGCAATTTCAGTGCAGGAAAATTAATGTAACGGTCCAACTCATAGGCTCATGCAGAAAGTCAGAAAAATTAGGCCCTGCTAAAGGCTCTCCTTCTTCTCCGATGCGGTGAAGCATTAGCACAACTCGTCACACAGACCACTGAGCTGCCTCCGTCCTCAGCAAGATCTCGGCCTCCCAAAGAGTCTGGCCATGTCGTCCGCCCTCCTCCTGCGTTTGCTGCACAGGTACTCAGTGAAAAGCCCTCTCCTCGCAGGATGGAGAACAGACCTAAATGGAAAGCATTCATCCCTTCCTGTAAGAATATTCCCCCTTGAGATAAAAGGTGATCTGACAATCTTCATATATTAGCATATGGGGGAAAAATTATGTGGCTGGTGAAAATATTTACTTTTCATATTTTCAAAGTATTTATTTATTACATCTTGAAAATATTTTGTTACAAGCTTCATTGTTTCTCAATTTATATTCCACCTTTTTGGAAATAGTCATGAAAATAAATTTCAAAATGAAAAGTAGTTTTAAACAAACCTCCCATTGAGGTTTCCCATCCCAAAGTTATCAGAATGAACATTCAGGTCATTCCCAAATTTTTTCCAACATTTTTCCAGGTCTGTAGAATCGCCTGAAACCTCTTCATTCAGGGGAGCCGTTTCAATTTTGACAAATGGGTATTTCTAGGGGAAAAAAATAATTCTGTCGGAGATGGTCTGACTAGCCAGAGGGCAAAGTTCCCAATGAGGCTTTACAATACCATGTTTTCTTGACGTAATAAATCTATGATAACTCTGCAGTAGTTAGTGCCTTCCATTTTTGCAAAATGCAGGGTCAGAAATTGACCCCACAAACCATCCTTAATGAAAAATTATAACGATCTGAGTACAACCTGTACAAGAATTAATTTTTCAGAATCTCTTAAAATATTACACAAAGGGTAATCATGTTAAAGGAATCCTATTAATTAGACACTGTGTTAAAATGAAAAAGGCTTTATCATGGAGACTACAGGGTTTCACTGCGGTCTTGTTTTTTAATCAGGATAAACATATTGCATCAGGAAGAGATGTATATTTTTAGTAAGCTCATTGTTGAGGATCTTTAGTAAATTAAGGCTAAATCTCAGCCCCACAGTTAAGCACAGAAGTGAGTGACCAGTGGGAAGAAAGGCATAGGGGGCTACTTGTGAGTGAGGTGATTATTCTGGGGGAAAATCTCCCAGTCCTAGCCTAGTTAGGGGTTTGTTGCTGTTTTCACAGGTATGTTGAATAGAAGAGACTCCAGTGAAGCAGTCATGAAAAATTGTCAGAGATACCTGAATCAGTCTTTTGTTATTCCTGATGATTTTTTCATTCATCTCTAACGTAAAGCATGTTCAGCCAGTGTAACCTCACGTGGCCAGCTGCTCACCTGAGTAACAGGGTTCTGGTGCTGCGCGGCGGGACGCTTTCCCTTATGCTGGCAAGCCGCGCCAGTGGCTCCTGACAGTTCTTCCGGGAGGTGGGATGCTCATTGCAGCAGGTCTTAGTGGTAGCTGCGCACGGCAAGTTCATGGGCACTGGAGCTCAGCCTTTCTCTCATCCTGCGTGCTTCCTGCTCTGCTGCTGTATTAAACGCTGAGGTTAACAACCCTGCCTTTGCACTTAGTCATGGGCTGCCATGCAATGTTGCGAGGAATTTAGCCTTTCTGACAAACTGTAAGTGCTTGTAAATCTGAACTGGGCCATGAGGATGTGCTGGGGCTCAGAGGAGGGGTGTGTGAAGACCTGCATTAAGCCAGCTGAACCTGGCACTGCTTTCCCCCCCCCCTTCTTTTGGCAGGAGGGGCCTCTATCCTGAATCAGTGACAGAGTTAGCACGAAACCTGGACCCCGGTGATTCGTCATCCCTAGCCAGCCAGCTAAAAGGCACCCCTTGTCCCACCTTGTAATAAATGTGGCAGATGTGGTGTATGTCCTTGGAAAAAGCCCACAAATACTGCAGTTTCCAGAGATGACAAGACCTTTAGGATTGCTCTGACTCTTTCTTAAATGTAGGGATTAGGACGTGAGGGTATTATACTCTGTTGTCTTCTTCCTCGATTCACTTCTCTAGGTTCTCACACACGACACTGCCCCCAGTTTAAATCTCCAGAGATCACACAAGAGATGGAAAAGGCTCATTTTGGGCTTTTTGCCCTTGCTTTAGGGCAGAAGCATCAATGGTCCAAAGTGTTGAAATATTTCTTCTGAATCTGCATGCTGGGTATAGTTTTTAGATCTTTCAGGCAAAGGAGGAATGACTTTGCATGTTGAAAGTAGCAATCAAAATGCACAGTGTCTGAATTTGAGCTCTGATGTAAATGCTGCACAAAATCCCAATCAGCTCCTAGCAGAATTTCATAAGGGCACGCAAGGAACACCTTGATTAAAACAGTGGTCTACTGAGCCTACTTTCTAACTGCTTCTTATTGTATTAATTCAAAGTTTTTCTCTTATTGGAAAATTAAGTAGCAGGTGTAGTTTTAATGAACTGTAGCAGACTGGGTTTAGTGGTGTGGTAAATAGATTGTGATATTCATTTCCAATTAAAGTTCTTTTGCAAAGATCAATGAAGCACATTCTCATAAATTGAATCACAGTAAACTAATAAACAAATTTCTTTCAGCCTGCTGATGGCAAATTCTTATTTCCTTAACATGTTAGATCACATCATGGTATTAATTATATGATGCATGAGCAACAAAGAAGCAATCATTTATTTAGCAATAATTTAATATTTATTTTTACCTTGGAATTAGCTTTACAGATAATTCCATACCTATAGGTAAGGAACATTAAGCATTAGAAAAAGGAAATTTCAAGTGAATATTTTTAATGCTTGACTTCTGTCTATCATGCAAAGAGATTTTAAAAATCTTGTTAATGAATATGCTGCATTATTTGTTTTGCTGATTAAAAGGGCCACTACATCTGGAAGGGTACACCGTAACCTTTAAACTCAATTAGTATATGAGACATTCACATCAGTAGCAACAGTGTTCATGAATAATAGAGCAAAGGCTTAATTCTGCATCTGTAAACACACTGCTATAATCATTTAAAAAATTAAGATATTAATTTACCAATCTTAAATGTCAGCAGTACGTTCTTAGCATATAGTAATGGTGTGACAGTTTATTGGGATCCTACTCTCAGTATCTAAGAATACAGCGTTGTGCTGAATGGAGATTGACTGAGGTCCCTGGGGGGATACCTGCACATAGGCTGGGCTAATGTCATTTCTTGAGATCCTGTCGCTATTGTAGGCATGTGAGATGCCTGTCGGAATGGATTAGACATCCCCAGAAGGAGCTTTTTTAGGCTTCCACTACATGAAGCTATATAAGCTAAGCTTGGGTTTGGAAGGCCAAACTCCTTTCGATCCCTTTTTAGGCTGTTAGAGAGAGATCAGTTTTGCTTTTCAAAACCTTGAGGTTAGACTTCTCTGGTGTCTTCTCTGGAAAGGCCCATCTTTCACCTTCAGCTATAAAGAGAAGTGAGAGAGAGAGAAGACCAAAGCTCATTTTGTGAATATCTTCTATGTAAGTAATAGTCATTTGTGAATATTTTCCCAATAGATAGTTTTAAGCCTGGACTTACTCATTTTCTGCAGTCTTCTTCATGGCACTAATGCATCCACAACATCTTTGCCTTCCGCTTAACAGAAGCTGCTGCTTTATTGCACTTTGGGGTCTGTCTGTATTCTGTTTTTTCCATCTACTGTTTCTCTCAGACGAAGTTTATTGCTAATGACTGACTCCTCCTAGTTAGTAGTATTGAAATGCCTCCTGTAAGGACTCTCCAGGTTCTCCAGAGCTACCTAGGAGTTTGCAAGTGGAAGGCTGTCATTTCCTGCCTTGGATGGGTACCGACTGTGGAGAATTCCACTTCTGAAAAGATGAAAACCTTGTGGTTGCCTTTGTCTTATTTTTAATGCAAAACATGTCTTTGGAAATTTTGCAGTCAGCCAAAAATCTTTTTCAGGCTTAAATATAGTCATTGTGCAAGTGCAGGCTATCCAGAAATCCAGCATTTATTTTCCTTATGAGACCAGGGCAAGAGATAAAAGGGAAAGATTTAGGTCACGTAAAAGGGAAAATAAAGTGGCTGGTGACTTTGTGTAGCTCACTCGTGCGTCTCCTTTTCTGTGCTGCCCTTGTCCTTGGGTTCCTTGTGTTCCTTGTGTTTGTCTAAGAGGTGAACTGTAAAGTACAATCACAGTCATTTTCTTGTTCTTCAGTCCTCTGGCAGATAGCCGCAATTCTCTGGTGATGACATATTTTCTGTTCTCCGTAGTGATCTTTTTACAAAAGCCTCCATAAAAGTGATTATTCTGTTTCAGTCATAGTGTTAGGTTCCTTCTGGGGGGAAGGAGAATGAAATAACAGAAATCTGGCCATAATTATGAATCATTAAGTTTGCAATGTGTGACAATTTCCAGAGTGGAGGCGGGGTCTGTATCGGGACATGCCAAAGGCTACTGGTGATGCCGAGTGGCCATGGTCGCTGGAAAGGCGTAGTGCCAGATAGTCCTTGCAAGAGGTAAACCACCTTCCTGCTTCGCACCAGGCAGCGTCTCTCTTAGCTCCTAGATCTGCCTATAGGTCTTTACTGAGTCTTTTCCAGAAGACTTGAAGTTGTAATTCTTCCAAACAAGCAAAAACTCACGTTATCTTCAAGCTGCGGATATCTTTGCTCAGCACATAGACGCCTCGTCCTTTTGGCTCACTGTGCGGCATCAGAGATTGCTCGAGGCACTGGGTTCACACGCGTCCTCTGGAAGTTTCTCTGTTGCAGCTGTGCATCGTAACTCGGTATTGCCCAGTAAGTTTTATGAATGAGTATGAATTAGTTGTGATCAGGAGAAGTGCTAGAGTTAATCAAATACTAACCAAAGGTACTGTAACCACTGGGAAGCACCTTTCCATCTCACGCATTCAATTCGAGTTATTCTATTAAGCTAATAAGTTTGGAAACAGAAGGAAAGTAACCATTCCAATAATGTAACGGACTTGAGATGGGAGGAAAATTAATCTGCAGCTTAACAGACTGAGAAATACTTACTGTAGTGCAAAATAAGGTTTGCAATATGATGAATTACTTGTGTTGTGTGGAACAGGACGAGATGAGAGAAAGTTTAAACACGGTTTTCCTGAGAGCAGAGTTTGACTTGAGTTTCTTTGATATGGTCATCCAGCATCCCTCCTTCGCAGAGAACATCAACGGACCCAGCATTTGTGAAACTGTTAATTGGGGTGAATTGGAAGGCATATAGATATGTGGCTGGCTGGATTGTGTATTTTCTTGCATTAAAGTTTGTAGAAAGTCCATATATACGCAAAGCTAAACAGTTAAGGGTTTTACTTCATGTGTATACTTGTTTGTGTGCATAGTTACCTCAGATTTGTATGTGAGCAGGAATTTGCTGATTTTGTTCAGGGCCCTGCTTCACTATAACACACCAATAGCAAAAATCTTGGCTGTGCTGCAGGCAGTGATAGCACTCCTACCCACTTAATAGGACAAGGACTTCTGCCTGGATCCTTAGGAGAGAGGATAAGGCAGACTTCTATATTAATGTATTTTCTTCTCAGATGTTGAAAATAAAGATCAGAGCTATATGTTGGTAAAAATATTAATTGGTACTGGAAGTACTAATTTATTTTTGTGCGTGAAATAATTATTTTTCCTTCATAAAAGCTTAGAATTATTAGCATACAACACCCGTCTCCAGAGCATGAGAGCTGTTGCGTTGGTAGAACAACACATGTAGTCTCTCTGAAACTAGGACACCTCTTGGTAAATCTTTCTGACTATGATCTGTATCAACAGAGCAGCAAGTTTCCTTACTTGCTCCCAGCCCTCCCCAAACCTTTCTTCACAATCATCTTAATTACATTCCAGTATTTCAAAGTTAAGCATTTTATCTCTGGCCTGAACTAGCATGGCATCCAAGCCACTCATGGGTAAAATGGAGATGGAGATACTGTACGTGCTAAAAGCTTGTGTAGGTTCGAATCAGCCGGACGGAATCACGAAACAAAAAATCCAGTGTGGGCTGTTAAATATAACCAGACTGCCCCGGCTCAGGAAAGCTGCAGGTTGCTGACAGCCAGGGAACTGCTCTGAGGAGCTATCACTACGTTCCTGCCCTGTTCTTATACTCTTTCCCAGGTAGGGAGGATTTAGATTAAATGGACCTTTTGCCCCATCTATATGGATTTTCTTACCTTCTGAGGTTTTTATCTACTATACTATTCAGATCCCTGCTTAAAATCCACTTCTTCCAGAGATTTTTTTTTCTTCCTTCTTTTCATGTGCTTCTCATCTTACATGGTCTTTGCAAGGATAGTGTCATCTGTTATGACTCTAAAGCCTGATGTAAAACTATGATGTAAAAGTATTTCTAATTCTTAAAAATCATTCAATGTATCTGACAAACTGGAGAATAGCTGTTGAAATGGAAATGACCTGTGGAGATTTGTTTATAAATTTAGGCTTCTCTATTCTCTTGGGTGATTTGAGTGATTTCAGTGATTACACAGAGTTTGAGGACTTCGATCACCAGGTAATGATGTGGTTAACAGAAGATTGGATTTCCTGCAAGAAGCAATTACCTTGATTGATAAGAAAATTTGAGAAAATTCGTTCAAGACTTAATGAGATTGACAAGGTCATGGTTGAGCCAGGCATCCACCTTGAATAGATAAGGTTATATGTTTAGAAGAAGTAATCCAAAGACAATAAGCTCCTCAAAAAATGGATCATTTTTATCTGTGCTGAGATGATGAATGAAAACATTAGACTTGTGCCTGTGACAGAGAGTCTGGGGTGTGAAGATCAGGAGAGATTCTTCACAAAGTCATTTATAGCACTAGTATTGCTGCTGTCCCTTTTTTATACCATTAAAAAGAATATAAAAATGACTTTCAGAATCTTTGTGGCCTCAAAATTCATCCCAGACCTTTATCTTACAACTCTGTGAGATGTTTTGTCTGTCAAGAAAACTGGAGGTCATAAGAGAAGGGATATCATTCCTGACTGCGTGCTCATCTCCTGCTATCCACAGTGAGTTCCCTTAGGGCTGTCAGCAAAGCCAAAAACACTTTTTAAATTCATGAATCCTGGAGTCTTTCTTAGCCTGGGTTAAAAAAAAAAAAAAAGAAAAAAAAAGAAGTATTGCTAAGATAGCTAAATAAGACATTAAAAGGAACTAGAAATAGATGAAAGGAGGAGATGATTTATTGTGTCAAACATGCTAGGAGTCATTTATGGAAAAATACATTTACACATACGTAATTTCTATCTTAAAGTGATGTGGTGGATTTTGTTTTCTGTTGCAAGTGATAAGAAATGGACATGGCCAGTAGAAACGGTCACTAATACTTTTTAGTGTACTTTAAATGTGAGTGTTTGACACCACATTTGACTAAACCTGTGCTTTAGTCCTTATCCCAAATCTAACTGTATAGTACTCTTCTGCCTCTTTTTTCCTGATGTGTCATAACTATTGGAACCAATTAATTTAGAAATTTCTAACCTAATTTCATCCTAACTCCTGGCTCATTTTCACTATTTTTTTAATATTTACTTGTGCATAGTGATTCCAACATACAGTCGCCTTTTAAATGCACGCGGCTTCAGCCTTGGAGTTAGTCTGGCATAGAAACCTCTTAAATGGCAGAAAAAAAAGTTCTGGTTTCATTACTTATGCAAGATCCTTACAAGCCGTGTACCAAAAAAAAGGCACTTCAAACTTACTTTGGAAGAGCTGTATCATTCTATTTCAGAAAAGTGTGTTCATAAGGGCTTATATTTGCTTATATAATATTTTTTTAAGACTTTGCGTGTAGTGGGTGTAAATACATGGAAGGGAAAGTAATTGAAAATAGAGTGGGAGGTAGTTGGATATATTCAGTGTGTAGTCTTTGTTGGACTCTAGGCACTTCTCTGTATACTTCATTCAGTTTTCATTTAATAGATCACCCCAGAATGAATTCAAGGAAAGTAAACATGCATTCATTTTTCTGTGGAGTTTGTAAACGCACGCACAGAAACCTGCAGCTCCTGATCCACAGCAGGTAGAATAATCCTACTTTCACTGAGCCAATGCCAAGCATCTGCCCCTTAATTCTCTCTTCATTTCCCTGTTTTTACAATTACACAGAGTAAAAAGTATTCTCTGCTCACCCCAGCAGGATTTCTGAATCGTTTCTACAGAACGCCATTACTCTTTTACAGAACGCTTTTGATTTCATCTCCGATAAATTCTGCAAAAGTCTCCTAAAAAGCCTAAACTATACCTTTGATGAGGCAGTGGTTCTATTTTCTGGTTTCAGTAAATAACGTATTGAAGCTACTCGTACTTTATAGAATTTGTTTATATTGTTATCAGTAACCCTGCATGAAAACACACTTGAAATGCTAATAGATCATCCCACCCTTAGTTTGGAAGGATCCTACTGCACTCTTAATGTTACTAGGAAGATTAAATTATGAGTAGTTCTGCAGTCAATGGACAGGATTCTAAACTAATTCAACGGCTTTAATACCAGGACGTAAGATGTAATGCAGAAAGAAAATTTAAAATTATGTGGAATTGCTTCTTGTGATGTAAATAACTGGGGTTTTTAGCTTTTGCCTGTTGGTTTTGCACGTCTAATGGAAATGGATTTTTTCAGCAATAAGAGTGAAGGGGGGTTCTCAGTGACAGATAAGTTTCTTCGGCAGAAGGACATTTTCCAAAGGAGATGCACACGAGAGGAGCGTGCTGAATACATGCGAAGGCTCTGTGCTTACAGGGCATTTGGCTGGGATTCCTAATGCGTGCTGAAACTTCCTTCTTGCCTTGATGGCTACATGATTTCTTCTTCTGTTCAGGTTATGACTGTTGATATCACTTTTATTCCTTACCCGTTTGTAGAAACTGTACTCCCTTCTCTTACCCGCATTGCTGTTCTAGTCAGCTTGGTTACCAAATACAGTTTTCTGTATGAGAACTCCCTAATTACAAATTCTTACAGACGCAGAAACCTTTAGTGCTGTAGCTGTGTTTCCCCAATGACAAGCATGGGACTTAACTATGGACGTATTTCAAGATCTTAAAGGATTAATGTGATAAGATTTCCAACATATTCTTAGTGGAGCTTGTAAGACTGGGATTCCCTTAGAGCTTTTTTTTCCTGAATTACCAAGATGATGTTGATAATTATGTCTTTTGCTTCTTGCCGGGTGTCTGCAACAGGGGTGGAGTGCTTCACTATCCCAGATATCATGGTGTTTCCCTTCCTCACGCAAATCTACGCAGAAATTTAGTTCGGAACCTGAAAACTTACTGCAACATCATGTATTGACACTTTCAGCCCTTAGGATTTGATTTGCCAACGTTAGCCAGCTTAAAACAAAGTATTTCTTACAGTGCTCAGCGGAATGGAGAGTACTGAAGTCTTCCCAGAAGCATTCCTTTGCTGTTGATTCTTCTGTTGTGCTGTGGTTTCTGGTTATTTATTGTCGTTAGACTTTGATGCTGAAGGTGCCTAGAGCTTTAGATAAGCAACTTCATCAAGCTGGGTCATGCATAACCACCCAGCACTTTCTTGCTCAAATTTAGAGGTATATTGCAGAGGTCGTTCATTTTTATGCAGTAGGGAGTTGTGATTCCTGATGCATTAGTTAGTGAGAGCATCTGGGGGGAAAAATCAGACAAGAGCAAGTCAATTTGTCTTCCTTTATCGATAGCAAAACCATGAATCTCCTTGAGTTGGAGATCTGCCTTGGATTGATGCCATGTTGAACCTAAGCTCTCTGAGAAAAGCTTCATTCCTTTCTTAAGGTTGAAAGACAGGAATTTTGTGTTGTTCCTCTGCAGAAGAGGAAAACAGGTTAAGTCGATGATAGATGTGAAGTCATCAGATCTCCAGAACTTTGTCATCTAGTCATTCAGCTTCATGCGATGTAAATTTAGAGATGACATAAATCAAGAGATAGGTTGCAGGCCAGTGAGTGGCTGCTTTGATAAAAGAGAGAGAGAGTGGCGCCCTGTCGGGGAAGCAATTAATAAGAGAACCAGAGCAATAATAAGTAATCTGTGCTTCTGATCTATCTCAGTACAGTAAAGCACACGCTTAACTTTGCACATATGAATAGCTTCTTGGAAGCCATTCCTCTACTGGAAGTTGATAAAGGTATTCACATACTGAAAATTTATATACCTTTAGTGAGGTTTTAGTGAAATGTTTCCTCCCCTCTCTATATATGTCCTGTGTGCCTTTCCGAACCAGCGGATCTTTATCCCTGCTGTCTGGCAATTCACACATACATAGAAAAGGTCATCTGTGTTCCTTGCTTTGTGAAGAAGAGGAGAGCTTGTAATGCTGTAATGAAAACACCGGTACAGAAAAATGTTCCCCCTTCCCAAAGAGAAGTCAATGTAATTAGCATAAGTCCTCCCTCTCCTGGAGGGGAGAGAGAGATAGCACCCAGGCTTTGCGGGGGGGGGGGAAGGACTTGAGAGATCTGCAAATGATCTTATCCAGTGTGTTGGAAAACAAAGTATTTTGAATAAAGTAGGAGGAGGAAATTACTTTGGAATGGGAATTGTTCATTCTGACAGGCCAGCAAAGGGGAATAACACTTTTTCCTCGTATATTCATATATGTTAAAAGTTCTCTGACGAGAATTCTTCTCTCTCTTCTACGAAGTGGCTGATGCCAGAAGTTTAAGATGAGTGAAACCTTCTAAGACATCATTTTCAAGTTTGGTAGAGTTCCTATTCTCCTGATCTTCCTCCTGCCCCCCATCAGTGTTTCCACCAGCTGTCAGCTACCATGTTAAATTTGGCCTCCAATTCCTTCAGCTAGTTTAGGTTTCTTTAGTTGATATGGGGTTTGGGAAGGGGGAAGACAAGGGTTACTCAACCTGCGTTTCTATTGCTTGTTTAACCTTTAAAATCAGAACATTATAGGCTGTGAGGGATTTGAAATGAAACTTCCATTCAGATTACGGTGACAACTTCAACTTGACTTTGCTTTACAAGGATTTAAAATCAAAAGAGTTTTCACTTTTTCAGAAATCAGTCTGTGCCCTTTTTTACCTTAAACCCCAGGGATAATTTTTCAGTCTTCTTGATGGGACTCTTTTGGCACTGTCAGCCTTGCTAAGTTAGCGTTCATCCAGGCTTTCTAGTTAATGTTTTCTTTACTCGCAAGAACAGTTGCAATCCAGGTTAACCTTTTAGAGGGTTTGTCACAATGCGCCGTCAGAGCAACTGAACAGGCATCAAACTAATCTCCTCAGTCTGGCGTCATGGGTTGGCAATTGACTGGGAATATCTATTGCCTGACATTACATCATCCCATATAATACAATTATTAAAATAATTTCTAGGCAAAGCCCTTGATACGATATTTAAATTATCATAGTCACAGAAGATTCTGGGCAGGTTACTGTCTTCTCTTTTTTTCCACCGAGTATCTCTACGAGCTATTTTTGTAAAGTAAACCATTTAGCTGAAATCAAAATTGAATTTAATCTAGACATTTGTAGGAACACAAAAATTGTCATAACACATCAGAGCAATGGTTCATCTGGAGTTGCTAAGGTGTCTTGCCTTTGACAGGAGCCAAGACCAGATGCTTCAGAAAATGGTTTAAAACCCCTATAATGGATAATTCAGCAATAACATGCTGGGGGGTGGGAGGGGGTGGGTTCTGGCCAACCTCAAGCAAGTAGCAACTGCCTTATGTCCTGAAGTATCAAGGCTGAAATCCCTTAAACACTATAACAACACACCTACCATGACTGCTCGTAGAGACTTACTGGGTCATTTAAATGTCACATTTCTCATTTCAACAAGCACGCGGATTTCTCTGAAGCTTCATTTTCCCAGCATCGTACTTTCTTAATTATTTACCCTGTACACCTCTTCCCAGCCTGTGTTTTTCTCTCTATCTCTGTGTGGGGAGTTTATGCCCATTTGGATAAGAAACAATCTTCTGTCTTGCAGCTTCCTGCAGATGCTTTTGAGCCCTTGAGAAGTCTCTCAAGTGCCACAGCAGAAAGGCACTCTCATCCATCCCCGGTGCTGTAGATCCTGTCAGCAACAGCAGCATCCGCTGCCAGGATACGACAGAACATAAATCTGTTGGTAATGACAGCTATTCCATGGCCTTTCCAATCTGCGGCTATCAGAAACCCAGCTTTGGACAACAGCCATTCTTTCATTTAATATTCGGATGGATGGCTGAATGGGTTGATTCCTATCTACCTGGAAGTAACAGTAGTTCTAAATTGCCTGGAAAACCTCCCTCTCTCCCAGGGTGGACACGAAATTTCAAATACCATCTTTAAAAATACAATCCAAATTCTCTTTTAAAGTGTCCTTACAGAGAAGTATGCGGTGCCCAATTGGTTTTTATTTATATTAAATGAATATACATTGCAGATGCCTGGGCAAATTTGTGTAGAATCCTCTCTGTGTTTCAAATGCAAAAGTTAATGGGAATTTTGCATGCAGAAGGACCCTGAGATGAGAACTGTGAACAAATCTGCCTTCCAGTGATTTTTTTTTCCAAGTATTCTGCAGCCAGCTTTATGCTCAGATACAAAGTTACTTAATGTAAATGAATGAGACTGTGTGCTAGTTTGATCTCTTCTTATCTCCTCCTCTGCTTCTGGTGCTTGTAAGGAGTATCTGATGGCAAAGCGCTAGCTATGCAGCAGCAGTTCACCTTTTTTCTCTCGGGAGGAAACCCTTGGCTTTCTGTTTCGTGTCTGTGAGGTTCCGGATGAGAGCCGAGACGCATGTGAGAGAGAGGGATCGGGCCCTGATTCTCCTCCTTATTACACTGGTGCTACGCTGGTTTGACACTGCCGAACATCAACAGAAGTACACCGATATAAGGACTGAACGTATCTGCGTATGGACATGGGATGGGCTGACATCTTTTCATCGCCGAAAGCCTGAGACGAGGCTCTAAACTGAGATCCTTCTGGTACCAATACGAGACGTCTTGTCACACCGCCGTGGGACTAGATCCTGAAACCAAAGATCCAGCACCCCCTAAGATGGGCTCAGCATGAGCGCTGTTAAATTAATTTGGTGATAGAATAGATTAAATACAAATATTGACTTCTTTTTTTTTTATTTTTACAATTATATTAATCCAGTAGGATAACTGCCTAAATAAAAGCTGAGCTCCATTGCATTAAATTATGTTTTATGCTGGCAATATTAAAATTAAAAGAATGACCTTCTTAAATCTGGTCTTAATAGAAATCCCCTGATGTTTTTAATGATTTCTTTATTACAGTTCTTATCCTGCCAGGAGTTGCTTTTGTTTCTCAGTAATTACTCATGATTAAAATAACATGGTATGCAAATGCTGTAGTAGAGCCGTAGATTGAGGTTGTTTAAGGCAGCATTTACAGCTCTGCTCCCTTTCCTCCCCCATGGCCCACCTCGTTCATTTTGCGCTCTTTCCAGGGTCAAGCGTGTCTCAGTACCGAAACTGTTTACAGCTTAGAGAATTTTTTTCCATTGTAAGTGTTACCACCCTAATTTTTCTTTGAAAATTAATAGCATAATGTTATTGAAGAAAAGATCCATCTTTTGAGTGCAGTCTGCTGCAACTGATGGCAGGATTTCCTGCGCTGTAATTCACTTTTGTGTACTGTACTTGACCCTAAAGTGATGTTTTTATCCCTCCAACATAAACAGTGGAAAATATTTTTCTTTGCATTGTTTACTTGAGAAGGGGGAAAAAACTGGCCAACTTTCTTCATCTTCACTTTCAAAAACTCCTTTTATTTAAGAAAAGTTTGGTGTTCATCTATTTCTATTCCGAAGCAAGTTTCTTTAATGCTAGTTCTGAGAACAGCCAAAGCAGATGCAAATCCAGTTGTCAGCTTGCAGTGCTGCACCTGAAGATTTCTATAAAGACACAATTTTTAGCATGATTAGAACCTCATTACAAACATTATAAAGCTTAATACATTTTGTGTATTTAGCGGACTGTAAATTAGAGGACTGAGAAACTTCTCTGTTCAGAGATAGATTATAATTTCAGTTTGGAATGGAAAGAGAATGTGTGTTCATTATGTTGGATAAATTGGAGATGTAACTAGCCTGCCAGTAAAGCCACCTTTGCTGGCACTTGACCTGTCAGTGAAATTCAGTCCTGTACATGCTTTTCTCTCCCATTGTGCTTGCAGAAATGCTCAGAGCAATCATCAAGCACCGAGTCAGCTGGATTTTATTGATTTATAAAAAAAAAACTAAGCCATTTTGCAGCTTGCTCTGTATTTTTGATCATTTTTCAAGTCGATTCTTTGAAATTTGTAGACAGTTGATACAAGAAATCTGGGGCTGCCATCTTAGCCCCAACTTGGCTGACTTACATATTCTTCTAGAAAGAAAGAAAAAAAAAGCATACTGAAATTGCAAAAGAAAAGAAAATTAATGAAAAAGTATAACCCCAGCACTGCCTGAACTGCAGTTATAGCAGAAGCTGGATGTCGACAAGCCTTCCGAGTGACGGCTGAGGAGCAGAGCAGCCCTGCCACCTCCCAGCACATCTGTCTGGGGCGAGGCAGATGCCTGGCATCCTGGACACACACTTAATCGAAATGAACAGAGACTGTAGCCTCTTGCAAACAGATGCAATACCTCAAAGCCGAGCTCCTTCTCTGAAGGTTGCAAACCTCCTAGCTCTGGTTTGCTGTACTGCGAGCAAAGTCAATTCCCACCAAACTTGCTTGTAAATGAAAATACACTCCTACGTGCAAACTGTATCTTTACGCCTTAGAATAGTGGCTCTTCCCTGTGAAATTACCATATTCTACAAAGCAGATGACTCATATCAAGAGCATTCTTAAGGGCCACTAAGAAACAGATCTGTTCTTCAAAAAATTCTGCCTTTTCATTAAGTAGTAGTCAGGAAAGCTAACTTCAATGCAGATCATTGCCTGCTACTCTTTCGCCCATCACAGATGGCAGGAGGCACATTTGGGACCATTAATAACAGAAGCTGTCAGCAATTCTTTTAATGATATAACCATGCTGCTTCCTCTAAACAGAAAATAACATGATTTGTGTAGCAAAAACTATTGCTCAGTGATAGGGACATCATCATCTGTCATCTCTGTTTGTTTTATTTCTGAAGGAGCTAATCAGGAAACTGGCAGCGCTTTAAACCACTACCAACTACCAGTCGCCTTCTCAACTTCAAACACAACGCAAAGCCAGCGTTTGTTTTTCCTGTGAGCGGCCAGTTCTTCTGAAAAACATGTAAGCTCCATCTCTGCATTCAGTCAGTGGGATCCACCATTCAGTATTCTTAATTTTTCCCCAAAGTTGCTTCTGGATCTACTCGGTCTAATTCAGCTGTGTTCTGAGAGATTTTAAAGTCCTTAGTTGCTGCTGCAGTTGTCTTGTTTGGCTGTGTTGGCTCTGAGACATTGTAAGCTCAGAGTTGATCTACTCACTTGGATACCATTCTAGACCTTCCCATTTCACTTGCAAGACTCCTAACTTGGGCTCAGCCCTTTCGTGGCAAATCTCCGATATAATTTCAGACTCTTGGATTGCCTACAGATTTCTTAACTAGTTTCTGATTTTCCATCACATGCCTGATGCTAATGGGCAACTGGTTTGCTATGCAGAGTCTTAATATTTCCCCGAATACGGGCAGGTCAGTGGCACAAACCTCTAAGTGCTTTGAATATTTTCCCTTTTTGCTGGCATGAATCATTGTCAAAGACATCTGTTTTCAGCTTGGACTGTAGCTTGAATTTGAAGTGAAGTCTCCCATCTTCAGCAAGTCAGGAAACGGTACACTTTTCTCCCTGAACTGACGTTTGCCTCTTGTTTTCCACTGATGGGCAATAATTTCTATATAGCTCTCTGCACACAGCTAGAAAATGGTATAGAAGGTACTGGGGGGACAACATCAATAATGACACCTTGCTTCTTATTTTAAAGTTGAGTCTGCTGGGTTTGTTTCATATTGTTTCCTTTTATCTCAATTTCTTCTTTTTCCAGCATATTTACTTTTCCTGTTGACATAATGATTTCTTAATTCATATTCCTTAATCCTTTATCATTTTCCTCTGACTTATATTCCTCTCCATTTTCTCTTTATTTGTTCTCTTTTCCTTCCTCCTCTTATTATTTTGCCTTAGTTAAATTCCCTAACTTTTTCTCTGTTTTCCATCCTTTGCAAGATACCAGCCACTCTCTGCTGTGATCAAATAACATAATCGCGCTTCCTCTGACACTAAGGAGATAACCCTTTTGTGCGCTTCCCTTTCTTGCTCAGTGATACAGACAACTCTCAAGTGATGACAGAAGCCAGCTAAGCGGTGATGAAATATTAACATTTTCGGGCACGCTGCTGAAAGCCTGCATCGGAGAGAGGTGGTGCTATTTTGATTGATTTGCTGGTGGGATCCAAGGGGAGGGATGGAGCTGCCCAAGTGTTAAGAGTCTTTACTAGCAGCACAGATGACAGACTTAAGACAAGCCCTAAGCAGTATGTCTTTGAAATTTAATAACATAAGAAGAAAAATATTCCACACTTCACTAGCAAATCTAATGCTACACAGTAAAAGCTTTTTTTAAAATTTACTTCTTTTTTTTTTTTTTTTTTTTTTTTAGAAAAAGGAAGAGAGATGGTTTACGAAAGTTGATTAAGAATGTGGTTTCCACACTGCTTCATTTTAGAAAATCATGCTGATGGCTGATGTATGTTTTCTGGCACGTTATAACTTTTGAAGTGTATTAATTTTCCCTGCTGAGGAAAATGTCGTTCAAGAAGATTGGGGGAGGAGGGTGGGGGCCTGACATCCTTATTATGCTGTCACATAAAGACTACTTCTTCAGACTCTTCAAGGTCTGTGTCTCTGGAAGAGTGACAGACTAATAGGTTCTATTCTTAAATTCTAAGTATCCTTGATAGTGCACCAAGCAATTTATCTTTAAAATAAAAAGTGAAAAAAAGTTCTGCTGATACATAGTTGCAGAAAGTCACTGGGAGATAGCCGAATAAAATTGAATTTCTCCTATCTTGCGAAAATATAAACACAGAGTATTGACACGCTTGTCTCTGAGTGCCTGTATCTCCACAGTATAGGACCAGAGGTAATTACCAACTTACTATGAATTTCATTCCCATCACAGGATCTTGAGTCAGGAATATCATATGCTCCCAAGCCTGCAAGCGCTTGCAGTATTTCCCATGGGAATAATGACTTTTAATGACATGATCCGTAGCGGCGTGAAATAAGTTCACATTGTTACATGTATCTGGGTGAAGCACAAACAAGATTTAATAACATAGAAATAAATCAAAGATAAAACATGTATTTATTCTCCATCAGGTCCCTAAGATCAGAAATCTGGAGCTTAACAGCAGTGGGAACAGAGAGAGATGACTTTCAGGACTCAGTGATGCTGGTATTTTGCCTCTGATGTCATAATTTTTGAATCCAGCCATAGGTTTCTAGCCATGAGAATGCAGTAAACGATGGTAGGTGTGCATTTCCAAGAGTAATAGATAAACTGCATACGAAGCAAAAGCTTTGATAGCACAGGGAATCTGCCTAAACAATTCAGATAGTGAATTACCTGTGCCTGCTAAATGAGTAACTCTTACTTAAAAGCGTCCAGATTGGACCCTGACTGGGCAAACTAGGCAATATAAATGCAGCTCATAAAGTTCAGCCGCATACCAACACGATAAGCAAAAAAAAAAAATCTTTGTTTTTTAAGCAAATTGGATGTATTCACAAGATTCTTAGTTTTGGTTTGTCTTAAAATTGCAGGAGAGATGGGAGGGAAATGGGAATGCTGAATCGTGAAGTGATTGCAAGAACATACGGGCAAACTGATTCATGGTTCGTCTCAGGATATCATTGCGCTTATTTGAGAAGCCAATTTTCCTAACTCCTTCCTGATTCTGCTTAGCTACTTTTCTAATGACTAGTATCAATCAGCAAAAAATGCACTTTCTCCTTCCGCTCTATAAATCTAATGCAGTGGGAATTCTCCATCATCTCTGAAGGAAGCCCAGCCACTGTCCCCCGTGGGTGATCCCAGGTGACTGTCATTTTGGATCTTTCTTCTTTCCTTCTCTGTGACATACTCCAGCTAGGAATAGAGCTATCTCTAGTTCATCTTTGCTCCCTGAACCAAAGTACATGCACTCCAAAACCTCTAAATTAACCAAGTAATGGCTTCGAATTCTGGCAGAACCAGCGGTCTCAGAACACACTTGTACGTAGACGTCGTCTTGGATGTTTTTTCCTCGTGTTACTTTTCTCCTACATCCAGCCAGCAGCGGCGATTAGAAGGTAACCTCTGTTAGCTGCGCACCCCCCTGCGGTACTCGGTGCCTCACAGCTACCTCTAATTGCCATCCCATCTCATTTGAACCCACATACAAATGCTAATTCTGAACTACTCTTTCATTGCTTATTTGCTTAATATTTTTTTTTTTACATCCTTTGGTGTCAACAGTCTTCATAGCCATAATGTTGTGGGGCATTCATCAAGAAAAAATTAAGGTCTGATTTCTTCCAGTATGGGATTTCTCCTCTCCCATCCCTGGCACTGTTGCTGCTGCTCAGAGCCTGTGTAGCCTCAACTCGCTTAACCATAGGGGTTTTTTTAACATTGCCTGCATTTTGTTCTTTCACAACTGACCTCGTGCTTAGTTTGATACACTTCTTTATCTTTTATGCATGTGGCCTCCAAAAAGAACTTTCCTCTTCTCTGAGTAGCTTATTCCTCTTAATTGATACTACACAGTTAAAAATAATTTACCAGTCCGGATAAGACCAGGTTAATTTGAAATGGTTTTGGTTTCTATGCTTGCCTTTACTATAAAATCACAGTGAGCTGAAGTTTTAGTATACATCAACAAATCTCTACTCGGACTTCATTTCGTTTAATTATTGTCATACTTCAAACTTAGGCCAGGCTTTTAAACAACAAAAAGTCAGCTCTCCAGATAAATCTGACTTTGAACAAGGAAAACTTCTCTCTTTCTGTCGGGCAGATTAGTGAGCTACAGCCAATATCAGTAAATTATATAAAGCTACTGGGGCCACATTCTGTTTTCAGACCACCTAAAGCTTGCAGCTTCAAGATATCAAAAAGGGGAAATTGTTTTACCTCACTGAAATACAGGTGAAGAATTTCCATGCTTGAGCATGTGTGGATTTATAATACACTCTGAGAGGCAGCGAGTGCAATTCCCTCAATGAGGGAATTATACTTCTCCATTTGCAAGCTTTTCATCTTTGCCATATGTAATGATACGCTCTTTCATTTAATAATTAATCCAAATACAGTACAAGTTACTAATGAAAATAAGATTGAAATATAGTTGTGCCTTTCAGAGGAATTAAAGTCTTACTCCATGCGTCCTATTGAGGCAGCCAATGTGATGAGAACTGATCTGTGTAGCACTAACAGAATTTCAAAAAGGAGATTTTCTGACATGATTTAATGTTCTGAGAAACAGATTCGGGTCCTAATCCTGAATTTGCCATTGACTGCTTCTGTTCGTTCAGATCCAATACTGAACAGGTTTTGCTGACTTAAGTATTTGAATTATGGATATTCAGGTATGAAGGGAAAATGTGATTTTAATTTTTAAGCAGAATCTCTCTTTATCATCCAAAACAAAGGAGTTCTGTCTGTGTGGGTGTCTTTTTTCCCTGATTTCTTTAATTTAGAGAGGATTCTACATTTCTGTCTAAAATTTTAGATGTAATGATTCCAGATTTCCTGAAAAGTGTCAGTGTACCTCATATGGGCCAGGAGACACCTGCAGAAGCTATGCTGGTGTTGTGCACAGGACAGCTTGATTGCTGGTTCTCCCTCCAGCATCTCAGTTTCTAAATTCCACTAAAAGGGCATCTGAAAAGCCTTTCTCAGTATCGCTGCTGCACATAACCAATTCACCACCGCAATACCACGTCTGCAGACGAAGGGAAGGGTGTCTGCGTGATAGCGAGCGCTGTGGTTGGTGTTCACAAGCCAGCGTGTTTTCAGTGTCCAACAACTTTGTGAATTTCATTAGCAAATCAAATCCCATTGCATTAAATAATTAAGTGGATTAACTGATGCCCTCCCCAGTTGTTCAGTCACCTCCACGTGAATGTGCTCTAATAAAGTCCTGGATCTGCTGTATCTCTGGGATGTGCAACTGACTCTTAGTTAATGCACTCTTGCCATAATTGCTTTTTAATACAGTGGATTAGAAGATTATCTTTAAATTAAACTGTATTTATAACAGCAAAAAGAATCACATGAATTATATGCTAATCAGTAGGTTCTAAGAGTTAAATGATTTTCTAATACTAGTCATTACAATTACTTGATGTCTTTAGGACCCCAGATTTAATCAGTAATTTACCCACGGTTTGTTGTGGTGCAAAAACAAAACTGTAAGGAACAAAATATTCCACCAGTAGGGATAGAAAAACAGATAATACCAAATTATTTCTAGTCATTATCATCTGTCTGCTGGAATTCTCATCCTTGTTATCCCAGACGTATTAGCTCAGGAACAGCTGCAGTAAATACAGAAACTACATTTTTCCTTAGGCCGGATCCCTTTTTGAAAAGTCTATTTCTTTGCTAAATGATGACTAGCTGCAAAGCACCAAAGTCCTTATTTTGTTTGTTGTCTACGGGCAGACCAGTGGTACATCTTTCAGGGAAAGTATCACTTGTGCAAAGGAATTAGGGCAGCTCTTTCTTAGCGCACCAGGGGTATTAACCAGCAATATAATTGAGGGTTGGATACCAAATCAAACTAACATCCAGCAGAAGCTGAGACTTTGGTGCCCTAAGTCATTCTGAAAATCTAAGCTGTACCTTGATAATTAGGATGGAGTGTAGGTGCAAGAGGACATGGTTGCTGCCTATAGAGCTGTGTTCTTGATGTTGGGCTAAACCAAGACTAAACAGGTTGATACAATATAAGAGGCATTTTCCCCCTCTCTCCTGCTTCCTTGATTTATTGCTGACACATTTCTGCCTGTTAAGCCATCTACAGTGTCTGCCCCTGTTAGACTTCTGAATTTGCAGTAAGTCCCGTGGAAGGCTGTTTTCTCAAACAGCCATTACCAAAAGCATGAAGAATGTTAAAGAACAGGTGCCTCTGCTGAAGCAGAAGGAATTCTGCTGAACAGCTTTCTGATTGAAGAAATTTGACATCAGTGGCTTCAATTGATCTTATTCAAGTCTTCTGTGTTTTTGAAGAAAGCGTCTGTAAGTTATTTAAGTCGTGGAACTTCTCGGCATAAAGACTTCTGGGTGAATCAGGCAAATGAGACATTGAAAGCTAAACAGGTGGAAGGGAGGAGGTTGAAAAAAACCTAAATGAATGAGATGTTTTTGGAGAAAGAAGTTTGAAATGGTGTAGCTGAGGAGTGGAGGCCATTGGGAGTGGTATGGTGAGAACAGTTAAGAACGCTGATCTCAGTAGCAGGGGTTTGCTATGGGGAAGGCAGAATGAGAGAGTGGTACGTCTTAGGGAGGCTGTTGTGAGAAAGAGCTGAAGGTGATTCACTGGAGATGTCGTGGAGGAAGTGATGGAATTGTGTATAGCTGGGATGTTTTGGTGGAAGGAACTGAAGCTAATGCTGAGGCTCTTGACCTGCTTATTGCTCATAAAGAATAAGGCAGTCTGGAGAAGGCTCCGTTATGGTAAGATTGAAGCCTGGGTTGGATAGAGTTTTCATGGTGAGTTTTCCCAAAGAATATTTCATCTGAGCTCTGCTTTAAACACACTCCTTGATTTTACAAGCAGAAATGAGAACAAAGAAACAAACCCTTTAAAATCAAGCTTATCAGGCCAGATTTCAGTGTTAGCAGTATTGGCATCTGCTACTGCATTTATATCTGAAGTTAAAATCTTGGCCCTTAGCCTGTGAGCAGCAGTTTATGACCATTCTGGATACAGTTCAGAGTTATGCTAAGTGGTTCCATTTGAAAGGCATTTTTCAATTACAGAAAAACAATTTTGGGAAGAGGTTCTGTTCAAAAGTACTTGTTGAAATTCCATTTATGCAGCCTGGCATGGTTGCTTTGGTTATGTTGCTAGAGCTCTTGTGAAACTCAACTAACTCCCTGGCAAGCATATTACTACTGCCTAAGGAAAATAGGAAGCTGAATCAAACCTTTGGAGATATATGCATATACATATATATGTGTATATATGTGGGACTCGGAGAGAGTTTGGATATGAAACTGGAGGCTGTTTTTTCCCTTCAGTAGTTGCTGCGATATAAACCTCAATCCTGATCATCTCAAGCTTTTGAGAAAATCTAGAACCAGATTTGAACCCTGTTTTAAAACTAATATAATTTAATGAAGCTACATGAATTTGCAGCTTTAACGCAGATCTGCAGGCTTACTTACAGTGGGAAAAAAGAATAGACACAGTAGAAGTATCGTCTAACGGAACTGTCAGATTAATTTAATCATAGAGGTTATTAAAAGTTAATAACAAATGTTGACTGCATTATGGAATCATCCGTTCACCTGGAGAATGCAGATGAAAGAGATCTGCGTCCCTGGGAATGGAATCACGGGACTACAATGGAGCATTTTAAAACAAAAGTTCTCCCAACGTGGAGGAACACAACCTAACCCACAGTTTCCTTGTACAGAAAATAAGTATCTGGAATTCTGCCCTAAGATGATTCTTTCTTGTTTACCAGAGAAGAATGTTTAGAGGCTTTGTGTATAAATGGAGAAAAAAGACAAAGGCTGGCGGTTTCTTTGACTAGGCATGGTTGATAACTCCCATAGCCTAAGCTTTTCTTGGACCAGTACCTGGGTCTGCGTGCTGTCCCAAAACACATGGCACTGCAAGAATAAGACTTGAGCTTTGCCAATATTAATAAGTAACTAAGAATAATACTTAATAAGTAATATTACTTAATAAGTAATTAAGAATAATAAGGAAGGCATTTAAAACAGCATTTAAAATTCACGTGCAGCAATGGAATTTATAAGTGATTTTCTGTACGATCAATTTTTGTCCTATCAGAATTGTCATTTAGGCGATTTAGTAATCCATGAGGTTACAGGAGCCCAGCTGTGTTAATATGCTGGTTAGAAAGCTAAATGAAAAAGATTTTATTAGAAATCATCAAAAGAACACCTAACTCACAAAAACCAAAATGCAAACCAATGGTTCAAGTGGGAAATGTGTCAGGAAAAGAGTAGGTTTTGTATGGGGGCTGGAAGAAGGGAAAGGATACGTTTTAGCCTGATGAATGGAACGATGGGTAACTGGAAACCATGGCTTGCCATGGGACCAGTTTAAGTATAGGTGAGAAGATGAAGAATAAGGAGTGTGGAGCAAAGAACTGGACTGATGTAGAAGGTGAAGGCGGCCATGGAAGGACCAAGAAAGAGACACTGAGAACAACACCTGCAGGTAGATGTAGAGCTTCAGTACAAGAAGGAAAATTATCCATGGGAAAGGAAAAGAGCTGTTAGAGCACACCGTGCATTTTCAAAGAAAGGGACAACAGTGAGGTACTCACCAGGAGCTTTTTTGGCTAAACTGGAAGGAGATGGGAAAATTACATAATTAGATATGAAAGATATACATTGGGGCTTGCATTCTATTCTTCCAAGATCTTACAAGCTAGAATTACCTCCTGTCACTGTAGGTTTGCCAGAATATAAAAGTAGAAAAAGCAGTGAGAAAAGATAATACAATGGTGGAGAAGACTGCAATCTTCCCTCTTTTGGAGACCATGACAGCCTAAATATTAGCTGAAGCCATCCAGCAAATGCAAGGTGGATGCCCCTGTTTGACAGGGTTGCTTTGGAAACCTGGATTTAACTGAAAATAATTTCAACTACCCATGCTTATGCAGTCCTAGGAAAGGGATGGATTGGACTTACAAGCCCTACTTCCATCAATTTATTGTGTAACTGGCTCTGTGAGCACAGGAAAGAGCGACTAACATCTCTAAGCAATCAGTAGTACTGCAAATGGCAAGTTCAAGGAAAAGCAACGCAGTTCAAGGCACACTTTATATCTTAACCTGACATACAAGAGACTACTTGGGTCTAGTAGGACATTTTCGTTTTGGAAACTGTTACACGTCATGGACTAAGGCTTGAAAGAGCAGTCCGTTTGCAGGGTCTGAGACAAACTCATTCAGACTCGACCTACTCTGGTTTCTCGGGCAAAGGATGAATAATCCATAAAGAATTGAAAATATTTTTTGGCTGTGAATAAGAGAGTAATGTACCAGTCAGTCTAGGACAATGAGTGAAAAAAAAAATAATTGTATCTTTCAGACACTTAAAGCTTAGGAGTCAAAAGTGTTCACCCCACTTAAAACCTTGGCAGGGAGCGCTGCAAGGAGCTGCATTCGACGTACTGTAAATCTGCAAAATGTCTGATGTATCCTACAATGAGCTTTTTTGGTTTTTAACTATCACTTAGCTGTAGTATTACAAGATATTTTGTGTATACCTGGAACTATAAGAACTATATTAACTCAGGATTCCTTTTCAACACTCTCTAGCTACGTCCCATTACCTCACCATAGATTTTTATTGGATGCTATCCAGTGATTCAGTATTAGTGTCATAAATGCCGTTATGACATATGACATTTGTTATACTCGACAGCAGCATTCATTACTGTAAGCAATAGCAGCCAGACTGCATTTCCTTACAGCATTTAGCCATTACTTGACGAGAGGTGAGAGTAATTTGGCAGGCGGTGGGAGCGGAGCAGCCCAAGGAAGTGACACTGCATGTTATCTCCCCGGCTCAAGTGATGCCTTGTGTGCACGGGTAGCCAGGAGATCTGCTGGTGACTTACAGCAGTAAACATTTTTGTTGTTATTTATGATTTTTTTAATAATGCCTAGAGGCTCCACTAGGCAAGCTGTAAGAGTTCCTGCCCCAGTCTGTCTAAGGAGATGAGCTGCACAAAGTAGCGTTATCGCTTTCTATTGCAGATGGGGAGCTGCGGCACAGGGAAATTCAATGTCGTGTACTGTCAGGGAGTAAGGCGGTTAGTGGAACTGATCTCCAAACTTGTCCTGCCTCTGCCTCAGCCACACGTCTGTTAATTCTCCACTAATGCTCGTGAAAGGTGTTCATGGATTTGTGCATAGAAAAGTTATTAGGTTCCCGTGGCAAATGTTCTTTGGCAATTGAAGTACTAAAGACCTAAATTTTTGTTCCCTTCTCTGTGAATAGAAACTCTTGGAGCATCAACACAGTCACTTCAAGCTATATAAACATCCAGCCATGGTTTCTGGCGGCTTACCTGACTCTGACCACCTGGAAGTATGTGCTTTGCTTATCACACTCTTAGTTCTTGCAGTGGGGTTTCCTAAATCCATCGCCTGTGTGTCTTCTGTGGAGCCATGCCACACTGGGTGATTAATTTGACTGCTAGTAATAAAGACTGTTACATCTCAGGGCAGCAGCCTGATCTGGGGGCTATAAAATCCTTTATACCAGGTTTTAAATATTTTTTTTGCATACGAAGTGGAATGCTAAAACAGGAGAGATTCCAAAATGCCTATCCCAGGATTATTGTTAGCTCAGGAACTGGTTTGTTCAGCATCACTGGGGGACAACAGCAGAGGAGGAGCAGGAATACAGACACCTCCCTCCCGGTGAGGCAAATGCCATAAACACTTAAAGGCCATTGACTGTTCTGGTCTGATTTGCTCTTGTTGTTGTTCTCTCGGTTTGAATTCAATATTGAATCAAAGGGGTTTTGCATTACAGAAAACTTACTCCCCACCGAGCTCATCTGCTATATTAGTATACCTAAAGACAAAATGGTCCAGGCATAGAGAGGTTTATTTTAAGCAGCTGAGTTTCACCTACGCCTGTCACTGAATAATCATTACACCTACTACAGCTCCCCGCTCAAAAAAAAAAAAAAAAAAAAAAGTCATAGAAGAAAGTTTAAGAAAAAACTATATAAGCTTCATAAAACGTAAAGGCTTCCTTTTACAAATATAACTCCATGGGTAAGTGAGCCGGCTAACCTCTACGATAGATTTATGCCAGCAGCATTTTCTAGCATGGGACTCCAAGGGCATAAAAGTCAGGATTTCATAGTAGTATAAGGCTAATGATTAAAGTATGTGCGATGGTAGTAACAGTAACAGCACTGAACAGGGGAGCACCCGCCTTTCTCTTAGGTGTTCTGACAGCCTGATATTAAAGACCTGCAAGTGTCAGAAGACGCAGGAAATCAACTGGCCTCTTTGACAGATTTTACAGCATAGTGTTTGTGCTGTCAAGGCAGCGAATATGACAGCCCTGAGAAATGACAGTAATAGGAATGTTTAGGTACGGGAACAAGCCTAATGGAGATGCCGCTGTTGACAATAACATGCTTATGTTAAAAGTAGACTCTTTGTTTGAGCTTTTACTTGGAGAAGATTTTATTAAGCCTGTTTTTCTTCTACTGTTTTGTTTTGTTTTCAGAGTCTTCCTGCGTGTCTGTCTGTTTTTACTACCATGGTAAAATACTATTTAGTTGTAATGTGGAAGAAAGATACAAGTCATTCTCTAACACTCTGTTTCACTTAACTTATCATGATAGTGTAGGCAACATCTGACGGCTGTATTGATTAGGATTTAAAATCACCAGGTTTTTTTCCTGAAAAGTTTATAAGCAGACAAAAGAAACCAGCTTAAAGAGTTGAGAGAGCTGAAGTTTGAGAAGGTTGAGGATGGTGTTGAACCCATCTATTAGGCTACCTAAAAATGAGGTCATTTGTTCAAGCTAGTCATGGGGCTACCTCTGGAGTGACCGGAGAGTGGGGACCTGCAGGGCACGTTTTATTCTGCTCATCTCTTTCCAGTCACGACAGAAAATGCCCAGACAACTACGACAGACTGGACATGGAAAAGTCAGGAGGGTGACCTCAGGCTGAGCTGGAGGCACACACGGCACAAGCCAGGCTCGGCTTTCCCAGCCACCTCAGCAGTGCCTCAGCCAGCTCTGCACCAGCCTTCCTCTCCAGGGAGCGTTGCGGAGGGAAGGATTTTGCTTGACAAAAACCAGAACCCACATACATGACAGCATCCTCTAAGCTTGAAATAATAATGATAACAATAAACTAGCTTTACGGACAAAATAGAAGTGTCTCCTGATCTTATTTGCTTAGAAAAGACTGATGAGTGCAAGAAGCATTAAGAATCAACAGTGTTTACCCAGAGCTTCTGCTCTGAGCTGGGCTCATAAGGACACCCAACTTCTCTTTAATAAGCATGTTCAGAGATAAAACGTTTAGGCAGAACATCGTGAGATAAAGCAAGATAAATACTATTTTTCCTCAAAAGTGCTTTTTCTCTGAAGTAATAGTTTTTATGACTCCTGCTTGAACTCCAGAAGTAAACTAAAGTTTGGCTTGCAGGTCCGCAGAACCACGGGCAAACCCTTTTGTCTGAGTCCACCTTCATCTCAGGCTTTGATCACCTGCAGTGGTTGAGAGCTGTGGTGTAAGAGCTGGCTCTTGGGGTCAAGAGATTTGTATAAAAAAGGAAGTGCTACTTAGAGTCCGTTTCAAAGAGCTTACAAGTCCGTTATCTCAGAGTTATTAGGGTTACAAGATGTTGATGGTGCACACTAACTGCTTTGTTACCAAATGCTACTTAATTTACGGTTTGTTGCCACAGCATGAGTTGCACCAAATGATTAAGACTTGGGTTTAATAGAGGTCATTGCCTATGTAAGTCTGACTTTCAATGGTATTTAAGCACCTGGAGATGCATACAGGTGCCTAGTTACATTTTCAGAAGCTCTGGTATACACAAGTCTGCCAGCAGTGCAAATTAGGGAATTTCTTTTGAAAACTTCTTTGAGGTGCCTGTTTGCAAGTTTTGAGCGGGATTTAATGTCCCCCTGGCTCAGCTGTCTGAAAAAGAGCTATGTGATCCCTCTCTAGTCAGAGACGATCACCTGTGACGGCCGTCTAAAAGAGGCAAGGCGAGTTCCTTCGACAAGGAAGTTTTTCTCACTGGTAGCTACCGAAGGAGCCCAGATGAACTAACTACTCATCTCGGGATGGCAAGGTTAGATGAGATGAATCCCGCTCTGTGTCAAGAAATGATTACGCATCTGGTCATTCCTTTAGAGTTAATGGAAAGGATGATGCATATGCTGTCCAAGGGGAAAATAAATCATTGCTCACATCCTGGTCTCATCTTCTGTAACACGAGCATACCCATCTTATCGTTTGAGAAAGGAAGGAGGATCAAAGAGGCTTTAACTGAATGACTGCAGGCATCTGAAAATAGAGAGTGGGGAAAAGAGAAAGTATTCTATCTTCTATTGTCTGAATGCTTTTAAAACGGTGTTTCCATTAGTCAGAGCTATGTTCCTGCATACCTGGAATTTTTCTTGTCTTTACGCATTGCTCAACTTCACTGAATTCTTAAAAACGAGATAGACTGATGCTTAAAATACATACAGCTACAGTCAAGTCGGAAGTTCAGAGGAAAGCATGTTTTTGCACCCAAATCTATATTCAGGGACCTCACTTGTGGCAGAAAGTAGAATAAATTTCAATTTGTGGTGACAGCAGGTTTGCTGTGACTTAATTTTTCCAAGTTAACCCATCAGTAAGTTTTATTTTTCTTAATGAAAATTTTTATTTAACATAAGCGTGACTTTTTTCTTCTCAGACTCTTGAAACACCAAGAGCCAGCTAATGTATTATGGAGATAATATTACACACAGTACAGTACAGTACTTGATATGCTGCTTCCAATAGAGAAATTTAACAGAAGAGAAGAGCTTGTTCTTCAGAATAAGATTTTAGTGTGAACTTTAACCATGCTCTGGAGCATTTGCCATCACATAAAAAGGCCTTCAGGAAGTTTCTCTGTAAGCAGAGCTTCAGCTTGGCAACTTCTGCAGATAATTTTATGATGATTTATTCCTTTTTGAAGATCATCGGATGATACTGATCTTTACTCTTTTCCTCCATTGCTTTCCCTTAATGCAGCATTCTAAAGTTCGACATTTTTGTCATGTTGTTGCCCTGGGCAGCACATGAACAGCAACAACATTGACTGGTGTCACCTTCTCTGAAGTTTCTCCGCCAACAAGTGCTCAGGAGGTTATTGCTGTGCCGAGGCTCCGGGCAGCTCCCCATTGATGCAGCGTTGCTGAACACGTTCCCCTTTGACAGCGATCTAAAAACCAAACGTTGCCTTTGGGGATTTTTGATTTTGGAAGAGCTCAGTGGGACTGAGGTCCTACACTCGGTAGCAGTCCAAGGGGTTTTACCAGATACCATCTGCCTTGTTCCTCATCCGTTTTTTTTCCTCAAGGTAGATTCACTTGGAAACATAGCCCTACATGCGTGTCCACGTATAGATACTCTAGGTAACGCTGAAAGCTAGACAAATGTTTTCCCGTTACATGCACAAAAATATTCTTCTTTGGTAGAAATCTTCATGAAGAAACATCCAGTCCTGGTCTGAATATGGGGACTGTTGTCCTTTTATTCTCAATATACTATTTTTGAATATATTCTGAATATATTCAAGGGTGCCTCGTTAACACATGCAGAAAGGTTTTGACATCTTGAAGACTCTGCTCCAAAAGTTTCTGCTTTAATACTTCCTGGTTTGTTTTGAAACTATTTTGAAAATCCAAAATGGTACTAAAAGGCCAACTAAAATCCAGTATAAACAAGCTCAAGTCCAGCTGAAAGGTAGCTTTACACCAATGGTCTGGGTCTAGAAATCCTTATAAAAAGACTTTAAGTTCTTTTCTGTAGAGGATTTTCTTCCATCAGATAAATGCTTTCTTTGCTCTGAGTAACTTTCTGATGATTTTTTTGATTGAAAAAGGATTTGTTGAGTTCTGAGATCTGTTTAAGCTCTGGAAATAATGCCCCTTCCTCTAGGTCACATTTTCCACACAGTAAGAAGTTAAGAGAAGTCCTCTTTTTCCGTTGGCCAAACATTACTGCACACCCTTACTCTTCTGAGGGAAATGCATAAGGCCATATCCTGCCACACACTCACTTCTCGGCCAGGACATAACTCTATATGCAGATTTTTAAAGATAACAACTGAATTTCTATTAACACACTGCCTGGGTAATTTGAGTTTTTCTGCGTTCCAGGGGAATCGCTTTCCACCTTTGTGAATGTCTGCTGAACAACTTGTCCACTAAACTTCTCTGCACTTACTTTTCTTTTATCTTTTTCTAATACTTGGGTCGAGGAAACGTGCATTATATGCCCCTACTCAGTCTATAAAGCTTTAAAAGGTCTAACCGTTAGTGTACTGCTAAACGCCAAATAAAAGCGAAGTTGTTCATTATAAGACCTTGTGCTGTAACTCATTATTGCAATAATGAATCTGTTTGTGATGCCCTGATCCTGCCATCATTTAAGCACATGATTACACTGAATTGAATGACTTCACAAGCATAAGGTGAGTCATGAGTTTAAGTGCATACTGAGATGAGCTAATTTTCCCTAATATACTTTGCCAAATCTCCGTCTATTTAAATACTTCTGAGAAAGGAAAAAAAAAAAAAAGTCATTACATTAGTGAATGACAAAAGGATTTTATTTTGGTACCAATATATTAAAAACCTATATCAGCAGATTGTTGGACCTCTCCTGTTGTTCCCAGCTTGCTTTTTGGTCTCCGTTACTGAGAATATTTAGTAAATTGCTGCAAGCGCATTACAACCTGCTCAAGATTATTCTTCTATGCCCTCTTCCACAAAAGAGCTAAACAGACACAGTGGGAAGCCAAAGGGAGGAGGGGGTTGCCGTTATTGCCAAGACAAGAATATTTAGGAGGTTTTATTCATATTTGAGAATGGAGGACTTACAACAACATCCAAAAAGCACATTCCTAAGCAAAGCGTAGTGTACATTTGGAAGACAAGAAATAATTGCTGTATTTGTTGAAAGCTGTTTATAGAACCAAAAAAAAAGTACATCTATCGTATGGTGAAATCAGTTGCCTGGTAAATAACAGTCTGCTTGGTGTGACAGTAATGAAGAATTTGATCTACAGCCACTGCAACCATAGTTTTCAGCATCTGTTAAGCATTTTATTTACTCTTATTTAGGCAAGCACGCTAACACTCGCATGAAGAATCTTTGTAGTGTTCGGCAACCTTTCCATCTGCCTTTCTACACACACACACCCACACACACACACCCCCCCAAGAAAGGTTCCTCAAAATTAAAGTTTTGTCTAATTTCATACCAAGTAAAAACCGTGGGCCAGATCATGAGCTGGTGTAAAGCGACTTAGTGCTTTCCTCCCATTTCCCAGGGAAGGATCCGAGCCCATCCAGTTTGCCTTTCTCTGCAGCACAGGTGATGCCAACTCAGCAGCTGGAGGTCGTACGGCCACTGTCGTGCCGTGCCGTGCCGTGTCCAGCCTGAGAAAGAAGTCGCATTGGCTGAGGGGGCTGCACCGAAACAGCTGTACTGCTCTAGATGTGCCCTGTATACCTGAACCGGCTTTGGATAGGGTGCGGTACCTGGTACCTCTACATCTCTGCAGAGACAAGACTACAGACCCAAGTCCTCTCCTGCTGCCAGGATGCCCATAAAACATTTAACTATGATGATCATGTGTGATCATGGCTAATTAAGTTTATAATTATCTGTAGCCTTGTCCTCCTTGATCTATTTGCTGTATTCCTTGTTGTGGTTGGTTGGTTTTTTATTTATTCTTAGACTGCGGATTATCAAGGCAGGGACTGGGTATTTTTGCCTTTTGCACCTAAACTGAGAAGTGCCCCGGTTCCGAGGAGACTCTCTAGGTTGAGTGATCTTCATGATGATGCAAATGGTTGTGGCTCCAATAATGACAAAAGATCTTAATGCAGAGGGAATGTATTCTGTTAGGGCTGTGTGATTTATAATATTATTATGAAGAGAGATTCCTTTTGAAAAGGGAACAGGAAATAAAATATGTTTGGTACAATGTGTTATGTAAGGAATTAGTAACCTTGTAAGTAAGGTTTCAAAAAAACCCCTTCTCTTAAAATATATTCTATTGACTAATGATCATGTGCCAAAATTAAGCTAAATTACATTTTGCCTATTCTTAAATAGAGTTTAAAATTTCTGAGTAATGGCATTGGTTGACCCATTAATGTAAGTCCTTAAAATATAAGTAGTTTCTTGATACTTTCCACTTTGGGGCATCTTTTTCTAAAAAAAACCCACACAACACCACCAGATGCTACTCTATGTGCATAGGAGAAATCAATGGATGGGATCAATATTCCCTCCACAGGTAATAAATGCTGAGAAGCATTTCTGTCTATCTAAATTGATCCTAGAGAATTCTTTAAATTGGTTCTGATGTGTATAAAAATCATTTCCCTATTGATCAAAGCTTTTCTTTCTCTTTCTTTCTTTCTTTCTTTCTTCCTTTCTTCCTTTCATACGTTATTTCATCTCTGACATCAGTAATGGTCTCAAACTTCTCTATGCAGTTATGATAAACGGAATTTCTTAAATCCATGCAAGATTATAATTTTAATGAAAAATAACTGGGTTTGTGTCTTTGAAGATGAATGCTTTGCTTACAGTTAGGCAGTGCAAGTATTTTTAAATTGGGAAAGTTACTACATCTGAATTATTTACACGAAAGTCTCAAGTAACTGCCGTACTTTTATTAGAAGCAATTGTCCAAATCCGGCACCTCGACTAGTCCGTTTGCTCTGGGAGGAAGAGCCCCTGGAACAGCGAGGAGTTTTCTCTTTCACTGTCCTTGTTAATGTTAGCTGCTGAGCCTATGGAAAAAAAATATTCTGAGATAGCACACAGTGGTAGTTAGCAGCATGAATGCCTGAGCCTAATGTGCTACAGCAAGTTGTGGAGTTTGTGACTTTCGTTGCAATACTATTTTATTAACATTTAAGCTGCTAGGGTACTCCGGAAACATTAAATACTTGTCTGCCAAACCAGGAATTTTCTGAGTATTTGATAATTTAATATTACACAATTTGTGAATTAATTTGCCTGCAGAAAAGCGTCTCTCTCGCTGGTGGGAGTTGGTGGTGGTGGTTTGTTCGGACACGCAGCGTGTGTATGGAGCGGTCTGCGACGCGAGCGGGATGCGCGGGCACGAAACGGGCAGGTTAGGTCTGTTGGAGCGCTCGCTCTGAAGAGAGCTCTGTTTCCAACTGCCTGAGAAACCGGCTGCTTGTCAGCCTTTGCGGTTGTGACTTGTTTGTTTTGTGATGAAATCTTAAGGATTTGGTCAACATCACTTATTGACTGTCAGAGCCCAATGCCAGTAAACTCTTCTGCTTGTTAGGCTTCCTCAGTCCAAAGATGTCACTGTTTCCAGCTGTTTGAACGCATAAACCAGTAAAGCAGTTCTTAATGTGGTCTTGGCAAGGTTTCACTTCAAAATTGGTTTTACAAAGACAACGGTAATCATGGCTGTGATTTCTGTTAGGATCTTATGGAATAGAAATTGTCCAACTGTCTTTTGACAAGTACAGGTTTTGTTCCCTTTACCCCGAGTAATTTGGTTCTATCAACCCAGCAAATTAATCTTGTCTAGTTTTGTCTTCTGAGAAATGCAGTAACAACTGCAATTAAATTGCTTTAACATACCAACACTCTTTTAAATTTATCCGCAAGTTCAAATTAGGAGATGGATGTCATGTTGTATTCACGTGCGTGGCTTTGGTTTTGTTAGTGTTTACAGAGCGGCGTAGGTATGCAAAGTTCCTCGCAGATGAGAAAAAGCACGTTGCTTACTTTTATGTAACATAACTGAGCTGCACTGAATGCAATAACTTTGATTTTAAGCTCAGATGTTTAGGTCAGTGCGGAGACTTCAGTAAAATTACTTTTTATTTTTTAGTAGATTCTTGCTTTTGACACTTTAGGGCTATGGACTTTCTTAGGCCCATAACTTTATGTACATTTGGAAAATTTACAGGGCCAGGTTTCCATACAAGATAAGATAATTAATTTTAATTACCTGATTCTCCAAAGTGCGTTACATGTCTTAAAAGTAATTGCATCTTTTGAGGTACTAATTGATTTTCGGGTTCAGTTCTGGTCTCAAAACAACATAGGAATATGGATTTAGTATCAGGAATAGTTTTTCTAGAAGGGCATGAGTGATTCTTACTGTTTTGTTAAGTACAAATGCATTTCCAGCCCAAACAACAGTACTGCATTTGTAATTAATCAATGCCTAAACCCAAGAGCATTGCCAGTCTGAAGATGGCAGCCTGGCAAGGTAGCGCACACGAGATCAGGAACAGAGGTTTTTCTCTGTAGGACACCGGGACAGGAAACTTGCAGCGGTAGCTTACCCAAATGCTGGGGAAGAAAAGGGAGCTGAAGTGTGCTGCTCAGTCAGAGAAATTGGGTTACAGCCAAAGAGAAAGGTGACTGTTCAGAAGCAGCTCCCAGGTTAGCTGGGATTCAGACTAGCGTTTTGGTGGAAATTCCGTGTTTCACCCACACCCCCTGGGTGGCAGTCTGGGGTCCGGCTCAGCTCTGGATTTTTCTGTGGGTCCCCAGGGAGGAGGGAAACAGCAGCAATACCACGGGCTGACCGAAGCTTGGGGTTTGCGTGTGGAGAAAGCATGATTTTAGTGCGCACATAGATTTTTCTGGGGTAAGTTGTCATCCCTCTTAACGATTCCTTGCACAGAAGTTGTTTATACCTTTCATTGCCTTTGCTGCCTTTCTCTCTCTACCTTTTCTAACTCACTGCATCCTTTTGGAAGCAAGGGACCAGATGGTCAGAGCTGATGTTATTCTAAGGACATAATAGGGGTACATCAGAAAAATTAGTACCTGTGTCCTAGCAATGGGCAACAGCAAATTAGCTGTAATTAGTACAAAGGCCGCTACTATAGGGTCTCTATGTCATGGCAGTGTGCTTTGTCATCACTCCTGTCTGCCAGTTTGAGGAAGAAGGATGAGCTCAGGGCTGGCGTGGGGCCAGCCAGAGCAAAGCTTCGTTTTGGCTCCCCATGTTGCCCGTCTCAAGGGTGCACCAGTAAATCCAGAGCTGGTTCTTTGGAAGCCTCGTGAGCTGAAGATCTAGAGGTTGTGAGATCTAGAGGTCGGAGCCTTTGAGGCTTTGCATCTTCTAAGCAGAAACTGCTCATTTTGATGCAAATCAGCGTAACTGCTGAGTTAAGTGACTTTGCATGGACCAGCTCCACCTGACAGTTTGGCCAGAGGTACGAAGAAAAATTTGTCGTCTTCTGAGCAGTGTTTCAAAGTGCCTTGTTAGTGCACAAGTAAGTATCCTTCAAAAAAACCAGAGCTTTGCATGACAATTATGTAATAGTTTTTGTTTGCTTTCCTAATTGGAGAACATTTTGAAAGAGCAATAAAACACAATTTGTTCCCTCTTTCCGAAACAAAACATCTCCTTTTCTAAGAAAGGAGGGAGTAAATTTACATTATAATGAGCAAATTGTTATGAGCGTGTAGATCAGTGTTGACATAAAGGGTGACGGAAATGAGATGTTCTCATTTTGTGCATTCCCCTCCCCTTTCTTTCCCTCTCGCTCGCATTTGCCTGTGCATCCTGCTGCTACAGAGCAAGGAAGTTGCTGTACTCCTAGTCAGCCATAGTAACACATCACACCCCGGCTAACAGAAGTTCATATGAAGTGAATCGTTCTTCACCAGGACTGCCTCATACGCCTAAACCCTGTCCCCAGCGAGTACTAGCAATGAAGGCACGTGCAGTTTACTACTGCACCTCCTAGCTAGCTGCTTTTTATTGTCCATCTCTATTTTCCTATCGGTTTTGTCATTTCCCGATGGTGTCAGAATATTGTCGTGGACTGACTGATTGAGAGTGCTATCGTTTTGCTTCAGGTGTATGACTTATCTAGCAAAGAATTTAGCAGAACACAGCGTTGGGGTCTGCTTCTGCCCTGCTGCCAAACCGGGGGGGTGGGCGGTGAATTAGACATTGAAGCTGTTGTCTCAGGTATCGGCGTGCCCTGCCCTTGCTTCCTGGAATTGAACTGCAGTTGTCCAAATCTTTTCGCCTTGCCGTTCCTCTCTCTTTTTTAAGAAGTGGATCCGTTGCTGGTTTTAAGAAGCTGGAAGTGACATTAACCTCCTGCCCAGCTGCTGCGGTGTCGGGGCTCCAGGCAAAATGGCATTTGTTTGGCTCCCAGAGAAGTCATCCCAACGATTGCCTGGAGAGTCTGGCTGCAAGTGAAATCCATATGCAATGCTTCTGTCAGCAAAGACTTGCTGGAAGAGAGTGTCTAATAAATATTCACATCTGCTGCTTTGGACACTCTAATCCATCCTACAGATCTTTGCTGTGTCAGGCTTTGTTCTAGATGAAGAAGCCGGGTAGTTATAAAGGTTTGCAAATAGGGCATATTTATCATGGTTAGCTCTACTTTCTAGTTCCCTTGATGACTAAAAATAGAGAAATATCTCCTGTTTTTCATAATTTCCCAAAAATGATGGCCTCGGTGCCAGACTGACTTTGTCAGTGTCAATATTAATTATTCCTCTGCTGGTGATGACTTTGCTTTCAGAGAGAAAATCCTGATACATAAAAAGAGCTGCAATCATTTGGAGGGTATATTGAACTTGCTCCTAATAGAAAAAGGTGTTTGACCAAGATCATGACTGGCAGTACAATGATCCCTTTGTTGGGAGGACCACATGTGCTTTGAAATGAATGTATTGATCCTCTTTTTTTTTTTTTTTTTTTTTTGTACGTGAAACTCACGATTATTATAGTTAATTTCTAAAAGCAGAGACTCTTTATCTGGTGGCCAGATAAGTAAAAGGTGCTTCAAACATATCACTTACCAGCTGTTACTGCTGCTTTTAGTTAGGCAGGAGGATAATAAACTTATAAACACATTCTGTCTCTTTGATGGAAACTGAGTCTGTTTGGTTCATCAATAAACACATGGAAACTGGGAACTCCTTAGAACCTTTTTTAGGTTTTCTTTTAATTTTTTTCTACCATTAGACCCAATTCTATACTAACATTTTCATTATGGTTGTTTTTTCCATAAGGATATAAGGGAGCAAGGCACTCAGTTCAGTTAGATGCCTGACCTCCCTGAAATTCAGTTGAAAACCCACATCTTCATTTCCTACAGAGCTGTACAGGAAAAGCAGAGTTAAGAGCATGGTTTGATGCTGATACCTCCAGGTATCAGCAGAGCAGCTACTTCTCTGGTGCTCAGTCTGCGTGTCAGAATTTGGCCCTGAATAATTGTATCCAAACAGAAGTAAAATAGCTGTGCTCCTTATGAGCAGCAGGTCTGGGTCTCCAGATTTGCTTCAAAATCCAATTTCATTATTATCGATCCGACCAACTTTCTTGATAATTTATCTCAGAAAACAGGAGTATGCAAAATGCGGGTGTCTTTAAAGCAACGATCTCAAAACTTCCAGCGCTGCTTTCTTGCTTTGCCTTTGCAAACCTCGATAACTTTCCTCTGAACTTCAGGTCGTATCGTGGCTCTGGCGAGCAGCGATGGATCCGTTAAGGTTCTGCAACTTGAGTTTGGGCAGCCATCCAGCCTGCGGGGCCACAGCGGCGAAGTGCGCGGCGTTCTCTTCCATCACAAGGCAGAGCAGCTGCTTTCCGGGGGTGCCGACGGTACGGTTTGTCTCTGGACCTGAGGACCAGCACGCTGCTTAATGTAACCTTAATCGCAAGGCGTTACGGGGAAAAATGGTTTGACAACATAGGAGCGAGGGCTTAGCGAAGTGTTTTCGTAGTTAATGTTTGCAGTGGGAATAATCACCCAAAAGGAGTATTATTCGGCATTTCATCCAAATAAAATCCCCAATTTCTCCCTCTTTCTTTTGACACTGTGTTTTTCCAAACATCCACAATCTCTTTTGGTGGTTTCTGGAGAAATAGCTTTACAATGACGCCTAATGACAGAGCAGACGAATTGCAAGGAGATCGATTTTTAATGTAACACAACACGAGACACAAGAGCTGGGCGCCCCTTCCCTAGTGCCAGCCTGTGGGAAGATGCGAAGTTTTAATAATGCAGCAATGGGGGATTTTTTTCTTGCAGCAAACGCTCCGGACGCCGCCAGGGCAGCAGGAATGAGCGGGAGTTTGGGAGAGCGGCGGTGAGGGGGGGGGACCCGACGCCCCGGAGACCCGCGGGCGGGGGAGCGACGCTCGCCGGGACGCGCCGGGGCGGAGGGGAAGGGGGGGCGCGGCGGCAGCGCGGCGCCGCGCGGAAACACCGCTGCCCGCGGGAAAAGCGCGCTGCTCCGCGCCATGGCACGCCCGCGCTGAGGCCCGCGGCGCCTGAGCGCTCCGCCGCGGGATTTTTTATCCCCCCCCCCTTCTTATTTTTTTTTTTTTTAAAGAAAAAAAATTATTTTTAATAATAGGCAGAGAGCGCGGAGCTGCGCGGCCCGGCGCGGGCATGCCCGGCCCCCGGGCAGAGGAGTCCCCGCAGGGGAGCGGGACCCGCCGCGGGGGCTGCCCGCCGGCCGCGGGGCTCCTCCGCCCTCCCTCTCCCGCCTGCCTACAGCCTAACCAGCCCCCTCTCCCCCCCTTCCCCCGCCGTGGCAAATCCTGACTCGCAGGAGATCCGCTGGGCATAGGGAGGGGATATATGTATTTTTTTATTTTTTTTTCCCCTCTCTTCCCCCCCCCCCCCCAAGACCTGAGGAAATCCAGCCCAAGTTCGCCGCGATGACTGTGCTGCTGGCATCGGGGTTTCTCCGCGGCATCCCTGCCTCTGGACCGCCTCGCCGCTGCTGGCTCTGAATCCTGAGCGCTGGGTTAAAGCTTAATTCTCATGTTGTGGTTGCTGGGCTGCCGCTTGCCCGTGTTTTGCGATGGGAGGTGGAGGAAAAGGGATTGTCCGTGAGTCAACGCTGAAAATGTGATTAGGAGGAACTGCTTTCACTAATCTGTTTCTAACCATTTAGTCCATGGTGGCCTGTGACCCCTTTCAGCTTTCAGATCGAGCCTGATTAGGTAAGTGTAAATTATTCACTCGGGGTGAGGGAAGGCGGATGGAAACGTTTTACTCGGAGACTCACTTACCTACGATCCTGGCCTCTCTCATGAGGAGAAATGATGAGAAAGTTCAGCTGTAAACTAATTCTGAGCTGAGCGGTATTTATTTACTTGTTGAAATCTGTCCGTGCAAGACGTCTGCAGTCTGTCTGATTTCCAGGATCGCCGCTGAGCCCAGTGCTTGTGAGTTGCTGTGGGACATCTCCGATGCTGTAGCAAAATACAGTGGTCTTATTTGTGATCTTTAGAGAACTTTTTTTTTTTTTTTTAATAATTTGGAGAGCTTCCTCATCAAGCTTCACCAAATTCTCTCAATTGTTTCACATTTCCTCAGACGTGAATTACTTAATTTGCTTCTGCTTTTTTTTTCCCCCTCAATGCCCACCAATCTGCAATGTTGCAACCTACCTGTAGCATTTAGGTGGGCAAGATTCTCTGCTCTGGAGATACGTAAAGGAGCCGTATCTGCGTGAATCACTTGATTTCCAAACACCATGTTACAATAGGTATTGCTGATAGTGGTAACAGGGTGCCTATCCTTGTGATGGAACCGTAGCTAGTACTTCAATTAAGAAGATATCTTTTGAATTTGATAAAGCTTGTGTAATATCCGGTGTCTCCCTCTGTTGTGGCTTTGGAAAAACTGCTTTGTCAACAGGATCCCTTAGCTGTTTCTCTAGGATTAAAGCTTTCTCCTCCTGCTGCTACTTTTTTGTTTCAATTAAGGGAGAATTAATTGCTGAATGTCTGCAATCCACCAAAAATCCCGATACATAAAAAATACTGCCCAGAAAAGGGGGGGGGGGGGCGGGAGTATGTGTTTGCTTGTGTAAGTTAATGCATGTTTGTATATACTATGTGTATCTGTGTATGCACACTGTGGGAGCAGAGGAAGAGAAGGAATGACACATACACACAAACAGTCTGGTTTTGGTGTGTGCCAGCAACTACCTCCATCGTTCCTCATCCCCTGCAATGCTAACATTTCATCTCATGTAAAAGTTTCCTGTAATACTTTGCCCAGTTCTCTTAAGAGAGGTCAGAAACCATTTTGCTGCTGGGCTTGCACTGGCTGTTGGCTGGCGCGCAGGCAGGACGGCGTGCTGGTGGCAGTGATGTGGCACCACGGGCAGCCAATAGCACACCCAAGGCACACGCACGGAGCCTTTGCCTGGAGCTGGCTCTCCTGGGGCAGCGTGGAGCTCCTCTCCCTCTCTGGGTCGGTCCTGCGCTCCACCACCTAAGCGGAGCTCTCCAAAGGTCGGGCCGTGCTGCATCGCTCCCAAAGTTTTAGAAAGGCTCCAGCTTAATAAGGCAAACCCATTTCAGCGGCTCCATGCGTTACACGGGCATTTAACATCCTGCTCGCTGCATTTTTCTCTGGGAATTACTGAAATGCTGAATAATGGAGAAGACAAATTACATCTTTGCTTCTGTCGGGATTATACGGACCTGCCGCAGGCTGGGCTGTCTTGGTAGCCCAGGTAGTCCCTCTTCCTCTTCAGAAATGCTCTATAAAAAATTCTGTACTATTCCACCTCTCACAGACCAAGTATAACCCAGCACCACCTTTCATATTGTACACAGATCTGCCTACAGGTTATGCTTATCTCCTTTTTCAACTCCTGTTTCCCACCTCAGTTTAGTGAAGTTGGGCTGTGCACCGTACGTAGCACGGAGGGACAGTGGCTACAGCAAGAGGTTAAGACCACGCTTAAACTTGGGTTCAAGCCCCTCTGAGCTGCCCATCACCGTGTGATTTCAGGCAGCTAGTTTAACTTCTGGTGCATCAGAAAACTCAACTGCACGAATGAGGAAAGTAAAAATTAGATGATTCTGTGAGCCACCTGTTTTGTGGGCATATGCCTGCAGGCTGTGTGTCTAATTTATGTATTTCATATGCTTTATTCTCTTTAACAGTAATTGAGAAGAGGCTTAATTCAGATGAAACGGCGATAGTTATCTGTGCAGTTTGAAAGCATTGATTTATTCTGGGGTGCTGGTTGAAAGTATGGCCTTTATTATGTCAGTATTCCTTAGAATTTTGAGCTCGTTCTCACTTAAAAATATTTGTTTTCAGACCACAACACTGGTCTCCTTATGGAAGCAGCTGTTTCCATCTGGCATTGAGATCCCATGGAGAAGCTGAGGAGGGGGATGGCTCTTCGTATCCATGAAGCCTGGATACTTCTGGTTGTAATCCCTGCTTTGGTCACTCCAGCTGCCATCAATCATGAAGACTACCCTGCCGATGAAGGGGACCAGACCTCCAGCAATGACAATCTGATCTTTGATGACTACCGAGGGAAGGGCTGTGTGGATGACAGTGGCTTCGTGTACAAACTGGGAGAACGTTTTTTCCCGGGACATTCCAACTGTCCCTGTGTCTGTACTGAGGATGGACCTGTTTGTGATCAACCAGAATGCCCTAAAATCCACCCAAAGTGTACAAAAGTGGAACACAATGGATGCTGTCCAGAATGCAAAGAAGTGAAAAACTTTTGTGAATATCATGGGAAAAATTACAAAATCTTGGAGGAATTTAAGGTATGAAACCCTCTTTTCAGTATTTAGTATTAATGTGCTATGGAAATTGTATTTCTTGTGGGGACTCTCAAAGGCACTCGGTATTTTCTCACTGCTGTTAATTGGCGCTAAAGCTGAAGACCCTTTGAGCTTTGATGCTGGTCTGGCTAATGTGAAAGCTGCCACCTCCTCCCTCACGTGCACCAAGTGAGGGCCAGTGGTCGGTCAGAAGTCCCCGTGTAAAATGCCAGCCCTCTGAATCTGCTGCTCTGGACAAACTCCTTCTTTACTCATAGCACGAATCAGGTTGGACTACCAATGACGTCTGTAAAAATGGTGGTAAAGAACACCGAGTGCTTTTTAAGAACCCCTTTTCCAATTTGGATAGCAAAAATTGATGGCATGGTACTGAGAGTTGTTACTCATAACTGTATGAGAATGCAAGTAGATTGCAAGCTATATTTAATATTTTCATTTCAACTGTGGTAAGGCTGTCTAGAATGGCAGAAGATGAATTTCTAGGCAGATGACCATCTCAAGTAATGAGAAGTATGGAGTTTAATTGTAATGGTTGAGTTCCTATTAGGAATGTTGTAAAGAAATCCTTCATGAATGTATCTGAAAAATAAGACCAGATTTTCAAAAACCACTACCCTTTACACAACCTGCATCTCTCATTCTGATGAGTTTGATTGCATGTTTTCAATTCTGCTCAGGAAAATAGCATTTCACAATGAAGAGCAGGGTCTGCAAAGGTAATAGGTATACACGAGTTTGTTGTCCCAGGTCATGTGGCTTTAAAATTCGTACCTCCATAATTAACAACAGCCTATAACTCTTCGTGGCTGTATGCCGGATCCCATTATACACTTGCCAATTTATTTTCTTTTCTGACAATGAAAATACTTCCATATAGGTCTGTGTACTTCACAAGTTCTCAGTAATATAAATCACAATTTCCTTTTTCCCAGATTCTGTCATTTTTCAGTGAAGATAGTATTTAGTTCCTTTCTTCTATCATGTATGGTTTATCTTCATCTTTTTCTGCCCATCTGTAACTACAGTCACTCAGTATGGGCAAGGCCGTTTAATGTCATGGTCACAAGGCAAAACGAGTACATGAGGAACATCTCCTTGAGGGCCCTCCTGATCAACCTCTTCTCCGCTTTGCTTTCCTGAGGAATGTGAAGATGCTGATTTTGTGAACTGCTTCAATAGCAGTTTCTTCTTGCCCAACTTCATCCCACAAGCCTGCTTCAGTGGTCCCATGTGGACTGCCGTGTTGGCAGGTGATGAAGCGTCCCAGCTAGGTGTAATTTTGCCACATGGTCAGGTTCTTACGTGAAAGGTGTAAGGACTCTTTTTGGAGAGATTCCAGTGGGAGAATAATGAGATGGATCGTCTCATTAAAAGTGTCTTTTGCATGTGAATGAAATGCAAAAGTACTAATCACTTGTCCTGAAAGAAATAATTGCACCTTGATAATGGATTAGATAGAGAAACAGACGTTAGGGGAGAAAGGCCGTTGGAGGGAGTTAGAGCGATCTGGTTCATTGTTTGCTGTGCTCAAAAACTGTGGGGCATTGTGTGGAAAGCAGAGTTCCAGGATCCTCTGAGAAACACAAAGTAGATGGTGGCACGCCGCTCTCGCACAGGGTACCCTTCGGTCCAGGACTGGGATCCCTCAGGCTTAATTTAGTTGACAGTTGAGCTTTTGACCTGGACTTGTGTTTTGCCAAGAGCTCCAAACCTTGTGGAATAGGGCAGAAAACGATTGTTTTTGAAATCTGTGTGTTTACCTAGAATAAATACTGAAACTTTTTTTCTTCTAAGTAGTGGAAAAGATTCAGGCTATAGGATATTACTGTGCACTTCCAGGGGTGTTTTGGGTGGGAAAAAGAAAGAGCACCCGTGAACTGTAAGTTTATAAATCCTATAGGAAAGACAGAACTTCAGAATGCAGCAGACTGCTGCGATGAAGTGAAATCTTGACTTCATTGAAGCATCCAAGCATTTTACTATTTACTTCAACCTAATAAAGATTTTATCTGCTATCTCCACAGCAGAAATTCGGAGCAGTCCATAGGTTTTGTAGGCTCTGAGCTCTGCTCTTCCCTCGTCCTGTTGAATTTATAAGGTCTGCAGACTTTCTCAAGTCCATTCCACGCACGTGGAAGTCTGTCTTTGGCAAAGAGGAGAGGCTTCCTCCAGTCATTCTGATTCAAAACCAGCCCGCTTGCAGTGGAAACGGAGGCACTGGTTTAAGTGGGCTCGTAACCCTTTTATCCACTTGATTTACTTTTGCTAATGGGTAGGTTCCAAATCATCATCGGTAGAAGTGCTCGTCGGTGCTGGGTTACAGCTGAAATTAGCCTCCATTTAAAAATCTTTTGCAAGCGTGTGTCTGCGTGTGTGCACACAAACATTCGTACTTGCTCTGGTAGTATTACCAGGACTCACTCATCTTGTAGAAATTTCAACTACCTGATCTTTCACAAATCAGGATTTGTTTTTCTCTGGGAAATTTTTTTTCTCTAGGATATCAAAATCTGTGAGAGGTTTCCATTGGGAAGAGTTTTCCTGTCTTGTTTCTACGTTTCTGTTTAGCTTTGGGGTGCGAGAAATCCAAATGCGATTTAGTCTTTTTTTTTGTCTTACCACTGACAGTAGCTGTGACTATCTCAGGGTAAAGGAGTAGTTAGAAAGACCCATTTCTCGAATATTTAGCTTTCTTCTAGTGAGCTGATCTTGTACCTCTGATTTTTTTGACTCATAACAATTGTAAGCACAAAATATAAACATGACGAACAACCATCTAGCTCAGACAGCTGTCCAAATGTTTGTGCTCGTGCCCCTAAATTGCTAACACATACAAATGAAATGCTGAACTGAAACTCAATTGTACATCTAAACCCATTAGTAGTTTTTCTTGTATCCTTTGTAAAACCTTGTGTCCCTGACAGATGGTTTAGTAACCCCATGGAGCATCTTCATAGCTCTGTTACGGGTCCTGGGAGATCTTTGTGGGTTTCGAGCCCCAGCTGCCCACGCCTGCCGCATCCCCGCGCTTTGCTGGGACTTACTCCCAACTTCGGCCGAGGCCGCAGTTCCACCGGGAAACCCCGCGCAGGAAAGGTCGGCGCGGTCTCTCTAATGTGAGTCAAGAGCCGACTCAAATTGATTGCTGCCTGGCGCTTAGGATTTTGACTCCTATGGAGCAGTACGTGGGAGAAAGGGGAGGTCTGGTGGCTTTTACCAGGATCCATCTGTCTCTTTCCCAACCTCATTTCCACTTCTGTCCTTGTCAGCCTCGAATCTGGCCTCTCCGGTCCCTCTCAGAGGCGGACGTGGGGTGATGGGCAGCCGCGGTGGCTGCAGGGAAGGTGTGAAGGATGCTGCAAGTCTCAGGCAGTCTCTCCGTTTTCTCCAGAGCGATCTGGCGGGGACTCTCGGGGTCACTTAGCAGCTTGCTTTTTCTCCCACGCATCAGCCGTGTTTTGATTTCAATCCTGGAGGTTAAGGTCCGCGTCCCAAGCGCTCTGTGCTTGCCTGTACTAGCAGACATCTCTCAGGGAGGTTGTTAACCCTCCTCTTTCTTCCCAGAGAGAGAAAACAAGCAAATAACAACTCAGAGAGCGGTCTCGGTTATTGCAAGTACCCACGGTTGTGTTTTAAATGAATGTTCCCAGACAGCAGCTTATGTAAACTTGAGGAGACAGTGTACCGCCAGCGTGATGGATGTTCATTGGCAGCTTGTGGAGAAATCGTGCAAATGTCAGTGAGACAACAGTTTTCCTAAGTGCTGATTAGTTTTTACTCTCCTGCATAAGTTACTGAGAGAAAAGCACACGCCTACCCGCGTTTGAGAAACGCAGTTTACGGCGTGGCTTAACGTACGTTTGTAGCCACAGTAAGGAGCTGTCTGAAAAGGATTAGGTTGTCAGGTTAAAATGTCCGTAATCACTTGCGAACTCCCTACATCCCTCACCACCCAATATAGGCATATCCGGAATAACCACCTTCCATGGACCTGCATGAATACGTAGCAAAATATAATTGCTGGGAAATGAATGACCGGCTCACAAGAGATTGTCAAAGCTGGCATCTTGAAGCATTCTCTTCGTTTTAGACCGTACAGGCAGGAGCTGCTCCCTGTCCCTGCAGGAGAGTGAGTCCTGGTGACATGGGTTTTGGTAGCACGGTGCCATCCTTCTCAAAGTCAATGGCAGAAATTTTCTAGCCACAGACTTTAAAGTCCCTCCATTTGCCTGCCAGGACTCTGGGTGAGTTATCCTTTGGGTGGGAACACGAGGGGTTTTGGCATCACAACTTGGCCTTCCTGGTAATGTTCCTGTCAGAAGAGCAGCTTCTCCTTTCAACCTGCAGTTGTGAACTTGAGCTTTGAAACATCAAGGACATTTTTTTGGGTGCTCTTCAGTGGCTGTCCCGCTTTCTGCCAAGCACAGAGCTACAATTTCTTCCAGCCGTTGGCTCTGCCAATACCTCACCTTTCGTCTGCCTGCCCTTTCCAGTGACTTCTCCACCAACTTGTTCTCTCCCCTTCCACCATGACCGCTCCCCTCCCAAACCCATCCTCAGTCAAAAAGTCCCCAGTGATGCCCCAACGTTTGTCCTTTGCGTCAAGCGCAGGTGTGGAGGGAGAACAACCCATTGCCTGTGGGCAGGCCTCCACACAGGGAAAAAAGAAAAGAACAGGAAAGGGGACATTTTTGTTTCATTCTAGAGCACAATCTCCACTGTCTTGAAAAGAGCCAGGATTTCACTGCTGGAGCTCTACTTTATTTTTCTTTCCCATGTTTCCTGCCACTATATCTGAAGTTCATTGCTTTGTTTTGTCCACAAATCATCTGTAATCCTTCAGCTAGGGCTTCTGTATCTCGCTGACTTTATGTCTTCTCGAGCAGCACTTTGCACAGTAGGGATCGCAGCTCTAACAGGGATCTTCAGGGTATAATCAGAATCCAAAATAAATGAGGGACTATATAAGCATAGCATTATCATATACTAATGCTCAGCTCGTTATGGAAACCTTTACTTTGGAATAGCAGCACCTCCTTCTCCTTTGTTAATGCTCTTTAAAAATGTTTTATTAATGCAATTATCTCAATATAACTTAACAAAATAAGACCTCTCATCAAAAGGCATTAGCACATGCAAGAGTGTATTCAGCTGTTATCCCGGCATCTCTCAGTCCCTGAAATGCAGCGTGTCCATTCTGCCACTGGAGACAAGGAGGCAATGAAACCCAAAAGTGATTCCCCGCCCCCAGAACCATGCCAGAAATAGAAATTAAGTGGTGCGAACTCCAGCCTTGCTCTGACCACTAGTTCCCCAGCCTGGGAGTGCAACCTTATCAAATATGAATGGAACACTTGGGACGTTCCTGGAGCGTTACTGATGGGATGGTGCTGTTAGGTGAAAAACAAGAGCTCGTTGCAGCCCTGGGTGGAAAGGGGAGGCGAGGGGGAGAAGTGTGCGACCATCCGGTGCCTGGGGCGGTGCAGGGGGCTGCTCTGGGCGGCCCCCAGCCCTGCCCGGGTGTACTGAACTGCCCAGCCGCAGGTTTGGAGTGTGGACGCTGTGGTTTATAGCAGCGTGAGAAAGCAGAGATACAGCACCTTAAATCTGAGGAGCTTTGTTAGGCCACTACAAACACAAAGTGAGGAGAAAAGGGAGGTTCTTCACTGAGTTTTCTCCTCTATTATATGAGTTTCCTGGTGAATCTTGGGAAGTGCTCAAATCATGGCAAGCTAATCGTCGCAAGAACTAGCATATTAAAACCTTTTGGTGGTATACGAAACCAGTCGCCCAAAATCACTAGTAGTTTTTAAATCTTCGCTGATGAATTCCAAGAAACTGATTACTAACCCAAGCCAGCATGGGGCCCCAGTTTTAATATTGGCATTTTTCTCTCCGAGATGTGTGCAGCGGGGTTTTTTTCTACTATGACTCAAACAACTGGGGCTTTTTTTTTTTTTTTCTCTCTTCTTCTTGTGTGTTCTGCAATTTCACGTACGGCTAGAAAATCATAATACAAAAGAAATTTCAATAACGTGCCTGTGCTTTAATAAAAGGAGCCATGAACAATGCCAGCTCTGAAGATAGCATACAGCCATTGAAATCAGACAGGGGAAACAGAACATCAGTCAGATGGAAAAGTATGATTTATTATCTCCCTCCTGGCAAAATTACAGTGACAATGTCTATGCAAAGGAATCTGAAATTACTGACTTACTGTATTTCTGTCATAATTTGTACCAAGAAAACATACTAAAATAGATAGGCATGTCATATATTGATCTATAGTGATACCTGGTTTTTAAATTATGTTATGTACGTAGCTACTGATTCTATAACATATATATTACATTATGCACGAGTGTATTATTACAATAGGTGAAAGAAGATGGCCTGTATTCAGAATTTGGCTACAAAAAATCCATGCTGTTGTTTTCCCCAGATCACAGTAATACACAGAGGCCCCAAAAGCTCAGAGCTCCGTGGTGCCGGCTGCGCTACACACATATTCTCTCAAAGCTCCCCATTGAAATAGATGAGACCCAAAACTCGAGCATCAGCATGATTCAAAATCACAAGGGATTAAGCACAAGCCCCCGTGTTTTAATCACAGTGCACCATTGCGGGAACGCAGTGCAGAATTTGGCCTGTACATGCCAGCCCAAGGGATTGGTATTTTTCCAGTAAATGGGACACAGGAATGAACGTGTGCCCAACATTTGTACCGCCAAGGCTGTGGCTGGGCTTTCAGATATTCGCGCCAGGAAATAGCCCATCGACTCTGCTTGCTTCCAGATTTGGGGGCTGTCCAGAGAGCTACTGAAAGAGAGGAGATATCTCTGCACAGCCGGAGAAGAGGCTCTGGCACTCCCTCTCCCCTCCGTTGCCGCTGGAGACGTGCTGTTAAGAAAATGGGATGTGTAGTACATGCAACTGTTACCAGCTCCTTCCAAGAGTGGTGAAACCACATCTGAGGCTTTATTAGCGTGCCAGACAATGCTCAGTGGGGCCAAGGAGAGAAGCGCTCTTCCCTTGGCTCACCCAGGGTATGTCCATCTCTGGCACCCAAGCTGTTTCTGTAGGGCTGGTGAGCGTGAGGTCCTCAGCCTGTGCGGAACGGTGTCATCCATAGAAATGTTGATGGATCATTGGCGAGAAGTTTCTTAGACAACCGTTTCTTACCAGAGCAAGGGGAAGTGCAGGTGTGTGTTTGTTGCTACTGGAATGTGCTTTACGCAGAATTGCATTCATTAAAAATAATGCTCAATTAGCTAATTATCCTAGTTATTGTTTTTAAGGCTATAATTAGATAAGTCATGTAGTGACAACGCTCGGTCTAGTTGCAAAATAAAAATACATGTAGCGTTAGGCTTCCTGACTCTTTGTTCTGCGGTACAGTTCAGAGGTAATTCTTTGGGCATTACAATAAAATCGTTATGCCTGGAGGAGCATCAGGGTTTGAAGCAGCTCCTCAAAGCAGGGAATCTCTCAGTCTGAGCTGTGGTCATTCTGGGCAGGAAAACCTTTCTGACTGAGGGTTAACCCAGTGTGCTCCCTGGGTGTTAGCAGATGCCTGCATGTCCTGTCATCACAGATAACCTGTTCAATCCCATTTTCATTTCACATCCTTCCTGGCTTGGGCTCATAATCAAATGTGATAACATCCCCTGAGGGACAGAAACCTCCCGGACCCTGCTGGCTTGTCTCCTGAGGGTTTAAGCAATGGCAACTGGGGGCAGACAGGGGAATTTGGAGAATGCTTTCTCCGTGGTGCCAGCTGGTAAAAGAGCTGCTTTATTCTGTGGGGCAGGTGGGTCAGGTTCTCCACTGCTATGAACTGCTGCAGCTCCATGGATCACAGGTGGCCCATTGGGATGTTACACTGGTGCAAAGTTCGGTACCAGTTAGATATTCCTCTGTGGAGTTTGCATGATGCTGACCTGAGATGAGGATTTGCCCGAGGGAGCTCCCATGACGCCTGATCCACCTTGCCAGCTGCCAGAAAGTAAAGAGTTAGGCTAGGCCATCAAAAAAGTACAGATAATGGAGAAAGAGAAAAAGCAATGAGGAGCAAGTCAGTATTTGATGTGATTTGTTTGCCCCTCTCCCACCTCTCAACATGCAATGAAATCAGGATCGGTGTCAAAGCCCAGGAGCAAAGGGAACCAAACCTGCAGCAAACCCAAGGAGACACGTGTGGTTAACCCACTGGTGCAACCACAACTCACTGCTTGGCGGGACGGGGCTTTGAAGCGGGGCCTGGAGACAATGAAGGAGAAGGGGATGTCCATGTAGATGTAACTTTGGGCACTCAGCACCCTTGAGCTCCTGTACCCTCAGCAACGTAAAGGAAAAAATCAAGTCAGCTCCTAACTGCACCTTGGACATAGACTTGGTTTCAGCCAACACGCCTTTCCTTGGGAGGAGAAAAAGGTGATACAGCCACAGAGCGTGTTAATGGCGATCAGTAACGAGCTAAGGCATCCCTTAGGGCACAAGAGGTGCGAAACCGTGCGAAACACCATGAGGGTGGTAGAGCACTGAAATCGGCAGCGTGGGGCCTACAGCACGAGGGGCTCACACCTTCCCTCGACTGCCGCAGCCCAGCCAGGAGTCACCCGCAGGGATGATTGTTTCCAATCTGCTGCCTGAGCAGCGCGAGGACGACGGAGTTTGCCTTCAGACAAAGCAGCCTGACTCCAAAGATTGCGTTCAGTTCGGCCAAACAGCCATCGTCTGGCTTCATTGTGAGTGGAAGGGTCACAGGGCCAAATCCATCACTGGTGTAAATCTACCTGGCCTGTACCGTGGCTGTGGAAAACTGCAGGAGAAGGAACGCGATCCAAATCTCCTCCCCAGCGATGACTGGTTATGCTATGCCTACCTCCTTAATACACATCCAGTACTTTATCAGTACATAGTGCTGATCTCACCACCTTCTCCCATCTTTTGGTGTGAATGAAGAAGGAAACAGCACTCAGGTGTAGGGAAAACATGAGGAAAAGGGGTCAGCTTTCTGGCCAGGTCCTTGGTTCCTTTCTCCCTGCCCCAGGAGGTTTTCTCCTAGACGAGGCTCCTTCATTGCAAAGAGCTGACAGGGAGGGAACGGAGAGCAGGAAGCTGCCAGCTGGGCTCTGTTTCCCTACCGATACTAACAGGAGCTTAACAAATGTGAAGCGCACACAAACATTTTGTCTGTGTCCGAACGGGGCTGCGCATCACATGTTGGAGACGCAGTCCCATCTGTCATATCTGTAACCTTTCGAAAGGAGTTCTGTTCCCTGTGCACTGGGCATGTCTGAACTAAAAAACTATCGTAATAGAGTCGTTGAAATTATCACCGCAGTAATAGAGACCTCCAGTCCCCTTCAGGCCCAGGGTAGGTGAGGTCAGGAATAAAAGGAGACATATATCAAAACAAAGGGAGCGTTCTTACCAAAGAAGTGCAAAGTCATGTTGTTAGGGAAAGCTCCGCTGCTGCTCTCAGGAGAGAAAAGCAACCACGAGACCAGCAGATACCCAGCTCCCGTGGAAAAAGGGCCACGGCTTGGCTCAAGGTTGTCTCTCTCTCACCAGCTCATGAGGAGTCACTCTCCAGATCCAGACATGGCTCCAGGAGCCTTTTAGACCCATCGGGTTGTGTGTTACACATAGCAAGTAGAGGAGTACGAAGCTCCTAATGCCGTCACAATCCTGAATCATCAGACGTGGGCCCAGGATGCCCATGGTGACGCATGTCTTCTGTGCTTCTCTCCCTCATCTGGCTTACTGACCTGTAGTAGCTCCCCAGGAATTTTTACAAAAGGATGGCAAGGATAATGTTGTATCCAGGTATAGACAGGCATGGTCTGGGGCTGAGAGGAGGATATACATGGTCTGGAGGGATTACAGCGTCTTTATGCCTTTCCACCTCCAGAATCCAAGCCTGGTCACCAGCCTGCTGGAAAGACTCTTGTAGCTGTGAATAGATAAGCAGCAGTTAGGGATAACTAAAACTGAGCTTTGGGTGGAGAGCTGCAGCATCTGCAGGCTAAGACAGTAGGCAAGTCATCTTCAACCTCCTTGTGATGGGACGGCTTTGCGTATAGGATGGAGTCACCATTTGTAGAAAGCGTTTTCAGTAATGTATCTGTGTCTCTCTTGTCCTTTTAGTTGAGTGAGAAATTTGTCATTTCGTTTCAGTCTTACATTAGTAACGTTTGTGTGTGTGCGTTGGGGGCTCCGTTAGAAATACAGGATCTCAGCATCCACCTCTGCTGCTTCTTGGAAGCCAGCTCCTTGATTTAGTCGATCTACAGTATGGTGCAAGCATTTTTCAATTTTTGGATGGCACAATTCATTTGTATTGCTAGTGCTCCGTATAAGTAGGATAGAGCTCCAGTTTTTCACTGCAAAGAAATTATCTAATGACTCAGTAGGTTTTTTCCCATTGCAAAATCATTTGCAACCTGATGGCGTTTTCAGTGATTGTACTCGTCTGTACTCACTCACCGGACTGTTTATTTGAACAACTTTCCACCTATGGAAAATCGAAGTCATTATGCTTTCTGTAGCATAATTGACTGTGTCTCCACTAGCTGGATGGATGATTTTTATTTTTTTAAGTAAGTGACAAAAATGAGTGAAATTTTTGCCCCATGCAAGTTCTTGTATTGGTGCACATGCATGCAAAAAAGAGCCATTTACCAAACTTTTCACACAATTTAGACATTTATGCACTGCTAATAGTAAAGGCCAAGCGAGCAGCCCCGAGCAGAAGTGGGCTGATTTCAGTCTCGCTTTCTGGTGGGACTCGCTAGCTAGCCCATTCTCCACAGTTTGGCACCTGCAAAATTTCTCAGTTGAAAGCTTTCTCTGAACTTCCCTGCAATCTCCTGCTAATCTGCCTGAGATCACAGGCAATTTCAATAACAATGAAAATGATTCTAATTTTGACTCCAGGAGTATCTTCGATGAATGCTATCCTGGTTTCTTTTTTATTCATATCCCCTGGTTTATGACTTCCCACCTCAGCCGTAATGCGGAAACCGTTTTTGCCTCCGATTTTATTCATCAGGTCCTTTTTAACTTTCTTCCCTTTCTTGCTTTCTGCCAATAAATTCACCACCTGAAACTGTAGCTACAAAACCCATTTCCATCAGAATTGTCATTGTCCTTAGCGTCATTAAAAGTTACAGCTACTCTTAAGATGTAAGTGCCCAATTTGACAGACTTCGCTTTCCATCGCTCTGCTTTTCCTGCTGTTTTATCTGCGTGGAACAGGATGCCATCAGTCGAGCCTGTCTGAGGGGGGAGGCTGAATGTGATTATCCACGAGTGCTGGCACACACTCTCTTGAAAACTAAAAGATGGAGAGATTGGCAGCAGAGATGGTTTTCAGCTTTCCTTCCCTTGGAGTCCAGCATTCGCAGGGGATGGGACGCATCTAGTCCCTCCCGGGGACATGTAGGCAGGAGGTGCACGTAGATACAGGTAGTGGATCCGAATCTAAGGCGAGGTACTGACCAAGGCGTGCAGAAGTACCAGGCTAGATCTACTGCATTCAGAACCACCTTGACAGCAGTAGAAATGGAGATGATGGCATCTCCTTCTTCTTAAGGGGTTTGCACTTCGTTTTCTGACATGTTCTCAAAAGGGGAGATAGCATTGCAACTCTGTATTCAGTAGAACTATGCTGAAAAGCATATTTTCCCTTTGCAATATAATCTAGAAAAGGCGTATACTTATGCACCATTTCCTTTTTGGTGTTTAAAGGAGGCGGGAGCTAACATGCCTGATTAAGGTTCGCAGTGATATCAAGAGTCCTGGCATCTGCTCTGCATTTGCTCTGCTGCGATGGATCCTTGGGTTTCCGTGGGGCTCAGAAAGAAAACACAGTGGCTTAATTTCTTGGTTATACACTCCTTCAAATTCCCGTCAACCAAGCAGATTTCTCCAATCATTGTGCTCATTTTGTAAATACACCTGTTTGACTGTGAAAAGCATCACGGGCCCCAATAGCAGGTCTATTCAATTCAGTGCAAGTACTTAGATTGCCTTCTGCTAACTCAAAAAGCCTCTGCATGATCAGTACGTGACTATTGTAACGTGATTAGATGGTTGTAAACACTTACATGAAGCTTTTCTATTTCCTTCCTCAAAAGAAATGTCGAGTATTTGTGATATAGTTGTGAAGTTTGTATTGCTCTGTAGTTGTTTGCTAGTAGCTGTGTATAATTGATGGAGGGCTGTTGTGCAATAGTCAGGCAGCACGAGGACACGGTCCTTGTGTGACCACTTCATGGCACCTAGTCAATGAGATTAAGTCTTCGAGTATGGGATTATGGGATATTCTTGTACCAATACCCTCTTCAAGCTTAGCTGGAGAGTGTAGGAAGGAGGGGGAAGAGAGCAGCCCAATAAATCCTGATAACTGGATCTCAGCACAGAAGACTTAGAGGGCAATTGCAAGAATTTGCAGTAGCTTTGAGCAACCTGTATGCTAGCTCCGGCAAAGATGTAAACTGTCTTCCATGAGGCTGAAAACTCAGGTACGAAGAAAGTACCACGCAATTTAAAGTCTTTTCTTGAAAAGGTAAGGAGAGGTCCAAAGTCTCGGGCAGTGGCTGTGCTAAACACGCCTGGAGGAAATCAGGAGCTGCCGTCTAAATTCCTAGAGCGGGAAGTCTCCGGGAGTAACAGGCCTGTTTATAGCGTGTGCTGATGATACAAGATCCACTGGCTCTTGCAGTACTTAGGTGCCAGATCACACTTTGCTCTCCGAAGGCTGCTTGGGAAATGGGCACCGTGTTCCCAGCTCCCGGAGGGGTATGAGCCGCAAACCCCGAGTATGAGTGAAGCCAGCTGGATTAATCTCAGCTAATCACAGGAGACTGCAGCCTTAACACTTGGTCTGAGACCTCTCCTGAGCTGGGTGACAGCCCACGTGTGGGACTGAAATGAGCGTGCTTGGAAACCACGGTTAGCCTGGTGAATGTGACAGCAGAGCAAAAACTCTGAGGAAAATTGCTTCTGATTGACAGAACAAACAGGTAGAGAAGAAGTATCAATCAGATGTCATCTTCAGAGTTTTTTGTTTGTCTTAGGTAAATCACTCCCTTTCCACCTCTCTAGAGATGTTTATGTAGCAGCAGCAGCTAAGAGTGAGTGACAGGCAGAGGTACAGATGGAGAAATCCTTATTGGAGGCAGGGAAGAGGAGGGCTGCAGAATAATCTTTCATATATATATATATATGTATGTATGCTTCCTCCATTCACGCAGGAGAATACCCACTACTCGCTAATAAGCTCTTGCAGGGCAATCTGCATGTTCCAGAAAAATCTTTCACGTATTTGGAGCAGCAGAGAGGTGGCTTAGGGTGCTGTAGTTGTGGACGAGACTTGAGCAAAGGGTGAAATACAGGCGAAGTTCAGTATTTGCAGCAAGAGTTTCTATAATTAAATGAGATGTCACAGATGCAGTAAAGCAAGATCTTGCAAGATCTTGCCTAAAAACTTGAAGTTTTGTGTGTCAGTTATTTGTGTGATTGTACCAGCTGCCTTGGTCTAAAAAAAAAAAGTTTGATTCAGATCTCTTCAGCTGTAGAAAAGCATAAAAGAGTAGATTTAGACACTGAGATTTTAATTCAATTTTCCATTTTCTTTTTTCCACCTTTCCTTTAAGTTTGGGAAGAGTCAGGCTATTTTCCTGAAGAACTGTTTGATCATGCAACCTCTCTGTCTATCCACCAGTCCTTCTGGATGACTCGAGGGTCTGCTGGAGCCCTCCAAGCATAGACTGTCAGAGGCATGAAATGTCCGTATGAAACCTAAAGAAGGACCCACGTGTTGCCCAACGCCTTTAAGAGAGGGAGCCCCTTATCGCTGTGAGGAGTAGCTGGATGATGTTAGCAGCGTAATTCCTACACGTGCTGACAATTGCTTCCAAAGAGAGGGTGAAAATGGTGGGGAGCTGGTGTGTATATGGGAGCAAGAGTGAAGATTAGGAGATGCAGTATCCACATCTGGTTTGGCGTCCTCATTTCCCCTGCTCAGGGTGCATCTTGTTTCTTGTTCTGTTTCCTTTGCTGCCTTTTTCGTTTGTTTGTTTATATCATCTATCAACTTTATCATTATGTGCTTATGCACATAAAATCTTTATTAGCCATGCGAATTCTCTATTCTCTGTTTCAATTTTCCTTCCTTCTTTCTTTGTTAATAAGCTCTGCTGATTGCAGATGTTTCTCATTTGACAGCACCTGAGACTAAGGTTTTCCAGCCACTCAACCAGATGAGTGCTGGCTCCTTCCTCCGGCTGCCCCACTACGTGGGACAGGGCCATACCCTGGTAGAAGCAGGGAATGAACTTGCCCTCCCAGCCAAACCTGGGGTCATGGTCCTCCTTGAGATCAGTAGAACAGAAGAAAAATAGAAGTTGGGCCATGATCTCAGGTGTGGTTATAAACGGGGGTGTTTAGGGTCCACATCCTTGTGGTTCTTTGGTCTCTTTGAAGTGACTGGCAGAAGGAGAGGTCAAGCAGGATCAGTGCTGAGATTGAGAAGGTCCTTTGTTCTCTGCGTCCCGCTTCATCTGTTCTCAAATGGTGGTTAGATTTTGGCCATGTCTGCTTCCCACCAACTTGGCGTGACTTGGCCCTTGCACTGAGAACAACATCAAAGAATGTATTTCCTCACTAGTTCTGCTGTCACCCCTATTGTAAGTGAAAATTGGGTAAAAAAAAAAAAAATTCAGGTGCTTTGTACCAGTTTTCCCAAGTCAAAATGCTGTACTGTACAAAAGGACCCAGTTCACTCCCCTGGTTTTAATGATAGATCCATTGCTTAAAACGTGCCTCAAACAGAAAGGAACCACGCAGTTCTTGGGTGGGTATGTGTCTGTGTGGTGGCTGCGCACCATGGACATCCTTTCCTTTTGGACAATGGTGAGAAGAATGTTCCCGCACCAATATCTCTTGAAATCCTTCCTAGCAAATCCTTTGCTGCAAAGTCTTCTAAGAGATTATTCTACCTTGGACAGGTGGAGTGAGTAAATCATCTTCTTGGCCAAGCCTTTTACGATCCTTTAATCTTCACACTTTTTCCAGAATATCAGTTTAAGGGACACCAGTAAAACGTTTGCGCTGTCCCTGTGGGAATGGCATAGCCTCTGATTTGTGTCCTCTCTCCTTCATACTTCAGGAGTGTTTTTTCAACCTTGTTTTTCAGTAGGGATCAGAGCTTCTTTTCAGGAACTGGTGTTAACTGGTGTTTGAACTTCAGTGGCTACAAAAGTGTAAACCACCCCTCTTCCACGGAGGATAAATTTTTGAATCAGGAAACGAATCTTTGGGACATTTTTCACTGGTTCCCTGTTCTTCACTGATTATCAGTTCATCATTCCACCGCTTGGTCTACGTACTGCCTATGTAGATCAATAGAGATCTTTTTGGGCCGGTGTCCTATAGTTGTTCCACAAGAAGGGTACCCCCAGGGAAATCAATAGCTGGGATGCAGAGCCCACAGACAACAGCAAAAAGATGCTCAATCACTGTGCTTGGGGCAAAATCCTTTCTGAAAGGGCAGGTGTTTGCAAATCAGATCCCAGAGCACATCTTATGGGAGAAAGTACGTAGACATTCATAAAATAAGTGGGCAGGAAGGCTGGAGTCACCCGTGGAGGTGCAGGACTGGGAAAGAGCCACAGTGAGGGGCACTGGCAAGTGAACCAAATGGTCAGATAGAGGAAGATCCTGGAGGCTAGGCCAAGTACCTTGAACTTGATAAGGCGGGAGAGAGGAGGCGGCTGTGAAAAGTCTTGTCATTCATGCCAAAGCAGCCTTTTCATTTGCTGGCTTCTCGTTCCTTGTACCATTGAGGTGTGCTTTCCTTCTTTAATTGTGTGCGGTTCTTCCCTCTTGCAAAGCTGCTTCCAGTGTCAAGCAACATCATGGTTTATTACAGTGTCATTTTCAGGTTACACCAACAACGCAAAAGCAAAAGATGTGCATGTCATGTCTCATTTACTCAGTTGCAGAGTCGTTCAGGGACATCTCCTACTTGTGTTGATCATCTTTAAGCAGTAGATTGGGCTGCAGTCCTGGAAATGCATCACGTTTTTCTTAGCGTTGCAGCCACTGGAGTAGTGAAGATGGGGACAAGTCCTGAAGGATACGTCAGTGAAAACCTCCACAAATCACAAGATCAAGTTCTACTGCTCCATATAATTAGCGATTAAAATGAGTAAAAACAAAGCAGCAATTTTCTTATTGATCCCTCAGCAAATAGTTCTGTCTGTTTTCTTCTGTATTGTTTCTTCTTATTAAATAGCCTTGAATAAGAAATGTCAGTCAAATGAATTTAGATTCCTGCTGCTTCAGACAGAAATCAAAGCAGGATTGAACGAGGAAAGATAATTAGAGGAATTCCACCTCCACAGACTTCTTCCCTTGCTCAAGGAGTGCTGATTTTATCTAAATTGCCAAAGCTGTGAGCAAATGAGAGGTGATGGGAATTATAGACTGCAGACGCTGAGACAAAGCAAGAGAAGCTTTAATTAGTGCATTTTAAGGTAGAAATGAATTTCCTGGGAATAAATTATTTGACTCAAGACATATGGAGCTTCTTAGAGGTGAACTGAAAAGCTTTTTACCTGCCAGAACCAGGCCTCACAGGTTGTATCTGTCTTGTAGAAATGAGTGACACGTCACTGGGCTCTGAAACACATGGGGATGAATCCTTTCCTTTGCATCTCACTCTTTTTTTTTTTTTAATATAGAAAAATTCCCATTGCTGCAGATTCCCACCAGTGCAACAGAAAGCAGAATTTTTTCCAATACCCACATTTACTCATTCAAGTGTTAGTGATGGATCAACTGTTGCTGAGGAATTGGGAGTTATGTATTGAACCTGCGGGTACTGAAAGGAAGCTATTTTCCTTTCAAATTCTCCTCTTATTCTCCTTTCTTAGTTCTGTTGTCATCCTTTCATCACACTTACACACACATAAGGACACTGGAAACCTTAAAACACTGATGTTCCTATTTTTTGCCAAATTTCTATAGCTTTTCAGAGGGTGAGACAGTGACAACGCTCTACTATTTGGAGGTAGATAGAGATTCCTGTTTGAATTGATGGAGCCGAAACGAAACCACTTAGCTGGGTGCTTTAATCCAGAGCTCCCTGACTTCAGCAGAATTATTCAGGCTCTTAATTATTTATATATTCTGTGTGAGGGAGTTGCTCACAAACCGTGTTGAAATAGGCAGGAGTGGGGCCAGGGCCAGATCTAATGGTTATGTTACGGGAGTGCTTACAGAGCCCTGATGCAGGTGCTGCGCAAACGCAGAATAAAGTGGTTTTGCCCCTCCAAGAACAACACTGTTCTCCTCCCTGCCGAAAAGCGAGAATGAAAGCACATCCGGAGGCTGGCAGATGGATAGGCCGCCCCAGCAGCACCTTACCGACTTCTTGGGGGTTGCTGGAGGTGGTGGTCCACATGAGATATGAGTGTGACCTGGAAAATCACCCTGTCCTCTCTTCCTGGGATGAACCACCACTCGTGATCTTCCAAAAATCCTGCTCTGCTCCCAGTAAATGTGTAAGATAACAACAGATGGGTAGAGCAGAGGTACGACCTAGTGGCTTCAGCTCGGTCTTTTTTCACAAAGGGACCTAAAGTCTCCTGAAAGCTAAAAAACCCCACACCCTCTCTGGGAAAGCAAGTGTCATGCTCATTGTTTTTTCCAATGTTCTGGTTGCCTATTTCAGATGTTGCTATTTTGTCCTATTAGGTTAATTTGTATTACCCGTGCTGAATGAATGCAGTCAAGAGGTATTAAACGCTGATGTGTTTATCTTATGGCAAGATAGAAATGTTGCAAACTTGTGAGCTACGGTAGGAAATGGGCTAATTTTAGATTTGTTCCTAGCCCTCGCCATGCGAATGGTGTCGCTGCGAGCCCAGCAATGAAGTTCACTGTGTTGTAGCAGACTGCGCAGTTCCCGAGTGTGTCAACCCAGTCTATGAACCAGAACAGTGTTGTCCTGTCTGCAAAAATGGTAAGAAAGTACTGTATTGGCTTTAACAAAGAGATATAAAGGAAACATTAAAATGTTGTTACCGATGCATCACCAGGAGATTTGCTTCCATCAGCACAGGCTGCCGTTGGGGCTGTTACTTCTCCTTGTGCGCGGGCTTCAGTTACGAGGTGGCAACTGTGAAAATCAAGGCTGCCCTTCCTGGCCTGTGTCTTCTCATTGAAGCTGGTGGGATTGCTGACTTGAGTAAGGCTTTGTAGGAGTGAGTCCTGATATCAGGGACAGTCATTTCATGTCTTTGCTTTTTTCTCATAATTAGTCTAACATGAAGTCAAGTATATAAGGGAGAGACTTTGTCCCTAAATTAAGAAACCAATGGTTATTACCTAAGACCAGGGGAAAACTCACCAAAATCAACGGCAAAACTTCCACTGGGGTGGAATATCTACCAAGCCTGTAACGTCACTAGTAGTGTGCTGGAGTCTGTGTGTATAGTGTTGGCCCTCGTTGTCCTGCTGAAACGATGTCATGAATTGGAGTCTGATTCAACAATACTTTCAAGAAAGATTTTGGGATGACTGAAAGTACCTCTTTGGAAAATAAATCTTTTTCCAAGAAGGTCTCCCCGGCCTTGTACCGCAGCCCATACACACATATGTCTCTGGAAAAGCACCTTTCTCTTAACGTAGATATGAAGACAGATTAAAAGCTGAGCTACCTTCACATAAACTTCTTCATGGCTTTCTTAACATATAAGAAATGGCTACTTAGGCTCATCTTCTCGTGTTTAGAATTCACTATCCATATATATTTCCTCTCACATACATCACGGCTGCTGGTAAGAGTAATGGTTGCTTTTGAATCTAAATGAAAATGTTTACAAAGAAATAACATTTTCAACACATTTTCTGCTCTTTAAGACAGAGAAAAAGCAGAGGGTTGCAAATGCAAAATATTTTTACTAAAGGAGTTGGGAAAATTAAGACCAGTCTGGAAAATAATACCAAAAATACTACTTGAACCCCTGAGGTTTATATTAAACTGTGATTTTTACTTGAACATATTTTGGAAGGATTTCCTTTAGAGTTTTATGTTTCTTTTGAAAAGCAGAAAATGTTCACAGGAAATGTCATTGGTTTGCTGTTGTTGTTGATGAACCTCAGAGACAAGGTATGTCGACCGGCTCTATCCACCGCCTTTGCATATGGCCTGCTGTGCTTGGTTGTGAGGTTTCCCATCGCACTCAACAAGACTGCTATCTTGGGTTGATGACCAGGAGGGGTAACAATGGCCATCACCGCGCCTGTCACCGTAGCTCTGATTCATTTACACCGAACAAATGCCGCTCGTGTGTGTTTGGCCTCTGTGTTCCCATCGCGTATAGGGTACCATGCTGAATCCCCTCTCGTTTAGGGTGGAAGTACTTGCTGATTTCTTCCCACCTGTTTCCCATCTGAGCATCACTCAGGCTTCCAAGGAGTGCACACGCAAAGGTGGCTTCACACAGCTCCAGGAGCTGCTGGATTTCCCTACCAGCCCTTCACCACCATGACCATTTCCCCCAGTAACCAGACTCCCCAATTTGGGGGTCACTGGCTTTCTGTGTTGCAGTCCCCAACATCCCTGGTGACCGGGAGTGGGCAGCATCTTTCTTCCCAAACCAGTCAGAGTGCCCAGGTAACCAGGAGGAAAGGAAAGAAGCAGCTCCTACTGATGGGAATGAGGACAGGAGGACAGAAGGACAATCAGTGATCTGCTGAAGGGGCTCCAGGGCACAGTGCAATGATTGGAACCCTCAACTAGAAGACAAGGCTTCCTCCATGGTTTTGCCAAATTTCTCCACTCCTGTCTTCACTCGTCTGTTAGAGACCCAGATATAAATTTCTCTAAAGCCTGTTTTAGGCAGGGAAGTATTTCTCACCATCCTCTTAAGAGCAGCCTGCATGCCTTGGGGGTCCGGATCTCTGGGGCCAGGGAGATCGGGGCTTGCAGCACAGCTCTGAGCCGGTGGTGGATGACGGGGAGAGGCGGAGCGGTGGCACGGCTGTTCCTTGGGATCGAGGAGCGTATCTGCATGGGGGGGTACTGCGGAGGGGAGCTGAACCCCTCCTTGTGTCCCAGCCTGGCTGTAGGGATGAGATATGAGACCTCCCCTTGACTGGCAGCTTTTTGCTCCTCCCGCTGCACCTGGAGCTGACTGGCTAAGAGTTGGACAATGCTTGTAGTTTCGGCTTTATCCTTCGCAAATGAGATGATACAATTCATGGAGTGATAGAAATTAGTAAGCGCCAGGATAGTCTCCTTGGTCACAGGGAATCTGATGAGCAAATTTTGTTACTGCTCTTGGACGTGGCTCCGAGTATGGCGCGCACCCTTCGCCTCCCTCTAACATTTTGGGAACTTCGTGTGAAAGAGTAACAGACCTTGCTGTGTCTCTTTCCCCTCTGAATCCCTCTGACACATCCTAATGAAGGAGGATCACAATGCTTTAAGCTGTCTGTTCATCTTGAGGTCAAGATTTTATCTTTCAGCTCTCCACTGCAGCGAGTCAATTAAAGCTCAGTTTCACAAATGCATGAAGATAACACAAGCTGACAGACCCACTTAAATGACTGAAACCCCCTTTTTTCTTTAATTTGTTTTTTTCCTTCCATCCAGTAGCTTTTGCTTTCTACCAAAGTGGTGAAGACGGTTACAGTGCCATGTCTTGGTGTGAGGAAAAGATTTTAGCTTAGTCTCAGTCCCTGTGGTCATCATTTTAGACTGGCAAACAGAAGAGCTTCAGGGACACAGCTGTTGAGGGAAGAAAAAGTTAAATCCTCCGAACAACACGTAATGCAAATCCTCATTTCAGAAGCTACTCCTTAAAATTTTGGTAAGGAAAATCCTCGGTTTAGGTTAAAACACAGCCCTGCCTCGTTTGCTGTACTCTGCTAGCAGCGTGGCTTGCCTGCTTGTTTAGCTGTTGCTGCCATTAACGGGAGAATAATTCCTCTCGATACATTCAGATAGATTTTCATGCCTTTCTTAATTATGTCTTGCCAAGGGCAAAAGTGCTGTGAAGCAGCGAGGTTAATGCAAAAATCTGTTGATTCTAACGTACCTGACCTGAAGATTCATAAAAAGCCAATATCAATTTCCCTCCCTCTACCATCATTTAAGAGCAGTCTGAACAAGTGGCTTTGGAGATTTATTCCTCATTGTCAAAAGAAATAGAATTGTTATCTTGTGCTTTGCTAAATGTGGTGCAGCTCGTGCAAAGCTGGCTCTGCTCAGCGGGGGGATACCACATTACATGCAGAGCAGGCGGAGGGAGGCTAAAATTTGGGGGGGGAGGAAGGGAGGGAGAGGACGTTGTCTCCTTCGTGTCCCATCGTCAGATCTGTCAGAGTGGATTTTAAGGGCGATGGCTCCAGGTGCTGCGCAGCATTTCTGTCGTGGAGATGAAAGGTCACTGGATTTCACGTTTCCTGGTAGTGACAGACCGCAGAATTATGGCCCCGAGTTGTTGTTTCTAGTCATTGTGACTTCTCCAGACAAAAGTGTGTCAGCTATTGTTAACTCTCTCCTCTGCGGGGTCTAAAACTCGCCTATCACTGTTAAAACCAAGCTCGTGGCTGCCACCACCTGTGCTGTCCCTTCTGCCCTCAGGTTCTCCTGCAGTTCAGTGAGAATCCATCCACTCTGCTTACACCAAAGTCTCTGCGAGCAAAAATCCCCCAGGAGGTCCCCATCCTCCTGTGTCCGGGGCTGTAGACATGCCCGTGTGGTGTTACCCTCCCCTGGGTCTTCTCACCTGACCTCGCACTCTTCATTTGCAAACCTCTGCTTGTCCCTCCCCATAAATCTATCCCTGCTGCAGGCTGAGCCTCGTTATTGGTGGGACGTGTGGGTTTTAAAGCCCTTCCTTACGTATCGCTGTGAGGTTGCTCTTTACGTTTCCTTCAACCCTTTGGACGTGGTCTGGCATGGATGCAGGATGCAGGGATGGGAGGGATCCCCAGTGTATCATCACTCGCATCTCTCAGTCGGGTTTAATCTGTGATCCGGGTTAAATGGGCTCCTGCTCTTTGCCCGTTTGGAACAGCTCTCACCTACTGCTGTGTGCAAAGGGAGAAACTCACTGCGTTTCACCTTCCCCGGTGCTGTTTGCTCAGAGCCAAACCCACGCGCTCCCAGTGTCCCCTTTGAGGGGGGGTGAGCGGATGTGCTCCATCAAGGAGTGCCCTCCCCTTGGAGGTCCTTCCCCCAACGCTGCACCGAGTTAACGACACGCTGATCTTTGCCCGCTGCTCTAAGAGGGCTCAGCTTCATGCCACGTGTGCGTCTCTGCCCCGTTCGCTGCTCCATGGAAGGAAAAACAGATGCAATTTCCAATTAGCAGCCTCGCAGCTGCTGGGGGAAAGGCTGGAGGTGAGTGGAGGCAAGGAGAGGGCAGCACAGGGTTCCCCTGACTTTACAAAGTGCTCCTTCAGAATTGTATCCAGAAATAATCTCGACATTAGCAAAAATTCATCATCGTGGGGGATTTTATGGCACAGCTGTGTCGGGGAAATTAATTTAGAAATTCCAATAAATGCCACAATAGAATTGTTAACAACTTCTCCTCTCTAAAGTGTGAAATTCTTTTCAGAGCATTTCAAAGGCGCCTTCACCCATTTACACATACATTAACGCAATTGCTAAAATAGACTTTGCCTTGGCACTTTCATTTTCTTGAGGGATGAACAGAAAAAGCATTATACATTTCTGTTTTGGGGTCTGGTTTTGCTTTTAATTTAATTTTGGTTGCTACCAATCCTCAACAAAAGAATTTGTTACCCAACAAGACAGATAAAAGCTAACACGTCCACAGTGAAGTACTTCCTGGCAAGTGTGCTTACTCACGTTAGCGTGGGCTTCTGGAGACATTTGTGATGAAATACTGGGCAGCAGGAAGACGTTTTGTAAATAATCTGTCGCCAAGTCTTTAATTAAAGTTTTAAATTATCACAGTTGATACCGATTTCAAAGTAAAGAGTCTGATCTTGCCCTCCACACTCAAGTAAAAGATCCCTTTGACCTTCAACAGGTTTTACCTTGGTAAAATAGCATGTATTCAGGCAAAACTCGTATGGGGTTTTATTGTAATATGTTATAAATATTAATAATTCCATACAAATGTCTTCATCTTTGAGGGCATGAGCACAAAAGCGAGTAAATAATAATTTATTTCCATGCATATAAAGCCACGTTTTACCCAAGCATCTCTCTTTATTTACTGAGAATATAAACTTGCTGCTCATTATTTCTCAGTTTGAGTTAATTCGAAATAAGCATTCTGCACCCCAGCCTGTTCCTTCTGTAACACAGCGTGTTTTGCTCAGAAACCCCCCAAGGATTTTCCCAGCCCGTCGGAGCCGAAGGCAGCCTTTCCTCTGGCAAACAAATACGTGTTACGTGTGTCCCTAAGTGAATTTTGCACGCCGCTGTGTAGATCAACACCCGGGGCCTGACCTTCGAGGCTGCCTTTTCCTAGCGAGCAGTATGTAGAAATGCCTTTTTTTTTAAGCGGCAGATTTTTTTAAGTCCCCAAGGGCTGTGGACAAGGCGGGGGGACTTGGTGCCGGGCCACGGGCAAGTGCCCCCCAGGCCAGGCTGTTCCCATCTTGCCCGGTGAAAGTTGATTCAGGAATTTCATTTACTTTCATAACTTAAGGAGGGCTAATACTGATTGCCACTTGGGTGAGTAGATCTCCTCGGAAAATCTAGATGCCACAGAATGAGGTGTTGGCGACGCAGTCAATGAACAGGGCTCTTCCTTCTAAATCAGGGAGACAACCAAATCAACGCCCGGGTATTGTCTTAGAGGGGAATGCAATGTGTTTATTTTGCAAAACCCTTTGGGATTTTGGGGGACGAAAGGCTCCATTTAAAAGTAAGTTATTTATCATATTTTAGGTGAAGGTAATGGGTTCACAGTGCAAGTTGTTAACCATTATTGACAAAAAGAACTTTCCCACGTGGTCTCTATTGTTCCAAATTATCGGCTATCTTGAAAAGTGCCAAGATTTTAATATGGAATAATCCAGTGCCTGGATATTAAGTTACCTGTGCTTTATTGCATAAATATAGCTTGTTATTTATCTGCAAGATGTGGATCACTGCATCTCCAGGTCATTGTTCTGGAAAGCATCTGCTTCTAACATGATCAGTGGCAAAAAAATCAATGAAGTGTGGAAAAAAATTACTAAAAGTTTGAGGAAAAAAATGAAGGTTTTGGGGAGAGGATGTTTTGTCTGCCATTTGATTATATACAACTGTTGCAGGATAAAGATGACACAGAAAAGGTGGCAAGAGGACAAGAGAAGACTTCATATTCATTTGCTTTATGGAAAGCAGTGGTTTGGAGCCATGGGGAAATTCCTTTAGAAAAAAACCAACTAAATAAAATTCCTCTTCTAATTTATTTCAGGAATTCCTGAAATGGCCAGATTTTAAGATTGCAGTTAAAACCCCTTCAGTCAAAGTCTATGCAATATGCTGATTGATTGTGCAGATGCAAGTTGAATGTGACCAGCCAAGAAGAAGACGTATCCCCCACACCGGACTTTGCTGGACTCCACGCTCCTCTTCATAGGTCCCAGAGACCGAAGCCGGTAGCATAGCGTAGCCACATCACCCTTCGGTTTTGGTGGATGAAGTATTGATGGCAGCCAGCCAGCTTTTTGGGTACTCGGTTGAGCCCAGCATCCCGTTCAGATGGCATGCTGAGGGGTCACGGGAACGACCTGCTCCTCTTCGGGTGGCGCTCGCCCAGCGCCTGGGGGCTGGCGGTTGTTTCACAGCCGACTCCTCAGCGCTGCTGTGCCGACGCAGAGGTGCCACCCCAAATCAGGAGTCATCTTCCCTTTTTGCAGAACCTGTAGAAGCCGCCTTAAGATCGTGATGGCAGAGCCCAGTGCGCTGAGGCTTCGTGGCCAGCTGTGAAAAAAAATGGGTTTGGAAGGTTGAACGCAAAAGAAAATTCCTGAGACTACAAAGGGTGCGGTTTTGATTGTTTGTCAGCTAATGTTCTTTGTGTTTACCAGCAGGAATGTAAACTGTGATGCCCTATTAGCTCAATTAAAGGACTGATTTGATCAGCAGCAGAGGGAGAAAGGATTGATTTGAAAGCTGGTAGAAGATCAAGACTGAAAACAAGGTGGCATATTTGGGCCAGGCAGTCACCGACCTGACAGAATACTTCAGTACTTGCTTTACTGGTCCTTGCAAAAGCAGTCATTTCACTGAAACTGATTTTCGGTGAAGCTTGTTCACCTCCATCACTTTGGGCCAAGACACGTAGATGCCGAACTTTAAGATGAGATTTAGGTACGTAAGAGTCTGTCAACAGCTAGCCCCTCCGTTGCTTTCGGAAATCTCACGCAGTTGGATTATCCAGATGCGTAAATGCCCTGCTGACTCAAGACTATGACCTGCTCCCCGTGGACACAGCTGTTGGAAGAGTTATCTAATAACGGTGAAAAGCTTTGGAAAGGTATATAGAGGTTAAACCTTCCAAAATTAGCCATCCTGGTGCTGGGTCGCATCGAGGAGAGCTGAGTCGAATCTGCCACCTCCTGAAGTTTAGAAGAAGGAGAGACTAAAAGAGGTGAGGGAGAGGAAAAGCCTTTAGAGAACAGAAAAGACATGAACTGAACAGCGCTTAATGTGATTAACTCTATCACACAGCTCAGCGCTCACACAAAGCGGTGGCTGCTGGACTGTGTAGCGTCAGAGTGACAGGGACGCTGCCGGGAAAAGCCTGATTCAAAGAGTGCTGCGGTAGGGCGCCAGCGGGACGGCAGCCCCTTTCGACCCGCCGTGTTCATCGGCATGCTTACGGGTCAGCTGATTGCTTCCTGAGCATTTGTGGTCTCTTCCTCTGCCCAGGAAGCGAGAAAAGGATAAATCACAGGCTAAACAGGCAGGAGACGACTCTGCCAGACAGCTGAAGGCCAGGCAGGAGCTGAAGGCTGCTATCCTGAATTTGTACCCCAGGTCCTAACCATGTTGCCATGCTTCCACCCCGGCAGAGTTCAAAATGAACGTGTGGAGGCACCCTAAAGAGAAGGGTCGGGGAGGATTGTCAGAAGCCGTTTGTTGGATGGGACTTGCTCCGAAGCTCTCACTAAGCGGACACAGCTCACAGAGATGTGGGAACACGTTAACACGTTACATGGTCTGCATTGCTCTTTAAACTCAGAAATATTTATGAAGAAGCATCTGCTCACCGGTGATTGTTTCCCCTTGGGAAAAATGTTGCTGAAATTTGTGTGCACAAGCCTACGGCAGTGGTTGTTCAAGATCCACTATCATCATGATAGTGTATCGTAGAGGAGGGGGTGGGTTTGGGTTTTTTTGGGGGAAAAGGTTCCTAGATCCAGGTTGGGAAACCAGGTTCCTTTGCAGAACACAAGCAGCCCAGACAGTACTGAAATGAAAGCAGGCGTGGTGGTGCTGTTCCCCACCTGATCGGATTCTTGGTGTCACTTAAAAGCCCCAAAGTGACATTAGTATCCAGTTACTTTGCTGTAAACCATTTCACTGCAAGGGAAGCCTCAAGCCAAATCCTGAGCCCGTGTCACTTGGTGTAACGCCGGCAGTGTTGTTTTACTCTGATTTACTCCAGCTGGGGATGTGACCTGCAAGAGCTAACATCTCTGGGTGACTCACAGGCAGATTGCAGGAGGCTGGGGTGTTTTGCATGGCCAGACTTTCTAAAAGGATTAGAGATGGGTTTGCTTTTGCTGCTCTAGAAGGTTGGGATTATTAAGCATATCTGTATGAGAAGAGTGGCAGACACTGTCTTCATGTATTTCTAATTTAATGAATGTTTAATGCTTCTTTTATTGGAGCCTACATATATGTAGAGTAGAGGACTTTAACAAGGGGTTGACTTATGTCAAATAATTGATGTTTGAGCTGCTCCTTTTACATGAAATGCAGACTTTACAGAGCAAAGAGCCTGTAATGAAAATATGAATTAAAGATTAGAGCTAAGCAAGTCTGAGAAACTTAGAATTAAAAAAGGCACTTAGAAGTTTTCTCCTCCTGCTTCCTTTCCTTCCCTTTGCCTTTTCTACATCTCCATCCTCTCCACGTCTTTGGTAGGGTCCTGCATTTCAGGTGCAGACTTCTGTCTCTTCTACACCTACGCACCTCTGCGAAGGAAATCAGTGCAGTAATCTCATTCTGAGTATTACCGTATGTTTGCACATCATCCTCGCCTGTTACGCTTGCCAACTCACCAGTCAATTCAGCCGGAGAGACTGAAAAGTATTTTTAAGGTGTGTTTTTCTGCATCTCAACGTGAGCCGGCAGTGTGCGCCTGCAGCCCAGAAAGCCAACCGTGTCCTGGGCTGCATCAAAAGAGGTGTGACCAGCAGGTCGAGGGAGGGGATCCTGCCCCTCTACTCTGCTCTGGTGAGACCCCACCTGGAGTACTGCGTCCAGCTCTGGGGGCCCCAGTACAGGAGAGACATGGAGCTGTTGGAGCGAGTCCAGAGGAGGGGCATGAAGCTGATCAGAGGGCTGGAGCACCTCTCCTATGAGGACAGGCTGAGAGAGTTGGGATTGCTCAGCGTGGAGAAAAGGCGGCTCCGGGGAGATCTAATTGCGGCTTACCAGTACCTGAAGGGGCTACAGGAAAGCTGGAGAGGGACTGTTTATGAGGGAGTGTAGTGACAGGACAAGGGGGAATGGGTTTAAGCTGAAGGAGGGTCGATTTAGATGAGATGTTAGAAATTCTTTCCTGTTAGAGTGGTGAGGTACTGGAACAGGTTGCCCAGAGCGGTTGTGGATGCCCCATCCCTGGCAGTGTTCAAGGCCAGGTTGGATGAGGCTTTGGGCAACCTGGTCTAGTGGAGGGTGTCCCTGCCCATGGCAGGGGGATTGGAACTAGATGATCTTTAAGGTCCCTTCCAACCCAAACCATTCTATGATTCTGTGATTTGCTGATGGAGTGTCTCTCCTGGGCAGAATGAAAAGCAGCGCAAGTTTTGTGGAACTGTTTGCCAGAGGGACCCACAGTTTGTTACAGCACGTCCAGGCGAGGGTGAAAGAGCGTTCTTTATACGTGGCGGCGATACTGCTGTGTGACAGTGGTTGAGCTGTGCTGCCTGGAGAAGGTTCCTGTAGGACAGGCTCGAGGCTGGTACAGTGCCAAGTCTGCCATCAGGTGTTGCTGGTCCCTGTTGTCCAGAGATGCTCTTCTGCTCATAAGCATCAGCAGCCATTTCCTTCCACCTCCTTGGCCCGCCCCTCTCCCTCTCGGTTAGTTGTCTTCATGCTCTGACTTTCCATGGGTGCTTTCAGTTCTCAGTGCAGGTCTGTGAGCTCAGCGCCAGGGCTTTGCTCCTGCAGCATGAGGCTTTTCTCGCCTCAATTCCTGCAGCACAGGCTGCAAAGAGCTTGGCTGGTTGGGGGTAATTTCTTGCTTTCTGTGTTTGTGTTTAGAAGAACCCTTCTGCAATGCTGATCTGAATTCGTACCTAAGACTGAAGAGCTTAGACTTGGTCATCAGCAAATAAAAGCTCAGTAGAAAAGAGGAGAGGATGTTGCTTTCTTTGCTTTGGCTGGTTGGGTTGGCGTGGTTCGGTTCCTCGCGCCTCTGGACTGGGACTGAATAGGGACTGGGGAGGAGAGGGCGGGGAGCAGGGCAGCGAGGCACCCCAGTAGCCATTAGCAAAGGCAGTGACGACCCGTGGTCCTCCTAACTTCTGTGTCCTGAGGACATACTGCTTCTCCACTGGACTGAAGGAACCCGTCCTTCGGGGTGCAGGTGTGTATTAGGTGGGTCTCATTACAGAACATGGTCCCTCTTAGCAGCCTGTGTAGGCATGCCCGTATACCTTACCATTTCTTTTTTACACAAGTTCTTGAAACTTAAAACCGTAAACCCCACAGTTTGCTCATGGTAAAAACTCAAACAATGAGGCTAAAACCCCTTCAGAACGGGATGGAAAACCCCACAGGCTGGCAGTCATACCTAACAAACAGAGTTTGAGATCTGCTCTCTCTGCAATGAGTTCAGGATGTGTGTGAGCTGATCGGATGTATGATTTAACCTTATTCCTGCACAAAAGACATCAACTGCAAGTTAGATTTCATCTCTTAGGAAGATGGAAAGGCAACCAAAGCTCCCCTTAGGTATCCCAGAGCTCCTGCATCCTCATCACACGTATTCTGCGCTGTGTGAGCAGTATTACATTTTTGTGCATGGAGGCTCCCCAGGTTTATTCGTTTCAGGAAAACTCTAGGATGTATGTATTCCGCTTGATTCGTTTCTGAAATCGTAATTGTCACAAGGAATTCAGTAAGTAGTTTTTAGGAAAAAAAAAAAACAAACAACTAGATATGGACCAGTGCCGCAACTGATGTAAACTGATATAAGTCATTTTACATCAACTGAGCCACGTTTTTGTCCCAGTTAAAAGTGCTTCGTGCCAGTTAATGCTGGTAGGGAAGCTCATGTTGGTTAGAATAAATGGAGCAGCAGCTGATGAACTAAAAAGAACATCAGTCCTGCACAGGGATCTGTTGAGAGAAATGGGTCTGTGTGAAGATGAGCGCACAGAGTTCTCCCCGACCTTTCAAAGCTCAGACCTTTTTCACCGCAGCCGGTTGAGAGTGTTTGAAGAAGATGGGAATACGTTGGTCAGAAAACGCTGACTCACTGAAACGTCCCGGGGAAAAAGGCCACCTATAGCAAACGCGCTGTTTGTACATTGAAAAAGGTTGGGGGAGAAAACCTTGCAATGATCAGATGCCCCGTTTTGCTGCTTTCAGAATGAACTGACTGCAGTCCGGGAGGGTGGGGGGGGTGACATGGTTTTGCATGTAGATCTTTATTTTGTAACTCGGAACATTACAAATAGGGAAGACAGAAATGAAGGGGCTTTTCACCCGGTGAATTATTTCAGAGGATCTGCTCTGATTTTTATTAAAACCAAAAAGTGCTTGTGACTTGAACTTTTCCTCCCCATTTGAGTGAGAGAGGAACAGCAGAAATAGCTCCGACTGCGACGGGAAACGTCCTTCCCGCTCAGCTCTCACCCTCGCCTGGGTAAGTAATCAGGTCCAGGGTGGGATTAAAATATTTTTATGGGGTTAGACACCCTTGGGGCCACCCACACCTGGCTGGAGAGGGCTGCTGGCACCCAGCACTTCTTGGGAAACCCTGCACACCTTGCAGGATCAGCCCCGCAGTTTTTGCTGTTTGCAAAACAGCACCTCGAGTGGCACTGCCTCGCTGATTGAAATGCATGGGAAGCGTCAGGAGGCGCGGGCGGAAGAGTCCTCGTTCGATGCTGCTTCGGTACTCCTGAGTCTCATTAGCTCAGGTCAGTGCATCTGCCTGGTTTCTGGCTTGGGAGTCGAAATACCAGCGTGCTTTCGTGCCGCCCCCTCCCAGCTTGCGCTGCATACAGAAGGGACTACAAAAACCGGGGAGTAAATAATTCCCCCCGTCAGCTCCTCGGGCTGCATCTGAGCAGAGGCTGAGGAACGTGCCGCAGCCGACACGCAGCATTTCGGTGCCGAGGCAGCTCAGTTTGAAAGTCAAAATCTCTGATTTCACGAGGGCTGAGCCAACGTTGGGTGTTCCTTCCAGACAAGCCTCCTTCTCTGATCTCTGACTCATCGCAGCCACCGCTGACGTCCAAGGGACTCCTTCCGCATGAGGATTATTCATCTGAACCGGGTCCGCAGCAGCATCCGATGCGTCATCCCTTATCTCCCAGCAAGCAGAGGCCGGCAGTGGCGCAGGCGGTGCGGGCGCTGGCCCCTTCCCGACGGCACGGCAGTCCCGCAGACCTGCCCGCTGGGTTACGGATCAGGGCAGTGCCTGCCAGCTATTAATGAATTAATTTAGCTTGCTTTTGTTTGGCGTGCTGCGGCTGATGTGTGTGAGGCTCTGGTGCCCTCGCTGTGCTACAAGGAAAGCAGCGAGAGAGAGTTTTTGGTTACTTTTCAAGCTGTGTCAAACAAAAAAGAAATGTATTACAGGAAATGTCAAACGGTAATTATTAAGGACTTGGAAAACTGTGATTAAAAATGGAAACCTGTCCACAATAGTCATAATTAGATATGTTTGCTAAGTTTTGCACAGAAACCATGGTTTTTCTCAGCTGCGTTCGTGCCTCCCCCAGAGAGCAAATACACTGGGGTCCAGTTCCCAAGACTGGTGTAAATCGTCCTGGCTGCCTCGCCCCAAGGGACACCCCCATGTTTTTTCAGCAGCTGAGAATTAGCCCCCTTCTCTCATTTGTCCTAACGACTCGATAATGAAGTTGTTACAAGCAAAAAATAGCCAGGGCCGGTTACCGTGCCCGCGCAAGCTGGCCTTGTCCCCTCCGAGTCGGGGGATGCTGCTGCCGTGGCCCCGGGGTGTGTGGTTCAACTCGGCGCTCGCTGTGAACCTCCCAGAGCCCCTTCTTGAACTTGAACTTGAAGGACTTCCCTGCCCAAATGGTCGCTTGGGTTTCCCGAGTGGGACAACCAGTGAAATAAATGTGATTACTTTTCTTTATGGAACTTAGCCTAACTTACACCTATGGATCTAAAGGCTCGAGGAGCGGTGATGGAAGGGAAATGGCCTCAAAGGAAGGGATTGTAAGCCCCCAGCAACAAAACCGGGACTTTTCTCGCTCTGCGTTGCATGCAGCGGTGTTTTTTTGCAGTTTGCATTGCCCCTTCTCCCCTGTTTTTGTCCATCTCTGGGAAAAGCTGCCATGCTCTCCCTCCTTGGGTTCACATGGCAAACAAAAAGCTCCTCTCCTAACTGCGGGTCCAACAACGTGCTGTGGCTGTCGTGTAGCCAGGGACGGGATTAGAGGAGACCGACGGCTAATTGGGAGCAGCAGCAGCGACCGCATTTGGGGGGTTCACGTGGGCCGCTGTTTGGCTTCCAGAGAGGCTGGGTTTTCAAAGCGATGTATGAAAGCTTTTCCTTGTTGGAACAGGATTTGACAGGATTTGCTCAAGGTGCGTCAAGGAGATCGGTGCGTTTTGTCCTCCCGACTGAGGATCGGGCTTTCTAGGCACGACCTGCTCTGGTACACAGAATGTTGGCGCAGGGGAGTCTGCAGTAAATCAGGTATTGCGTGTGCTGGTGGAATTGCAGTTCTGTGGCTGATGGACTCCTAGGTGGGGCCAAGCCAATGGTTCTCCATCACTGTATGCATTAATAGGTCAGCAAAGGGGCTACGTAACATTAGTTTTCTGTTTACCACTAATCTGTTGGGAAAAAAAAATAAATAAAATCCCCCACATAAGCTCGTTACGGCCAAAACTTTCCCAACTGGTAAGATCAAAGCAGCAGCGAGTCTGGCAGCGCTTGCAGGCATGGCAGCTTTTAATGTCCTTTTAGTAATGGCAGCTTTTAATAAGGCGTTATTGCTGTCTTTGTGGGCTCTGCTGCGCCCCTGTCTTTCAGCGTTATCCCCAGTGCCGTCAGGCTGGGAGGAGGGAACCTCTTGTCTGGAGGAGGGAGCCTTTCCCGCAGCGTCGGGTGGGTAATCCTGACAAATGACCGCAGGCACCACGTCCCCGGGTGGCGTCGATAACGTGCCCGATAGGCTGCAGTGTCTAGTCGTGCATTTCCCCCGGTGGTTGCTGAGTTTCTACGTTTCTCAGCTGAAATCAGCTGCCTCCATTGAAGATTTTGGCTGTGCACCCCAGGAGGGGATCTCCGGGGCAGAGCAACACCCCACGCTGGGGCATCGGCAGCCACAAAGTCCCGTGCATTACGGGTGACATTTTTCCCTCTTTTTGGTGCTCCTGATAATCAGCGCCCATTTATTTGTCCCCCTTGTGTCATCCTGCCCCTAAGGTTTCACAGAACCCATCCTGATTTTTCTCCCAAAATTTCCAGCTGAGAAATATCTTCACTAAAGACGACAGAGTTTATTCGCTGGGTTTGGCAATCCCTTCGTGGCCCAGAGAAGGAGGATGCAAAATAAGAGTCTGGGGCGGGGATAAGTAGATGCTATTTGCTCTCGAAAGCATCCGCTGGAGGTTTACCCAGCCCTGGCCTGTGCTCTCTAGAAGTATTTAGTCTCGCTGGCGGATGGCTCGCTTGCGATGCGGTGCGTGACAGCCCCGTTCTGCAGCATATGTGCTCGGCACATCGATAACCTGCCGCTCATTAGGGAGCTGGGTCGGGCTGCCCAGCGGCGGAATGCGGCTCCCAGCCAGCTGAGCGGGACTGGCCACGAGCGACGAAAAGCCCCCGGCCTCGTTTTATCGCTCAGCACCGTAATCAGTGGCTTTTAATTAAGGCAGAAGGCACAGGCTGCGGAGGGCGCAGGAGGGGCAGGGGTGCTGGGAGGAATTGGCCGTGGTGTGGGGAGGAGGAAGGGAGGGCGTGCGCAGCGAGGGCGCCCGGCGTGACAGCACAAATTGGCTTTATTTAGACATCGGTGCCCCTCCTTTCCCCCTGCTTTCTTCCAGGGAGTACAAAAAGATCCAAAAATAAACCTCCTTGGGCCTACTGCAGGATCTCAGCTGCGGTAGGGAGGGGATCTGTCTTGAAAGCGCTGGGCGATGGTGTCTTCAAAACAAACATTTCTCTGGCTTTCTAATGAGATTAAAGCCCTTAGTAAGACAGCGACACCGGTTATTACAGCCTTCGGGATGCTGACTTTCTCACTACGATCGCTGCAGAGGAATAAAGAGGAAAAAAAATCTGGAGGAAAAAAAAAAGGAAGGGGAAGGAATGGGAAGCCAAACTAATAGAGTAACTTCTGGCGCTGGCAGATTTTCATCTTCCAAGGTCAGCCCTGATTTCATTTGGAGAGTGCTGTGCTCTTTTTCGCAGTTTCGGCTATCGCAGCCATACGTACAAAGGACCACGTGGAAATCTGTTCCCAACTTGAGCAAGCGTTAACATCGAGTTGCCCGGAGCCCGTGCTTGGGCTTCCGCTCGTATCCCCGGCAAGGCAGGGAATGTGTACGGCCCCGTGCGGGGAATTCAGCCAGGCGAGGTGTGCACAAACCCCTCGGGCTTCCCCAGGAGTTTCTGCCCTCCTTTACTTGTGGGGGTTTGGGCTGATCTGGATTTTGGGGTGCTTTTTTTATTCCGTCTTTTTTTTCCCCCGCGTGTAGTTGTCGAGCTTTTGTTATATGCGTTCAAAAGTACAAGAGCGTGTTTCATTTTCCAGATTAGAAGATGCTCAGAGGTATAATCAGGTCCTTCCACAGTATTTAATTATCCATAATTAAAGGCATCTACACAAAGCACCGGATCTTCAAAGACTATTCTTCTGTTACATTGCTAATGAATTAAGTAATTAATTGGCATTGAAAAAATACAATAGGAAACATCAATCTTTTAAAGTAAAGCATTTTTTAGGCGGTTTATAAAATCATTAACTTGTATCAGGTCAGTAGCTGTTCTAATGTCTAAATCCCCCTTCTGGCTTGAAGAAAATTTCTAAAGGACAAAACGAACGCAGGAAAAACAAGGCAGGGAGTCCGTGAGTACTTGAGTACGGAAACACTCAGAAATGGGGAATTGCATTTGGAAGTCGTTGTCCATCACTTGGCCGCTCTGTCCCGCAGTTCCTTCCCTCTGCCAATAAGGTCTGAACCAATTCCCATCACATTTGAGAAGGCAGTTTCCAGCCTCAAACCTGTCATGTTCTTACAAATTCTGTTAAAAATCATCGTCTGCTGCGTTTACTTTTAATAACCCGTGTCCCCTCAAGCAGGGCACGGCCTCTGTGCCTCAGTTTCCCCTGTGCGCTTCCCTGCCCCACGGGGATGCTGCAGTGGTAACAGGCGCGTGGTTGTGAGCCACTCGGATACTGTGGTGTCACCGAGACCAGAGAGCGAGTAAGAGTCTTATCCGGTAATTAAGTAATAAAAACAGGCCGGGAGAATGAGGGCTAATGAAGCATTCGGAAAATTTGGGGAGGAGGAATGCAGAACCACATATACACACCATAAATTTTCCCCAGCCTTTCATCATTCCTAGCTGCTACCTTACAGCACAAAATAACTATCCTGCCCTGGCACATCAGCATAATATCACGTGGCATCTGCTCGAGTATAAAAGCCCACACAGATTGTGGTAATGCATTTTGTAGAGGCACCCAGAATTGTTAGCAAAGGAAAGGATGATCCTTTTCCATTTGATGATTTCATTAAATGCAACTATTCACATGCAAAAGCAGCACTACTCATTTTATTTTTATTAGCAAGCTGACTCTTTGCACAGCACCGTCAGAAAGCATTGTGCAAACGCCATGGATACCGTTAGATTCAGGTGGCGTAATGGGCCCTCAGAAGAGCAAAATCTGGGGACAAAGCGTGGATTAAAGCTGCAGCTTCTGCAGCTGTTGGAGAAACCAGGGCAGGTCCCAGCAGAAGGTTTCGGAGCCCGTTTATTCCAGAAGCACCAACCTCTGCGTGTCTTGGTCTGTCCGTCAGACCAAGGTGTGCCCGTCCTTGCAGCGGTTTGCTCTCCCCGTGAGTGCCCTCCAGGTCCATCCATCCTGCCCTGCCCCTGCCGCCGCCTCCTGTTCCGTCAGGAGCTGCAGATTTCGGCACGGCAGTGCCCTGCCCTGTCTCTCCTTTCCAACAGCAAGCTTATCGGTTGCCTGCGGTGGGGTCGGAGGGGAGGTGTTTTCTCACATTTCTTCTTCCACGTCCCAGGCAGGTAATTAAATTCCCCAGACAAATTAAGAAACGACGTTTCTGCCGTTGCGGTTATTCCCTTTCTCCGGGTAATCAGCCGTTTGTACAGATTGGCATAGAAGTGGGAGCTCGGCCACTGCAGCCTGACCTGGAGGTTGGGGTGGGATTATATTTAGCAAATTTACAAGGATTAAAAAAAAAAAAAAAAAAAAGCCAAACCCAAAGGCCGATGCCTCTTGGCTCTGCTAAGCACCCTCCAGAAGAGTCCATCCTTGGACTGGAAAGGGAGCCTTCGGTGTCTGGCTTAGACTTTTAGCTTTTATACACGTACACGTTCATTAAATTCATCTTTCACTTGGGTCTTGCCCATCCATGACCAGTCATTTCTGTGTCCGTCGTTGTGGAGGCCAGGAGGGTGGGAACGGCGCTGAAGAAGCAGGAGATGGGCTCGTTGTGTCACGCAAAGTGCGAAAATTGGGTTGTGCTCAAAACCGGCAGCAGAAAACCCAACTCAGACATGAGCCAGGAGTAGAAAGAAATGGTTTCAGCAGCAGCTCTCTTCTTACATGAAAAGTTTTTGCTTTGCCTTGAAGTTCCATTTCTAACACGATCCCACGTTCAAAACTTTTATCAGAAAAAAAAAAAGCTGTTGCCAGGTGGAAGAAAAAAATGGGACCGTGCTGATGCTCTCAAAGCATCACATTTCATCTCACACCACTGGGAAGGCATAAAGGCATTTTTCTACCAACTGACACGTTCCCACAGCCATCTGGATTGCGACGAAGCTCTGTTTTTCGGACAGGAGCTGAAGGTTTGTCCTGAGCGTGTGGTTTCCTGCAGCTGCGGAACCCCTGCTGCCCCTTGGTAAGGGGTTTGCGCACAGGTTTACTCGTACCAACGGGCAACCGTTGCGGCAACTAATGTGCACGGTGGCGCGACGGTCATCGTGCATTAACCACTGTAGTTTCATTATCCGACGGTGCGTTGGGGTTTCAGTAGACCGCGCATCTAAAGGCACAACTATAAATGTACAGTAATCCTGTTCTCCCCCCCCTTTGCATTTTTTCCCTCCTGTTTTATACAAAATTAGCACAGTCACAGTTTCCACTTCATTTATGACCGATATGAAAAAAAACCCACCCCATAAAACATCATGCACAGCTGTAGTGACCAAGTTAGATTCAATTCTGGCTTTCTATTGAGTTGACATGCAGCCAGCTCTCTTCCATACATCATCTGTGATTGCAGTTAAGGATGAAATACTGTTTTAATTCTTACACCAAATGTGGGGGGGGGGGTTTGCAAAGAAAAAAGACATAAAAATGTTAAAATGGGCCATAAAAATCATTAAATTTTCACACCGAGCACAACCGAGAGGTGAATAAGTTGGCTGAAAGCTCGAAACACTCCGAGAAAAAGTCCCGGTTGTTATTCTTTTGTTGTTAACCTTCGCCTTTGAATGGAGATACCCAGGCAGAGAGCAAAGACCTGGTACTTCGGCTGTCGAGGGCTGGTTTGCCACTCGCTTCCCTAGAGAAGGGTTTCCCCTCACGTCTGCGGGGACGAAGAGCTGGTGCTGCCTGCTGGAGCTGCTGCTCCCTGCCGGGGTCCCAGGACGGTGCCTTGGGACATGTCCCAGTACTGCTGCAGCGGGCGGGATGGACATCCAGCCGAGTCACCGGCCGATTTTCCCACTCTACATCCCAAGTCCTTTCTTGGGTGACCTGGGAAATACCGGCTGTAAGGGCACGGTCACCTGGATCGAGCCCGTCCCACGGCACGCGTTGTCCCATGGCTGCTCTTGGGACCCAAGCTGGCAAGGTGAAGGCAGCAGAAATGCAACGGGATGTTTTATATATATCTCTATATGTATAGGTATATCTATCTTCAGGTATATATTTCTTCATTTAAAGGTTCAGTCTCTGGAAGGTCCAACTTTTCCTCCCTTTGGCTGTTGATTTTACTGGTAACATTGTTAGCTGATGCAGTATTTTAATGGTAGTTTTATTAATTGATTTCTTTTAAATTAATCTATTTTATACCGGCTCAAAAAAAAAAAAAAAAACAAACAAAAAACCTCCCACCCTTATTTGCCATGATTGAACCATTAAAATAATTAATGTACCTTCAGCGCTGCTGGAGTTCATTTGGCGAAATATCTATTTAGACAAGTTTTTAAAAGCCTATTACTTACCTGAAAGGCTATAATGACCTAGGAGTAGCTTTCATCACCTGCAATTAAAATCTACCTATATTTTAAAAAAAAAAATCTTTGATATTCTCCCAAAACTTTATGCTGTCTGCAAAGAGATTTTTTTTTTAAAGAGCTAATCTTTTTTTGTTTGGCCAGGTAAATGTTGAAACATGCATTTCTCACTTAATAGATGGTTATTGCTGTCTTTGTTTTCCTTCTTCAACCTGGAATGTACACTGTAAAAACTGATTCCAAAAAAGCTGGTTTATATGCACAGTATCTGCCTGTGCAACACTGAGCACCTTGCCTGTGCGGGGTTTGTTTTTTTTTTACCGTAAGCTAAAATTTTCAGTGCTTATTAAGGTATTTGCACAAGTAGATACTTTTAAAGTGAAGAGGAATTAGGTGCACAAATCCCATAGGTGACTTTGAAAAATGCCAACCTCCATTTTTTTATTAAGAGAGGGGGGAACCTTGTATTTAACCTAGGTCTGTAGACTTGAGATTTGGTCTTCTGCTGTGTGAGAGCTGATCCTGAGACGCGCCGTGTGTTGGCACCTCCGTGACTTTGGTGGCACCGAAGTGGTTCGTCTTCAGTCCTGCCCTCAATTCGGGTGCGTTATTCGATCAGCAGAGTGGGTAAATGATTATGAATTTGCTGTTAGCCGTTAGTTAGCGCTGCAGCAGTGCCTAACCCTGCAGGTTAACAGTCCGTAACCCACTGCTGGATTAGAATCCCATAAAATGGGGAAACTGGGGGTGGGGGTTTTGCAGGGAGTTCAGCGGGCCCTCAGGCGTGCTCCCGGCTTTGGTTTCGGTGCACTTGGGATCAGAAACAGAGAGGTTGGGTGCCCAGGGCTGGGGGGAATGCCCATACGATGAGGGAAATAAATACCCTTGTTCTAAAGCAGTGGGCAACGTACCACTTGCCCTATTTTCTTTAGCGTGCCAAATCAGGTCTATTGGATTGTCAGCACTAGTCTCGGATTGTTAAAAACTGATTTAAAAGATTGGTTCTTACGGTTGAGACTCCCGGTAGTTTATTATCGTACCTGAATCCACCATATTCCTGCTGGAGGAAAAGTTCCGCTCCTTTTGGGCTTTAACGCTGGGATTTGCCCGGTTTGGCATCCCCTCGTACCTGCCGGCGGCAGTGTCGGCTGTGGGTCGTTGGCACCGCTTGGGGCTGATCTGTTTTCTGCAGATGTCTCTGCTGGAGACGCGGGGTTTTTTTCTCCACCACCTCCACGCCGCCTTCCCTGCAGCCAGCCGTGCCAAATCGCTAACGCAGAGGTTTGGTGCCGCCCCGGCGCGGGCAGTGCCGCGTGGCAGAAAGCAAATGCCGGCGCTGCCCGGGGACGGGCAGGTTGGGGGTGACCGTCAGCCTTGGGCTTGGTCCCCCATCGTCATGCTCATCCCCTGAGCGCAGCAGAGGAAGAGGGAAGAGGGGGACTGCAATTTTCAGCCGGTGCTTTTTTTAACTGTCGAAGAACCGCTGTCTTTATTTAACTTGCTGAGTGATAATCTCAAGTCTGTCCGCACAGCTCAGATCTGTATCGGCGCTGGTAGACGTCACCGCTCCTAAACAGACTGCTTTTAAATTGCACCCATAGATCTTCCTTGCACCAAAACATTCCTGCTCCAGTATTTAGTGATGCCTGAAGTTACGTCTCCACATCAAATTAAGTAACTGTGCTATCAATAAGGAGGAGTAATGCGCTGTATTCCCTTCTGGATGTCTCCCTGTCCCTCATTTGTTTGCTGCTCCTGATTAAGACGGATAACGAGCTATCAGTAATTTTCTAACCGCGGTGCAAAGCAGCAAGGATTAAATCAGTCTGTGTCACTGGGAGCCAGGTCATAATTTAGGGAACTTGAGCGGGCCCCCTGCATTCATTAGACTCCAAGGCAGCGGATGCTTGGGGTTGTCTGAGCAAAGCCCAGGCGGTGTGAGCATCTCTGCATGGGGACAGCCGGGAGATGCCATGGGGCTACCAGGAGATCCCTGTCCCGCTGGGCTGGCTGAGAGCTGCAGGTGTGTTTTATCTTACTGATTCTGGTGGCTTCATCGCTGGCAAAAGTCAGTGGAAAGGCTCCCATTGCCCTGAATTTAGCTTTTCAGCTTGGTCTTGCCTTTTTAGTGCACGCCTTTTAATGATGTAGGGCTTGCTTAGAGCGAGCAACTTGGATTTAGATTGGAGAAGGATACGGCAGAGATACACACATATTTTAATGAAGAGATTAAGTAACTTTTAGGTGTCTTCAGGCATCCAGCAATGTGAATTAAGGCTGGAAAACTCTCTCATGTAAATAGGCAGTGCTTGAGAAGGGCTGTTACCATCATCTTGTGAGGAGCGAAATATGCAGGAACGATGGAAAAGAGCTGCAGATCAGCTTCGGAGGAGAGAAATTCTTTGGGGCAATGGTGCGCAGGATTGAAAACTCACGAATGGCTGGGAGATACCACCAGTTGACTCCATGGAGCGTTTAGCCAGAGCCAGTAGGGTTTGTCCACAGATAAAAACGGAAGAGGCTCTCATTTTGCAATATTTTCGACAACAGGGTGAAATTGGGAGCATTTATTGGAGGTGCCATCTCTCCATGGGTGGCTGGACAAGGCGGCAAAGGAACAGTGAATTTTCCACCTTGGGATCACCTCAGGGAGGTGACGCTTGTTACCACAGCTAAGAGCCATCATCAGGCAATACTCTGCCTAAAAGTGGAAACATCCCCGGCAGAAGGTGGCCTTGTCACAGAAACATCACTTGGGCCATCGGTGCACGGACCCATGTTTGGGTTCCCTTCAGCGGAGAGGGCAGGAGCGACATACCCACCTTGCCGGGAGCTCTTCGCACCGTCTGCACTGGTGAATGACGGCTGGAGCAGGCTGAGGTTTGGTGGGAAAGCTTATGCAAACCTCCTGTCCTTCCAGGAAAATGCTGGCTGAAAGCAAATGAAGACCAAAAAAAATAGGCTGTGGGAAATGGCTCTTTTGAACGTCCTTGGCTTTGCTTATATGTACCCACCCCCCCACACCCCGCCACCCCCTATGTACTTCAGGTCTATGCAGGGCTTTCTTTTGGGATTTTAAAATATCAAGAGCAACTAAAAAAAAAAAAAATGGAGCACACAGAGCGATTCCTGAGGTTTTGAATGGCAGAGGGGCCGGGGGGCTGCTGGGGCCACCACTCGCCTTGTGCTCGCTCACACCTCCTCTCCAAAGCTTTCCGTGCCTGCCTTGGTTCTCATCCCTCAACCCACAGCGATTTCATCCCGGCATCCGCTTGCTTGTGGGCTTTTTGGGGGAGGAAAAAAAAAAAAAAAAAAAAAAAAAAAAAGGTACCACTTTTACCTTCCTCCCCCCGCCCTGCCGTTCGCCACCCACCCCGCTGTGAGACGGAGCCCCCTCGCCGGCCAGATGGAAACGCCGCATTTCTGGCAGCCGCCGCGCTGGGTAGGGCTTCCTCATCCCCACAGGATGCGCTTGCCATCCAACAGGTCTGCGGCGGCGCGGGAGGGGGCTCAGCAGGCGATGGCTTGTTTGTGCTGGTGACCAACGTTCACCTACCCACGCTGAAAACATTGACGTGCTCCAGCGCGCAGCGCTTCCAAGCTGAGACGTGCAGCCGATTAGCATTTGGGGTGGCAGATGGCTCTGCAAAGTGTTTTGCTTACGGCGGCGAGGACTGACACCTCCGGCATCCCCCGCGTGCCCGCTGTAGGGATTTTTTTAATTTGCGGAGCTGAGGCTGGTGCAGTTTGGTGAACTCGGCTCCCGGTCCCTCCCGAAGACACAGCAGTGTCCAGATTTTTATTGCGGTGGTGGCCGAGGCATTGAGGCAGCGTCCGTGTTTGGGTGCGGGCAGCTTAGGAGAGCTGGTCTGCTGCCAGAGAGGGTGAGCGGGCTGGAGAAGGGCCTTCAGAATCTTGCTGGTGAGCTGGACTGGGGTACTGACCTGAAATGGTCCCATTTCCAGCCCCGCAGGAGCCCTTGTGCAGGTTGGGTGGTGATGGAGTTAGGGGTCCAGAGGGGTATCTTCACCTGGCGTACGTGCCGGAACGTGCAGGATGAACACATGTCCTCTAATCTGCAAGGAGCTATGTCCTGCATAGCCTGGAGGACAGGGACATCACCTCCAGCAGCAGGGAGGAGGCAGAGAAGTGATTAGCCACAGACCAGCGATCAGACCTGGGCATTCCCCCCCCCCACATGCCATGGTCGTGGCAGCCCCGTATCCGATGCACGCTCAGGCTTCAGCCATGCTTTCAGCCAGGATCTTCGGCTTTGGCCTCTTTCTAACACCAAAAAAGCTCCAGGGTTGTTATCTTTTGGTGGGGTTTTCATCCCTCCCTGCAGAGCATTGCCAAATTTAATTTTCAGTAAGGCAAAGCTCAGCATCGGCAGCTGACTTCTTTATGTCTCACCTCCGGCTTCACCCGCTGCCTTCTCCGCTCCCCGGGGGGGGGGGGGGGGGCAGGCGGTCTCAATACCAGGCAGTGAAAATGAGACTTCTTCCCTCCTCGACTCGTTAATTAAAGCCGCAAATTGAGCTTTTTTCTTGCAATCTGAAGTGATCGCATAAATAGCATTGAGAGCGCTAAATGAACATTTTGAAAAGATCCTGTGGGATCAGCAGAGAGGAGCCGTGTTAACCTCCAGGAATGGTGACCGTCATTAAAAACAAGATGCTGATTTTTCTTCCCCCCCCCCCCACCCCGAGTGCAGAGTTCAACCTGGACGTGGAAAAAAAGTGCCACGGTGCAGGCAGCCAGCGATTTCTGCCTCCTGCCCCAGAGCCTGGGGATCACTTGTATTTCTGCTGCGCTTTGCTTCGTTCTCTGTCAGGGAGTTGTCCATAAACATCCTTGTGATGGTTTTGGGGTGTCATCCTCACGTGGTTGTTGCTTTACGAGTGGTTGTTTCAGCCGAGCAATGCTGGGAGTGCTGGACACTGGCACTGGAGACAGCACGGCTTATGGCGTGGGATGGTCATGAAGCCTATGAAGCCTGCTTTGTGGAGAGGTGCGAAGAAAAATCCACCTTCCCACTGGGAAGACACTTGACCACGTTCACTAGAAATGGCTCCCCCTGCTCAACGCAGATTGCCAGCGGTAAAACACACCCTGTTGCGTTCGTGGTTGAGCTCCGAAAGCAAAGTCATCGAGACTCATTCAGCTGAATGAGCATCCACGGGGATGTTTCCAGGCTGTATCCTTTCCTAAATAGTCGGGAAACACCACTGGTTTCTGCTTATCCCTCGCAACTCTGATTGTGGGACACATCCCGCAGGAGCCTGAGGGACGGCTGGCTCAGCCGAGTTGCTGTTTAGCAGCTCGCTAAACTGCTGGTGCGAGCTGGAGAGCGATAGCCATCAGCACCTCTCTCCTTGCCGTTACCCACTGACCGAATAAGCTAAATTCTCTTGGCGTCAGCCTTAGTGTTTCCTAAAGGGATGGAGAGGGTCTTAAAAGAGTGGCGGGAGACATAGGATTATCTTTGGGAAATATGTAACTGAGAGGGCAATACCACTCCTCGGACGTTGTGCCATGAGACGTTCCAGCGAAGGCGATGAGCTTTGTCTGGGGCGGGATGCTATTCAGGGCAAATCTGAATATCACAGTTGGCCTGAAGTGATTTCTGCTTGCTGCGGCGCTTAACATCTTATTTCCTTTTATTGCTTCTTTGCGCACACGAAGCTAAATTTGGAGCTGCTGTAAGCCACGGGCAAAGCCGTTGAGTTCGGTAAAACCCACCCGAGAAGCAGCTGGGAGCAGGCTGCAGCCGGGCTGGTGTTCGGCACCGAGCACCGTGACGCTGTGTGCTCATGGCGTTGGAGAGCATCACATCCCATGCGCCTGCGATTCCCGGCTTTACCTCAGTATCCTTGCGGGGTGCTGTCGAATTCAGGATGTTTTTCTCCGCGTGCCCGTAGCGCTGTGGTGGGGATCGTGCAGAAGGTGCAGTTTGCTCGTGAGCTGGGATGGCCGCTCCTCTTGCGTTTGGGCTGCCGGTTTCTTCCAGCGTGATAGGGAGCGTCAGGTCAGGGGGCTTCGGAGTTTCTTTAAGCACCGCCGTGCTGCTGAGAGGGCTTAGTCTCACACCCTTGGGTAGCACCGCATGACGTAGCAGGCGCGCATTAATGCCCGCGCGGGCGATCAGACGTATCCCCTCCGTACCGGGGGTGCAGTTCCGCAGCACAACGTGGGCCGTCACCCAGGTATCTGGTCTTACGCGTACACTTGCAAAATTTGCCGTCGCTCTTCCCAAACGACAGGCCACATATGATTTTTCTACGTCTCTCCTGTTTAAACAGCATCTCAACATCCCTAATACGTCTCCATAAAAATCTCCGCAGTTGTTCTAGCAAACAGCCCCGGGTGCTGTGGGCCTTTATGCGTATTAATTATGTTAAGCAAAGCAAACCTCGCAATTACGTTGTCTGTGGGAGCAGCAAACTTCTCCCATCGGTCTCCCTGAGCAAAGCGAAAAGGCCGATTACCGTCCTGTTTTCAGTGCCATCGTGGCTCATGGTGCTTTTACAAAGACCAGGACGCCAGCCCTTGCCCAAAGCAGCTTCTTCTTCCTACTGCTATTAGCGTAAGTAACTGTCTCGATGTGCTTGACATGTCATCAAAGGGTTCTGAGCAGCGTCTTCCCTTGGTTAATAATAAAAACCCCACCCCGTTGCTGTTCTGTCGCATTCTTTGTGTTGGGTTTTTTGGGGTTTTTTTTTTTTGGTTTTTTTTTTTTTTTTTAACATCAATTTGGCAGATCCTGGTCACTGCCTGCTCCTCCGAGCAGCACAAAGCCACCGTGGGAAAAGCTCAGGACAGTCCCCAGCAGCACAGGTTTGGGGCACCGAGCTTTTGAAACGTTGGGAGGTTCATCTAAGGGAGGAAAAAAATAAATATTAGAGAACTTAAAGGAGTCTGGTTAGCTCCGCTGCAGATATGCTGGGGCATATTTTCAACTCAATTTCGGCAGCGTCCCTCTCCGAGTGCATCTTTCTCATGCCTCAGCCACGGGCACGACACTCGCTGCGTCCCAGTTTGGACCAACAGGATCCACTTTTCCAGTATAAAGGTGGGAGAAGTTTAGTTGGGGAAAAAAGGGGGCTGGATGACAGCGACTGTGCTGGAAAATTGGATTTCAGTGATTCCGGTCAGTGGGAATTTAAGTGGAATCAGCAGAAATGCGATGTGGAAATTTTGCCTTCCGTTAGAAATCCACATTTCTGTAGGGGTGGGGATAGCGGGTGGGGGAGAAAGGCTGCAAAAATCCTCCCTGCAGCTTGCTGTGGTGGGCAAAAGAAAACATTTTACTGTGGCAACGCAGAGGTGGCTGTTGTGAGAGAGTGCTGGAATTAAAAAAAAAAAGGTCCAGAGCTGTGGTAGTGTTGGCCTAAATTAAAAGTACTAAGGTCTGACAGAAGCGATGGATGTCCTGAAACGGCAGCAAAACATCTCATAGGAGGGCAGATGTCAGTAGAGCCCAAAGCCAGGTTTTCATCCATTTTGTGAAAAGCCAAGAAAAAGGAAAACAAACCCACTTGCTGGAATTTCCCCCCTCGGTTCAGCCTCTGTACAGCTCCTTCCTGTGTGTGCGCCGGCGACGTTTAGCCGGCCAGCCCAGGGATGCTCGGTGCTGCATCAGCGAGGGCTGGTTTGGCCGTCCCCCGCCGTGCCTCCCGGCCTTCAGTCCCTGGGATTTATCCAAAATAGCTGCAATTTTTTCTCTTCCCCTCGCCCAGCCCCTTTGGGAGGGGGGGGTGGGGGCGGCAGCATCCCAAGGATTTTCTGTTAGACGCAGAGGCGCTTGCCAGGTCCTTCCTGGCTCAATAGATGGCAGAGATCAGAGGGGCAGGTTAGTAGTGTTTAATTACTACTTTTGCAGAGCCGCCCTATGTCCTTGGCCGGGGCAGGGACGTTGTTCCTGCAGTGCTGTCCCCAAAATGAGTGATCCCCTCTACCAGGGACCTCAAAGGCACAGGTGATGCCTTTAGTACATCGCCTTCCTCTTTTCAGCGTGGTGTCTGCTTTCTGCTTCTCGGCTCTGGGACAGGGATGTTAATGAGGGGTGTTTAATGATTATTTTTTTTTTTTTTTCCAAATGACCCTCTTGGGGACAGCTCAAGAGGGAGAAGGGACCTGGGGCTACCGGGAGGAGGAGGAAGGGCAGCTGTGGCTGCGATGGAGCAGCCCTGGGATGGACAGATAAGCAGGATGCAAGGGAAAATAAGCTTTTCCCCAGTTTGCAGTCCCCCATCAGCCAGTCCCAACTCGCTCTCGGCCGACCGTGTGTGACCGTGTGACGCCACGCTCTGCCCCTGCGGCGTTTCAGCGCGTGGATGCAGCCAAAACCCGATGAAGGGGGCACGGGGTCCCCAAACCCAGGCTGGGCAGCGAAGTCTGACCCACCTGTGAGTGAGAAAACACGCCGGCTCCCGTCACCGCCGGCCTCCTGTGTGTTTGCAGCCGCGTTGAACAGGCTGGCGGTGCTATAAATCCGCCGTCGTTCGGCGCCCGGAGAAGGCCGTGTCTGGAGACGCGTGTGGGTGTCGAGGCAGTATTGGCTTCTCGAAGGAGATGATTAACAGGCAGCCACAGGGCAACAAGAGAGAAAACAATCTTCACCTTTTCTTTACCACCCTAATCTCCAGAGGAAGCGGTTTTGTTTAAATTTTAATGAAAAAGGGTTTTTGCTCTGGGAGCACGGAGCAGGCTGTTGTGTGGTGTCCCTGACATCGGCAGGCAATCAGAGCATCCTGTTAAAGAGGGACAGGCGCTTCCTTCAACTTTAAATACGGCCAGCTCCAATTACTGTATCTCCATTGCATTTGAACCCTGGACATTTAACAGCAGCAAACGAGCCAACCTGATGGCGAAGCCCACGCTGGGTGTCGTAACACGACAGCACCCACCAGACTCGCCAAAGCAGAGGATTAAAATCTGCGACGAAGAGCAGAGGCGGCGGCGCAGCCAGCGCAGGGACCCAAAAGCCGTGGGAAGAAGTGACAACTTCAGCGGGTTGCCGGAGAGATAGCGCAGTTGGGATCACGGCCTTTCCAACCGGGATCGTGTCTTCCGGAGAGACGCTGACTTGGGAAATCTTCAGCTTGTGACCGAAACAGGTCATGACTTTTTCAACCACACGGATGTAAAGGACAACACATACTCTGTGTGTGTGTGTGCATACGTAGAGTTCGGCTTTTCTGTGCCGCTGCATGTCCTTGGCTGGTAACTCCTGGCTTTGAAGTTCTTCGCACTGTGGAGTGACCGAGGTTGGAGGGGACCTTTGGAGGTTGTCCAGCCCAAAGCCCAGCTCAGAGCAGACTTAGAACATCCCCATGCCCAATGCACTGCTCCTCAACCGCCACCAGACCAGTGTAGCCTCAGCTCTAGCTCAACAAGTGGTCTTGAAGTTCCTTGCTGGAGCAAAAGCCTGCTTCTTCCTGGCGTCCTGACGGCTTCACGTGCTGGCCGGGCAAAGGAGGAGGCACCGTCCCCCTTGCATGGCGAGACACAGACCATCCCAGCGTCAGAGCCTGCCTTCCCAGGTCCTGCCCGTGGGAGGAAGCCGCAGCCCTGGGGTGCGCTCGGTCACCCCAAATTCTGGTGCAGGAGCCATCAGAGCCACCTTTCTCAGGCCCTTCTGCTGTGGCTTCATTAAGACGGCCAGGAAAAGTTGCTGTAGAGCTGATCTGCGTTTGAAGAGGCCTTTAAGGAAGGGGAGGAGGTCACTTGAACACAAACAACATCCAGGCACCATTTGGGCTCCGCAGGGACCCGAATTGCCCACGTCTGGTTAAGCCCAGCCCTGTGAAACTTGTGGTTGAGCTTAAACATAGGATCCTGAGGAGCATCTTAATAAAGTCAGGGCACTAATAAATCAGCGAGATGAAATGAGTGATTCTCCGAGACTGTAAAACGTGAGACCCTAGCACTGGGTTGGCTACAGCTCAGCCCGTTGCCAGCCACGGAGGGACCCTGGTTTCCCTTTCAAGCAGCCGTAAGCCCTTCTGTAAGCACTAAGGGCTTGCCCGCCGTCTCCTGCCTGTATGCACTGTCATCTGTCGAACGCCCCTCGTGCGCGGGAGGCATAGATTCAAACCAGTGGCCAGCCGAGGGGGTGACGTTTTGGAGCAGCGCTCCAGCCACTTTTCAAATGTCTTCGCGCTTCCCTGCTGCCACGTATACGACCTCCCCGATTTTATTTTTTTTTTTTTTTTTTTAATCCGTGCGCTGCTGGCTCTGACATTAATTCCCAGCGCTAGCTGAGGCAGGAGCGAGAGGGTTTGCAGAGGGACAGCTGGGCGATGGGTACTCACCGGGCTTTTGGGAGGAGGAAAAGGAGATTCTCGCTGACTTGCTGCTCAGCTTTGATATTGTGTAATAAAGAAGCCCAAAAAATTACCAGCAATGAGCAGATTAAAGGAATCTCCCTTGAGAAAAAAAACCAGATTTTATCAGAAAGCTTATTTGGGAGGTGAATTATTTTTGTTACTTTGATGCTATAAATCATTTATGGTTGATAGCCCTGAGCTGGGGCGGGGGGGCGGTCGCTGGGGTTACCGGGCGTTCGGGCAGGGCTGCCGCGGTCTGGGGGGGGATGAAGCGGCTCTGGTCCTGCAGCTCGACGCAGGCTCACCGGGTGAGAGCAGCAAAGGCTGGGCTGTGTCCTGATGCTTGTCCTCAAGGCCTTGTCCATCTTCCAGCCAAATTTTAGGAGAAAGCGGTAGTAAATTAGCGGGCAACTGAGTAGACAAAGCCGGGTGCAGCCATGTGGCATCCGATGCCATTTGTACTAGCGGGTGGGTAAAGAAACAGGAGAAGGAAATTTTCAAGACCTTTTTTTTTGTTTGTTTGTTTTTCCCTTCCCCTTAGTGCTTGAGGGGCAGCCAAAGAAAAAAAAAAAAAAGAGACAAGCGCTGGGCGTGGGGCGAATGCTTGGCACCGAGCGGGCTGGGAGCATCGCTGCTGATTTTGGCCAGAGCGCAGCGAGGGGCTGGGGCTGAGCGCCTGCCTGCTCCCAGGCACTTCTAGCACAGCCGCTACCCCCGATCCAAAACCAAACCAAACCAGACAAAACGTGTTTCTTTCTATTCCTCCCGTGTGTTTTTGCAGGTCCGAACTGCTTTGCAGGAACCACGATAATTCCCGCCGGCATCGAAGTGAAGGTGGACGACTGCAACATCTGCCACTGCCACAACGGGGACTGGTGGAAGCCGGCGCAGTGCTCCAAGCGCGAGTGCCAGGGCAAGCAGGCTCTGTAGCGGCAAAACCCCCCCCCCCAACCCCCCCGCCAGCCAAACGCCCCGCTGATGATGATGATGATGATGACGACGATGAGGAAGGATCAGCTTCGACGCTGCACACGCGTCCGACCTCCCGCCAGCTGCAACAGGGTCACCAGCAAAACCTGTGAGGGTTTCACACAAGCAGAGATTTTTACTCGTGGGGAAGGGTCTCCCTCTCCCCCCGCTCCTGCTCTTCTCTCGCTTTACACACTATGTATCCGGTATCTAGGTATCTACTCTGCTTTTGTAATTATCAGTGCTTGAGAGGGATGCGGTGGTCAGATTTGGGGAGGAACAAAGGAAAAAAACAAACAAACAAACAAAAAAACCCCAAAAAACAAATGGCCCAAGCAAGTTCTTGGACTGCTGTCGCCTCCAAGACGCCGATCGATTCACCGCTCTCACTTTCTACAATGTGGATCGTGGGGTTTTTCACGTTTATTTATTTAAGGGGGGGTTTTTTTGCTATTGTGACTTTTTTTTTTTTTTTTTTAAGCCTTTTTCCTAAGCTGGGATCGTTGGGGCAATACAGCTGTGAGCGAAGCGATGGATCATCTTTATCATGTCTATAAGGGGGAGGGCCGGTAAGGGCAAGAGGGAGGCAGAAGTTAAAAGGGGAGGAAGGGGTTTAAAAAAAACCCCCCAACTGAAACGTAACCTGTATAAGGACCGAGGTAGATGCACAGGTATACAACCGGACACCCAAGGCACGAGCTGTATCTGTGTTACACTTTCTCCACTGAGTGGGGACAATAAAGTTGAAGACACCTACGCAGTCACCATGGCCTTGATCGCAGTACGAGCCAACACCGGCTGCCTGGGCAGGCGGGGGCAGTGAGCCAGAAGCGTTGGAAAGGCACAAAAAAAAAAAAAGAAAAAAGCAACGTCTTCCCTGGGTTGTCTCTGCGTGATGCCTGGCTGGGGCGGTGGTGGCGGAGCAGAGGGAAGAGGGTCCCACCCGTGCCGTGGTTCCGCCGGCTCTCGGGGATGAGCTGGCGTTCTCCTGCCGTGCTCCGTCGCTGGAGCCAAGGGCATCGTTGCATTGATTTCAGCGACAGCGGGACTCGGCCACTGAGAGTCCAAATGAAAATAGCTGATCCCTCCCCTCTGCCCGCCGCCCTTAGGGAGGTTTCCCGAAACGTCCCATCGCTGCGCCAGCACTGAACCGGCTTAGCTGGCGCTGCAGCCTGAGGGAGCTGCCCCGGCTCTCCCCCAGTCCCGGGGGCACCTGCGCTGCTGGGGATAAAGCAGTCAGGGTGCACGGGGGGGCTGGGGACGGGCATCTGCTCCCACTGAAGGGTGTCTCCAGAAAGCGGCTACCTGCCTGCTGGGAGGAGAGGTCCCTGCGGTTGCTGCCAGCGGTCCCCGTCGCTCCGAGGAAGGGTCCCCTTCAGGCTTTTTGGCACCTCCCGCTTTCTCAGGCTGCGGCTTCCAAGCGACGCCGTGAGAGAAAAGCCACCGATGTCGTTTCCCTGCTCTGCCCTGCCCAGGTGAGCGCAGGAGCCTTCCCTGTCACCGCCCGCGCCTGGTTTGCTGCTTTTTGGCCATTAGGGCGATGGCGCTTGTTTTGTTCCGACTTCAGTCCAGCACCTGCTCTTACCAGCGACGGCAGCAAACCCTCCTTACGGCATCCTCCGCCGAAGAGGGTCGGCACGGTCGGTCTCGGTTTATGCACACTGTTGCCTTTATATTTTTATTTCTTCCCCGTTTTTGCATTTTACCGGAGGGCAGGGGTGGGGGGGTGGGGTAGGACAAGCACTAGCGCAGTGATTGCCGTATTTTGGCTGAGCGTTGGCTTCCGGCGAGTCGAACTGGTACCATTAAAGAAGTCATTGCCGCATTTCTTCGTAAGCTGTTGCCTGTCAATGACTATCCGGTTTCAAAAATTTCAAACAATAGTGTGCCTGAAACTAGTGAGAAAAGAAAAAAAAACCACACTTATTCTGTAAAAAATGGGGGGGGGGGGTGTCGAGAAACAATATTTGCTGTGTAAAAGACTATATTATTAAAAAATTATTTTGTTAAATATAAAGTGTGTGAACCAGAAAAAAAAAAAACCAAACCAAAACCCTAAAATTATATATTTGTGGTGTATTTTACTCTGCTGATCCTCCCCCCATCAAGCTCCCAACTCCCCGTCGCATCCCTCGCTCCAGCCCCCGAGTCCCTGGGGTGCCGCCGTGCGGCTGGGCTGGGGAGAGCGGGCTTGGAGCCTGGAAGGAGCTCTGAAAGGCCTATGGGTGGGACGGGTTGCCCAGGGAGCTCCTCGGCAATAAATGAGTAAAGCAGTAAATCCGTTTTGCTTTGTCACAAATTTCCTGCCAAAGCGGGATTCCCTTTTGGGGAGCCGTCTTGGACCGACGCAGCTCCCAGGCTCTTGCTTTAACCTCCATATGTTTTTGCCTTTTTTCTGGTGTCATTGTATGTTTGATGCCATTTCCTGAACATGGAAATTTGCTTTCAGTTCACAAACTCCATTTGGTACCTCCAGATGCATCATTATTTACACTGATTAGTAGTTACTCTAATTAATTACAGCTTAATTACTGTAGTTAATATTTGTACAGTGCTTGGAACAAGTACAGCACTATACGTGCCACATATTATTATTTTCTTCATTATTAATTAAGCACCATCTCCATTCCATGCTGTGCTACTTCATTATTTCCCAGGGAGTCACGGGAGCACCCTTACTCCCACCCAGGAGTACTTTTACAAAAAAAGTTGATGGCAGGGAGACGCCCCAAGGACCACGCACGGGGAGCTGGAGCGTGCGTTTGGGTGAAATGAGGGGGGGAAGCCCTGTAGATCCCATCACAGATGTTCCTGCGAGGTCTCTGTGAGCCGCTGGCTTAGACCAGGAGGGATCCGATTCCCCCGAATCCAGCGGCGCTGGGCACGTGCTCCTGCTGAGGGATCCCCTTGCTCTCCGCGAGCACCAAGGCGGCGGGGGGGGCAAGGTCTGGGGTCACAGGCGGGCACAGATCGGCTTTTCTGGGGTTGATGTGGAAGAGTCGCCTGGTCGTGGCTGGGCAGTGTTTCCACAGCACCTGGGGCGCCTGGAGCAACAGCCCCCAAAATCATTGCCACCAGCACCGTTTCATAGCAGCCCGGCGCAGGCCAGAAAGGGTGAATCCAGAACTGAAGTCGAGCTCTCTCCAGATACACGATTTTTTTTTTTTTTCAGAACCAGGGAGTTTCAGCTTCATCTCAATCTCCTTCCTTTCTGCCTTTTATTTTTTTTTCTTTATGTTTTAGTCCATTTCTCCCTTTAATTAATCACAGCTCAGGGCCAGCCAGACCCATTAACTACTCTTCCCATTTAGACCTTTCAGAGATGCAGTTGCAGATGCAATTTAATTTGTTGACCTGTGATCGATAGCAATTAATACCATCTCTTTAATCTTGTTGAAAGGTTCGTCTTGGGCTTCCAGAGGGCTGCCATCTCAAGGGAAAGGTGTCTGATACGTATGTTATTAGATGGGCGAGCGCAACCTCCTCTGTGGGCACGATCCTTCCCACTGCACGCCCCCCCCTCCCCAAGCTGACACTCTTGAAAATACAAGAGAGATTCGTGGGGCATGGGGAAGAGGAGGTCGACAAAGGTGAGGGAAGATGCTGAGGGACAGAAAGAAGAGCAGGGGGTTTGGTCGGGCAGAAAGTGGGGCAAGGTGGAGTTTAATCGGGTGGAAAGATGAGGGATAAAGAGGACAGCATGAGAGGAGAGAGAGAAATGACACAGCCTAGATGTGGATAGGAAAGGGAGGCACAAGGTCTTCAATTGGAGCAAAAGAGCAGATCAGAGAGCGGATAGCTTCGAGACAACACTGTCAGCACGAGTAACAGTGAATTTTGCATAAGAAACACACTCAGAGCCAAAAAGGTGATCCTTCTTCCTGGGGTGCTTTACACCCAAGTCCCACTTTGATGCCATTTTTTACCCCCCCAGGTGAAAAACTAAAAGAGGGGAGATTTAGATGAGATATTAGGACGAAATTCTTCCCTGTGAGGGTGGTGAGGCACTGGCACAAGTTGCCCAGAGAGGTTGTGGATGCCCCCTCCCTGGAAGTGTTTAAGACCAGGTTGGATGGGGCTTTGGGCAACGTGGGCTAGTGGAGGGTGTCCCTGCCCATGGCAGGGGGTTGGAACTAGATGATCTTTGAGGTCCTTTCCAACCCAAACCATTCCGTAATTCTAAGTGCAGCAGCTGTGTACAGCCATCCTTCTCCCCTAAGGACTGGGAAAGCCCATGCTGAAAGCATCACCTCTTCCCTCTCCTCATCAATACGCCATTACCTGACATCATGAGGGCGTTATTTCCCACACACACCCCAGGGGGAGGGCGTCTCAGCTCTAGATCACCTGCAAAGCATCAGCACAGCCTTCTCCCCCAAGAGCCTGCAAAGCACATGCAAAACCAGGCTAAGGCTGGGGAAAACCTGGTCTTTGAGTATTGTCCATCCTACCATCCCACCCAGATGGCTCCAAGCGGTACCAGGATGCTGAGCATCAGCGCCCTGAGTCAGCAGCGTACAACAACAACGGTGAGTCGAGTCCCATCTGACGTGACCTTCTCCTGGCTTGGCTGTCCCAGCCGGCAGAGATGCCGGATCCGCTGCAGCAGCCCCTATTCGGCCTCAGCTCTGCTGAACATAAAGGCAAGGAGCAAATCCTCAACTTCCAGCCCAGCGTGAGCAATGATGTATTTCTCTTTGGTGGCTGTTAAAGGGAGAAGACAACCCATGTGAATGTGTAGCGAATGAATGCCTTTTATATAGCAAAAGTGTATGTGTTTGCAACTTCGTCAATGTAGAAAATGAAAAATTTATCAAAAATCCACCTTCCTCTGTAGTGTGGAAGGTTAGCTTTTAAAACACAGGGAATAGAGCGCATGGAAATGAAGTGAGTGCCTATATTTATATATTCAATATATCATATATCATATGTATATATTTATATTTGCAGGTATACTTCATACATTTTCAGAAGTGATTTTTTTTTTTTTTTTAGGGAACATGTCACCACAGCTAACTTCAGTATCTAATAGAGCTCTGTTCTCAGAAGATGCCAGTTCATGCCCTCACTCAGCTGCGCTCTTCTTACGTGCTCCCAGGCGAGCCAGTAACACCCCAGTGCCACAGGATGCAGTGAGAGTTTTGCACCCGAATATGCCCAGCGTGGGACGATGTCCAGCGTGACATGGTGACACGTACTTCCCTGTTGACACAGGAGCTCTGGGAACATGACTGTTTTGGTTCACATACTAAGGTGATGGAGATCCTCCAAGTTCTCTTTAAGGGGACTTCTCAGTGCAAGGGATTTTGTAGGATGACCATGAACTTGATCTACCCTCCAAGCCACCTAGGCAGAAGCTGACCTTGCCTTGGAAACCCTTTCGCCACCATGGCCACAGATTGACATCTGAATGAATAGCGGAGGAGCACAGCGTAGACAGTATTTTTTTTCCAGCAACTCCACACGGAAAATGAAGCACCTGAGATCCACAGACACCCCTAGAACATATGGTCTTAACCCAGGGAACTGCCCTCGCTCACAGAATTGCTCCTTTTGGCAATTCCCTTGCCTCTACCCATGGACGTGCATGCTGACAGTCCGTGAATGGGGAGCAGGCAGGCCAGTACCAATAGCCCCTAAGTAAACAACAACCAGAGGTCCTGATGTAACCAAGGGATCCATATTAAGCCACATAAAATGTTATTTTGGGCCTTACTGTGCTTTATCTGCATAACCAGCCCAAGGCAAGGAAGAATAAGCCATTGCCAAGACGTGGCATGCTTCTGCACACAGGATGTGCAAGCCCAGAAAAAGGGACAATTATGCACTAGGAAAGTGGAAAGAAAGATAAAACCCAACGAGAAAGCAAAGTCGGGCTCCTTTGGGATGGCGCAGAGCTAGACAGTGTCCCCACCAGCGCTGGCTGGTGTCCTCCCTGCGGAGGCCAGGGGGGTACATGTGGTGGTTGCACCCATCTGCACAAACAGCCTCAGCTTTTGGGCAGGCAGCCACTTGGGTGTTATCCACGGCCCTTCAGCAAGAGACGGACAAAGCCTCTCCTTTCTCGGGGAGTTCATGTCCTCTGACCATGCTGATTCCCCTGGGTCGCTAATTAATTCATTATATGCATCCCTGGGAGATGATAGTCAATGTTTCCTTGGCACTGGGCTTTTCTTAGAAGGCGGCAGAGGGTGGGTAGAGTAGCACCAAAAGGCAATATTTGACAATTTCAAGGCATCCTTCCCAACACAACCTTTCCGATCCACAGCTCGTGCAGCATCCCTGGAGCTGGTACCCATGCCTGAGCCCATCTCAGAGATGTGTCCCCCATTCAACACAGAGTTCCTTCTGCTCACCTGGCCGGCTCGGGGCTCAGCAGAGTCAGCTCTCCTGTGGTCTCTCCACTTTGGTGGCCGAAGCAGCTGGGCAAAGGGATCCTTTGCCATGTGACTTTCTGATATTCGCTTCAGACACAGGAACTGGGGATCTGGGGAAAGGGGAGAGAGAGAGAAAGAGTGAGCCTGAGCTATTATTAGGCTTGTTTCAGTGGGACAGAGCGGGATGTCAATAATAATTAATGCCACTATTAAAGATGCTCATTTAGATTGTAAGGCATCTGGCACTGGAAAGGACACAGTCAAGGTATTTTTGGTCATTACAACATATACAGACAGTGTTTCACACCGCTGTTCTCTCTATGGTGATAATCCATGAAGGTTTGAAGAGAAACCGCTGGGCCACTCCCCGACCTGGTTACCCACAGGGATTATCCTGTTACCCGCACAGGTTATCCCGTCAGGTATTTCAGCGGGGGCTTGGCTCTGCATTTGGAGAAACAGTCAAATCCTAGCCTAGGGAGGTTTGGAAAAAAATCATATAAATCTGGAAGGCAGAACTCCAAGGAAGCAGGTGAAAAATGGCTTTACGTTGTCCCTCTCAATGATGCATGATGATGAGAGCGGAGACTGCGGCCCGTGCCTCGGAGCGGGCTGCAAAGACAGAGCATCCTTCCGCCGGCTGTGCAACCAGCGTGCCAGGCGCTGGGGTGGCTGGGGCCGGCGGGCGCCGGCTTTCGGAGCCTTGGGTCCTGTCTTGAAGCACTTCAGAAGAGGCTGCAATAAAGCCAGGGTGAGGTGTTCAGCTGGCCAGCAGAAAAGTGTTGTCTTAAGAGTTTACATCATCCTCATCACCGTCAGGCACTTGGTTAGTAAAAATCATTTCAGTTTAATAGATAGGGACTGGTGGTCTTCGCTCTTTTCGTTACTTACCTGGCTTGCTGGATGCAACCTCTGCCTTGCTGGAACAGTTTTCCGGATTTCCTAGAGCCCTGTTCGGTTCCTATAATTTAGCTGTATTTGCCATTTCTCTTTTTTAAAAAAGAACAAAAGCTATGTTAATTTTTATTTATTAATTTACTTTTCAAGGGGGTGGCAAACAGCTTCCCAGGAAGAAAAAAAAAAATAATCATCCTTAATGTTTTGAAAGAGAGATGTTCTGGAGTCGTGCTGTGTTAATAGACTGTCTTCATCCCGATCATGGATGGATGTCTGCTCTTCCAGGGGGAGCTGGGGCAGGGTGGGAAAGGGAAGAGACAAAAATGGGAGGAACTTGCTCTCCTGCAAATAATCCGCTCTTATACATGCTGAAATGCTCATTTTGCAGTCCATTAAGCTCACGTTAATGCAGGTAGAGCATGTCTGGCATCGAGAGGATGGTAAAGGTTTCAGGTTTTAATTTTACTCAGATGAAAAATCCTACACGTTCCTGGCTGGTGTCGGTACTTCTGCAGCAAAGACAACAGGCCCCGCAGGAAGCATGAGGCCAAGGTTAAAGCACTTCTAAGTCAAGATGCTACGATACCCAAAGAAGCAATTTCCCATTGTATTGCATATCTTCTGGCACTTTATCGGCATGAATAGAAACTGCGAGTGAAAGGGGTGCGCGGGGACCCATTGGAGCTGCAGATGGCTTTAAATTCCCCCTAACTTTCTCCAGATTCAAGGTTATCCTCTTGGCCTGCTGCAGGCCTGCGCACTTGGGCTAATTGCGTCTCTAAACAAATAGTAGCGTTGCCCCTCCTCACCCCGCCAGCGTGAAAAGAAAGCAAACGGAGACGTGCCTGGAAAATAAAGCGTGTTCGTTATCACGCTGTGAAGCCCCATGGGATATTTTAGCCCTCGTGGTTTTACTTAAAACATCCTCAAGCCCACCGATTTTTGTCAGCAGCGTGAAAAAACAGCAAATGGAAGGAGGCGCAGGTGCCTCGGGCAGGGAGCAGGAGGCGCGTTGGGAAAGACAATCCTTTGCAACCACTTATAATTTCCCTGATGGTGAAAGAGGTCTCCTGGGGGAGCGGACAGCACGGGAAAAGTGGCGATACCGTAAATCCCATGAGGTGGAGATATACCACAAATGCTGTGAGACGATGGGGTTTTCCTGCCTGCTCCTCTTGGGTACGTCTGAGAAGATACAAGGCTGGTCTCCATCCAGCTGGAGCCTGGGGACCGATGCCTCATTTGCGTTCCCACCTCTCACCAAAATTGCTAGTGGCAACCTGGGTTCCATCCTTCCGGATCTGAGAAAGTGGATCACAAACCCAAACCCATCATTTCCGAGGCCAAACTCACCAGTTTGTATGTTGCCAGTGATTGTGATGCCTTGTAGTAGAAATACAGGAGTTTTCTCCTGTAGGTCAGTGTAGAAATAGAAATTCAGGTGGGTGCGTGTCTGAATTTCTGGCCAGTAAAGCAGAGACGCATTCTTTGAAGGAGTTACCCAGCAAGAAAAGTTTCACTGGCCAGGCCCATTGCACCACCAACCTTGAGCAGAGCGGAGGAAAAAGCCATGTGCACCACAGGCTCGTTCTGTCATTTTGTCAGACAGCCTTTTCTTGGGTATTACCCAGCAACTGGCATTTGGCCTTAGGTTTTGAGAGGGAATAGAAACACCCGTAGGAATATAACACACAGCAAAGATTTTGCTGCCTCCACGTGGAGGGGCAACAGTGCTGGAAACGGCCCTGGGGAAACCCTGAGGTGTCACAGCCTTTCTGTTACCAACGAAGAGAAAAAAAAAATAGAAATTGAGCAGGTTAGAAAACATGAAAAGAAAGAAACATGAAAACAGCTGAGCCCCATTCCCCTCAAACAGGCACAACTTTGGACCAGACTCTGCTCCTGGAGAAGACGCAAGGGAAAAGATGCTACATCCAGCACCAGCGACGCCAGGAGTCTCTCACCGTTCCCCGGCCCTGATATTAACAGCTCCATTCACCACGCTGAAATTATTGCCATGGGTACGAGCAGCAGGCCCCTCAATCCAATTTTCTCCTATCTATTTGGTGATAAACGTACGTTAATCCGACGCTGGCTAATCTGCACCACCTCTCTGACCCTGGAAACTCATGCCTTTTGGAGGGAGAAGTGAACTTGGTAGTTTTCCACATGCCGTTATTCGGATACACCGTGTAATATCAAAGTGACAGCAGCTGGAAATGCAATATCAGTAGGATAGATCCCATCAAAAACCGGACCAATTTTGTTATATTAAATTAGCACGCAGCCTCAAATTCGTAAAGAGAAGCGGCTGGTATAAAAGTGATATAACTATCCATGCGACGTATTATGAGGTTTATTCGTTTTTTTTTTTTTTTATTAATAAATTTTTCATTCTTCCCCTGCTGTGGAAATGCCATGCAATAAAGGGCGAGGGCTTTCTTACCTGCCAAACAAGAGCTTTACTACTTGTTCTGAAATAGATCATTTACAACAACGAGTGGTATTAATAAAGTTCGGGGATAGTAATTTGCAGTTGGTTGGGGTTTTTTTGTTTTTTGTTTTTTTGCAGGTGTTTCATATCACTGCTAGCGAGAGCTAACTTTGGGAAGGAAAATGAAATGTTAAGCAAGAAGCTATTTCCAAGAGAAATAGTCCCACTGTACATCATCAAACTAATAAAAGCATGCAGTCATGTAACACAAGGAAATTCCTCCTTCGCCTGGTCACAAATAATTTTTACCCCATTTCCCCGCGCACTCAGTCTCAGAACACAATTGCAGATTTCTATCAGTTTTGTTGGTGAATTTATTTTGTTTATGAATTTACAAAAGCTCTTTACTGCTCACCTACTTCTCATCTTGGTCTTTTTCATTAATGAATCACAGAAGCATTAATTAACATTTAAGAGGCAGAGAGCAGGTTTTTTTTCCTTCCATGGATCACTTTTAATCAAAGGTGGGCCTGTGTTGCTCAGTTATAAGTGGAAATCCAGAAATGGAGAACAGCTACGTTTTCAGGTTGTGCTTTACAGGTCCAGCAGGATACATTTTAATATAAAATTTTAAATGAAGGGACCTAAAGAAACATCAGTTTCCAGAAGAGGCCCAGCCTTCACCAATTCTCATACAGATGCTTTATAAGTTGGGGTTTTTTTTGTGGGGGGAAAAAAAAAAATCAAACCTACTGCAGTGACCAAAGAGGAACAGAAGTCTTCTGAAAACTTGACTCGAGACATCAGCTCACCGTCAGTCTTGACAGCAAAGGGAAAGCAAAGCCTAGAGGTAGGGGTTGCTCTTTGGTCTCGGTGGTTGAGGAGTGGAAGAGCCATGAGGTGGACTCCTGCACAGCATCAGGCCATGGGAAATGCCACCAAGGCCTCCAGCAGGTGGGACACAGGTGTCCCTCAGCCATCCGTATGTCCACAGGCTCTTTTCCCCGGCTTGTGCAGAAGCGGGTTGACTGTTCCATGTTAGCAGATGTATTTTCTGGTTCATACAGAAACCCCATTCGTTATCACTGAAGCAATAAAGACTCTGAGGGCTTAGCATTTCTGAAAAGTCAAGTTTGCAGTGTTTTCAAGATTGACATCCTGAACTGAGATAGACAAAACCAAAGGACCCAAAGGAGTTTGATGTGATTTAGCAGAGGGCTCTGGCACAGCCAGGATCCTGTCCTTGGTGCCAGCCACCACCATGTGCCACCAGGACAGGAGAAGATGCACAGCGATAACGACTAAGACTAAAAACAACGTAGGAGAGCTGCTTCGAGGCAGAACAGGCTACCTCTGTCTTCTCATCAGCCAAATCCTTCAACAGACCCTCCCAAGGCACAAATCACTGCGTGTGTGCCATCTTTCTAACTGAAATGCTGCTAGAATAACAGATCTCAAGTGTCCCCTGAAGGCACGCTGTTCGATATTTATAATCACTTAATAAACACATGAGAAATGGCACAGTGCAGCCCTACATAATCTATGTGCAATGATCCTTGGTGACAAAGTGTAAGTGACCAAATCCCTTTCCAGGTCTAATGATATTTTGCTCTAGTAAGCCAGTGATATATCTCGTATGGCAAAAATAAAGCACTCATGCATAAAATTAATACAGTAAGCTCTGAAGTCATAAAGCTTTCAGTCTGTGATATATTAGATGGGAAAATGACTAATGTGCGATTCAGGTTCTCCTGGTGCCTTATTCCCAATAGGTTGTAGGGTCACCTAGGCATTGCATGATCAAACCGGGCCACTTCAGAAGGGTACGAACTATTAACAAACCAGGTAGGAGGGCCATTAGGGGCACGTGCGTAAAAAGCCCTGCGAGGACACAGGTAGCAGCTTCTCCTCATAGAGGGCAAATGTTTCTGTTCTTTCCAAACCCGCATGGGAAAACTTGCAGCAAATCAACTCCATCCACTTTGCTCCCCTCACTCCTTCTAGAAGGGCTCGTGATGCATTTGGTCTAAGTCTACTTACTGAAGTAGCTGGGACCGCTTTCTAGGCAGATTTCCCTGCTATTTAGCAGCACAGACACAATCCCCATGTAGGCCTCCAATACAGTTGGGAACGATTTGCTAGAAATCCAGAAAACACATGACAGTAACATGCACAAGTAGCCTATGTCACACACTGCTTCCAAAACCAACACCTTATTTTTCGCTCCTGTGAGCCCCCGCCGCACGTCACGCACACCAGCCATCCCGGTGCAGTGGCAGGCTGCCTGCTGGCTGTCCCTGAGGGGCTGGACCATGCCTGGACCACGGCTGGGCTTGGGTGCTCTCGCGGCCTCACCCATCACACGTTGCGTAGCCCTCTGGGAGCTCTTGCAGTGTCCTGGTCTTCTGTACCAGTGTGACTCGGTGTCAGAGAACATCTCTTCAGCTACCTGGAAGAAGCGTAGGACCCATCGAGAAAGCGAGAGCAGAGGTGGTGAAGCAACCAGCAGCATCACAACCCTGCAGCACGAGTGAGGGCTGAGAAAACACATCGCCATCGCAAAGCCTGCGCCAGGCAGCGCCTTGCTGAGGCCCTGTGGAAAGCAGGGCATACGGTTGCAAATACAAACCCCCTTCATTAAAGGTATGCTCAGTAGCGTCAAATATTGAAATTACCTCTCTGCACACGTGTTGCGTACCTTTTCATTGCTGACTGTAGTAACTCAGGGATCAGAAATCCAACCCAAAGACAATTTTTCCAGGTCCTTCTATAAGAAAATGCAGGAACTGCTTGCTCCAGCTGTGGGTGCGGCGGGGATCACACACAAGAACACACCGTAGACTCCATCGATCTGCAATCCAGCCCTTGTTAAAACCAGAAAAATAATTCTCCTTTGCATGTGAAATGATCAAAGAAGTGCTTCGAAAAAATCAAACTCCAGCTCCTCAATCAGGAACGCTGCCAAGCTATCGAATCAATAGGTTGTTAGATACTTGAAGTATGGGAATATGTGAAAGCTATCAAATGATTTCTTTGTTAATAAACTGCTACAGTAATTACCATTAGAATAGAAATGGAAAGATACAGATCAGAAATGGAAAGCTGTGAACGGTTTCTCATTAAGTGAAATTAAAGCGCATGAGATTTTCTTTTTTTAATTTTTTTTTTTTTTTGGCCTTGGTTCTGCAGCATTTTGACCTCGCATACCCAGAGCTGCTGGCGCACCCAGCTTTGTGTAACCCCGTTTCACCTAAATAACTTCAAGTCAGTGAGTTTCCAGTAGAGGGGAGCTTACCTGGGCTCTGGAGAACGGTCTGCTAAAGTCAGGGGCATGGGGACGTTGCAACTTGCAGAACCGAGCCCCGTACGCGGTGGTAGATCATCCTGCAGCACCTCAGCCTGCAAACTTCATCAGAGAGGTGTCCACACTGGGGCTTAAGTAAGTGCAGATTTTCTCCGTGGACCACAGATTTTAACGCCAGACACGAATGCTCAGTCTGAATGAAAATGTGGTACCGGGAAGTAACAGCGACAAGGGGCAGGAATCGGGAGCTGCCGGTTCACAGAGCAGTGAGTTAGCTCTGCCAGGGATGGAAAATGGGATACCACGGAGTATGGAAAACCAGGTTAGAGATGTGGAAGGACCTTGAGGAAAACGGAGACCTGAGGGTTGGGTCCTAGTTTGGGATGGGCGGGAGAGCGTGGGATACCGAGGGCAATGGTGTGGCTCCAAAGGTGAGGGAGGTTCAGCCTGCACTGACTGCGCGCTAAACGCAAAGACAGCCAGCACGAGAGTACCGAGATGCAAATTCTTACCTTGCGAAGGTCTGTGGTGCTAAAACATAAGGTTTCAGTTAAAGAACATGGCAAGTTCTGCAAATCATAAATGCATCAGGAGCCCTCCCTACCCCCCCGCTTGCTACTTGAGGTCATTAGAGTAATAGATTTTATTTTTCAGTGAAAAAGCTTGACCTTGTCTAAGTCAGAGAACGCAATGAACACTCAGGATTCAGCTTCGCTCCAGTTAGCAGGACAGAAACCATCACGCTGGCTTTGGGCAGAGGAGGAGAAAAAACCATCTGCTGCAAGTCGAGGAGTAGTCTAGCTGTTAAAGCTAGCTCAGCTGCCCACACGACAGTCTGAACTACCCCGACATCATTCCTCCTCAGCTCGTCTATACCTGAGAGAGCACACGGGTGAAAGCACATCTTCCTTCGTGATGTAGGAGATGCAGAGCAAGTAGTCCACTTGACGAAGAGAGCAGGTCTCAAAAACCCCCAATTCTTTTGTATGAGGCAAAGAAAGGTTGGGGAAGGCTGGAAAACACCTTAAAAAGTATCATTCAACATCTGCAAATCCCACTTTACCTGCAGTGCTTAGACAGGACAATATTAATAGCCCCACAGCTTGCAGGTACAGAATTTCAAGTGCTTCCAGAGCCTTTCCAGATCTAATGTATTTACTGAAATTGGTTGTCTTCTACCAGCACATAAAGAAGAAGGAAAAAAAAAAAAAAAAAAAAAAGGACTAATGGATGTACATTAACCTTTTGGTACTAGATTTCCCGATACTAGCTACTAATGCAAAATCCATTAGAAGGAAATGTCTGGGAACCGTGGTGCGTAAATGTTATAATGCAGTGGGTAAGTCTGTAAAAATCTGAAGCGGGCATGGCGGGGACAGAGACCCATGCAAAGGTGGTTGCAAGTGCAAGACGATTAAAGAAAGCGCTGTGGCTTGCTTTGGGCAGAGAAAACTTGCAAAAAGGGCCTGGAGAAGTGAAGATTTGGGACCTGAGCTTTGCAGCTGCCCCTTCTGCAGGAGAACGTTGTTGCTCACCCCAAGGGCAGAACTTTGAAGCACCTGCATAAACCTCTTCCATTGCCACAGAAACTCTTTTCCATTCTTCCTTTTCCTTTGCTTGCCTGCCTATGCAAGCATTGCCCCGCGCGCTGGTCAATGGGAGACGCCGTAAGGGAAATGAAATCGCTTTTCTTGCTCCACCGCAGCCTCTCCCTGTGCCTGGCTGAGGTGCAACACCGCTCCGTACGGATACGCGCTCCCTCCCAGGTTCTAAGCTGGCCTGGGCAGCAACAGAACAACGATTTCCATCTTCTGGGTGCCTGAGCTCCTGGCTGTCATGGGAAAAGTAACCCCTCATCGCTTGCAGAAACACCACAAGAAGCTGTTTGAAACACAGGTGTCTGTGGGGGATCACCCCCAAAATAGCAGCCTGGAAAAGCAACTGTTCGGTCCTCCAAGCAGGGACAAAATGATCTTTAAGATCATCTTTTCGAAGATGAAAGAAATACCAGGAGTAGCCTGGGCATGGTATAAAGCAGGAGCAGAAGAGGTGGGGGTGACCATGGCATTGAAGACACAAAACAGCCTCAAATACTTTTATTTGAGGATTTCTTTGCTTGATGGATGCTCTTCATCGTAGCATTTAAGTGCTTGTCTTTCAGGGATGTGAAGAGAAAGGGGAAGGAATGAGACCAGGAGAGGTGAATATTATCATTTAATACGCAAAGACAGTTTCAATAGTTACCTTAGTGTGCACTAATTAAGTATGGGAATATGCAACACATCCCAAGGGCTGGTTAGCGGCTCTTTCCCTGCTGCACTCCGGCACGTTTTGCTACCACGATCAAATATTTTAAAACGTACAAAGATTTATCACCTGTAAGGCACAGAAGAAAACTGTGATTTAGCCTCTTTGGCAGTCACAGCTAACAGCCATCTTCCTGAAACAGAAGAGGCCACGGTCCAGTTTCATTTACGGTCTGGAGCCAGCCAGAAGCCATCAGCGCCAATCTGGGACTCCCTACGGCTGTCAGGACAGGAGCTTGGACTTGGACATAACCTCTCTCTTTCTCTGGGTGCTGAAGCTCCCAGTTCTTTGTTCACCCCACAGCTCCCCATGAAACCTCTACAGATCTCAGGTTGTCACCTCTGTCCTTTCCTCCAGCCAACTGTGAAGTCCTTGAAGGACTAAGTATAGCAACAACTGGGCGTACACCACCCCCCTGAAGGCAGCTTGCAGCTCGAACGGGATGGGAACGAGATTCTTTACAACCTCCTGGCCTTGGGGCTTTCTCCAGGGTGCCAAACAGCATAGCACCTGGGGTGAGCGTGAGCTAAGCAGCGCTGCCTTCCACCTACTCCCCGCTTCTGTTATCCTGAGTGGTGCCTGCTTAAACACAGAGGCGCTTCTCCTGCCTCACCAGGGTGCGCATTTTTTGGTCTTCATAGGATCATAGCATGCTGTTTGCAGGGAGAAGGCGAGCAAGGACTTTGCACCTGCGTGTGTCTGTGAAGACTGTTCTCTCCTTTTCTGCTTCTGCTCTGTCGCTTCTTTGCTCACGCCCGTAGCGCAAGCGCCATCTCCAATTTAACAGATCACCACAGCGCCGTCCAGAGATTGACCCAGGGCTGGTACTGCCTCGCCTGGCCTTGAGCAGGAACTGTGGTTCCTTACAGACCTCGCCCTTTGAATGGTGTGCACCACAACCACGCGTCTTAACGTAGGAGCTGCTGCATCCCATCGCTTACTCCTTCGTACGTGAGTTTGGGGGCTTCAATTTCAAAGCTCAGAGCTCCATTTCACGCTCACAATCTGTATTTGTAGTCCAAATCCAGTTTAAAGCACCCGACTGCAGGTGCTCAAAACCAAGTGGCCACGTATGGCCAGCTCCAATCCTGGTCCCTGCTGACAGCCGACTGCAGCCGAGCTCACTGCGCCTGTCCCTTTTGCACCCTGATGCTGCTAGGACCCACCTGCTTCCTTGCACACTAATAACCCTTCACGCTAATTACCCTTCACACTAATTACCCTTCACACTGAAACACATGGGCCTCATTACTGAGTCAAGGTGGGTTTCATCAAGCCATTTTTCTTAAAACACAAGTCAAAAGCACAATCGTCCATGCAAGCTCTTGAAAGAGTCCACAAAAAGACATCAGTGGCAGAAACCAAATTCCAGTTATTCCAGGCTGTTCCTGGTTGTTTTCACCAGTCCGACAGGCACACAGCAAGTGAAGAACCAGCGACCAGAAAAGTTGTACTGTGAGTGGATTGAGCCGGGGAGAACATCTGTCTCCAATTTTTCAGTTAAACAAAACTGTGACTTTTAATTTAATAAAAACCTTCTGCCTATAACCACAGCTAAAATCTTTCAAGCTTGGCTAAGTTTAAAACCAGAACCTGGCAGCTCTTCAGAAGCACGTTAGAGAGCGTAGGGTAGAAAATCTTCCCATTTTTGACACGCGCAGCTGCTGGGACTCAGCTGCCGAGAGCAGGACCGAAGCATTGCATGGAGCCTAGGCGCCAGAAGCAAAGCGCACGGAGCTCGCGGGAAATATTTACATTAATTGCAACAGGGGTCGTGGGGGGGGGGCTTTCAAAAAACTATGCACGCCACTACGAGTAGCCGTGTTGAATGCAGGTTACATCAGCCACGCAGGTGACGCTGACTTTATACAGGCACGTGAAGGAGTCCCAGCCGGAGCGCAGCCCGGCTCCTTTGCCCGCTCCCCACGCCATCACCCCCTGTGCTCCGAGGACAAGCCTGGGGGCCGCAGCAGGGCAGAGCGTAGGGGCATTACGTTGCCGTGCAGCATCAAATAAATACGGGGAAAGCAAAAGATCCGGCACTGCAGACTTATTGAATTAAACATTATTGTGGCTAACGCAATCAATAGGGCATTGATTGCATTATCCATATTAATATTTAATTCAATTAAAAGGCCTCAAATCTGTAGGTTGGTTTTTTTTTTTAATGTTCCTTCAGATCTTTTATACTGCAGGGGAAAAAAAGTTAACTTCTGCCAGAGACCACGACTTCCAGCTGGACCCAAACTGTAGCTGATGTGGGTTTCCCCTGGCACCGGCTGTTCAAGCCTGACCCTTCCAGCGGAGCAGGAGAGAACCGTTTCCCCGGTGGGACTGACACTAGCACCCAGTACAAACCCCGCAGAGAGACTGGGACCCCCTCAGGGGAACGTGGAGCTCACCAGCGTGCAGGGCAGTTGAAAAGCCTCACTTGGGAAGCCTTTGTCTGGCGACTGAGCCCCGGCTGATCGCTGCCAAAAGAGGCAGTCTCACACCTGCTCCCCCCACCAAATACTTTTTTGCCTTCTCTGAGAATCAGTAGTTTGCAAAACTAGCAGGAAACTAACCTAGCCCCATGGCTGAAGAAATAAGTAAGTCAATTTTTTACCAGTTCGGCAAGCTGAGCAAGACAGCCAGCTTAGCTGTCACTTTGCATCCCATTTTTTATGTCTATTTTTAACCCGTGTCTCCCCACGTATCTGGTTAGCTTCCGGGCTTACGGAAGGTAAGCAGTGCGTGTGTTGCACAGCACCGCTCTCCAGCCAGCTCACTGCAGCTGAGCAGAAATAAGCCCAGAGGGAACTCAGACCTGAGAAAGGGCTGCTGCGGTTTACAGCCGTGCCCGTCAGGGAAGAAAACTCTCTGCTGCTTAAACACACCTGGACATCCAGGGCAGATATCGTAACACAGCTCACCGCGGCACGGCACGGTTAACTTCTCCCAGTCGCGGTGCACGACGTTTCTGAGATCCGCCGGAGCAAGGCATCGCAACCCCCGCTGCATAACGAAGGCGCGGGTACCAGCCATCCCGTTACCCGTCACGGCCTCAGCATCTCAGCTCGGTGAATGACACCGGTGTCTAGAACGCGCAGCGGGAGCCGACATTTCTCTTCGTCAGACCAGACCTCCTGCCAGGAATTAAATCAAAGCAGAGAAAATGCATCTTCTCCATAGGAAGAGGAGAAGAAAAAAAAAAAAAAATTGGGAACTTTCCTCCCCTTCCCCCATCTGATTACATACAAAATGTTCTTCTGCTTTTAAGGGCAATTTAACACTAGTTAAACTATCGTTAATTTAAATCAAACAAGTCTGAAAAGATAGAACATGCTGCACTGCTATTAAAAACAGCTGAATCTTCATTTGTTCCATCCAAGACACTACTGCCCATTTCCTAGCCAATGCGGTCTGGCTGTCCAAAGACTTTTCTGTAGTTTTTAAAATGACATTTAAGCCTACTTTGTTGGCTTTTGCAACACAGCGTGGTCCCCTTTGGGATCAGAGCGAAAGATTCAAACCTTTCTACCACACTGGTTTTTCTTGCAAAATATGGGAGAAAGTCAGAAAAAGGAGACGAGGACCAAACTGATTAATACCAATTAATCTGACATCAAATTCATCCCATTTCCAAGAGCAAAAATAGGTGATCCTCCAGCACTGAAGTACAAAACAGCTTAAAGGGAGGGGCGGGGGGACGGGAAGCTTTGCTTTACCGGCTTTCACAGACCTGTCCTCACCAAGATCCCGAGATGCCGTGACCCAACCAGGCCAGAACGGATGCTCCTGCCCAGCAGCTCCGTTGCCGTGCTGGCAGTTATAAACCGATTTTTCCCCTTCCCTCTACCACCCTGACAGTAAAGCTAGCCCACAGGAATCGGGAGCAGCACAGAAAGCACAGGCGGGGGTCCAGCTAGTGCCTACGTTTACGTGTTTTCCCCAAATAATACACGCCAACGTGTAGTTTTACAAGTCTGTGGCTTCAGCACAGTCATCTTTGTCCTGACCGGAATATTTGCAAGAGTTTCATTTGCAAGGGTTTGGTAGAAGACTGCAGCTCCAGATTAAATTTGGTCTGCAATTAAGACACTGGACCTAGGCAGGGAATAGAACCAGCTTCGATTCCCTGCCTAGAATTATTCCCTTTCTTGACTTACTTCTCTTCGATTGCTCTTGCTCCTCGTGCGAGCCTTGCGCGGGCTGATCACGGGTCACTTTGCGATGGGTCCCACAAAGCTCAGGTCCAACCTCAGCTTGACGCTTGTAAGAGAGCAGGAGAGGGGCTTTAGTTCGAGCCTAACGAAGGCTGCGTAGAAGCCAGTTGGGTGAAACACTTGCTGACGTCTTTGTTATTAGACGCAAGACTTCGGGCCCTCCCCTGCTTGTTATTCGTGCGGAAGAGGACTGCATGAGGCGCGCCGATTCTAATTTAAGAGCAAAGGCAGCTCCCGCCGTTTGGGATTACTCCTTTGCCTGTTGCTTCCTTAAAACACTTGCACAAATAACGCAACGTCTAGCTCTCCTGCGTTGCTCCACTAAGTTCTTTTTATGGACCACTGGCTTCTAGCTCAGAAAAGTCACTTCTGAGTATCTCAAATAACAAATGAATCCTCAATGTTCAGCAACAGAGAAGAGATTTTATTTTATAGCTGGAGGAGCAAAGTCCAAAGAGAACTCTTTCCCCAGGCATCCCCACTATAATTAGGCTTCCTCTGACTTCCCACCATTTATTCCTTTCTTAAGAAAATTAATCTCTCCCCCTCCAAAATACATATAATTTTAATTACTTGAGAAAGGGGGAGAGGTTTTAGGAATAAGAAAAACCTATGAGATCTTTAAATAGAAGCAATCAAATAGAGGCAGAAACAGCCCAAAATATGAACTATTCTAGAATTCTCTTCCCCAGGATCTACCCAGGACACTGATGCAAAGAACCAACCTCTGTACTCTCGAGTATCTTTCACTTCAATACACACACAAAACAAACCCAAAGAATCCCCACAAAAGAAAAGCAAACCAACCAGCCAGGCTTCATATATTCTCCTCTACAGCACAAGCCACAGCCACTCAAAAAAGCTTGCTTATACAGTATTTATTAAAAACATTACCTTCTGTTAGCTATTAGTGATGGAAAAGTGATGTCACTGAACTCCAGACGTCACTGCTGAAGGTGCTATCGGGTGTCCCTGATGGACTAATTCCTCATGAGATAAACAGATACATTCCAAGGGAAGCTGCCTGAAAATCCTTAGCCTTTCTGAGACTCACAGCATTTTTGAGGTATAAATACAAGATTAATCAAAACATCTATAACCCGGAAGGCAAGGCTTGGACTTCTAACACTTCAAATGCCCCAATCACTAAGGTTATGCACTTTAGCAGGAGAATACTAAGTAAATTCGTGTTCGAGCTAAAGTTCTTTACTAACCTTTACCGGATTGTCTTTGATGAACTCATCCACGCCCTGCTTCAGACCATGCCAGACCACATGGCACCCAAACCAGTTGCCACAAGTCTACTCACTCCTCAGCCCTGCTTTTGCGCCTGCCTCCTACCGCCTTCCTTTCAGGCACCCTTGCTCTTGAAGGGAGTGAGAAATGATGCCCACACACCCTCTACCACATGCCTCATGATTTTATAACCTTGCTTTCATGAGCCAAAATCCATCCAATGGCTTAAGGGCTTTGATTTATCCTTATTACAAGACTTTTTCTGAGATGTGTTTTATCAAGCGCTACCCCTCTGCTTTTAATGATTAGCAAGAGTGAATTAAGCGGGGGCAGTGGCACTGACCTCTAGCTTTTGTGTACTTACCTGCTGCTGCAGTAGTGTTCGACGCCAGCTGCAATTTTGGCACGGAAGTCTACTTACTGCAGTTCCGTGAGGCTCTTGGCAAGTGCCTGAGTCTAAGTTGATCAAACTCTGAATTTCTGGAGAGACCTGGAGGAGACGGGCCAGTTATTCTTGAGTACGCTTCACCAAGAGGGGTAAGGATCACTCCTCAGTATGGCATGGGGGGATTCTTACTGTGATTTGATAGTAACTCTGCTTGAAGACATGACTTGATTCAAAGGAACACCACCTTTGGAAAAGTTCAGGGTGTAGCTTAAAAAAAAAAAATATTGATGACAATTTTCTAACAGAGTTTCTGTTCAGCTTCCAAGGAACAATGGCTCTTAAAAATCTGTAAATCTGCTGTCTCTACTTCAGGACAAAGAACAGGATTACTGATGGGCCAAATTTCTGCGTGGTACACAGCAGAAAAGCTCCACTCCTAAGAATTTTGCCGAGATTCACTGCTACTTTTGCAAAGAATACAGCATTAGGTATATTGATGTGCTATGAAATGCCAAGTTAAAATGCGCTACAATTGTTAAAATAAATGACCAAATCCACCCAGTATTGACTCAGTACCTTATCTGCTGCCGGTGTTTATCTGCACAAAACCCCAAAACACATTCCTCCCGTGGGTTGTTCCATCTATTAGTGAGCCTCACATTTTTGCTCGCTCACACAGACATGCGAGTACTTCACAACTGCATTTAGTGAAGAGCAATGATTCAATCTAGCTTAAGTGACAGATCAAGATACTCCAGCTACTGAAATCTAGTAGATGCTATTGAAACCTATACCTGTTATACATGAAGCGTAGAATTCTAAGAGTTCTACAGAGCATACTGAAAGCTGGCATAGGATCTCCAGTGGCGATGGTTGCAGAAAACTGTCTTACGCTGAAGAGCTGCTCTTGCAGGTGGATATGCTATCTTCACAGCTGTATCTAGTGCACAGGGAAGTACTTACATTTCCATTTACCTGTTGAGATACATACGGACTGTGTACTTATTCTGCAGCTAAGATCATGCAGTAAGATACTCCAAACTTACTAGCACCAGAAGTTTTATTTTTACAAGCAATACAAAAGCAAACACAAGAAACTTTTTATCCCAAAACCACTGTTCACGCTGTATATTATTACAAGACACCATTTTTAAATTATGAATTTACAAACTAAGGCAATACAAAAGATGCAAGATATTGCATAAGAGCACAGAGCAAGGAAGTAAGATTCGGACAGTAACTTATGATCAATTATGAGAAACGAATTAAAAATTTATTTTAAAAATACGAATCAAATATTTCTGCAGTGTAGCCAGCTAAGTTTAAGAACAATTGTGCAAAGTGAGGCATAATTTTTGTGATCATTAGATTTTTTTCATTAAAGTAACCATGATAGCGATCATCCATACTTACAGAAATATTTTTTTATTTTAATAATTTAATAAGGATCCTGATGCTTAGAAACCTTCAGAAAACAGAATTGGAGTTACACATTACAGGCGTGAAAGAGAAGTGAATAAAGCAGTACTCTTGCTACTAATAAGGAATTGTAGACCAAGAGTTTTAAAGTCAGTGTTTTCAAAACTGTCTACTTTCAAATGAATTCAGGCCATTAGCTCTGCTCTAATTTCTACAAGGCTTATCCCATGCCCAGAATTTCCTGCAAAATTCAGTTGTTGGAAGTTACAAGAAACAGCACATGTCATCTGACAGAAGAGATGTCTACACAGGTAAATGCCTATGTTCACATGCAGAGTCCTTTTTTTTAAAAAAATAGAAATTCTGGCCTGGCTGGGATATCTTGACACACACAGTAGATCCTTGTCAATGGATACTGAAAAGAAATGGGGTCGTGCTCTATCACCTAGGAAGGGCTGGTTTAAATCAAGAATGCAAAAGGTTTGATTTTGCAAAAACTTAAGTTACAAAACGTCAGTGATTATACACTTAAGTTAAATGCAAAAATAAAGCATACTAAATAACCCAAGGCACATTTTTCAATGCAGTATATTTATCTCTCTCCTCCACTATAAGTTCATTTATTCCAGCGTATCAGTAATCTTAGTAACTCATTTAAATGGTCAAAGCTCTCCTGTATTCCTAAGTGCAAAACGTAAATCACAGCTTCAGACCAGTGTTTACCAAAGTCTTCCAACTGCTTAAGATTAACCACATTTTAAAACCTCATTCGTAAGACATTGATATTCATTTGACAGGCAGGAGCTGAAATGACATCACACAGTCTATAAGCCAGCTGGAGGGGGCCATCCAGACTTTGCCCTGACGAATTTTCTCCGGCTTGAATTTAGAAGACACATCATAGATTACATACTGAGTGCAAAATCTCTGGTCAGAAGTCGATTCGGCATGGTAAGCCACCGTGTTGATTGTCTGCGTCACGTCACTGTCTGGTTTTGGCTGCCTAACTAGAATTTGTCCTCCTGCTGCTTTGACCAACTCCACAAGATCACTCTTCTGGTGATGCTTGAAAGATCCCAAAAAATAGAAGTAGCATCCATCAAACAACTTGGGCAGCTAAGTAGAAAAAAATGGAAAGTATAAATACAGGACTTCACAACTGAGCACGTAGGAAAAAAAGTGGAAAGGAACAATCAGTGCCTACAAAAAACCTGCAATTTAAAATAACCAACACTGGAAGCTAGAACAGTAGCTTAACATGTAAGGTCCTCGGTATAAGTATGCAACCAAGAAAAGCTTGTTTACATGGTAAATTCTTGCTTATGTTTAAATATTTCCCAGCACAACAGGGTTTAACTATGAGCTAGGAATATTTACAGCTACTGTTACAATACATTTAATGAACTTCTCCAGCGTAATTCAGAAAGTAACCAGAAATTAAGGCAGTTAAATATAAAAGTGGCCCTATATGGAAACAAGTAGTACTAAACCCATTTTTCTTTCAACTTTCAGATAATTTCAACTAGGTTCTAAAGCTGAGCAGCGAAGGCCAAAGCAGCATCGCTTCCTGTCCCATTCAGCTTCCTCCACGAATGCAATACAAGCGTTCCCTCGGACAAGGTCATAGCAACATATCCACTAATAGAGGAAGTGACAGCTTTATGGGTGTTCGCAGTTCTTTCGAACACCTTGCACATAATCAAATTTCTGTACAAGACCACATTAAAATTTTACATCTGCTGCACCTGCATATGTGGCAAAGGGCAAAACTGCATGAACCAGAGGTCATTAAGATAATCTGTCTCAAGCAATAAAACCCACCAGCTGTTCTCTGTTGAGCCGGCCTCTTTGTGGGCCACCTTGGATTTCATACTTCTCTTCTTGTTCTCGAACTGTGGTTTCTAGACAGGCTCGTACCCCTACAAAAACCGCAATATGGCAAAGATTAAAGACTCCATGTTTCAGGGACTAAAACGCCGCACTAAGAAAGATCACCTGCATAGCAAAACGTTGCGTCCACATAGCATGAAAGCTTGAGTGCTTTAGCAATTTGCTTTTAAACTTGAAAAAATTTACAACAGTGGGTGAAGATGCAAGTTAGATGGGGAGAAGTAATATCACATTGAAAATCAGTGCTGTAAACACTAGGAATTATTAGCTTTTCCTCCTCTTACCCACTAAAGGTCAACCACTTAATGTCAAATGTCAAATTGCTGATCATTTGGAAGCTTAAAGCCAGCATGTAGAACAAACTCTGCAGTTATGAAATGGAAGCAATTGCCTGATAAAGAGCCATTACAAAGCAAGCACAAAGCTGTTTCTGAACAGCTTATGGCCTCAAATAACAAATCAGATGGGATTTCAAGGTCTCCAAGATCAGCACAAACTGGAGATTTATGCTAGGGTTTAACAGTGGCATTCATTTTTGTTACCACTGCTGGATAATGAGATTGTCTTTTAGAGTCAACGTGTTTTTACCTTGTTTTAAGGCTAGTTATTTTTTCCAATACAGAATGCGCTGATGTTAATGTATCACTAACATCAGTTAAACGTACTACCTGACCTCACTTTGGAAAAAGAAATTGCTGTGATAATGCATTCAAGGATGGAACATTTTGCCTGCACGTACATTGCACTCATTAATAAAAATTACCCAAGAAAGAAAGTTTGCAAAGCTGATTTTGAAAACTGTTCCATGAGGACTTAAAATATTGTCAAGGTTATACCTTTTAAAGTAGTACCTCACTCCTTGCAGAGTGCTTCTTACTCAGGTAATTTATTTCTACTGTACAAATATGAAACCCATGATGTTAAAAAAAATACAGAATAAAGAAAGTCAGAAGTAAAATGTAGGGGTTTGATCCTAAAAAGGAAGAAAGCCCAAGACTATGAAGCGGAGTATCATTGACAAAGGTACTTGGATACCGTGGCAGCCAATAGATAGGAATATCTAATATGGAGAGATCTTGAAAGCTAACTATTAGCAATTTACTACCACTTCATTTAAACTTGCAAAATGGACCAGGAATTCATATTTTATTTACTAGAAGTCCTCCGCAATGTACTTACAGAAAAAAGATAAGCCTATAGAGAAAACAACTGCCTGAATACTATGACAATATGCATCTCCCCCCATGTACAAGTATCAGGTTGATACTTGTTGAATACTGATATCTTATTTGCTAAGTACTCATAACTCAAAAATAAATCTAAAAAGTTATTTCAGTATTTTTTATAGAGTTGTGATGATTTAAAAAAAAAAAAAAGACTTCTGTGTCAATTTGCCTCTTACACAGCTATTCTTTCCTCCCAAGAAAATACAGATGTTAATGGATGCCACTTACGATAAAGGAAAAAACATCTCATCTAGTCTTAAGGACAGAACTGTCCATTCACTAAGAGCATGTCTTATTTCAATCTACCATCAAAAGCTCGATTTCGAGGACTTTCACTACAGAGCTGAGGTTTTTATACAATGAGTACATCACAAATTGAGCATCCAGTGCCAGCATCAGTAAATGAAGCAAATGTGATAGGAAAGTAATAAAAGGTTGAATGAATACAAAAGACTACAATGTCTTTTTGTACTGCTATTTGCCTGAAAAAAGTCATTAAAGTGACTCATGTTAGTGGAATGTTTTATGTTAGAAAATGCAAAATAGGTTATGTCTGTTCTGCATACATATGTCTGTCCATTTTACACTGCCAAGTCATCCAAGGAATCTGTATGCCTCAACGTTCCTTGTAACATGTCAAAGACTGTCACAGGTAATGACAATCCTCCAAGACAGCAAGAAGAGAAACTCAGCCACGTGGTTCTTCCAAATAAAATGAAAACAGGACATAAGATAAACATCTGTTTCCTTGAAAAACTGAAAAATATGCAAACAGACCATTTGTCTAGCCATGTCTGCATGATCAGCATTCTCATTAATTTTAACTTTTCTTAACCAGCTAGAATCATAACAGATTTGAGGCACAAAAGCTATTATTCCAGATAGGATGAAAAGCCATGAACGTAAGTTCTCAGTGCCTGCGTGTTTCTCTTTAACATAAATATGTTAAGAGGCAACACCATTAGGCCTACACACACACCCCTCTGTGGAGCAACAATCTCTGGGTTTTGGTGATGGTAAAACAGTACATTTTCAATTCCTGAATGTGTTTTTCATGCAAGATGTAGAAGCAGAACTTGCTCTGACTCATGAGTCTTGTCATATTTGATAGATAAGAACAAATTCTTTTTGGAACCTTCGTGCTCAGGGACATTTCAAGCAGTCTCGTCTAACACTTTGTCTACGTGCAGGTAGCGAAAGAGGAAAGAAAGTCATTGGAATCCTCAAGCTCAGAAGAGGTGGTCCTTCAGGCTTCAACATACTTCATAGCAATCTTACCATCAACAGCACAACTCGTCTGTAGTAAGAGTACCACTTGAAAAGAGACAAGACAACACAGGGTAACAGCCAAAGGAGAGCCTTAGGAACAAGGAAATGAGGCAAATGGCACGTCACGTGTCATCAGACCCATGGTCTAGCTATATATTCAGAAAACTGACGCAGTTACCAGCCAATGTTTGAGGAAGTGTTTACAACCCTAAGGTGAACAGTCAAGGAGTATCTATCCACGGGGGAAGGCTTCCTAACTGGACAGAGGAAGCTAAAATAATTTAAATGATAGAGACCAGTATGTCCTTTAACTGCAGACTTTGTTCAGGCTGATTTCTCCCTGAGTTGCTCATTTTTCTTCAGCAACTCCTGCATACTAGTGAGAGATGTTGTACTAAGAATTAAACGATTCACACACCATAATAAAAAAGAAATCAGCAAAACAAGAGAGGGAAGTATCCCCCTGTTCTCACACTTGAGATAAAAGACAGAAGGCTCAAGTTGTGTTACATTATGCATTTATCTGAAAAAGGTTCTTATTTGCCTGTTCTTCTCCCCCCTCTCCACACAAAACTTAGTGTCAAGTCACTTGATTCTGGATCGTTAATTTTGCATTACCATTTTCAGATGCAGTGACTCCAACCAGATGCAATAGTCTAAGTGAGTTTCTCGAAGACAGCATCATCAGCTTTGCTTGCGTTACAGTGTCATTTGGAAGCACCAGGCATGTACAGGCTCTCTCATTCGTCTAAGAGATGGTACAACCACCACGAGATGACCTCATGCTAAAACCCCTCTATCTCACACTTAAGAGAAGGGATACAAACAGAAGATTAGACCATACTGTAGGCACCCTCCCAACTTTTTTTTTTTTTTTTTTAACAGCTAGGGGTTTTATTTTCTGTGACAACCGAGTGCTAAGCTGAGTTCACTCAGCAAAGCCCAAGTCTTTTTCTTGAGTAGGCATTATTCATTTTAAAGCTGCTAACATGTATAAGTGGCTGGATAACATGACAGTTCTGTTTTAACAGTCTCTCCATCAGACTTAGTGTCATTGTGATTAAGAGGACATATAAAAGGAAATAAAATTCCATACGGTACTCAAAGATGTATCACTCCACTACTGTCACAGGAACATTTCCAGAAGCTCTGTTGATCTTAGAGCACTCCTATTTAAGTCAGAGGTAGAGAGTACCCTTTGACTTCAAACAGGAGCCATGTTAAATTGATTCCCAGAACTCCTGAGATTACATACTCTTAATTTGTTCGGCACTGTATTGAAAAGCCACCAGTGAGAACTTGATGCCAAGACACCAGTCAAATGAATGGAATAAAGAAAAAAATGCTATTACCCTAATTAAAAAGTGATCAGGACACCATCAATACTATGCCACCTCCCTTCTGTAATTGAGATGGACACCTTAAGTACTTAGGCAAAAAAGATTTCAGAACAGGACTGAATCTCAGAAGGACAAGGACATCCTTAGAGAAGCTCTCTGAAAATGGAGGGGAAAGTAAACACCTGCAATTTTAGGAGGGGGTAGAGATCAGTGTGACATTGTTTTCCTTCCCACATTCACAATCTGTGCATTCTTTACAGGGAAGCCTGACTAAAAATCTGGTCTGTTCTGTTCCAAACTAAAGCCACTCAACTTACTCAGGATCTCAGCCAATCTTGATTTCTTCCTTGGTACTATTGCCAATAAGAGCTGTGGACCTTCTAAGATCTGAGGTGGATCAAGTTTATTCATTTAACATGTTCTCTTCCCTAAAGAGAAGAGGGTGATTATTGCAACTACCCTTTAACGGCCCTCTAGTTTAATCACAGTAGTTGGATCAGTTACCCACAAAAGGGTAAGACTTGTTCCAAGGCAAGTGGCATTTTTCCATTTCACATGGGCCAGAGCTGTTTTGCTATGTCCAGTTCAAGTGTGCAAGCCCATATTAATAAAGCTTGCCCGACAGAAAACCGTACTGGGGAAGATCGGATGTGCAGAGGGGTCATGCAAGGTTCTTCCCTAGAAATACAGAACATTGGAAGTTTAAAAGCCCCTTAAATAGCTGATTTCACACTTGCAATTTGTAGATATAAACAAGATAATTTGCACCAAATTCTAGCAAAAAAAAAAAATCAAGCCTGCATTAAGGTCCCTAGAAAATACTACAGAAAAAGGTTTTAGCTTAATACAACTGCATTTTAGCTTGATGCCACCACATTTGGCAAGGAGAATACTGCTCATTTTTTTTCCCCTCATTAGCAAGATCAGTAAAGCATCACTGCTTCTACTGATCCTTATTACTTCACTGAACAGCAGCCCCTACCTTCTTACCTTCCAGTATATAAGGAGGAAGCAGCTTAAAAGGGTGCCCACTCTAATGGTATCGTTAATTGGCATCTGATACAACTGCAGCTACTAGTACTAGAAATAATCATTATTTGCAAACTTTAAGATCAGAGCCCTATAATCCTTATTCATGTAAGTCTTATTGGTTTATAATGAAACAAACGGCATCAGCAAAAACAATTTAAACGGGATGAAGTACAAAAGAACTGGTTGCCAAGAACAAGTTCTAATCACTCCCAGATACCCAGGGGTAGCTCTCAGTAACTCAATTAACCTGAGTGGAGTTTTGTTGGATTTGCATTAATAAAGCAAAGAGCAGGGGTTAGTCCCAAAAATCTCTTCAAACAGCTAAAAGTAATTTAGAAATACATGATAGCAACAAAGAAGATAAAATACTACACATCCAAGACCTAGTAGAGGTTGCAACAGAAACTTCCTCAGCTCACTCTGCACTGGGTTTTAAGACTTATATGGAGACTGAGTAAAGCTTGTTGAGATTATTTTCCTAGAAAAGGAAGAAATCTGGATGGAGAGAAAGCCTTAGGGGAATTTGGCATGGCTAGCTTCAATTTGCTTTCATCAACAGCATTACTGGTCTCTGGTACAGCACAGAAATTTTATATTGTCTTATATGCTTATAAAGTAACTTTAGAATCACAGATTTTCATGGAGTGACACAGAGATCTCATTTGGTGAAACAAAAGCAGTCCATTCTCCATTTTTTTTCAACACATGGAAATGCCACAAGATGCTACAGAGACTAAAATCAATCTGCTTAAGAATGGGAGTTAACAAGTTAATCCAGGTGATATTTATTAAACATGATGGAGCAGATGCTTAGGAAGTCCTTAAACATCAATTCCCAGAAGCTAGAAGCATGTAATATGAGAATTATTACTTCACATAAACCCTCAAGCATCCTATCTTCTTTAAGAAACCACTGTTTGCCACAGATGTTTTCTGGACTGATCAAAGCGACTGAAGGCAGTCATTCTTAAGGTGCAGAGGTCAGGTTAAATTCCACTGGAAGCACTCATCCTCTCATTCTGGATCCTGTCACACACTTTTAAATTAATGAGGCAATATTCCCCATCTTTTTTCGTACAATGGGCTTCCTTAATGTAATGTTTTCTTCAAACCAAAAGTTAATTAGAACAAAAGGACTCTAACTATGAAACCCTGACCATCTGGATGACAGAGAACAGAGGCAGTAGTAGAAACATGGCTTCCTTTTCCTCTAGACCTTATTGCAAAACCAGCCCACTTCCCAGTTCTGCAAACACCGCATTGAAGACATCCCGCCCCTAGTTTTTTTCCTCTGCAAATCCCAGCAGCTTCAGTCTAAACTTGTGCTGACTTTGAAGCAAAACTATTTCAGTCCTCCTTTCCAGAAGGCGCAGACACCGTGGGCGTGCAGAGGTTTAGACCCTATCGATGTGTAACATTCCCCTCTGCCATATATCCAATACAAGAACGTGCATACGCACTTTAGAGATTTCTACCACCTCCCACAGAGCTGCGAGTCCTTTTGTTGGAGGAGGCAGTTGAAGTCTCCAACTGCAAAACAAGCGTGAAACTCCAGTGATCAAAAGTTCTGAGCTGTTTTAAGGAGGGAGGGCTTTGCCGAGTATCAGCCTGTTACCTACAAGATGTTTATGCGTGGCAGAGAGACAGTCCAGCCTGAGAAGCAGTCAGCTCCAACAGCTTTGCACTTCTCTCGCCTAATAGCCTAAACAAGGACAGGCATATTGCTCCAAGAAATTCAGAAAGATGTTTTCACCTCGAGATGTCAGTCATGCAATCCCCTAAGCTCTTCCAGTCAACTCCCAGTTGTTCCAAGTCCTTACAGGAAAAGCAGAGGTTTGGGTTTTTTTGCATTCTTTAAATGATCAGAGCTGAATCACTGCTGCTGCTCCAGGTAAGCAAAAAAAAAGATGAGGGAATAAGCAATCAGATGCTTCGAATTCTGCCAGATACTTCGCTGCAAAGACTGACACAAGCTTGCTTCAATGCATATCGCTACCGAGATCATTTTTCATTCCCTGCCTTTTAACAGATGACAATCAGTTTAAGAAAAAACAAGCTGAAAAGGTATTAAAGACTTCTGCTGCTTTTAATTACACTATTCTATGTTCTACAAAAAGCACTGAGGAAACACAGTGATACTTGAATCTTTGTCTCTGCCTACTTGCAGAAGGATAATGATATGCTACGTTGTGCCCTATTACCATCCCAGAAATAATGAAGGCAGTAAAATAATGAAACCAGTGAAAGATATGGCCAAGGGCAAGGAGCGCAGGGACAACAGTGTCTCAATTGAATTCTATGCTGCGTTGAAAGTGGATATATTGCTGACAGTGTATTATATATGGAAGATATGGAAGCGCAACTGGTAAGGTGAATTTTTTCTTCTGTGAAGATCCCATATTGCATAGTGATGACATCCTTTCATCCTCATCTTCTACCTGAAGACAAAGGGAACCCCAAAACTGAATATATTTAAATCTTGGCTCTCTAATACTTAGAGGGCCTTACATTTAGGTCAAACTCTGCTGGAAAATTCCACATTACCCCTCTACTGATACTAATGGATGCCATATGTAAACAGAAGCACCATAGAATCATAGAAGAGAAGGAAATCGCTTTTTATTAGAGAAACACAGCTTGAAAGCCTGCTATAACGGAAGAGTTAATGTAAGAAATACACTCTTAAATTAAATACTTCTCTTTGTAATCATGAGATGTTTTTTAAAAGAGTAGTATTTGTAATCTATAACTTTAGAAATAACAGTCAAATGCAGCTTACCTTGTAGTAAAAAAATATTTTCAAATATTCACTTATGCATAGTCAGCATTTCATTAAATGCTACATTGAGCTTTGTTTTTTCATATATTTCAGTGAAGTTTTTGAACATGGATTTACTTTAAGTGAACAGTTTAGAACACTGAACCATAAGCAACTCCTTCAATTTATTTGCAGTGGCTTTGACAGAAGCCAGAATATGCACACACTTTTGGAAGTTTATTTGCATCATGTTTAAGGAAACTTATCCAAATAGAAGTCAAAAAGCCACGATAAATAAAGAGAGAAATTATGGAAAAGCAAAGACCTCTTTTTCCTAGACAAATGTTCCATCAGCAGGAGTCCCATTATTTGTTATAACAATCTTTAACTTGTAATGACTCTGAAGAAGACTAATAACAGACTGGTGGGAACAGATGGAGTAGGGCTGTTAATTATAGGCACTTAGCTGCATCAGACCCCATGAGTTATTACTAACATTTCCCACTAGGGAGGAGAATCACTCGCTTTTAAGTAGTATGTTGCTTACTAAGCTGGGAGCATTAGCAGTCAGGATTGTACTAATCAGTACTAACAACATAAAATAAAACTCAGTTGCAAACAAAAAATATGAAAATATTCCCTGAATAACCACTACACTATTTTTTCTTTTCTAATCACTAAATATAAAAGTTCTTCTGCAAAGATTTAAACTTAGGTCTCACTAATTAAATTTCTCTACCACTCAGCTGAAGTTTTCTAAGGATCTGACTAGCAAGAAAATAAAATAAAATGAAGGAAAACCACCCTAGCACGTATGATAGAAGGTATGCAGATCTCCTGAGCTGAGTGAAGCCAAGAACCCGCAGTGATTCACTACAGAAATAGATTATTCAGTCTTAAACAGGCCATCGTTCCAGAGCACCTGAAAACGCCCCTTCCCATCACACAACCCAAACATCGCTTCTAGACCTTCTGAGTTTCCTGCTGCATCCCTACCCCCAAACACGAAGCCATCTCCCTTCTGCTTATCAGCAAAGTTTCTGGAGGTTATTAAATCCATCTGCTTCCTTCCGCATAAACAGTATTTCTCCACATTACATATTCAACAAGAAGCTACTCTTGTTTGTAAGAATCACAGTACAAAGACAACACAAATGTTTTCCTTTTGCAAATGCTTCTAAGGGCAAACACAGAAGCCGCTGTAGGTGTTGCAGGAAACATTTGAGGTGACACTAAATTCAGAGCCTTTAAAAAAAAAAAAAAAAGAAAAAAAGAGGCATGGAAGAAATCCACTGCCTATCTGGAAGCCAAATGAGCACTCCGAAAAAACAGTCCAATGTTCAAAGAGTCTGATGATGTGCTTTATTTGAAAAACTAGTATGCAGCTTTTGAAGCTTTAAGCAATGCCTTCATAAACATTAGTGACTGGAAAATTTATACCATTAAAGAATCTCTATATTCTGATGTTTAGTCACACAGTAGAAAACTGGAATGAAATTTGTCTGTGAGTTTTCCATGGATAATTAACTCATTTGTAGTGTACTGGTTAGCTAAAAGGACTTAAATATAAAGGTCAAGGAGAAGAAGATGGCTTTTACAACTACTATGAAAGCAGATGCTAAGAAATATATTACAAAGAATAAATAAAAAACAGAATTGGGGGTGTAAGTCCACAGAACGGCTATCTGGCAAAGCACGCACCGCATAAAAACTAGTTAAGGATTGCATGAAAGATGACATCTAAACAAGTACTTGCATGCTAACGGGACACTATGCAAGTCACCTCGGAGGTTACTATTGTAGTTGAAGAGCACTCCAGTCCACAGGGCTCACGTGTACAGAAATAGGTATCAAAAGGTACATATATATGTGATCTGCCTGAGCCTGCGATTGCACAGAGCCTGGCAGCTTTCCCAACAAATACAGAACTTTTAATACAAAGTGCAAACAGGGGTTATGATCAGCTGACAGCATAATTTTGGTTACAAGTTTTAACTTTGAACAGATCTCAGCTTATATATAAATAGGCAACACATTACCTTCCTACAGGCCTTAATCACATACCCCAAGCAAGCAAAAATTTCCTGTCAGTTACAATAGAAGCTGCTTATAAGAAACCTAGGAATTTAACACATTCCTTCCTCCCCTCCCAGAATATTTCCCATAGTCTTCCAAATCACTCGTAATGTAGCAATGAACAAATTCACTCCTCACCAATACTTAGGGTATGACCTGCCTAATAGATCTAATAATGAAATGCACACATTTGCCAAGGAAGGAGTAGTTGTATTTAATTCAATCTCTTGGCATGCAGGAGATTAAAAAACCAAAACTCTCACACTTTATGTTAAGCTAGTATTGATACTAGGGCAGTTGTTGAAAAAGAAAATTTTCTCTGGAATCTCATCTACAACTTCTAGTTTAAAAGCCCAAAGAATCCCATATATTTAATACTTACATTCAAACTTGAGGACCCAACATCCAGTCAGAACAGCCATCATACATTTCACAGTACTTGGCATTGGAACATCAGGGATAACAAGATGAGTTACTAGGAGAAAGATTACATCAGTAGAACTAAAAGCACATAAAAATCAGAACCATGCCTAGCTGAAAAGCAATCAATCACTATTTAAAGAATAAACAGACTATAATAATTTATCAACCACTCTTTCCAGCACAAGTATGTGATTTTTGAGACTAAGATACAAGTAAGTAGAAGCGCTATTAGAAATTTTGTGGGTTTCAACACATACTTGCTGTGAAACAGGGAAGTCACATTTTTATAGTTCTAAGCTAACATATCTTCAGATGAGGCTCCAGTTTACAGGATAGTATTTTTTCTTCAATCCTTTTTAAGTTCTATTTAACTCTGACAGGAATCTTACTATGGGATCTCACTGCTTTAGCACAAAGCTAACAGAACTCGACTCACATTTCTGGAGTAGTAATCAGGGTGTGAATCATGGTAGGGGAAAATTACTTTAGCATTTCTTTCACAAGCAGGAGAAGCAGCACTCCAAAGAAAATCTAATAGGAGGTATTAAGACAATGTCATCCCTATCAAAAGGGAGCCAAAGAAGACTCCCAAGCCCCACAATTTGGCTCCATCATCTTCATGAAGAACAAAATTTGAAGGAAGGTAGCATGTGAGAAGAAATTTGTCAACTTTGAGTCAGTTACGTTCTCTTTCTAAACCCACCATCTGCCCAAGACTCGCTTCTGGAAGATAAAAACCTTACAGGATGTCTCATATGAGCAGAGACCTTAAAGTTGGTAAAAGAAGTGTAAAGAGACGAGGTCTTTGAGGAGAACTTACAGATTTTAAATAACAGACAATATACTGTCATAGCATGGCTCCCCCAGAAGTCTCCTGCCTTCAGTAACCAGGCAGGCTTTATACGTGTTTAAATGCAACACAAGACACCATCATTCTACTACTGCTAGAATTCGGGGATTTCAGAAACTGTACTTATTAACAATAATAAAAAACCACATTGCAGCTAGTATCTTAAAGGATAAACTGCAGAACTGTTGTTACTTATATCCGGACAGAGATATTTCAACAAGACTACATACCTCTGTTGTTAAATTCAGTATACCTTCGAGCCTTCAGGACTGTTGCTAGTTTGTTCAGCAATTTCTGTTGCTCCGAACTAAGATTGCTCCCCAGTATACCAAGAGGTCCATCTCTTGGCTGGCTGGGGCTCAGTGCCTGCATGAACAGAAAGGCCTGCAATAAGCTGAATGCTTAGGAACATAAAGAAAGCAACTAGCTTGTTTGACAGCTTTATTAAATAAAGTATAAGCATTTTGAAAAACAATTCATGGCAAGCTTAGTGGACAGGGTCCATAAATAAATCTCTGTGTGACAAACCAGCTCTAGAGGAAAAAAGCTTGACATTAGAGGTACTTCATTTAGCTTATGCAAGGTACCAAACCAGCTTGTGCATCAGTTTAAAAAAAGCAAAAAGCAAGGAAGAAAAAAAGACAGTGATGGGCACACATTTAGCTGGTTGAACATTCTGTAAACAGCCTTGCTGACCACAGTGTTGAAGGAGAAAAAAAAAATTTCCTAATGAAGTAGTAAAGCCTCCTACTTTTAGTGAAGTATTACCAACAGATACAGGTTACTCAACATATTGGTAGTGTATAATTAACACCTCCATTTCCTTTTACTAAAAAGTCTCTAATACACTGCCCTGTAAGGCATGAATGCTTAAGTTTCTTACACAGATACTACTAATGCAAAGTAAGATGAGCTGCTTGTTCAAGTTTTATGCTGACAACAATGGGATACTTCAACTCTTGGGTCTTTGTAAGTACTCCCAGGTTCCATAGTACAGACATACCTCAGAGACCCTGTTACCCCTAAAGCCTCGGACTTTGGATCCAGTCATACATCCGTATAAGCTGGTAACCATCCATCGGCACACACTCACCCCAAAGCAACTGCAAATACCGAGTATTTTGTTTGTGATGGAAGAGCTGCATCTTACATTTGCTATAGGTGGGAGGAAGTCACATCCTTGCTGATTTATCTGCAACCGTTTACTTTTGGTCAATGGGTATCTTGTTACCTCAACAAGGAGGGATCATAACAGGCTGTATACCCTGGAGTAGACTAGGACTGCTGGCATCAACCAGGTCAGTTTCATCATCATTCATTAGGAAGCACAAAGCATTTCATAATGCAGTAATTTGTTAAGTCTGAATAACTTGATTTTGGTCACAAGTCCTGAGAAGTCTGACAAAAAGAGGGGAAAAACAAAAACCCCAAAAACAATCTTCCAAAAGCTGTTTTCGACTGCTGAGCTGGCATCTTCATTGTTGGACAAAGGACAATCCTGGAGCAGCCTTTTAAAGGCACACAAAAAGCACCTGGAGCAAAGACTGCTGCTGCTTTCAGCCAGTTTGGCAAGTAGAACAAATTTAAATATGCAGAAAAACAACAACAATAGCAAAGTTCAATCAACGATACTTCAAGATTAACACAGTATTCATCCTCCTCCCAGATAAAGCTATAACATAGAATATCATAGTGTGTAAGTGTCCCACATACATTCTAGAAATACTGTCCAAGTTAGTTTCCCAGCCTATTTTAAATCTCCCTGTAAAGGCAAATGATGTATTGTACTTAGGTCCAAGCCTTCAATACTTACAGGATGAACTTAGAGTTTCCTAAAAAAGCAAAGCAAAACAAAACCACGCACACTTACCTCAGAGGGTTGGTTAAATGAAAATGATTCATCCTTCACTGGTAACATTAGCACAGACTTCATCTCTTCGCTTTCCGCATAGTCCACAGGCCGCAGCCCAAATATATTACTGGCAAAACAAGCACAGATGGGTTTAAGTAAATAAAATGTGACTTGATTCTTAACTAACTGGGCACATTAGCTGGGTAGCTTTCCCTCCCACTTTCTTATTAATATGTAATTTCAGCTAAAAACCACAAAGCTTCAAGTAAGAATTGCATCCAAGACAGATGGATAGTGAACTACAATCTGCTGCATTCAGCTGAGGAGTAAAGGATGTTCAGAGCAGTATCTTCAGTTAAATAAGCCCCAGTCCTTGTTAAACTGTTTCAAGAAGCATTTTGATATCGTTCACAAGACTCAGAAATTTCAGCTTTAATCTTTCATTGCAGTCATAACCAAGAAAATGTATTTTTGGCTTACCCATTTGCCATAAAAGACACGTCAGAAGATTCTACACACTGCGTTAAACATTGGAGCTTGATGTGGTTATGCTTTTATGGGAAAAGCTATCTGCTTCCTACTTGGGAACTGTGACTCCCTCACACTTCCAAAATTTGAGTATGCATCTCATTTTCCCTCAGTATGCTGTTCCACAGAACACATTATAGCCAATTCATTCAAATTTTGGTCGGTTTGCCAATTCTGTTGAACACTATTCATCCACTGTGGCACCCCACAGTTATTAGATATGCTTCGAGACCCGTTTCCTCCCTCATTCTTTCAGCATTACCCAGACAGATATGATTTGCTATAAACACAACATCAAGCACAGCCGTGGCTTCTAGCTCCTCTTCACACAACTTTGCAGCTGCAGGACATTAGTCAATAGAGGAAAGCTTGAAACCGCAGAACAGGTATAATTGCCCTTAACAAACATGATGATCCTCTGCCAGCACTCTTGGGGAATATTCTGCTTGCTTTGCCCTTTTCGAGAATAATGGCTATTCCAGCTGATCCTCTTCTCCCCACCTCACATAGCTCTGGCTCTCAAAAGGTATAATAAGAGCTCGTTATGAAGGGGAAGCTTGACACCGAGAACAAAGCCCTGACTCAGTATCTGAAATCCGGCAAGCTTAGTCATCAAACAATGAAACATTTAAAGAGGTCAAAAAGCCACCCCATCTTCAAAGCGCCGTCTCTTAGTTAGCCACGTGTTCCTGTGCTCTAGAGTAAGAATCTAGGAAGCTTTATAGGGAATTCTACATAAAGCCATAACCCAATCCAGCCCAAAGAGAAGCTCAAATAATTAAGTCTTCACTCTGACTTAACTGGGGGGCTTTGGCCAGTGCAAAGCTGAAAGATGCATCTGACCTTAGCACCTTTCTATGCCCCTGACAAAGCACTGCTCACTAACGCGGCCTCTTGGGAAAACAGCAATTCACAGAAATCCCACAGAAGATTCTCGGATGGTATTTTACAATTGCTAGTTTTACAGTATTACCAACCCCAAGCTCTTCTGTGTTGCTAATGAGCAAAGAGCTAGCATAATACAAATTCTGCAGACTAAAAGATAATTGGTTAAATCTCAGCCCAGTCCTGCGAGTTGCAGCCCATTAAATATTGTCATGCTGTTCCTGCTTTGTCATGCATCATCAGGGTAGCTCTTGCCCTTTCTTTAAATAAGGGCCACATTCGACTCAAACTGCTGCAGGACAGTTCCTTTGAACAATGCATCTGGAGAGTGGTGGGGGGGGAAATTAGCACATGCACTAAAATCACCTTTATAGACTAGATGGCTGACCTTTTACCGTGAGCTAAGCAGGGGGAGGAAATCACTGCATGTCAGTGACAAAGGTTTGGGGGTGTCTCCCCCACCAAGTCACAGTAAGATGCTTGACTGTTGGAAAAAGCCTTATCAATGTTTACCATAGATAAATATAGCGGCCACTACAGTTAAATAGAAAACATTTTTGCCAATTAAACTGTACTAATAAAAGCTCCAGCTACCCCCTCTGTATTCACTTAATTTTTTTTCCCCTCCATTTTAAAGATAATTTCAGTCACTTCTTACCAGTGTGTTGCAAAATGCTATCCCATTATTTTGCAGCACTGAAGAACTAATGGCTATTCATAGGATGTTAAGGTGGCAAGGGTAAAGTAAAATGTGACAAACTTGGTAGCTGAGGTCTGAATAAACGACCACCAGCTCAAGGGATGGGCTTAAGAGTTTGGAATACTTGCAAAGCAGCTTGTTGAGCTTAAGTGAGAAAAAGTAACTGAAACAGGAGAAAATAGTGTTTACAAATAAAAACTAAGACCAGGAACACATCCAGAAAACCAATTTTGAGTATGGTATTGTTTTAAATTACACATCCTTTTCAAAACAAACAAAAAAAAAGGATGAAAACCAGATTTGTTCTTTTTAGTTAGGCACCCACTAACCATCCAAAAAGTAAATAATCATGATCACAGAGACCTTGGCCAGGTCTCTGTTGGGCTGGTACAATTATCAGTGCAGTTACTTGAGGAACCTTTTTTAATATATTAGGAATGTATATTATTTTTAACCCTATCAAGGACCAGATCTGTGTGGCCACAAGAACACCACTAAGGCACAGGAATGGGAAAAAGAAGCTTTTGGCAGAAATGCGTGCTCAAAATCTGTCTTTATTCAGCCAAGCTGAACAAGAGAAATCTACCTTGTTTGGAGTAAAACATGAATTTTGATCCAGTTTGCAAAACAAAATTAAGTGGGACATGCACATTTGGTCCACCCCAACACACACACAGCATTTTTGGAAATATCAATAACGATGTACGTGTGCTCCTACTACAGGTCTGGGTTTCTTGAGAGCAGGACTAGTGCATGTGATTAACAGGACAAGTTCCACGTTCAGAGGGAAGACAGACACAACTGCTTCTGCAAGACAGAAATAAGGGTCTGCGGTGCTTAAGCTACACTACCAGGTCTCCAAGGCACACACTGTCTGCCAGAATGCAAGTGGGCTTTTTGCAAGTTGTTTTAAACATTCTAGAGTCAGATGTATCCTTTGATGCAAGCAGTCTCCTATTAGTCAGTCATCAAGGTACTGAACAGTCAGTAGAGGGCTATTACAGCTAGAACAAATTCCAATCAAAGCATAGGATGTCTGTGCTGAGAACAAAGATGAGCCCAATGAAGAGCAACTCAACGTAATCTGCTGAGTGTGACTTTACGTGAGATGACAGATGATATCTTAAGGACTGACAGATCAAAGAACTTCTTATGAAAAGCTTTAGAAATGGGATTCAGTTTATGGTGCAACACTGCTGAAGTCTTAGGTATGAAGACAACAGAGGTTACTGCTATAATGAAAAAGAAACTTAACAGCTACCTTCTAAATGTTCCATTAAACTTTCAGGAAATAAGCGACCAGAGGAGAGAAGATAAATGGGAAGACACCCCTCTCAGTTCTTCAGAAGCCCCAAACTTGCACAGCTTCCAATACAAGCAAGCAATGACTGCATAATACTTTGTAATCAGGAGTTTTAAACTGCTCCATTTTGATACCAAAAGTTATTTGCTGTTCCATAGCTGAGCATAAGCCAAGTTTTACCTCAGCCCCACAGAAAGGTTCAATACTGAACGGCAGTTCCCCAACCAGGTCCCAGTGCACTAATTCCCATGTGGAGATCTGACCAGTTTGGGGCTCTTCAGTCAGCACCCGTATTTTGAGAGTGCGGTAAGCAGAAATCTTTTTTGAACCTGACAGAAGAAAATTTAATCTGTATAGCGAGAAAGACCTTCTTAGATATCTACACAGGGCCAGGGTTTTAATTAACCTGCTGTCAGCAGGAAGTTAAGCATACTGTCTTGCACTTAGACAGTGAAGTCCTGCACTATCTTGACTTAGAAAAAGCAGACAAAATTATACCAGTGTCATGGGTCTAATGCCTCCTGGAATTAACTGCAGGTTGTAATAGTTTTTGCCCCTATGCCATTCATAATTGAGGACCACAGTCTATCCCTAAGCATTCCCGCAGGCTTGCTCAAAATCAGACTCACAACTACTCAAAGACAGCCAACACCTAAAAAAAAAAACCCCAAAACATAGGGCAACACAACAATTTTTACAAACACTAAACTTATTGTGCATGAAGAACTGGCAAGATAGTCCATTTGAGTGAAAGCATTTAGGAAGTACTGTGAAATTGCAAATGCACAGATCTAATTTTTCAAGTCACTTGGCCTGCTGTGAAGCAGGGAAAAAAAGACAGAATTCAAGAAAGTGAGCACATGAAAAAAAGCTATAAAAATATAAATTAGCTATGTGTAGGAGATTAACTTAAAAAAATTAACTAGACCAGCAGGACAATTAATAGGTCCACTGGTCCATATAATATTTTTCATTTGTAGTTCATATCTTTCCCAGTCAGTGAAAGCTTCAAATGGCAAATGAAGTACCACAACTATTAAATCTTACAGATGTAAAAAAAGAAAAATTTTGCCAAAGAATACTGAAATCCCTGGATTGCTTTCTGACAAGAGAGGTAGCGCTCATCTGTATTTGCCTGGTCCAAAAGATATGTAGCTGCTTCATATTACATACAGTTACTTCTTAATGCACTATGCATTAACATGCAAGGAGGAAAAAAAAGCCTTAAGGACACTTGGAATGAGATGTACTTGATGGGTCTGTGGACCTGATGATCTAAATCTGAAACTGCCAAGTCTCAGCTCTCTGATGGCTAGGGTTATGCTAATATCTGTGCTCCTCAAGAACTGAGCTCCCTTAGAAAGCGGCTGTATTCACTCCCAGATATATCTTACATCACTCTACAGACCAGTGGATCTTACCTGCCTTTGGGCCTGCAGTCAGTAAATATTGCACATCTTTAAAAAAAAAATATTTCATCTTGCACAACTGAGTATCATAGTAAATTTCAAACCCACTGCTCTAAGCAGGCTATTCAACACGAGCTCTGTTTTTATTCCAGTAGATTAACTCTCCAACACAAGGGACATTAAGACGCAAAAACTCAGTTAATTCTACGGTCAAAACAGCAGTGAGACATCAGTCACTTTTGTGGGATTTCATGCTATATATTTCAGAGTGTCCCAAGTAACATTTGAATACATTTATCATGTTCACAATTTACTCAGCTTAGCTAAAGGAAAAGACTTTAAGAAACCACAGTGAACAGATCAAAAACTTTCCTCCCTGCCCCCATGAGGTAACGAAGAATCACTTTAATAGGCCAGGATAAAGAGGGCCCTCTCCTGGGCTGAAAGTTAGTTCACTGAGAGCCTGAAGAGCCCACAAAAGGACTAGAGTGTCCTACACCCCCCAAAAAAATTGCAAACTAAAATTAGACAAATTTATCAGTTTGGCAAAATTGTTTTGGTATAGTCTTAGCTCACATGCTACATACCTCTAAGGTTAAGGCACCCCTCAGGTGTATTCCTAAGGAAAATAAACCTTTGAGAAAACTTGCAAGTTCTACTCATCACTGCTCAACTTCTACTTTAAAGATCCTAGAGAAATAATGTGAAGGTGAGCAGATCCTGCGTTAAAGCACAATAAGTAGTCATACTGAAAAGAACTGTAATTGCACCATCTTAAGGTGGTGCAATCACCCTGTTCTCGCCTCCTGTTTTTAGAACTGTGGTCTGCAGGTCTCAGGGATCTAGGAAAAGTCACTGAAGAAAAACAAGCTTCTTGTCAGATGTGACTTCATCATAACAGTACCTGCATCAACTAGAAAAAAATATTCAAACCTACATTAAAGAAGGTTCAAATTCACTTAGCTAGACAAATCCAATCACTGTTTAATTAAGACTACTACAGGCAGTGCGAGAAAAACCCTAAGATCTGCAAAGTCACGGTCCAGGGAAAGATCATGGCACAATTCATTGCTGGAAGCTAGCAAGGCACAGGAAAGAAGGGAGGCACAAGACATTCTCAGAAGTCTCAGACATGCTGTTCTTGTTTCTATTGTTTCTCAGTACTGCTTGGAAGAGGTCAGTAAAGTCTTACCATTCAAGTCTAACTCAAGTCTGAACACTTTGCTTGTACATCCCCATTGCCTCCAATGCTCTCTGTAAAAACAGGGGGAAAACCCCAACCCTTTCAATCATCAATGCATAACACGCACAGTAGCATTTCAGCCAGAGATGAGAGCCTACAGAAGATTTGGAAGCCTCAGTTTTTCCAGGGGGGGACGTATGGGATTGGATTTTTGCCAAAGCACCTGTGGTTCCTTTTGCCAGACAAATGAAACAAAGATTAAAGACAGCTAAATTTGTCCCCCAAAAGATTTTAAGTTAAAGGAAAAAAACATATATTTCTTAACACCACACACTAGAAATTCTAAGTACCCAGGAGATTAAGTCAAGAACAGTGCATACTTAGAAGTGTGTTAGAAACTATTTTTGATACTTAGAGGTACTACAAGAGGTAGCTAGTTGCAGAGTTGTGACATATCCTACATCACATTGTTTTAACATACAACTGAACGTTACCTGCATGCAGTGAAAAGCTGAGTGTACCGTTTACATAAATCTCTCCTTCCATGATTAAAAAGCTTCTGTTTCAATAGAAAGTCACGTTTGCTCATATAGAATGAGCTGAAAGAGGTTAAACTTTGTCTCAGTTTGCATGAACACATGCCGTAGAGACTAAGGCTAATAAGAGACCTGAAGAGTCCGCTGTCGGCATTTGGAGCCTCTGCTGCACAAATCTATCAGTGCTTAAGTCCTGACAAAACCTTGCACCAAAGCTGTTGGCTGTGCTACACTTTCAAATACCAGATAGATAAGCGTCAAACAAGCAGTTCCCAATATTCAAGTGGCTTGAAAATTGGTTTCTGAAGGTGTCAGCTTTTCAAGGTGTAACGTGCTGGTCTTTGTTGTTCAAGAACGAAGTGAAGATGAACAATTGATCCTTGTTTTACTTTTTTCATGCTCAAGTTTTGTGGGTTTGTTTTGTGTAGTTTGTTGTTTGCTTGTTTTTTTTTTTTTTAAATTTCAGTATATTCAAGACTAGGACTGTTTTTGAAAACCCTATGCTTTTTCCAGTACCTTAATTCTGTAAGCTTCGAGAGTGAATATTGAGAGCTGAAGTGATTAAGCCAAACTTGTTTATGCTTCTTTATGTGGCTGGCAAGGAAATTCATGTCATGCAAGACTTCATCCTATTGCATTACTACATACACACACCTATTGACAACATGCATTGGACTCAAATTTTATACAGACAGGCCCTGACAACAGCAATGCTACAGCATCTAAAACCACATTTAGTGTCCGAAATATTAACAGCTTGCAGGGTTATTAATAGACTAACAGATTCTTTAGCACCTCCTATATACAAATGCCAAAATCTTCAGGAGGCGTAACTGTATAGAGGATTCAACTGAAAATATTTCTAAGCTTTTTTTTTGGTTTTGTTTTTTTTTTTTTTAATTAAAAAGTGTACCAAGGATTAGTGCTTTGATCCAGAATGGAAAAAAAATAAAAAATACTCCCCAAATCTTCACCTGTGTTTATGTCATTTGTGAAGGTAGAAGAGACTGGACCCAAACACCTTCTGCTACCAAGTAGTGTAGTAAAAGTAAAGAGACAAAAACCAGCTGTAGTAGTTCAAAACTCATCTTGCTCAGCATCTTAGATCTGACAGTAGCTATAACAAGATGCCAACAGGCAAGTGTAAGAATAGGGTAAACATATTTGTGTTACTTTCCTAGTACAGTCTCCAGTACTCCAGCTATCTATGACTCTTACCATCCTCAGAAAAAGCATAGGACAAAGCAAAGTGGAAAGGAAACACCTACCTGGAAAAGGAGGATATAAGTATAGCAGAGGATATGTTTAACACCCACCCCCTCACTTCAAATCAATTACATTCATTACTAGCTTTGCTTCATATTTACTTAACATACTCCCTGGAAGTTGTAGCTGTAGCTAATGCCACAGTTGAAATAACATTCCACATCTACTTACACTGCATCACGGGAGGCACCATGCAAAAGCAGCAGCTCAACAATGCTCACATGCCCATTCTTGGCAGCATCATGAAGCGGCGAGTCGTTCTGATACCCTGTAGTATTCACTAACGCCTTGTATTGCAGCAACAGCTCCACCACTTCTTTGTGCCCGTGATTACATGCCTCATGCTAGTTGGGTAAATCCATAAGAGAGGAAACTCAAGTGAAACAGAATTTAGAGGAAGGACTTCTGTCACACCAGTTACACATTCATTTTCAAACACCTCTCAATAGATGGTCGGGGAAGACAATGCAAGGATACCGCATTATATTCCTGACATGAATTAACCTTGGAACCCAGCACTAAAAAAAAATCACAGAGAAGAACTGAACAAATGCCAATTGTGTGCAAATTAGACTACAAAGAACAAAGCCTCCCAGATTACAGACTCTGTCAAGAGTATTCTTCAGGAGAGGAAGAAGTCATGGTTGAAAAGAACCTTTTGTTTATTTTCTGTAATTCAAGTGAGCAATTTTTTCATTCAACTACTTGATATATTTCCAAAACGGTAAAAAACACCGAGGACATTAAGAACTCACACAATATACACATTGCCTGCAACTGATCATTTTCTAGTTATCATAGTTATATTTTCTGCATTTGCAGAATTGCAGGCAATTTCTTGGTATGCCCTACCCCATCAAAGGGGAATTGGATTTGGGCAGATCAGTAGTTGCTAATAAATTCTTTTAAACTTGTTTATCATTACTTTGCATAATTCTTTGTCACCTAAATGCATGGAAAGGGAATGAAAATATAAGAAAGAAAAGGACAGATAAAATTAAATCTAATCAGAAGACAGATGGCAAAAGAAGTCTTCAACACTCACCAGGGGTGTCCAGCCAGCATTGTCTTTGACATTGGGATCTGCCCCATTTTTCAGCAGCTGTTCAACAGCTGCCAAGTCACCCTATATCAGAAAAAAACCAGTTACTAAACAGTAACAAAGACGATACACAAAGATAACAAAAATTTAAGAGATGCAGAATTACAAATTTAGCTGCAATAAAAATGTAATGATACAAGTCTTCCATTTAGATATTGTCAGGATAAAACTCAAATGTGTCAGAGACCACAGTTTATCATTACTGTTCATTTAGAAGCATCTACCCATTTTACACAAATACATATTTTTACATAAAAATGATGCACATAATAGACTTAACTCAGAATAAATGGACAAGTTTTTAGGGGACAGACGGAAATCAGCAGAGTCAACTGCAAGGATTAAAATCGGGAACATTTATTCAGAAACTCCTTGTCCTTCAGACTGGATTTTTTTTTTTTTCAAACTAATCTAAATAACTGGCCAGAAACATGAATAGGTGAAATAGATTAATAAGTCTGACAAGAACCTATAAATTGTTTTCCCACAAGTCAAAAGGAAAAGGGAAAGAGTTTTATTTAACACTACAATTACTACTCATGTTGAATCTCACTGACACTTTCTCTGACAGTTATTCTACCAAAGTAGTTTTCATTTGCTTCTTGGAAGAACACTATATTCAGTTTTTACTATAAGCAAGGAAATGTATGTGGAAAAGGGTAGAAACTGATGCAGAAATTATAGGAAGAACAAAAAGGCTGAGTAGAGTCAAGGTGAAGGAAGCAACTGGATAGATTTTGTGAATCAGAGGTTTTTGACACTAAGAATAAAGGCAAGTATAAGAGGGAAAGTTGGTAATGAGATTACAGCGTATACAGATGCAGCTATAAATAGGCAAGGAGAAGCCTCCTGCAGAAGCTGAGGCAAGGAAATCTCTGCAGTGCAGGTCGTCTTAAAAGCAAGTGGGAAAAGTAACCCAAAGCGACTGGAAACAGACTCTGACCCCCTTCTCCTTTCACAGCAGCATCCGCACCCCAGCACGTTGGTACTTAGAACTCACTTTGTGCCACGTCAGCCAGTTCCTGCTTCTGGCATTTGTTGCCCTGCTGCAAGAGGCGCCAGGAATTCTGTTCCAAAATTTTTGCTGCAATGCCGCGAACGCTCCACAGCTGCAGGTACACAACTAATGAGGCCAGGCTGTCCCACACCTCTCAGCATCGGGTACCACCTCTCAGGCCAGAGCAAAGATTTACCTGTGCTATTACAGATGAGGAGCAGTTGCACACCAGTTCTCAGCTGACGGGGTAACAGGGAAGGAGGAGTTTGCCAAATGTCATCTAATGACCAAAACTACCTGAATAATGCAAGTTTTTCAAAGGCTAAACTAGCCTTTAGGATCCACCCCAACCAAGCATTTCAAGCCGACCACTAAGACTTTCCCTAGACCAGGGCCCATTGTGATCCCCAATGAAGACACTCATATACAAACTTGTATCTATCTCTTGTCCTTGGCCAAACTTGCAATATATAAATACCAAGACCTCAAAGGGCGGGGCGGGGGGGAAGATAAGTTTAATCCATGATATACAGAAAGCCCACATGCCCTGAAGTAGTGGCAAGTCAAGGAATTCCTGTTACTCGACAGCATACCTTAGAAAGAATGAGTGAATATTAAAATAAGCTTTAAATACAACAAAAATAAACGTAATCCCATTTTATCCTATTTTCTTGTTATCAAGGAACACTTCATAAAAACCAAATAGCTTTAATCTTTACTCTAGTTAGAGAAAATAGTAAGACAGACTCTGCTCAGCAGAAATAAATCCAGCAAGCAACAACTGGAAACTCAAAAGTCATCCAAAAATTGTTGAGAATCGCTGGCTTTACAAGTCAAGCAAATTAACACATCAGAGATAAAATTTATGCATTATATTCACAACCTAGATGTCCCAGCAAAATGTTACCTTTCAAAGCAATTAAAGAATACACTGCTGTTAGAATACTTTATGGTTGCAAGGTAACAGACGCGCATCAAACCTGAAGTTATTCAGAGGCAGCTAAGACAGTGTTCAGCATTAGATCTTTTTCTACAGAAAGAAGATACAATTATCTATAATGAGTGAGATCTGAGCTTATCATTTAAAGTTAAGTTTGCAAACATGTACAGCAAGGGTTTGACATTTCAAGAGTACTCCTTTTAAAGCAGTAAGCATAGCTAACAATTTGTGTGGGCATTAGGTAGTATCGCAGCTTTTCAGAACAGTTATGTGAACGTTGATTTGTAAAACGTTGCTGTGGTTTTATCAAAGGAAAACGTTGCTGGTGTGGACACCAGTACTGACAACATCCACAGAATGAAATCCAGGTCTAAGACAAAATTAGAAAATTGGTGTTTTGCTGTTTAGAGAAGAAAAATATTGTCATCACCTCAGCTGTAAGTAGAACGTGCTGCCTACAACCAGCACCTAGCAATGAGAGTGACAGAAAGGGAGGGGAAGCTGTCATGCCAGTTGTACTGCGCGATGACTGGATGGGTGCTGTCAGTCAGGATTACAAGAGATACCTTAAAATTGTTCAGAGCTAGGAAAACATGCCTTTTGTCCCCTCAGAGACCTTTCAGTCAGCTACCATATTGTGAATATTTAGTTAAAAAAAGCGTAAGACAATCTCAAGAAGCAGATCCTTAGCAGACTTGTCATCAAGTCCTCCTTGCAGGACCACCATCATCTGACTGTGAGCCAAGAGTAAAAAAAACCAAAACAGTGCAGTTAACACATAGACCAGTCCTATCAAAGATGATTCTATCAGAGTTGATGGAATTACTCACATTTAAAAGTGAATAAATGTTTTGCTCAACTCTAAACAAGAAAGAGTAAGGACCTGGTAGGGGCAAGTCCCAGCCACAAGTATCTATATACTCTGTGTCTTTCCCCCACAAGTAAGAAAGAAGAGACTACACTTATTAGTATGGAATTACGAATTCAGACATGCTTCATAGAATTGCGCTTTGACTAATACTGAAATTTGTACATTTAGTCCCTTGAGTTTACTTGCTCTAGCAATGCCAGCATAAAATCACCAGTCCCACATACGGAGTCATAACCAGACCAGACGATCCGAGGGGCCCTCACTGCTTGTCTTAGCAGCTTGTAGCAACAGCAGAGTGGAAACGTAACTGGACATACTACTTGTACAGAAACAGAGAACAGGACAAACACCGAGTACAAAAATGCTAACATTAACAATGCACTGCGAAGTGTTTATTTTAAAATCTCATTATCAATGAAGGATTACAACCAGCTTCTGAGGAGGCAGAAAGTAGAATTATTCGTTTGGAAAAAACAAAGCAAAGGACATTTTAAGCTCACAACAAACCTTATGTATAGTGACAACACAATAACGCAATGGGTTTGCTCTTCCTCTGCTACAGCGTAAGGGAGCTCTGAAAACCACAGAAGCAAGAAAGGCATTGGGGCCATCTGTTGGCAGATCTAGAAGGCAGCATTAGCTTCCACAGAGAAGGGTATTTACACAGCTTTACAAACACTTCCCTCCCAATGAGAATTTAGTTCCCGCAGACACAGATGGCACAAACCCAGTAAACCATCCTCACCTGGCTTAGACAAGGGGTTTTGGTTGGTTGGTGGGTTTTGGTGTAATTTTTTTTTAAAAGTCAATTGTGTCATGATTTTAACGCAGACAGATGGTTAAAAAGAACTGCAAGTGTCCTTTCAGCCCTGTTTTATAAGGTTTTTTTCCACGATACCCTTTACTATTTCCATTAACCATAGACATTTTCCACCTAAAAGACATTTAAATTATTAATGAAAACATGTTCTACCTGTTCAAAAGAGAGAGATCCAAAGAATTAGGGCAATACATGAAGATGAAGCTAAAAACCTGTATCACTTCAACAAAACACATCTTCCTTTATTTGCAAAGGTAATCAAGTGACTTCAACCTTTAGGTCAAACAAATGAACAAAAAACCCCTTTCAGACTCAAATACATTTGCTTGTTGGGGGTGGGGGTGGGGGGTGGCGGGGCACAAAACTAGGTTATTTACAATTCATAGCTGGTCAAAAAGGGTAAATATGAATTACAGACTGCTTATAGTAATTGTGAATGCTCCAACCAACTCTTTCCAGGAACCGGAGAGTTTCTCACCTCAAATTTCTCCAAATTAATGCCCTACCCAGCAGACCATTTATTAACCAACAAGCATACAAATAGCTATGCTTAACCTTTAACAAAAAGAAAACATTCAAGAAGTTAAGTTTAACCCACCTCAGAAACAAGAGAAGTAACAAGCACGCATTATCGAAAAAGAAATGGCAATTTGTTTCTAAGCTTTCAAATCAGTGCTTGGGAAGATGGATTGCTTTGACTCCTGGCCAATTTTCATGTTCTTAAGCTCTGCATTTGAAACCTTTACACTGCTTCATATTTGTCTTAAGCTACCTGCTGGATACTACTCATAATCAGGAGGCTACTTACCATTCCTATACCACTTGGCTTTAACATTAGAGAGTCAATGTTGAACTACGACTTCAGAGCAGTCTCAGGTGCTACACCTGCAGCTGAGTCATCCTGCTAGTTTCTGCCAGCAGACCTCATTTCTCCAATGAAATGGATATTACACAGGCAGCTAAGTCACCTGCCACACAAAATCACAAGGCCGGGACAAAAAGACCTTGGACCAAGGGATGCGTTCAGTCACTGTGAAGCAGCTGGCAGGAACGATGCTGTCCATCCACTGCCTTTTGCTCAGAGGAGGCTGGGAGCGTCTGACTGTGCAGCAGCACAACTCCCCTCTTGTAGCTAAAGGCTCGAGAGGAAAGGCAGCAGGGGAGACATTCCTCCCACGTACACGTGTGACCCAACACTCAACAGTGATACATACCCATCCGGTACCAAAAGCGAGGAACTGCACAGCTGACTAGGTCAGACACCCGAAAAAAGATCTAAAAGGTATTCTGACATTGGCCATCACATGCTCACAAAACCACAAAATCTTCTTTCGCTCTCCTTTCTAATGTGCCAGTAGCTGGTAACAAAACAATAAAAAGGAAGAACAGTCTCACAGGCTCGGAAGGAGTAATTTAGTAGTTATTACAGTGTTAAGTATAATGAATATGAAGAGTCCAGCACAGCAGGCTAGTCATGGGTGAAGCCTTTATGAAGGCCCTCCTGGTCAACTGTCTAAACTGAAGGGTCCTTGGAACAGGAGGTAACCAAAACTAATCCCAAAACTCCTTCTCTCTTTCTTCAGACTAAGTAGATGCGCTGCACAGATGCAATTTCTCCTCTCCTCAGAACAGGGACAACTCTCTAATTGCTTCTGAGTTGAAGCATAAAATCAAAACCATCTCCCAGCTACCTCCCATCCACTCCTTTGTAATAGTGCGGCTGTTGCCATGGTCCTCAGTTACCCTGTCGCAGTGCGGTTCGCTGTTCCTCTTCCTGGAACCCATAGCGGCAGCGACTCCACACCGAACTACTCCATCATCTCCCTTGTCAATGCAGAAGAAACACAGGCACAACCAAGACCTGAAATACTTATCAACGAGCTATGACTTTTTTTCTCTCCATAGCAGATTTAAGACTTTGTACTAAATACTTAAGTAGTACTGTGCTGCATTTTTAATTACCACATAAGAGCTAGTCCTGTGAACAACTTGTTATTTTACTGTAAAAAAACCCCCTCTGTGGAAGGGCTGTTGATTGAGCAATTTCCCACCAGTTTAGAATACTAGTAGTACAATAGGTCACATTTTGTATTTTAACTAATTGGAAGTTTTACCTTTAATGACTATGGAGGAAGATAAACATGACTGCTGTTTGCTATGGAGAGAGCTGCATTCATTTTAACTTTTTACTTTAACTCAGCATTAAGTTCATCCACACTAGAACCTTTCTTGAGAACCATTTTGATTTCAGTAAGTTAACAACTAGTAGTAGTAAACAGGGACAATCCCTCAGAATCATTGGAAACAGCACAATACACTTAATTTTAATGCCTGATAATGTTGTTTATTATCTCTTTTAAATAAGAAAAAAGGGAGAACTCCATTAGCTTTAATTAAATTCAGGGTATTAGTCCCTAACAACTAATGAAAATAATACAGATTTATTTTTCTAATTAATGAAGCCCCAGAGAATTAGACTTTATTTCACTTGGGGAGGGAGGGTGACAGCTACAAGTCTGTGTCCCATTACACACATGGCAAAACATTACTGGCTGTGGAAAGAGCAAGAAAAAAAAAATCACCCATAAAATAAAACTGGAAGAGAAAGACCCTCCAGAAACAACAACAACAACAACAGATAGGACTATTTTGGGAAAAAAAAAATGAAAAAACACCCCCCACAAAACACAATGAGAATATACATGCAGTATAAAGTCTAGAATTTTCAAGACCAGCTCCTTTGAGAAAACACATTTATGAGTTCCATAGCAGGGTTCCCACAACTTAGAACAGTGATCTAGAACCATGCAGACGATACAAAAGATACTTGCATGCAAAACAAATGTTCTGTTACAATTGCCACACATCCCCAGCAGATTCATGGCAATTAATCACTACTATTTCTTGTTCACTGCTTCACAAAGTAAAATGTTACCAAAGTCCATGACCAATAGTTCTTTAGAAAGACCAAGCCCTCCCATCATGCTGGCTTGAGCAATTTACTCTTAATCCACTTTGACGTGGACTAGTAACCGTGCCTACATTTACTGGCTACCAGGAGATGCAGGAACTTTTTAGGAATGCCATAATATACCCATGATTAAGCTATACAAGATGACCAAAGACCACCACGAATTAAAGGAGATAATCTGTGTAACCTCCTTCTATAGATGAGGAACTGAGGTTCAGAGACAGTAAGACAACTTTCTTAGAGTTGCATTCCAAGTTTAGTTGCTGGAAACAGACACATGCAAGTAAAATACAACCAAAGACCGCTCTCCTTGCCTTATTTTTATTATATTTAAAAGAGTGATAACTTTGGGATCACCCTGAAGCCTTACCTAGTTAGACAAGCCTTTGCTAATGAGCACCTCAACACAAGTGGAATTGAGAGATTATAACCACAGCAGAACTAATGAGGAACAGAAGCAACTTCCCATTTTAGCTCACTAATTATAAACATTAAAAGACACCAAAATTAATTCAGACACAGGACTGAAGAAAGCATTCATGTGTCTGCCCACCCCACTGCCTACACTACAGCTGGAGGTCAGCTTTTCAGCCCACTGAAATAGCCCAATGCCAACAAGCAGCGCCAGCTATGCCACAAAACTTGGATAATCAAAAGTTGTTTATTCTTTTTGTCTACAGCATGAACTGTTTTAATTTTTACCCATTTATCTTCTAAATGCTTTGCAATGAAAAACCATCTTATTGGCATATCACTGTTTACTCCAAGTCTCACACAATAAGCTGCAGAGATGTTCTGTTTTCTTAGATGAAATACTTGTGTTCCAAAGAAGTATCAGATATATTGCTGGAAACAATACCTGTGTGAAAACTTGTCAAGGTAGATCAATTTTTTTAGAACCAGTCAGTCATAATAGTATTCTTTACAAATTCCCAGAAAATCATGGAAGGATAATCTGTAAACAGTGCTTTAATAAAGAGGAATATACAGGACTTGTGACAAGAGGTAACAAGAGATCTGTCCTGTAAAGCTCTGGAGTCCTGTGAGGACAATGTTTCATTTTCTCCTCCCTAATTCCATATTAATGGCATCAGGTAAGATACTTGAACTCAACTCAGCTGCCACTTCCATTTAAAAAGGTCTCATGCAGCAGGAGTGCCTTATTAGAATGCCTTTGAAAGAGGACACAGTTATTTATCAAGAACAGCCTTTGTCTCAACAAACAGAAGTGCTGAATAAATGTCAGGATGCTTACAGGTGAATCAATTCTACCATTATAGGCAGTTCATTATCCACACAGTATTTCTATATTATGATTTAGCACAAAGTAGATTTAAATTGCTGTGTTGAGTTTGCATGGCAAGGTTTTTGTAGGGGGAGGGGGTGGTCGGTCTACAGGGGTGGCTTCTGTGTGAAGCTGCTAGAAGCTTCCCCTGTGTCTGACAGAGCCAATGCCAGCTGGCTCTAAGACGGGCCCGCCCCTGGCCAAGGCCAAGCCAATCAGCACCTCTGTGATAACATATTTAAGAAGGAAAAAAAAACAAGTTAGAGAGAGCTTTTGCAGCTGGAGGGAGGAGTGAGAAGGTGTAAGAAACTCTGCAGACACCAAGGTCAGTGCAGATGGAGGGGGAGGAGGTGCTCCAGGCGCCGGAGCGGAGATCCCCCTGCAGCCCGTGGTGAAGGCCATGGTGAAGCAGGCTGTCCCCCTGCAGCCCATGGAGGAAGGATGAGGGGGTGTAGAGATTCCACCTGCAGCCCATGGAGGACCCCACACTGGAGCAGGTGGAGGCACCTGAAGGAGGCTGTGACCCTGTGGGAAGCCCACACTGGAGCAAGCTCCTGGCCGGACCTGTGGCCCCGTGGAGAGAGGAGCCCACGCCAGAGCAGGTTTGCTGGCAGGACTTGTGACCCTGTGGGGGACCCACGCTGGAGCAGTTTGCTCCTGAAGGTCTGCACCCCGTGGGAGAGACTCAGGTTGGAGAAGTTCATGAAGGACTGTCTCCCATGAGAGGGACTCCATGCTGGAGCAGGGGAATGATGAGAGGAGTCCTCCCCCTGAGGACAAAGAAGCAGCAGAAACAATGTGTGATGAACTGACCGTAACCCCCATTCCCTGTCCCCCTGTGCCGCTGAGGGGGGAGGAGGTTGAAGCTGGGAGTGAAGTTGAGCCTGGGAAGATGGGAGGGGTGGGGGGAGGTGTTTTAAGATTTGCTTTTATTTCTCATTCCTCTACTCTGTTTTGCCTAGTAATAAATCAGATGAATTTCCTCTCTCAGTTCAGTCTGTTTTGCTCGTGATGATAATTAGTGAGTGATCTCTCCCTGTCCTTATCTCGACCCATAAGCTTTTCGTTGTACCTTTTCTCCCCTGTCTGGTGAAGGAGGGGAATGATAGAGCAGCTCTGGTGGGCACCTGGCCCCCAGCCAGGGTCAACCCACCACAACTGCCAAACTACAAACTCTTTGAAATGACCTCTCAGAAGAGAGCTGCCATATTAGTAATGTTTCTGATGACTTTGACTGGAAACATTCAACGAACCACCCCACCTGCATGCAGCTTTTACATAACAACAGGGAAAGACAGCCCTTGCAAAGAGCAAAGCCATGAAGTTCTACCACAGCAGGAACTGCCTAAGATAATAACAGCAAAATAAGTGACAGCTGTCATTCCAAGAATGCCATAGATCCTACATAGAAGTGAAGTCTACTGAGAACATCCCAACTCTGTCCTAATTCTCCCTTCTCCATCATCTGTGATGACAGCATGCTCAGAGCATAGGACTCAGCATGGGAAATCAAAAGGTGGAGCACTTCATTCTTCTTGAGCCAACACACTTGCATCAGATGGAGGATCTCAAAGATTATGAAACAGTTAACCTTAATTAGGGCAGCATAGAGTTATCTTCATGTAGATAGTTCAGATCTTGTCCTGGCTGAGTTACCAGGTCAAGTTAAACTGATCAAGATAACTCAGTGAAACCTGAAATACTTATTACAAATCACAGAGACAGCTTTCTGGCACATAAGGCCAATAAGAAAGCAAATGCTTATCACTTCCTAGAACTCACACGTAGAACTGACACTGTAGTACATTGAGTTTCTCAAGTATAACCATCTTTGATCATTCCAATAGTCATTTTTTTATGAAATCAGAGAATCAGGTTGGAAACTCCCCAATAAACCTAGAAGAAAGAGATCACAAGATGGGATTTCCCCCCTCACAAATAGGAGGTACCGAAGTAACTAGTTTCTGGGATATTTTTAATTAAACAGAGGTTTAAAAAGACAATGTTGTAAGTTGAACTAGAAGATGATGGTCCTACCTTGATGGAAGCAACATGGAGCAAAGTCTCTCCTTTGTAATTTCTTCTGGCAATTGTGTTACCACCAGGGGACTTCAATACAGAAGGACTGTGTGGTATTCCTACTTGATTACAAGTCTTAGAAGTAGATGGGGTAGAGGGAGATCTTGAATGTGAAGGACTAGTTATTGCTTGAAAGACTGCAGAGCTTCTTGTCTTCATTACAGTGTCAGTGAGTTTCGATACAGAGGAACAAGTCTGAACTGGTGTCTTCTGTTCAGTTTCTGGGGAGATAGGGCAGCCCTGAGGTAACTCCTCCAAGCAAGCTGCCTGCCTGCCTGACTTCCCAACTTCGCTCCTCTCAGTTCTTCTTGGTCTTTTAGACTGAGAAGTAACCGGAAGCCTAGATTGCTCCTTTCCACGTTTTAAAGGTGTAGTTTCATTTTCTATTGACAGCAATGTCTCTGTAGCACAATTTTTTTCCTTGCTGACTTGTGCAGGGCACACAACCTCACTGTTATCTTCCTTCTCTGAGGATTTTACCTGTGGCGATGTTTCCACATTTTCTGCATTTTTGCTTGAGTCCACTTCCTTTATAGACTCCTGCTGAAGTGTCTCTTCAGGGCTATTTGGTTCTGGGGTGCACAGGACTACCGGTTGACTGCAGATGGTCACACACTTTTCGTTGGGAGTATTCTCCTCCACTCCTCCTTTCTGCTCAGGCTTCTCTAAGCTCCACACTTTGTTAATGTCTGCTAGATGTTTCTTCTTCATGTTCTTACCCTGTCTCTGTGTTGGCTTCTTTGTTGGCTTGCAGGGCTTTTTATGAGGAGGGGAAGGAAAGAAATCATATATTGAAGATGTGTCTTCACAAAGGTCATTGCTTTTAGTCTTAGACTGACTCCTGTTCAGGATGCATCGAATCTTCCTACTTCTTGGGCTAAACCACATTTTTATCTGTTCCTTCTTACTCTTTTTTCCAAGGTCTGAGTCAGTTGGTGTGGACACATCTCCTGTTGAATCTAAGTGCATCAGGGAAAAGGAAAAATAATTTATAGAGTAGTCTTCAGTAGAAGATCGCAAAGAGATCAGAACAACAACTGTAATAACTGATGAAGCATTACTAAGTACAGCCTATGAATCCCTTCATTTCTTCTCAAGAGACACATGTAATGGCTTTGAAACAACTGGCAAGGTCACACGCCACTCTGGAGTTCAGGGATCCCAGCACGGCTAAAGCTACCCGCTAGGCAAGTAAGCGGGCATGCTGGTAGAGAAATTCCCTCAATAGTCCGGGTTCGCTGCATGTACAGAAAAGATTTCTAAGCAGATTACAGAGAGGAGAGAAGCTGGTTCTCTCACCGAGTTTTCCTTGGAAATAAGTTTAACAAAGTAGTCTGTGCATACACAAAAGAGCACAGAAACAATTTTCTAAAAAGATGTCACGGTTCATCTCAGGGTGAGCAAGAATAACTGCAAGCAAGCAAAAATAGCATCCTTGTAAGAATGTTGAACATTCCTGACCAATTTTGACTAATTCCACATATATAGCACATGAATCGGAGGAACATATAGAAAATCTGTAAGTAATTGTGTCCTGTCATTTGATCCTTTACCCCTTGGTAGTAAATAATTCCAAGGAAGCTACACATTTCAATGATCTCAAGCATTTCTTTAAAAATATGCAGTGGGGCAATTTTATAAGTCACATTGTACAGCATATTACAAATCAATAACCAAGATGACGGAGGAATATCCTGTACTCCTAGGGCATGAAATAACAGTTGAGAACAAGGGCTATAAATGGTGTCCTCAATGGCTTAAAAATAAATTAAGGAGCATAAAGTGACCTCTAAGTTAGACACTAATTTAATTTGACAACAACTCTTTCAGTACAGAAGAATTGTAACAGATTTTTTTACAGATTCCTTCTGGAAACCTAAGTTGTCTTAGGTTTTTTGGACAAGTCCTCAAAAGTAAACGCACAACTCATTCTTTCTGTTGCCTCCAACCTCAAGGACTACCACTTGCAAAAGTCTTGGTGACTTATAGCAAACAATCACAAAACCAATACTAATTTTGCCTAGTGAAGCAAGTAGAGTATTATTATTATTAAACAAAACTAAGATTAGTGGGGTTTTTTAAAGCATTCTTGAAATAAACTATAGAAAGTCTTGACCAGTGAAAGACAGGCACTCACTGCAATAACAGATTGCTTTCACTTCAGTGTGTTAACTTTCTATGGATAATTTGCCTTTTCCATACCTTCTCTTCTATTTTTGGAATTAGTAACTATAGCCTGTTTTCCACAGCAAACTGTGATAAACTCACAGCAGACAAACAGCCCCGATCCCTTAGCCACAAAAAAAGTAATCTAAAATTTCACTTAAAACAAAACTGCATAGCTAGTAATACAACACCAAAACAGACATTTGCAGTTTTCTTTTCAAGGTTAACATCTCCTCAATCTTGATTTAAATTACCCTATTTACCACTTGAATTAAAATATGCTAGATATTAGGCGATTTAGCTAGCATAATATGTAAGACATCAGACCCAAAGTGTCTTTAAGAATACAGCTTGAGGCTAGCTAATCAATCATTTAGGTATCTAAAGATAATCATCAAGTCCAGAGATGCAGCTATTTGGTTTTCTTGCAGGGCTGGGCTTGGTACAAACAAGAGAAAAAAAAAAAGGACTGAAAGCGAGATTGAAATCTCTTAACTAGCTGGCCTTCAAAAAGATATCATATCCAGTTTCATTCTGACAATAACATCTAAAAAAAAGGAAGAGCTTGATTGTAAACAGATGCAAAATATAAAACACAGTTACTATTTACTTGTCTTGCCTTCACTGTTTACACAACTAGCAGATTTCCTTCTAAAATATTTACCTTGCTAGAACTATCAGTCATCTCCAAGTAAAGAGCAAGAATAAAATCAGCTTGCAAAAGTAATTTGTGCAACAGTTTTGTGATGGCCAGAATTCTTTTTGATGTGTAAAGCACAGAAAGACTTTAAAGTCCAAGTGACAAATTCAATCAAAGGCACTGTCCTTCAGAAGTAGGATCTAAAGCAGCATAACACAATTAAGTATTTACACTGGAAGCTACGTATATACCACTTCTGGCAGCAAAAAAAGATTGTGAAAGTCAACCACAAGGGTTCTTAAACGGATCTGTTCATTACTGGTTGCTCAGCAGGGACTTACTAGTCAGGTTATTAAAAACCTGCTGAAATACACCAAATAAATACTTTCCTAGGATCATTTTTCCTCACATGTAACTAGTCTAGGTGTGTGCGTGTTTTAAAACAGGGAGACACTAGCGGAACATGATTAAAAGGCCACGCGGACTGTGAAAGAGATCCATCACATCGAGAGGCCAGCCATTCACACCCAGAGGATCTCTCCAAAGCTTACTCGGGAGGATACTGCAATTTCTGCCAGGGTGTGTGTCGCATCTCAGCCATTCTTCAGTAACTCCCTCTTTTAGGATGCTCTGTAGCTAACATCAACTTTACCTGAATAGTTCTGCATAACATCTGCAAAGAAATGTTATTCTTAGACTCTGCTGCCCCTTTCCTCCATTACCAAAGCACACAAGGTAGGGACTAGAAGTAATAAGGACAAATGGCCAATCTTCCCTCCCAGAAAATCTCATCCTTTGATGCACCCAGAGCTGAGAGAGGGAGAGAGAGGAGACACAGTGCTAAGAAACTGAAAGGAAGTTCTTATGGTTTACTATGTAAATGTTAATTTATATAAAGAGGGTATTATCTGGCAGCGAAGTGCATTCAGTTAAACTACCTTTAGAGAAAATTGCTCATAGAAAAATCAATCCAAAGGAATTCTTTGCTGTTTCTAAGCTGGAAGCCAGAGCTTGCAGCTCAACAGGAATCAAAAAATCATTATATATGATTAAGATTTAATTGTCTTTTAAATACATAGGAAGTATCCTCTCAAAATTTTGAGAGATGCATTGAGATAAGTAAAGCATACCTTACCAATTCTAGATTTTAAGCGACTATCCACAATAACAGCATTAGAATCAGCCTATAATAAATTCAGTAAATTTACTCTCCATTGCCTATTAAACATAACATTGATATATACAATACATTAAGGGAATTCTTTCTAAATTAGACTTATTTGCACATAAGCACAAGTTTCTTAATGCTGACATTTAATTGAGTTGAATTTCTTAAGTGTGAAAAGGGTGGAGAGTAGACAAAAAATATTAAGAGATACACAGCGCCTTGCAACTAGAGAGCTACATCTTCGAGTTCTGCTGTAGTGCAATAACAGGCTAGAGCAGGAAAAAAAAAAGAGCAATTAGAAAATGTGGTTTAGCTATCATTAATCTGCATCAAAGGAATATAATGATGCACATTGTGTGCCTTTCAAATTATTCTCTATTATGGGTTTCAGAACAGAAGTTGAGAAATCTCTTTGACAAACTAGTCCCTTATTAAAAATCAAAGGGAAGTGCTTTGGTACCATCTGTGCAACATTAGAGCCTTCACTGAAGAATGATTATTTTGCAAGTTAAGTATTCAACACAGGGGGAAAAAGGGAGAAATTCCAGCTATTCAAAAACTCATCTTTAGCTATTATGAAAAAGTCATAGCATACATGAAATGCAATGTAATCTGTTACAACAGGAGTTCAACATCTTTCCCTCCACATCAGTAAGTGTGAAACTAAATTATGGTACTATAAAGGCTAATCAAAAGTTAATCTCTCCTACTGTCCACCAGCATCAACATGAGCTCAGGAAGCTTTGATCAACACCTGCAGGGTCTAGCTCTGTATCAGAAGAGGGGAGGAAGGCTTGCTGTTTGACTGTGTTAGAGTGAAGCAGATTATGTTACAAAGAATAAGGTAAAATCATCTATAAATGATTGTTGTGAAAATTTACGACAATCTCTTCTTTTTAAAGATGATCACACAAAAGTCTGCTGAAGTATTTAGAAATTCACTTTCAAAGTCATCACTGTAAATCAACTTTCTTCATCTCCAGTATACGATACACACTATGATTCAACAAGTTTTTACTAACTGCCTGCAAAGCCTATCATCCCATCGACTCCAATTCTCAAGATGTCTTGGACTCTGCAACATTAGAGCTAAAGATTTTGATGTCCAGATATCTCATCTACGAAGGCTACCAGCCAGATAGCTTCCCATTACCCTCGAAAAAGTACACCACTAGGCAGTGAAAAGGTCAGACAGCTCTCCTCACCTTGCCACACACTAAGGATATAACATCTCTAACAAGTGAATTAATTGTAAGACTCAGCATTTACTACCTACAGTTTGCATTTTCTAGCCAGTTTCAGGTTCGTTGTTTGCCAATTCCCCTTCAGTTGCCCTGGTACTATTCTGTAGTGTCATTTGCCATGCTTCCCTTTAATTTAAAAGGAAGCATTAGCTGGTTTGTGCAGTCTTCCCTGAATTATTTGCTGCTGCTGCTTCTTAGAACACACATGCTGTTCGGCAAAAACCTATTCTCCCATATCTACTGTGGAACCTTGGCGTACACGGATTTTTTACACTTCAAATATTCAAAATGTGAGTTTAACCTTATCCTTTTCAGTCACAGAAGTTCTGTGCTTTTTTTAAAGACAACGCACACAACTCACTGCGTTCACTAGGTCTTTCGTAGATTAAAAAATGGGTAGTATGATGCATTTGCATTAGAAACTTCAGTGTGAACAAGGATCTCAAACAGAAGCCTTGAGACAAGCCACAACTGTCTCAAAACAAGGCATATAAAACAAATACACAAAAGGGATAAACTCCAAATATATGGAAAGATTCCCTTTTCAACTGCTTCTCTTCCTTTCCTCCACAGAAAGATTGATTTTTTGGTCTGTTTCCTTTACTGGAACATAAAATACAATTTCTGACCTTCTAACAAAAAAGAAAAGAAAATATTGTTGACAGGTACGTGGCAGAATTACAGTGCTATAAGAACATGAAAGCAACTCCTTAACAAGAGAGGCCCTGGTTCTCCAAGCTCAAACATATTTCACTTTGTGGACATTAAATTCAAGACATACATCTATGGGAGGTGTCAGATTTGCCAGAGATGAGTGACAAAACATCCTAAAGGACTTGCTCTCAAAATCTCAAAAGCTACAGCATCCCATGATTTGCCATAGTACAACACGTAATTAGCTATTGTCAGAGGTGTGCTCATTTACTTATGTATCCAAACCATTCCTGACAGCGAACTGTCACCAACTCCGGAGGTTTTTTCGCTTAACCTCAGTATGAAACATCTTTAGTACAGGGCAAAGGCTACAAGTGATGGAAAGTAAGCTCCCACATCAGTTCACAACTTTAGCTCAAATAAAACGCTCTCGTAAACTTCAATTTTGGGTCTGCTTTTAAGCTAGAACAAGGAACAATAAAAAGAACCTCAGTTTGTTCTGTGGTTTAACCATGCAAACCTTACTTGAGAAGAGCTATAGGAGTAAATGTATTATGCAACTTCTAGTACAGTGAAACAGACCAATTTGTAAGACTTAATCCATCTGTAAGAGTTCTCTAAAACATCTAAACAGTATCAATACTACCATATTGTATTTTGAATGCTTTATTTATAGAATCACATATAGTTCCTGTCAGAGATTCTCCTCCAACTATGTTTTTAAAAGCCTTCATGACTTAAAACATTTCCCTGAAATCCTATTTAAGCTATCATCTACATTTTCTATGCTCCAGAAGATTTAATCACCATAGCATTTTGTATCTATATAAAATGTATTCCTTTACAATTGGACATAAGCTTCCAGCCTCCTCACTTCAGTGTATTTTCATGTCAATAAAGAGCTATCCCATAAATGAACACAAAGGTGCCGATGGGATTAGACTTAAAAAAAGAATCTTTAATTTAGACAAACATATTAGGGAGCAACAGTGAAGGAAGAATTACCTTTTCTGTATCTGACAGCTAAATGAATGTTTTCTAAAACTTGGTATTACATAAAACGCTCCTCTCTGGGCTTGCAGAAGAGACATACATTCACCTACACTCATTTCACTTCATTTTTTTTCCTACTTTGACAATCAGCCTAAAATTTGATAGAAAGATGAATTCCCAGAGTACAATCTCTGCAATCTTCTAGCACAGTCAGCAATGACAAAATTCCATTGTAGCAGACTAGCTGATTGTTAGGGACCAGAAAATAGATGAGTTAAGACTTGCCTCCTTCCCCTATTAGGCAAGGAACACTGATAGTTTTTTTTCCATGTGCAAAAACCCTAAACTGAAAATTATTGGGACAGCCTGCAGGTTTCTGTGCACAAAAATACACAAGAGGCAAGAGAATATATGCATTAATCCTTTAACAGGGCCCCTTCTAAAGCCTACACTGCAGAACATTACACATTTGTGCTCCCATAAGAGCACAAGATACAACAACTCGTGCCCCTGGTTTGTGCAACTAACTGCCACGTGACTTGGGAATCTATTCCACTTTCATCTAATTTTGGAAGATAGATTCTGATGAATTATGGACTACCCTGCTCATGCAGATTTCTTAGTAAAACAGATTCAAAGAACGAGCAATCCATACAGACAGTTCTCTTCAAATCAAATTTTCCAAACATGATTCAGAACAGCCTTTCAGAATCTTAAGCAGGGCTGCACTGCTCATTCTCTACAAAGCATGTGAAATGAAATGGAGCAGTCTGGATTCAACGGCTGTCAGAGACCCAGGTTTGCTCTTACCTGTGGTGTCCGCACCCAGTAGATGCCGCAGTTTGCCGCAAAGCTGAATCATGTTATCTAGTTGCCGGTTAATCTGCGCATCTTGCACCCAGGCTGGCATGTGGCACACTGGGCATTCTGTGCCAACACAGTCACCCACACAAGATCTGAAAGTCAAATGTAAAAATCCATTACCCAGCATAAGTTATCTACTGTACTCGCTATCAAGCTTTCCACAGCCAAACGCTCAGCAAGAACCTCTTATTTTAGTATTGACAAGCCACTATTGTAAAGCCCACGCAAGTTAGCCACAAACACAGAAGAGGACATATTTATCATGGCAAGTGACAAGCCATAATTAAGCAAGGTGAGCCCAGAGCCTTGTCAGGACACTGTCATGAAAGACATGGCATCTTGTGACTCCCACAGACTTGCAAGCTGATCCAAGTTGTCAAGGTATGCTAAAGCTCCATCGCTGTTTGTCTCCAGATAACAATTAGGTTCAAACAGTTAAAATTTCTTTTACGCCGCAGCTAAAGATAGGCCTATTCTTCTGTGGCTCTAATTTTTAAACACGACAGAAAGCCAACCTACATTAAACTCTCATTTCCACTTTTTCCTACTTAAAATTTTCTTGATATTGTGAAGTTTCACCTGTCTGAACACTTCTCTATCAGAACTCCCATGAGGAGCTGCAGGTATTCAGCGTATTCCATCACGTTTCTCTTTCAGAGCATTTATGTCAGGAGATGATCAAGGTGGGGTAGGCAGGGGAAGAGATTTACTCAGTAAAGGCCATTTAACACTCGTAGCTTCTTAGTAATTCTACTTTCCCCATATGAGCCTGAAATCTTTTATTTGTTTGATTGTCCAACAAGTCCTTATGATTTGTCACCTGAACTGCAACATTCAAGGGCCGTTGTTACTTCTCAATTCTAATCTATCCTATTAAAAATACATTAGAATTTCACATACTCAAGATTGAACTCATTTCAAGAGTCTCTGTTACCTTACCACCACAGAGCACACACAATTCTAGCCAAAAGTATAAAATTAAATGTGAGCAGATCATGTCAAACATTCAGAGGAACAGAATGCAAGTAATAGTAAAAGGCACTGCTACCTGGAGAAGAAGATCAAAGTTTATATACCTAGACTCTAAACATACAGTCATCTTGGAAGCTGACAGTCATACACCCCCAAACTAGTAGAATTATCAGTTAACAATACCAGAAGTGTAACTACCACCACTTTCCTTAAGAGGAGAGTTATTTTCAGATCTGTCCTCTGTACAGGCATCTCTCCCTCAAACACCACACAAGTATCCTGCCTTCAGTTAATTCCAAGATGGGAAATTTGGTACGTAAAAATTGCTGCTAGATGCATTTTGTGCTTTAAGCAGCCTGCTCTGAGTGGGTAAAGGACCTTGTGGTTGAGATACTGCTATGATCGGGAGACTGAAGTACAATTCTTGGCTCTGACATATTCTAGATGACACTGACAAATCACTTGGAGAAAAGATAAGAGCCGACCAGGTCTCATTCTCTAGGAAGGCTGGCCTCAGGTCTCTCACGTCTGTAAAAGGTAGCACAAAGGAAACGCAGAATGACTTTTATGCCACGACATTTCCTAATTACTTCTAGCTGTTGGGTTTTTACAGTCATTATCCATTAACTATAACTAACTTAGTAGAGTTACTCAGACAAAACTGCAGAAACGGACCTTAATAAATATCCCTGCCATAATAAAACCTATGCTGAGGGAGAACCAGTTACATTATGTGACCCGATTATTGCAGTTCATTAGTTTCACATATTTCACTTCAAATATCAGAAGCCAGCTCTGGCTGTTCACCCCACTCCTTCCCAGGTATATTAATAAATATCTGTCTTTAGCAAAGAATCAGAATCAGTTCATGTCAGAATACTGCAAATTCAATTCATGCCCTACCAAATTTGCTTGTAAACAAGTTAATATAAAATTCCTTAGTTTTATTTAAAAAAATAGCCGCTATCCAAGGTTCGGTCGTCAAAGGACACATTAAATTGATGACTAAAATTTCAGGTACATAAAGAAGGAAAGATCAGCTATAACAATAATTTGGATAATAGCAAATAAACTCTTTTTCTGGAGTAAGAAATAGCTGCTAATGAATGCTTAAGACTCCTATTGGCTATTCTTTCCAGCCTCATCAACGCAAACTGCATCATCTTCTGATTTCTTGAAAATTTTTCTTACAAATAAAAATACTTCAAAGAAACAGTAGATGTTTGAAATCTATCACTGAGAATATGCTGAGGTTATCCAAAATAAAACCACAAGGCTTTAGATGCCCGACAACTAAACAATTATGTTTATTAAGCCATCCTTACACTCCCCTTCAGCAATTCACACTACATCTGAGAAAAAACATTTTATAAGATAGATATGAACATATTTATAAATAACTTGCACAAGCTTCTGGGGGTTATTTTACCAAGTACTCTGGGGACAGGTAGTACAAATGGAACAAGTAACAAAAAATTTGTTTCAGACAGCAGAATCTTCTACAGCAATTAATGGCCAAAACTGGGAAAGAAACTACATGTCTGGATAAAAATAAATTATTTGTACATCTTTTAATACATCTGAACTAGGATGGAAGAGATGCTGAGGGCATCTGTCCCGTAATCAGTTACTTCGTAAAAAGCAAAGAAACCTTTTGCTAGTATTTTACCCTTTAAGCCTTCAACACTTTAATCTCGCATTAGAAAGATGCCGCTGAAGACAAGGAGTAAATACACAGCCATTATGGAGAGAGAGAGTTTTCCTCCACTTTTATTGACATAGTGACTACAGTATTAACAGTAGGCAAAGCTGAATATCTAGACTGGCTTACAAGTAGAGGTTAGAAAGTGTCTACCCTCTCCACTGTAACAAGCATAGGATTTTAGTAGACAACTCACATCTGCGCTGTGCAGAGAAGCTATTTAAGATATATGACTGACCTTTTAACTCCCAGTGTTTGCATTTGTATGCCATGAAGAGCAGTGACATACAGGACAGCCAGAAGGTTCCACCACCTTCCCCAAATGAGGTTCTGGGGCAGGAACATTTCAGAGTATGCCTGTACCAACGATGCAGTGAGTTCTCCTAAGACAGGCCAAGTAACTACCACCTCCTCAGACCTGCCTCATTAGCAGGATGTTTCTAACTTAATCTGAACTTTTTAAAAAAACTGAGTTATTTGACAAACTATAAGCAGAAGTACCCATGCTATCCCAATGCACTCAGATGGACGTGAATACAGGAACAGCTACAATAGCAGATCTGAAGGAGCAACGCCATTAGCATAGCAGAAGGCCGAGGCAATGACAAGCAGCAGCTGAGCAAAGGCCCCTTGGAAACAGGGAACATCTTTCCAGGCTGCTCTCTTCTGTTGGTTTTGAAGGGAGGAAGAGGAAGGAGTTGGAGAAAACAGTAAGGACTGGAAGCTGTTTTCTTCCCCTGCCCCACCATGAGTGGGCACACCCCCATCAGACCGAGGGACCCCTTTACACCCCAAACCAGGACCGACAAAGCCGGGCCTTCCCTCTAGCGAGCCAGACCCATTGGGGTCCAGCAGCTCACGCTTTCCTCTCCCTGGCCGGAAAGCACCACCGGCGCCCACCTCCCTACGGCGCCCGCCCTTTCTCCAAAGCACGGCAGCGAGGAGGGCGGGGGCCTCGGGGCGCCCTTCGAGGTGCCGGCGGCCCGGGGAGGGAGGCGGGACGGCCGAGCCCGGCGCTCCGCGCTACTTACAGGCAGAAGACGTGCTCGCACTGCCCCAGGGACACGGGCTGCCGCAGGACGCCGGCGCTGTGGGCAGAGGAAAGAGAAACGCGGCAGTTTTAACACACGCGGCCTTAAGGGCACAGCGGCGGCTCCGCTCGCCGTAACGACCGCCCCGACGAACGGCCGTAACGGCTGGGGTGGAGAGGGGAAGTGGGGACAGGGGGAACACCCGTTACCAGCGGGAGCAGCTCAGCGCCCTCTCCAGCCGCTCCAGCGCGGCGCGGGTGCGGGCCCAGGGGGGGCCGGGCGGCGCCACGGTGGCGGCGGTGAGGGGCTGGCCGCCCGAGACCGGCCGGTTGCCCGAACGGCCGCGCAACACCTCCCGCATCGCTCGCCGCCGGTACCGCTCCAAATTGCCCGCCCGCCACCACTGCGCAGGCACCTGCCCGCCACCGCGCATGCGCACCCGGAAGAACCGCGCTCACCGCCCCCGGGCAGCCGCGCTTCCCGCGCTTGGAGGGCGGGGCGGGGCCAGAGGGGAGGGGCCGCGCGGAAAGGGGCGGGGCCATCATGAGGGGCGGGCTGAGGAGAATGGCGGGCTGGCTGGCAGCCAGCCTGCAATTAAGGCTTGAAATACCTCAGTACCATCCAAATGGATCAAATACCCAAACCTGATGCGTCTATATACATCTTCTGATATCTGTCTGTCTATAATGAACACGTCTAATGCACCCAAACAAGGCCTGAAAGAGGCAGGTGGGCGCAGCGTTGCGGTGCTGAGGGCCTCCTCCCCTCACACCCAGCGCATAGCCCGGGCAGGGCGCCCGCCCCGTGCTGATGCCTTTCTGCCCTGACTTTGCAAATTTAGTTTTCTTCCCTCTCTTCTACCCATTCACCAGCTTCAGTCTGACAAAGATACTTCACCCGTCACCGTTACTTTGGATTTCAAGAGTGGTTTTTTCCTCTGTCTGTGCGTCCAGTGGCACCTCAGGGTTCAGCCCAATCTCCCACTTTTTACAGATTTCTGTAAATCTGAGGTGGTACCTCCATAGACGCAGCCCCCACCTTCCCCATACAGTGTAATTACTGAAGCACATAAAGCCGTTACAGCAGGAATTTATCACTTTCAGGTAGAAATACTCCTAGCCAAATAAAAGATAGAACAGGAATGCCAGGAGCGATTTATAACAGGCTTACTGACATTTTGCATCGAAAAGTTCTGCCGGTGAATAAGCATCAAGCCATAAATCTCAGAGCAAACATGATTAAAGCGTGCGAGTTATTCTTTGAGGGAACTTCATCATAAAAGGACGTGGCGGCGTAAAGCCGCAAAATTTGGTTGGCAACAGTCGTAGAAAACAGCTGTCAGAGCGGTGTCCCAGCAGCCCGTCTGAAATTTCGGCGGCGTTTCTCAGCCCGTTTGCTTCCTGCGGGTAGATGGTTTCCCCTCGTCCCCGCTCATCAGGTGAAATAAAAGCAGCAAAATCTACTGCTGCTCAGCCAAGCGATGGCAGCCTGGCAGGAGGGTCGAATTGGTGGTGGCAATGGGGGCATTTTCCACAGGTCTTACCTCATCTAGAGAGAAGGACTTCTCACATGAGTGTTAAATTGGGGCTGAAAACATTTCTTAATAAGTTATCCTTGTTTTCCAAGAAGACAAGGGCAAGCTGAAGTGTCACCGGGTGAAATACTGTCACGCTGATTTGACTGGCGGCGTATTCAGCCTTTATTAAATCAGCGTCGTCGTATCTCTTAACCGGCTTGACCCCAGCAAAAACCTCGGCTTTCTCTGTCTTTGTGATAACTCTTGATCTTTATCTATGAGAAGGGAAACTGTGGAGGGTCTGACGGGTTCAACCTGTCTTTTGCAGGTGACTGTCCTTGCAGAATCAGGGACTGAGCCCCGAGGGAGAGGGGTGGATGTCGGTGTCCCCGTCCACACACATCTCGGTTTCACCGGTGCAGAGAGGAAGGCTGTTGTCATCCTGTGTTGGGTTTGCGTGGCAAGGTTTTGGTAGCGGGGGGGCTACAGGGGTGGCTTCTGTGAGAAGCTGCTAGAAGCTTCCCCTGTGTCTGACAGAGCCAATGCCAGCCGGCTCTAAGACGGGCCCGGCGCTGGCCAAGGCCAAGCCAGTCAGCGCCTCTGTGATAACATATTTAAGAAGTAGAAAAACACTTAGAGAGGGAGAGAGCTTTTGCAGCCGGAGAGAGGAGTGAGAAGATGTAAGAAACTCTGCAGACACCAAGGTCAGTGCAGAAGGAGGGGGAGGAGGTGCTCCAGGCGCCGGAGCAGAGATCCCCCTGCAGCCTGTGGTGAAGGCCATGGTGAAGCAGGCTGTCCCCCTGCAGCCCATGGAGGAAGGATGAGGGGTGTAGAGATCCCACCTGCAGCCCGTGGAGGACCCCATGCTGGAGCAGGTGGAGGCACCTGAAGGAGGCTGCGGCCCGTGGGAAGCCCACACTGGAGCAAGTTCCAGGCTGGACCTGTGGACCCGTGAAGAGGGGAGCCCACGCCAGGGCAGGTTTGCTGGCAGGACTTGTGACCCCATGGGGGACCCCACGCTGGAGCAGTTTGCTCCTGAAGGTCTGCACCCCATGAGAGGGACTCCATGCTGGAGCAGGGGAACGATGAGAGGAGTCCTCCCCCTGAGGATGAAGAAGCAGCAGAAACACCGTGAGATGAACTGACCGTAACCCCCATTCCCCGTCCCCCTGTGCCGCTGAGGGGGGGGAAGGTTGAAGCCGGGAGTGAAGTTGAGCCCGGGAAGATGGGAGGGGTGGGGGGAGGTGTTTTAAGAGTTGCTTTTATTTCTCATTCCTCTACTCTGTTTTGCCTAGTAATAAATCAGATGAATTCCCTCTCTAAGTTTGGTCTGTTTTGCTCGTGACGATAATTAGTGAGCGATCTCTCCCTGTCCTTATCTCGACCTACAAGCATTTCGTTATGCCTTTTCTCCCCTGTTTGGTGAATGAGGGGAGTGAGAGAGCGGCTCTGGTGGGCACCTGGCCTCCAGCCAGGGTCAACCCACCACACATCCACAGCACAGTAACTGCATCTGTGCGCTTGGATCCAGCTGTGAAAAGTGTGGTTGGATCTCTGTAACAGCCTGTTGTTTGCTGGTGCTCAGGAACACCCCCGCTGTGTTAATAACGCTGAGTGGTATCCCCTTTGCTAACGGCCTGTCATCCCCAGCGGTGGGGATCGGCAGGCCCTCTGCCGCGGGGGGAAGCAGCTCTGGGGAAAGAAACAACAGCATCGGAGGTGAGCGTGGAAGTGAAACAAAACCAAACACAAACCGCACTGTGTTAAGAGACGCACGTAGGTGTCGGATGCTCCTGGGCGGCGGGCAGGCCCGGGCCTGTTTCTGGCAGCGGCTGACTGCGGTGAGCTGCTTCACAGCTCGGCGTCCTCATCTTGGGGGAGGAAAGGGGCAGGGAGAGGTGCCCTGGGCCCTGTCCTGCCCAAAGGGGAGCTTGTCCCCAAGCCCAGAGAGGCTGGGGATCATTCCATCCCTCCCATGGTGTCTCTTCCCATCCTGCATGCAGGTGCCAGAACATCTTTATGCAGGAGAGGGGTGACAGCAAGGGGCACAGCTGGACAGGGTATCCTTGTTCCCTTCCCTGGGCTGCAGGGGATGGAGCTGGGACAGGGACCTGCTCCATCACACCGCCAAAACCAGGATATACTCACAAAATATGTGAGTTAATGGCTTTACACTAAAAGAGGGGAGATTTAGATTAGCTATTAGGAAGAAATTCTTCCCTGTGAGGGTGGTGAGGCCCTGGCACAGATTGCCCAGAGAAGCTGTGGATGCCCCCTCCCTGGCAGTGTTCAAGGCCAGGTTGGATGGGGCTTTGGGCAACGTGGTCTAGTGGAGGGTGTCCCTGCCCATGGCAGGGGGGTTGGAACTAGACAGGCTTTGAGGTCCTTTCCAACCCAGGCCATTCCGTGATTCTGTGATTCTATGACGAAGATAAAACAGTCATTTGTCCCTTAAACATGAACAGTTGACAGATGCAAACTTAATGTCCTACCCTCTCTTACTTGGCCATTGTACGCTTGTCCTGTGCTTCAGAAAACCGGCGCCCGGCATGTGCTGGTGCAGCAGGGTTACGGGAAGATGGCAAAAGGCCTTGCTGCCGAGATGAAACTTTAACGCAATTTGAAGCATTCACCGCAGGTTGCAAACAACACTTGATCCATAGATCTCTTGAGTAAACCTGGCATTTATGTTCGCAAAATATGAGATGCCGATATATACTGTATAGGACAATAAAACAGATAAGTACCTCGTCTTCCTTTCCTCCGGCTGAAATACGTTTAGTGTCCCTCTCAATAAATCCACGTGTGCGCACGTAATCTCCATTGTGCAGAGACATTATGTACGAATTTACAAACATTTACAACTAAGTTAAACTGAAGCAAAGCACTGCCCTGGGCAGCCAGCATCTAACAAATACTTGTGTTTGAGAAAGATGTAAAAGTCACGAGTGATTCATTCTCCCTAATTTTATAAAGGTTAAGGAGTTGGCACTCTTCGAAATCTAAGAAACGTCTTCCTCTGCATTGAATTACTACAACCAATTGGACAGTCAGAAGCAAAAAAAATGATGCAGAGAACAGGGAGAAGCGAGAAATATATCTCTAAATTTGGTTTATGCAGTATTTAAAGTACAAGTAAAGCCATTCCAGGCAGTATAAGGCCCACACACTTTAAAATAAATTTGTTGCATGACAGAAAGCCAGTAAAACGGTTTCAGCAGTGGTGTGATATAGTGCGACAGTCGCGTTCAGTACGTGCATGAATCAGCCGCTCCGTACCCCGCCGAGGCAACGATCATCTTCGCCGTGCTAAACTGATAATGGGATTTTCAAACAATGTGGGGCTTCGGAGCAAAACCCGCACTGAAGGATGGTGCTTGGCTTCCCCGCTGATGAGGAAGGTAAAAAATCCTCGTCTACCTCCTGCTTCATTTCAAAGCGTTGCCCGTCTGGTAAAGACCCTTTTAAGTAAATACACCGGTACCTGATATTTTATTCATTAGCGAAGGTCCCCAGCTGTTTTTCAATAAATATACAAATATTACCTGATTCATCATGTAACGGGAAGGAGTGTGCAGAGGGAGGCAGTTCCCTCAAGTCTTACAAGTCAGTTGTTCTCCCGAGGGTTAAAAGTGTCAAAGCGTCTGCAAAGAGGGGGTCCCTCTCCTCTCATCCACTCGAATACCAGGCACGTCCCAAAACCACCACACCCTGCCAGGAAAGGGTGCTAAGCTTTGACGTGCTGAGTGCCCACAACAAGTGACAGGATGGATCTGCTTCCGCAGAAGACTGAAAAAAAATTAGAGGAAGAGCAGCCTCACACTTTGAATTCCCTCTTTCCCCAAACGGCTGAATCAAAGCATTTAACAGGCTTAGTTTGCTCCTCAGGCCGCCCCTCTGGGGAAAATTCTGTTGCGCGCCCAAAGCCCTGCGAGCTCACCATGGTCTCGGAGGCATCGTGGGCTGCGGCAGCGACTTGAAAGACACGGTGCTGCTAAGATCATTCGGCGCAGTAATTGGTTAGGGCCATTGGACTAGCGAGTTTTAAGATTTCAAATATTGAGCGATTTGATCCCCAAAAGGAAATAATAATAATAATAATAATAATAATAAAAGAAGTCTATTACGCTTTCAGACTAAGCAGCACAGTCAGCATTGCATTACACGGCATTAAATTATTAGTCGAGTCTCGATAGCAGGAACATCTGCTGGTGTTAGACACGGCATTTTTAATTAAAGGCAGCAGCAGAGGAGCCTGCGGTTCATCGGTTCTGCTTTCGCCGTGCGAATTGCTAAATCTAAAGGGCACTTGTACAAAAGATTTGGTCAGAGCACGTGCTCTGGACCCCGTGCTGCAGAAGCGCAAGTGGAAAAGCAGCCGAGGTGACAGGTAATTTACACCTGCATCCGCTGGGCCCGTCACTCTCAGGGTGAGAGCTTTCTGTGAATCCCCAGCTGGGTCAAAACTGCAGGGGATTTTACAAAATTGAGATTCCTCTCTGCGGTGGGAGAAGAGGGTTTTCTGACAGAAAGGCAAGTAACAGAGAAAAGCAAAGCGGGAGGAAGCTCTGGGCCTAGCCATGCAGCTGGGGATCATGTGCACACCTTTGCTTCAGCAGCTGCTGATGCTCCCCTGCTCCCGGGGCTCCCCACCAGTGCGGTGGTGCACGAATGGATGGCACGGACCCTCCATATCAAACGGTGCTCCCTGGGAGTTTTAAAGGAATAAAGGTTTGAAGAGGGAATTATTTGCACCCTCACTCAGCTGCCCACCCGGACCCCTGGCTCTGTGCAGGTCAAGCAGGACCAAAAATCACCATCAGACCTGGGTCAGGGATTTGAGCGTGGCTGGAAGATGCCCAAAGGCCCCAGAAATGTGGATACATCCCAGAAATACCTGTGTGGATAGAGCCAACCAAAAAAAACCTTCTTGCCTTCTTCCACCCACCACCCCAAGGCAGTCCCACAAGCCTGGGTCATCGCTATGCAGTCTCCTTTGATGGGACCCAGCATTTCTGTAATAAAATCTGAATTTTTAATGTGTCTGCACAATGCCAGGTCCTAACTCAACTCAGCGAGCGGGCAGAGATGAGGAGCAGAGAAAAGCTCTCGTATCAGGGTATGGATGGCAGAAACGTCAGGCCCCACGGATGCGCACGGCTGCCTTCCCTTTGGAGCGGAGGGGGCCAGGATTTCCCTCGACGAGCCCCGCAGATGGTGTTTGTTTGCTCAGCCACGATAAAAAAGGAAAATATTTGGTGCAATCTGCTAGCAGGCAGAGGCAGACATATGGTCGGTGCGATGCAAGCCTGGATGCTCGGGAAAACACAGTCAAAGCTTTGCAGCGGCTTTGAGATGTTGGATTGCCCTTGAGTTGAGCGGGATACAAGTCCACCTTTGAAGACGTCGGGTGCAGGTTTTGTACAGTGGCTGCTATAGCTTAAACCCTCTTATTATTAACCCCACTCTATTTAGTCCTATTATATTATCCCTATTGTACTAGAGTTGTTATAATTAACCCCGTTTTAATTAATGCGAGCCTCAGCTCTGGCTCAATGCTTGGAGAAATTCTCCCTGGTTCGATGTCTGTTCATCTGGCATGCACAAAACACAGGTTAAAAGTGTCGGAGGCAATTAAAGGCAATTGCTTGTGTGTTCGGACACGGCAGAGTCAAGGTGCGGGTGCAGCATCGCTTTCGTTCTCTTTACCTGTGAATTATGAGCCTGATGTTAAATGCATCGTTGCAGCACCAAGCCTGAAAGAAATCTTTGGGCCAGTCCAAAACATAGAATTGTTTTTATTTCCCTTTTCATTAAATTTTAAAAATCCAAGCCCTAATTCTTCTGATTTGTTTCCCAAATATCAAGGCCCATTTCTTACCTGGGACTAGCCCCCAGCTAAGGCAGCGCTGGTGACATTAAAGGTTTCGGCGAGGTTTCCTGACTGTGCCGAGGGGGTGATGAGGGCAGCGGACCAGAGCTGCAGAGCTGTGATGAGGCTGTGACATGAGCCACGATGCAACTCTGAACCCATTTGGGGTCTCCACATCCATCCGGTCCCAAGCAAAAATGCTGAGGGCAGCGTGTGGTCCACTGTAAATGCTGCTTTTTTGGGTGTTGTGGGTTGTTTGGGTTTCTTTAAATGGAGAAAGCAAGAACATTTCCTTTCCATCAAGGTGCCTTTGTCAGGATTTAATTCCCTTTTTCCCTGTATGTGTCCTTTTGAAGACATACAGCCCAGTGTCCCTTTGAAGTTCTTGCTTTTAAATTTACCTTTTGGTTGCCATGTGCTCCACGAGGTCGGTCAGGGATCTCCATGCCATCAGTAAGGGCTCAGCGCTGCCGGTTTCATCAGCATATAACAGATTACCGGGACTGCAGGCGCTGGGCTTGTTTCGGGGAGAAATTTGGCATGACTTGTTATCAACAAACCTGCCACACTTTAAATAATTAGAGTTATTTGGGGGGGGGGGGGAGGGGGGCGACATGTTGAGTAGACCCTCGGTTGTGTCCAAGCACCAAGATGGGGATCCCTTTGGGGCAAAGCTCCATCCCCACGGAATTCAGACACGCTCTGTGAGGAGGGACGGGGCCACCTCTCCCGCCCTGGCACGAGCTCAACACCCAGAACACCGGGTACGGTTATACTGGTGCCTCTGCTGGCCTTGCTCTGGTGCATGAGTGGCTCAGCCCCACCTTCTAGGCTGAATAAAGTCAAATCAGAGGGAAAAAAAAAAAAAAGCAGCAAGGAGTATAGCTGGCATTTCTGGAGAATACGAAATGCGTGGGTAATGCTCCCTTAATTTAAAGTAAAATGCTTCTTCCCTGCTACGCTTTCCTTCCAAAGGCAGGAGCAGAGGGCTCCAGCATCCCACAAAAATCATGCCTCACGCTTTTTAAATGTAAAAAACAGAGCTGAGCTGCAAATGAAAAAACCCCAGGAAAACCGTGGGGTTGCTATACCGATACATGGGTGCTGTGCAGTACCTGGGAAACCCCAGCCCGTGCCCTGCGCAGAGGAAGGGCTGGGGGGCGGTGAGGAGCGCTGCCCCACCGAAACAGGTCGGAGACCTCCTGGTCTTGCTTTATCCCTAGGTGCCGAGTTGTTTTTAAATAGGTAAGGATATTCTTTTTTCTATACTAATCCATACTAAATCCAAATTAACATGATAGCAGTTCCTGGTGATTTATGTTGTTATAATAAATAACAGCAACCGCGTGCCGCTTAGCTGATGATTAATGATCCTTATTTACAGTGTGTTCAGCTCAGGTCTGCAGTTTACACTTGCAAACATCAAAGGAGAGTTCAGCTTTCCTTTTCTTCTGTATTTTGAGGCCACATTGTAAATCCTGTATGAGCAGCCTTGACGGCTGCATTTTAATCTACAAATAGGATTGCTATAAACTGCCAGAAGAAACGCTGATCTGACCTGAGAGCCGTGGGGGCTGTTTCCCTTCGGCCTGGGGGGCACAGCCGGCTTCCCCAGACTCTGCAGGGAACAATGCCAAATCTGTGGCAGCAGCCAGCACCATCACACACCCTCCCCTCCAAATTATCAGGGGGCATCACTCGAACGTACCTCCCCGTAAGGACCAACCCCTGGTTTTGTGCTCTGATTTTTCTATAATCCCCCCTCTCGGTTCCCTTTTGAGGCAAGCGAGATGGTTTGTGAGCTCCTCTGCAGAGTGAGGCTGATGAGTAATACAGAAACTTAGCAGTCCTGGGATGACGCCTATCTCTCCCGTTTAACTTAGCGTGAGAAGCGGTGGTGTATTGTGCAAAGGGGCTTTATATTAATGTGTCATCCAGGAGCTGATTTCAAGCACTGGGATTACCATGCGTAGCAACTATGCGTGGAGCAAACTGTCCCATCCTGTGATGGCTGTGGCTGAGCCATTTCCAACATCTCCATCCCTGCAGGCATCTGGGGGCCACTTTAGGGACCTTTGAAGGTTTGGGCTTTTTTGTTTGTTTATGGGGTTTGGTGGGCTTTTTCTTTTGAAAACACCATTTTCCAGTTTAAAAACAAAGCTTGATGGAAAACCAGGTCACAAGCAGCCTCCCCGAACACAGGCTTGTACCTTAGGTGTGCATATACTGCCCATTTTTCAGCCCCAAACCTCCCAGTGAAGGTCCCCATTACTGCAACTCCATGGTACTCCCTAATCCTGCCCAGTTTCGCAAATCCCAGTTTATAACCCAACCCTGAGGAGTGAGAAGCTCCGTTTAACCCAGTGAACCTCAGACAGACAACCAGGGCGGTTTATAACAACTGTACAAGCTTTGCCTCTGCTGCCAACCACCGATGCGTGGCAAAAAGCTGTTTACGGGTAAAAAAAAAAAAAAAAAAAAAGAAAAGCTGCTTGCTGAGTCTATAATGAGTTTGGTCAAATGCTGACGATGTAGAAAGCAGGTTAAAGCAGAGGCCTCGCTGCCCATGCGAGGGAGGAATCCTGTACAGCCGCTCCAGTGCATTCATGCAGAGGGTTATCGCAGCGTGAAGCACCAGCCCGTGGGTAAACGCTCCCTTTGCAGCGCTGCACTCCCCAGAGAAGCTTTAATAGTTTCTAGGGAGGCTCTGAAGGCTAATTAAAAAAAAATGAATAAAGAAGTCAGCCCGAGCAATCGCTCTGCTCCTCTTCCATGGCAAGCTTTGAGCTGCCCTTGTCTGGCTGATCAGCTGCGGTTCTGATTTCCCGGGTTCCTGAAGCAGAACGGATTCAGCAGCATCGCAGCCTGCTTTGCGGTGATGGATGGGACTGATTATAATTGTTAATCTGATTAAGCCTATGGTCCCAAGTTTTGCTTGTCTTACTGACATTGAAAGTACTGAAAGAAACGCTTGAGGAGGAACGTATGAAGATGTATGAAGCACGTGCTTCTGTGCGCCTATCAGTAGTGATCTTAGGGCACAATCTGGTGCAAGGTGTCATGATTTTACATTAAAATTGGATCCCTAGGTTATCAACACAGACCAGCCCTCGGGCTCGGTGGTACAATGGGCAAAGAGGAGTCTCCTTCAGCTTTGCTTTCTCTCTTTGACAGGATTTTAAATAGGAATTTTGGAGGAGCAAGATGTGGTCCCCCAGCCTGCTGCACTCCAGGACAGCCCGACTATACGCTTCGACAAGGACTTCGCCTCAGGCTCCAAGCCAAGGACTGCACTCCTGACTTGCACCCGCTGCATCTGGTAGTGTTATGCTCAAAAGTAGAGGTAGAAAAGTATTTTGAGTTCCTGAACCTCACGTAACTCCCCAGAGATGGCTGAGGAACACCTAGAAGCGCTCTGGTGTTACTAGCATTTCGTAATGTTTGCATTGTTAATTTTTTAATGAGTTTTCTTATCAAAGTCAACCCAAATGTTTTAGCTTTCACAGCTCCTGGGAGCAGAAGATGTTCAGTCACTGCAAGAGGGAAAGCCCTATGCACCAAAAAGTGTAAAAATATCTCTTACCTCTCAGAAGCACCTGGATCTTAATTGCTTTCCAGCAATCATTTATTAGAGAAAATTGCTGTTAAAAAGCTGAAGACGGTCTCTGTGTTTCTCCCCTGCCTTGCTCCTGGGGCTGGCTGAAGGTAAATAAGAGGCAGCCCTTTGGGGTTAGGTTACCCAGCTCAGGCAAGAGCCCCAGCTCAGCCTGGGAGCTTCTCCAGGCTCCTGCTGCAACCACCCCAGAGAGAGAGGGGGGGATCCTTGAGAAGGTGATTCAGGGCTCTTTCTATCGAGCTCCATCCTTTGTGATCCATCCTGAAGCAGATCTCTCCACAAAGATTTCCCACCGCCAGCCCTTGGAAAAAGCCCTCGGGGCAGAGGAGCTCACAGCTGGGGCTGACACCCCGAGGAGCACCGGGTGCCCCGTGCAAGCGGTCACCCTGCTCCTAGGCCAGGCTGAGCCACCCCAGTAGAGGAGCAGACCACCGCTTGGTGATGTAAACCCACGCGTCACTTCTCTGGAGCCCTCGCGGATGTGGGTCACCAGGCAGACTTCAGCTCTGCGCTGATGGTCCTCTCAGCACGTGTCTATTTGAAACTGCACTGGTGTAATTAACGGTACTCTACTAATTGGATGTGCAACCCTAAGGGACCTCCTTTAATTGCGTTTCAATCTGGTTGGTATCATTTTAACTTAAATTCATTGCTGTCTTGCACAGGAATAACCCAATTGGGTCTGGTTATGGAGAGGCATTTTGCCCTGCTTCCTCCCCCCCATCGCACAGATGCGCTTCAATTTGTTCGGCTCTGGCTGTGAAAGAGCCACCGCACATTAAAGCGGAGGGCTGTGTAAAACCTCTTTAGCTGGTAACTAGGACATCGAGAGAAGAGGGCTGAAAGTTCACCTTGACCTGCTAACGGAGGTAAAAACCTCAATTATTACCCTGTCTTCCCTTGGAATTTATCTCGTATGTGTTACCATAAATTCTGTCGTGCCCTGAAGATGCATTCTTTTGTTTCTTTCTTTGAAGTCCATGAAGACCTGAGGTCTTTCTAAGAGATGCTTCATTTCTGCCCAACACCCTTGTCTGTAGTGAAAGACCCGCTGCTTAAAATTCAAGAGCCTCCATTAAACTGGAGGCCGGGGCAGATGAGCAGATTGTTGCTTTGAGCCTTAAAGCTTGTGAGCGCACGGCCATTTATTTCTCTTATCTCCCAGCACGGGGCCCTCAGAACTGCTCTCCCTGGCGATGGCCTAGTTCCAAAAGTCTCTTCTAGCAGCGGTTAGCAATGAAGTGGGGGGCTGCACCCCCCAGGAGCTGAGAGGTGCCTGGTTTCCAGCTTTGCTTCCTTGCAAGCGCAAGCTCTGTCTCTCCTTCACCCTGGGCTGAACGCAGCCGCCAGCACTCCCCCCCGTTTTGGCACGCGCCAGCTTTCCGGTGTTGCGGGATTGTACCGTGACACAGGTCAGGCCCCATCCCAAAACACCGATACCCCTTGGGGTGGCCTTGTGCAGCTCCCCTCCACGCTGCAGTTATTTTGGGGGGCCCTGCTCCGGCTCGTGCTCCCTATGCTGCTCTGAGCAGGGGCTGCACCCCAGCGCCGCGGGGCTCATCCTCCTCCCTCATTACCAGCGCTGCGTATGCGAGTAGCGTGAGGAGTAGAGCCAAGAGTAAGTTAGCGCTGGCTGTGTCCCATACTAATGTTGTTCTTACTATTTCAGTGCCATCTTCCTTATTTCCACCCTCTCCCTGAACAACTAAATTAATTAGTGTGGGTTTTTTTTTTTTTATTTAAATACTGTTGTGGAATAATAATTCTGGTGAATTCATTTTTTTGTCGTTCCCCACTGCTGCTTTTCTCTGTTGTGCTCTTTTTTAATACACTGTTGATATTTTGTTATAGCTATGCAAGATCACAGCTGTTGTCTGCAAAAAAAAAAAAAAAAAAAGAGTAAAATCACGCTATGTGCTGTTGCCATCCAACAATTTTTCTTCCTCCACCAGCTCACAAAAAAACCCTTCCTCTGTTAAATGCAGGAGCATTTTTCTTGGCTTGTAAAGAGCCAAAAAATCTCAGAGCAGCTTCAGTGAAGCTGCAGCAATGTAAGGAAGCCGAAGCCCCCACGACAGGCTGGGGCTCCGTCCTGAGCTTGTTCTGAGGTCGGATACTGCAAATCCTGGGTCCCAGGAGCGACTCCGGGCAGGCAGCAGGTCTGCGAGCATCACCTGCTCCTGCGCTTTACTGGTCACCGAGTTACGTTTACCTAGATGCATTCATTTGACCTATAAACATGTTTTCTGATCTGACCCAGGAACAAAACCACTCCTGCGGTTCTCGTGAAAGGACAAAAAAAAAAGAAATCCAATTAGACCCTGAATTTATATTTACAGTAGTGAGGGCTGAGAAAACCATCGCTTAATGTTGGCCCTTCTGGACAGCCCGGCTTCTGCCAGACCTTTTCTGACCCTGCAAGTTCAGCCCTCGGTGCCATTTGCGTGGAGACCGAAGCTAAGCAAGGATCAGGCCGGAGAAGCGCTGCGCTCTCATCAGCAGAGCAAAGCGATAAATGAAGGAGAGCCAGGACGGAGATTTGAATCGTTGTCTCCAAGTCCACAGCTCCAATTACAAACCTGATTTGAATCAGTCGCACAATCCACGTAACCAATTATGAAATTCCTCCTCGTCTCTCCGGCCCCGGACTTGTATAGTGATTGTACTGCGCATACCTTGTGCCTGTAATATTTTAGAGCATTTTTAAATTAAGCTCAGTTGAGGCCCGTGCAGTTCTAATTAACACATACGGGCTGCGTGATCGCTCCAGCAGGGCACTGTTGCTCCCTGTTGCCTCAAACAAGGGTTATTAGGGTGGCTGAAGTGAGATTGCATTAAAGCAGTGAGATGAAAAGCTTGTTTTCCCCCCGGACTGCAGCATTCATCTCCCGCTCCTACAGAGGTGACGTGTGGAGGTACGCAGAGCGCTCCTCCGTCCTTTCCAGGGACACCAGGGTCAATGTTTTCAGTGATCTTACCTCCCTGCTCGGACCAAAGAAAGGACCAAGCTTGTTGGCTGCCTGGCTGTTGGGTTTTTTTTTTTTTTATTGAAAGCAGAGTCCTGTAAAGCAAAAATTTCTGAGGGGATTCAGAGAGGGCTGACACCAGGGGGGCACCTGCTGGTACACAGGCACGGAGAGTATTAGCTTCCACATTGATCGCCCCGGAATCGAGCCTAGGGTGCGTCCTACCTCCGAAAGGGACAGGTTGAATCGGTGAGGCTCTGCAGGGATACTCGTGACATGGCACAAAAGCTAACTCAGCCCCTGGTGAGGTTATATACAACCTCCTTGCCAGATGCTTCAACCCCCTAAACAGTTGTAACTGCTTCTCCACAGGTTTCAATTAAATTCCCCTAAGTACGTAAACTTTGGCTTGTTTGGACCGATACCTACAGACTTGATTGCAGTAGCAGATGTTTTATTTTTACCTGCAAGTGAAAATGGGGAGCGTATATCATCGCCGTGACACACTGTGCATGAAGCAGATGTTTCTATTAATGCCAGAATTGGGTGGAAATTCAAAGGATGCTTTTTGCCTTTTTTTTTTTTTTTGAACACTCTATTTTACCCAACTAAACTGCAACTTGCTGAAGTATTCCAATGAATCACTTCCTTTTTTTTTTTTTTTTGATTAGTAGGCTCTAAAGGGACAAAAGAATAGCTTTGTATCAGTCTCCCTCAATTAAATGTAAAGTACATCTGGACAGAGCCTGAAGATCCATCTTTCACTGGCAGTTGCAAAGCCATCGACATAATAAAATAATACTCTGATTGGTATTACAAGGCTGCATTTAAATCATTGGCATTCATGCTCCGAGTCCTTTGCAGGGAGCGCAAGCCCTCCATTAGAGAAAAGCTTAATTTTATACTGTGATCTGTATAAGATATGCAATGAAAATGAGAAAAAAAGAGCTTTTGCAGAGCTGGAGACATAATAATAGAAGCTACAATGAATGTCTGGGCAGCTTTTTCAGTTACTTATAAACCGCAGGTGTCAAATGCATTCTGGAAAGAAGCTGAATTCCAGTTTTAATTACAGTCAGCAGGTTGAGGCATAATTCAGGGCTTGATAAAACCTTCAATCCATAACAAAACTCCTCCTGCTATCAGCAAGAAGTTTACACCACGATGAAGGAGAAAACACAACCTCCTTGCAATAGCTAAACCCTGAACTTCAGCGTCCCAGCGTAAAATCCCGAACACCCTTGATATTTAAAGTACCTGTTCCTTGCGTGAGTGTCTCAGCAAGCCTTAGCATCAAATGGGAGCTGAACTAGTAAAACTCCTCTGATGACCAGGGTGAGAAAGATGTGTCACTGCAACTTTCATCAAAAGTCTCCCTTGGCTCAAATTTGCTTTGGGGAGGAGGGAAAAAACAAGGAAAAAACCCCACGCAAACCCCCTTTGGCTGGAATTGTGTGTGCGAACCCAAACCCCATACTGTATGGGGCTGCTCAAGTATGACCCAGCTTTATCAGCAATCTCTTTTACCAGCAACCTTAAGTTTCTTGAGCTCCAAGACCTGAAGTTAATGATGTGATGAATAGCACCACGTACATCAATGCCCTGACCCCAAACTGAGACTTTGAGGCCTTATGCCGATACATACAATAAAGAGTAATATTAAACTATTCTACCTATTGATGATTCTGGGGGGAAAAGCAGGATGTGTGTGCTGCTGTGCTGAACTGGGGTACTGGGGGGCTGCTGCTCAAAGGTAGGCAGTCCTCTCATTTAAAGCCCGCAGGCAGAGTCTTTGAAGGAGCAGCTAATTATGCCTTATTCCGTGGGAAAACACAGCTGTTGAGTTCCAGGGGAAGCCACCGCTCAGGCGTTGAGGAGGAGGAAGATCCAAAAAGAAGCAGAGAGACAGAGCCGCCTGGGAAATGGAGGTTTTCTGAGCAAGGGAGATGCTCGTTGCTCTTACTCTGGTCAGGGGAACGCCCTATGAAGCAAACGTCGCTTGAGTCAGAAGGTTCAACCAACGTACCTGCCTCGTAACCGTTATTCTGCTGTCCCAGAGAAGCCCTGAACACCAGCCAAACAGACAAGGGGACTGGTTGGTGGAATGATCTTCCACTGGGTACCAAGAGCCAGGAGCTGCCTGGGACTGGAGGACTTACTCGAGGAGTTACATGGAGGTGGAATAAACTACGGGAACAAACCAAAACCACTGGGAGCGCTGACTTTTAAAATCATTATATTTGTACTGACATCACCCACACATACAGATAAGCTTTATGTCATTACCAGCCATGGCCCCCACCAACGGCATATGCGACTCTCTGTACGTAACACCTACATCCTCACAATGCCCCTGTGAGGTCGGGCAAGGCCGTGAACCCCAGCTCACCAGTGGGGAACCTGGCAAAACCCAGCAACTTTCTCAGGGTCACCCAGAAAGTCTGTTGCTGAGCAAGGAGTGGCGCGTGGGCTTTCAGAGAGGGCAGCCATGAGGTGGCTTTTTTGTCAAACACCCCGCGCTGCCAATGATAGCTCCTCTGCTCCATCGCAGCCCTTTCTGCTGGAAGCAAACGGCCATGAGCAGCATGTGATGTCAACTAAGCCCTCATAGGCATTGAAGTGATCATAAAACAAGAACTGGGGGGGGGGGGGAAAGAACCTGTGGAAAGATCAATCTGATTTGTAACCAAATGCCAGTCTTAAATGCCTACCATATTCCTAGTGACAAAGTAAGTGCATATAAAAAAAAAAAAAGTACTCTAAGAAAATGGGGCTTTTTATCCCCACCACCTCTCAATCATAGAAAACAGGGTTGGAAGAACCCCGAGGGGTCATCAGGTCTTTTCCCCAGGTTCTATGATCCCCTGTGGTTGGGTCCCTTCAATAGATGGAGCTGATGGTGCTGTCTTGGCTGCTTGTGTCAGAGCTGTCCAGTGTCACATCAGGACCTGCATCCACGCCATCAGGATCTGCTTGATCTTTAGCAAAGTTGATGAAAACCTAGAAGTTTAAAGGAAAACATTCAGTACGTGACAGCATAAATAATTTATAATATGAATGAATATAAAAAAAGGAATGGCTGTTCACTTGACTGTGAGCCTGGGGAGAGTGCTCAGGAATGGATTCACGCTGGATTTGAGAATTGCAAATGTTGAGCTTCTGTGGGCTAATGTAAATAAATGGATGCACACTCCTGGACCTCGACACCCGGGATGCAAAGATACAATCCTGTACAAAACCCAATTGTCCTGCAGCTCGTGTTTCAAAAGTACTAGCAAGGTAATACCCGTGCGGTAGCTTGTTTTGATCACAGTGTAATACAGCTGTATTATTACTTTATAAACCCATCTGTCTATATATAATTGACATCCATGCACACACAACTGCATCTTATATAGATAGGTATATATATAAACACACGTAACAGTCTTTGTTTGAACAGTATCTAATGAATACATAAAATATTCTTACTAGAACACTATCTGCAATCACATTTGCATATACACAAATCCAAGCTGTCCTCCCACAAAACATGACTTGGGGCTTCCTGCTGTTTGTCTGCCTGTTTCTCTCACAACCGCTGCCCCTTATTAAAGGAATATTGAGGACCTCCTCTGCCAGATCTCTGTTTAACAATTCCTAGGATTACAGGGCTGCAGTTTTTGCTCCTCTCTCTGGGACAGATCTAATATATCAGATGCTGATGCTCAACAGGATGATTTCTTCTTGCAGCATGCCTTCTGCTGATGTGTTTCCTGCAAGATTTTAATGCCCGTGGGAATGTTCTTCCAAGGGGAAATGGATGGAACTTAACCATGAAGCTAAGTTTGGAGTAATGCTAAATGAACTTACAACCCAAATACAGTACGAGAAAGAGCAAAATTAAGCAAATTTCCAGGACTGGTGGAAAGCCTAGCACTGGACTCAGGGGTGATTCATATTCCTGCCCTCCATCCACATGCACGAAGCTGCTGAAATCAGCAGTCACAGAGGGAAGAATAGATCCTTTATGCTACAGGCAGCTTTCGGTGTGCGTTTTCCTAGCGCCAGCACCGGTATCTGGAAGCAGTAGTACTGATAAAGTATCCCCAGGAGGAATATAGATGGAAATCCCTTTCAAAATGTCGTCTATTGTGTGCAGCAGTCCATTATGTGTAACCATCAGTCTGCTCCCCTGTTAACAGTTTTAAATGGATGGCCACACATCTTTAATTCCTTACCTCCTCTAACGTTGTTTGACTCACTGAGAAGTGTCTGATATTGAAGGCAGCTTTGCTGGCTTCCAGGAGATCAAATATGTTTGCTACCCCTCCTGCAGAGACCGGAACGTGATACTCCACCATGTTGAAATGCCGATCCTGCGTGGGGTAAAGTTAAGAGGTTGCTGCCTACAAAGAGCCAACGGATCTGACGGCTGTCTGGCTGAGGATGAAAGCAAAGAGGAGCCGAGCCATGGGAGAATGAAGGGGCAGAGGGCGTGTTCTCTCCTTTTGGCTCCCAAAGGTGAGGAATATTATTGTCCAGTGGGAGTCTTTGTGGTTTTTGTGACTGGGAGGTGATAGTTAAGCCCCACAGTTGGAAGCTTGAGGGTAGCCACAACATTTTCCAGCTCTAAGTCTGCCGTTTTGATTAATGCACAGATTGGATTACAGACAATAGATGGGATTCGTGACTCGCTTACTCTAGTTTTAGAGTTACTGGAAGCACCCAACCATCTCATTACCCACTGAATATAAAGCGCATGTCCGTGCGGTCCAGCCTTCAGTGGGACCCTTCACAGGGGCAGAGGGTCACCTAAGAGCTGCCTTACAAGGTCACTGCAGCTGTTTGACTGAGGTTATTTACGCCACCAAGGAATTTGGGTGCTCCAACCATTTGGACAACGTTGCTGATAGCACTGACAAGCGCATGTGTACGAATCCCTTACACTGAGAGCACGGATCTGCGTGCACAGTGTGTTACGAGATGTCTACCTTGCAAGATCCTCTTGGTTAATCTGAAGGGATCGAGAGGGCCTCTCCTGAAAGCATTTGTCCTGCTTACCTTCAGGCATGTATTTGGAAAGTGCGACTTCATGAACTCTGTCAGCATCTCAGTGCTAACTGTGTTGCTATTTAAGTGCATCTTCACAGTGAATCCTCTTCCAAACCTATGGGGAAAAAGAAAAAAAATCACAATTAACGCAGCAGGAAAGAGAAACAGATAAAGAAAATCCTTTGAGAGTGCTGCACAGCCTCTTTGGGGAAATCTAATCCAGGCAGAGCGCAGCTTGAATGGGGTCAGGGTTGTTAACCTGGAGTGAATCTTAATAAGAAGCCGAGCTATTGTGACAACTAATAAAATCAAAGCTCAGCCCTAACATGCTTTTCACATTTTCAGCAGTGAACAGCTTACTTTGGAGAGGGAACACATCTCTGGGAAAAAAGGCTGTGAGAGAGTAGAAAGCGCATTAGTTAACACAGAATTTCAATGGTGTAGCAAGAAACAAACCAGAGAATGACGTTATTTTGATGCCCTGTTAAGAAAGGTCTTGTGTTCTGAGCCCTCCAAGCTGTAGGTTAGTAACTCCACATGCTGTTCAGTAACAGCGACATAGGTACATTTTACTGACCTGCTCTTGATATGCTGCAGCGAGCCAATGCACTGAAAACTCCCGTTCACCATAATAGCCAGCCTGGTACAAAGGGCTTCACATTCTTCCATGCTGAAAAACCAACCAAGAAACTCATGACTCATTGAGCAGATACAAAAAAAAAAATAGTTATTTTAGTGATCAGAGAACATTACTGACACCCACATTCAGCCACAACAAACCCCCCAAACCTGTCACAGCTCGGTGCCCTGAAATTCTGCGAGGAGGAAAGGGGAGTGTGAAGGATGGGCTTCTGCGTACCCCTGCAGCCCCTGAAACTGGAAACAGAGCCAAACCAGCCCTACCTGTGGGATGTGAGTATCACCGAGCACTTGTTCTGCACTTCCTCACTGATGATTTTCCAAAGGTGGCGTTTAGCATTTGGATCCATTCCAGAGCTCGGTTCATCCTATCAGGAAAGGCAGAACTGAGTGTAAATTTGCACTCAAAAATCCGATCTCCCCAACACTTGTGCTCTTTTTAGGCTCATCGTTAGTGTCGTGTTTGCTAGTCAGGACCCGCAGGAGAGTTACGCTAGTACAGACCAGGGAGAAGGATTATCTTCATTTGTGTTATGGATTTGACGGAGACATCCTACGCTCCCTTCAAGCAGAAGCAAGTCAGCTTGACTAAGACCTCCATCCTTGCCACCCCTTGGAACTGCACAGCTCCCCTGGTGACTAGTAGAAACTCTCAACCTCCGTTGGACTCCAGAGGAACTGACGGGCTGTGGTAGCACCATCTGTTTGAAATATCCATAAACACCACAGCATAACCTCAGACAAGAAGCTATCGGACAAGAAGCTATCAACTGGCACTTGGTTCCCACGTGCACCTGCGTTTTGCCTCCCTCTCAATACGCTGCCGAAGCAAGTGTTGCATTTCTTCATTTCGTGAGACAGCAAGCCAGAGATGAAATTATGCATTGCTGATGAAATCGTTAGCCAGTTTCCGATTGACAAACTGTTATTGTTGAGGACAATGCCTTATATAAGGCAGAAATAAAACAGCTTGGGTTGAGGCGGCAGTCAGTACGGAGGAAATTTCCCCACCTTCTCTTTTTATGGAGATTTTTTTATCTCCCAAAAGCAGGTAGAGTGCTGGTGTATGTGGTAAGAAGTAAAGGCAGCAGTGCTGAGCTCGATACAAGTTGGGGCAAGGGAGATTTATGTCCAGTGGGTATCAAATTTAATATTGAGAAACCTGCTCACAGAGCACTGCACATATTCAAAAACACAGCAAGTGGAAAAACGGCACAAAAAGGTGTATTTTAACGGTAGCATATCTCATGGAAGCACTGGAAAGTTCAAGGTGAAAGACAAAAGGGGAAGCCAAACTTAGAAAAATAGTTTTATGTTCTAATCCTGAGGGAAGTTGCTCCTTTGCTCTCCTACAGATTTGGAGCCTTGGATGCTGCTTTTCTTCCTGTGCAGGGCAGTTGATACAAAAAAACCCCAAACAAACCAACAACAAAGAGCTGGGAAGAAGGAGAGTTTAACTGGCAAATATAGGACCTATTTTTGACCTCTGAAAGATGCTAACAGAGAAACTGGCAGACTCACCACTCTCTTATGGCCTCGAGGAAAATTTGGGTGCTTGCTAGAATCTAAACTTTCCTCTGATGCACACGTTGTCAGGCTAACTACGGGCATTTGGGCAGCGTCCCACAAGCTGTGCCTGAGGAGGTTTTGCTAGACTGTCAAAGTACCTCTGCCAGCCCAGAGATCTGCTCCTCTTCCCCCCCACAAGGCCCCCATTTCTCACCAGCAGCAGAATCGACGGATTCCCAATGAGAGCCAGAGCAGTCGACAATTTTCTGTTGGTGCCGTAACTGCACATAGAGGTGACTCTGTCTTTGTAGGCCATCAGATTCAGCCTGTGGAGAAGCTGGAGTACAACCTATGGGAGCAAGAGTACTGCTTTCACAACAAAGTCCGGGCATAAATTACCATGTGGATATCGATTTATCGAAAGACTAATTACATCAATGTAAAGGCTCTCAATAATTGGAAAATGCTTTAAGTCAAGCCCCGGTGTTACTCACTCCTTTGATCTCTCTCTCTGGGATGCCATGGAGCCTGGCATAGTAATACATGTGCTCTTCCACCGTCAGCAAGTCATCCAAGGCATCTTCTTGAGGGCAGTAGCCAAAGAGTGACCAGTGTGCCTCGCTGATGTCATTCAAGGACCTGCATAAGGAAGTCAGCAAGTCATTTTAAACACACTGAATTGCCAATGTACTGTGGAATCAGACAGGAGAGAGAAAAAACAGCCTTTCTCTTGCTTCCTACCCCCTTCCCTAACCCTTGAAGGAAAATGCTATGAATTTGCAGGCCTTCAGCTTTCAGGGCCTCAGTTCTGCAAAGGAAGAATTGTATTTGCAACATCCGTTAGCCACGATGTCTAGCACGTAGCTGCCCAGCACCTCAGAGGGCGCAGCTGCCACCAAGCCCGCTCCTGTTAAAGAGTGCTTTGAGATGAGTCCTGCCAGGCTCCAGATACTGGCTCAGAAGTGAGAGCACGCTCAGCTGAGGATCTGAGTCCGATCCCTTTTGCAGTGGAACAAAGTGGAAGAAACACCACAGAGAACAGCAGAGGTATGACAGCAAAATGCAGATCCCCAGGGAAACAACTGTGCCATCGTACAAGGATGAAATTCCCTGCCTTATTTATTTTTGCTCTGTTTTGACTGTTTTGTTTCAGACTTAAATTTCTTTTTGTTAGCCATCCAGCCTTAAAAACTGCTCCCAGGCTGATTTGCTCACGTGCCTTCCCCAGAAATCACATCCTCCATACCCAGAACGATCCTGGATCCGCAACCTTCCGCTGGATGCTCCGATATCACCTGTCAGCATCTTAAAGATGGTCGTCTTTCCAGCTCCGTTCACACCAAGCAAGCCAAAGCACTGGGTTGTGGGAAAGAAAAGTAGAAATGTAAACCATGCTGTATTTAGAATGCAGAAATATTGCTCCAAAATGAGTGCTCAGTGCATCTTGTCTCTTCTTTTCTCTGGACCCTTGAGCAAGATGAACTGCGAAGAGAGGCAGAGGAACTCGGAGCATGGGAACGTTATAATGGAGGTTGTTTATGGTGCAATATACTGCAGCTTATATTAGGACCGTTTGTTTAATACGGTGAAGAAGTGAGGATGTGTCTCTAATAGGGTCATTCCTTTTACTGCAAGGTGCATTTTTGCAGTGAGCTCGTCTGACAGGCCAAATCCTGATCATCTAATTTGTGCAAAGCCTCCCCTTGACAGGAACAGAGCTATTCACAGGAATGAGGTGAGTGAGGTTTGTGCTGTCATTGGTAAAACCTTAATGCGACACAAGATTTTTGTCAAATAATCTCACTAATGCACTACATTAATAAGATTAAGCACTGGCTCCCTGAAGCACAGTTCAGTATCTCATGCTAAAAATCTATGTTTTATTGCTAAGGTTGGAGATATGCTGCATAAGCAATTACCATTGCGCTGATAATTACCATTATTTTGATATCGTTAGTACAGACCAGCTGATGTGAACATCCTCACGCGTTGGGCCCACTGCAGATGCACAGCATTGATCCAAAGCTCTTCCCCACCTCAGGGTCCAGGCAGGGACAGTATCTGTGCAGAGTCTGCGGTGCCAAACACCAGTGTCGGGCTGACTTTTGCCAGAAGTTAGAAACCTTGATGCCAGCTGTGGTTTGGAAAAGATCCTCTGGCACAAAGAACAGTGCCTCAGCCTCGACGTGAGGCTGCTGTCCTCCTGCCCAGCACCCTCCATCCTTCCATACGCCCAGTATCTCAGTGGGACTCAGGCAATTAAAATAATCAGGTACCAAGGATTACTTCCAAGCTCCCCCACAAGTCAGGTGCATCTGGTCTCCAGAGGCCCCACGAACTTTCCTCTGGGTCTCAGAGGTGCTCCGTGTGCTCCTGTCTTTTCTCACTAGTCAGTGTTTTTGCAGGTTTCTGCACTGACATGACCAAAATAACATGGGGTTTTTTTCTTTAGAGTTAGATTAAGCTCTGATTCACGAAAATGTGTATTCAGCTGAAGTGATTTGTCTTTCCCTGATGGAAAAATACAAGCAGATAAGCCTGACTCACTGTCTCACATGCAGTTTAGGTGAATAATTGCAACTGGACAAATTCTGCTGTCTTTATTTACCATATGGTAATCCACAGTGACCACCCCAGGACTGCACCATGCTAGGTGCTGTACAAACACAGCATGCAGACACATTCTGCTCTGAATTCAGCTCCATCACTGTCCCCATCACTCCTTCCAGGGCCTTCAAACTGTCACTTGGTGTCCCAAATCCACCAGGAGCCTTTAGTCCCTACCATACCGCCAATCAATACATAAGGCAAAGGAAGGAAGGAGGAGGTCAGAGCCAAACAAGTTGTGCTGGGACAGCAGCAAGAACTGGGAGAGAAGATGACAGTGGGACTGTGGACCTGTTCCAGTTTCCCTGCCCAGGGTGAAAGGTCCCTGCAGCCTTTTCCCCTCGCTTACCTCTCCAGCAGGAATCCCCAGGCTGATGTTTTTCACAGCCACGATGCGTTTGTGAGGAAGGTGGTAGATCTTCGTGAGATTCTGGAGCTGCACCACGTCGAAGTCAGCTTTGCCAGACTCCACCCGGTTCCTCTCTGCCTGGACATCCCCGTCCTCTTCAGCCGCAGGTGGCAGAAGTGATGTTTTGCCGTGCACTCTGTCAAACAGGAACCTACGGGAAGGGCAGAGAGGGGACCTTACCCGCTGGCAAGCAGACAGCAGTGGGCCTGTGTGCTTGGGACACTAAGAAGCCTTCCCACAAGATCCCAGGGTATACAAACACACACAGACATACAGATAGTTTCTATTATCTCCTGATATTTGCACCATTTAGGGAATTTAAAACCTCAACATTCTCTTTCTGCCTAATTTTTTTCCTCTTTTTCAGCAAATATTCTGAGCTGGAGGAGGTCCTGCCTCATAGACGCACCCGTAACGCAGATGACAGGACTGTTCTCGCTCCTCCCTGCGCACACCCAAGCCAGAGGAGATGGGGAGATTCAGAGGAGGCTGCCAATGCGCTGACTCCCCTTACCAACCAGCTGAACATCAGCCTACCAAACCCAGAGCCCTGAAACAAGGGCCATAGTCTCAGCCAGCAAGGACTTCCCAGGGACTCTGGTAACCTATACCTCTATTAGTTAATACTCTAATTACTGGTAGGTACTGGGACTGCTGCCAGAAAAAGCTTACTCCATGTTTGCAAAGTGTCTTGGAAATTTATGGGCTTCATAATTGACAATGATGGTATGAGAGCCCAGAATTAAACCACTGAGCACTGGCTTGGTCTGTTTTCCTAGCGAGGCTCCAGATGTTACTTACTCTAGTATGTTGTTCCAGACTCTCTGAATCATCCTGTCGTGAACTGTAAGACGAATGGCAAAAAACACAGTGCCCTGGATAAACATGGCAAAGAGCTTGGATGTGGTCTTGTCCAGCTCAAAGGTTTTGTCAGGGTAGTCCACTCCATAGGCCTTTAAGAAGCCCAGCAGCGCCTGATCCTGCGACAGTTCAATCAAACCGTAGCCAAAGCAAAATTGTGGGAACAGAAGGAACGCATGCCTTAAGTTTTCAGCGAGATCACGCAAGCCCTGAAAAAAAAACCCCACCAAAAAGCAGCAGTCAGTCACTGTTTTTATTCATGGAATAAATTCGTAGGTTTTACTGTGGGACTAAAGTGTAACAATTACTTTGGGATTTGCTTGTGTCTCAGAGCAGAGATAAATTGAGAGCAAAGAACTCTGGAGACAGCTCATTTCACATGCACAAGGTCAGAAAAGTCAACAGGCAGCTCGGAGGTTGTGATCACCCATAGTAAACAGCAGCCAGCTCCTGGTGCAGTCCCCAGTCGCTGCTCCACCCGCCTCACCCTGTGCACGCAGCAGCCCAAAACCCACTCGTGAGCCAGAGCCAAATCCTGCTGCCGAGCTGCACTGTGCTCCCAAAACTACAGAGCTGCCATACCAGCCTGCTGCGGAGCACAGCCCACTGCCCTGGAGCACGGTCCAATCTGTTTCCCTTGGACAAATATCTCCGTAAAACACAAGATGTGACTTTAATAGACATAGAAAGGCTTTTCCAGGTAATTCATGGCAAAACAGCCCCATGTGCGGTCTCACACTTATGAACTCTTGTACGTAGAGATTTGGTACTTTTCTAGCAGAAGGCAGGATTAGTGCACACAGCAAAGTGGAGAGGCAGTAAATTAGCATGGAAAGAGACTGACTCCCTGCCACGGGGGGCACAGGGGGATAAAAGATGATCATAATGGCACATCCCTAAAATCCAGGGGGTTGCTAAACAACCACTGTCTGGCTAGAGAGAAAAATCCAACCCAGCTATTGTTTTACAAAGCAACTGTCCTTCATAAAAAAAGGAAACTACAGGTAAGGTGTACATTTTATCCCAGTGATTCCCAGGAATATCTCAGTTAAAGAGAAGGCTTTACTTTAGGGAATCATCACTGTTTCCAAGTCATTTTTCATCCTTGCAGGGAGAAGATGACTGCATTACTGGATCTAGATGACAGACAGCCGGTGCTGGGCTTAATGCAGCACATGTCAGACTCAGGGCAATGACATCTAGTTGTCACTCTCCACAGTTTGTGTTGCAAGAACTTTGCAATGGTTCAAAGTCCCCATTGACTTTTTATCCAACACCTTCACCCATCTCCTGCCCTTCCCTGCATGGGCAGTTTTCTACCTCTCTTTTTGTGTTCTCCCCTCTGCCACCACCATTTCTGTCTTTGCTGGGGGTGCAGATTTACAGAGAAGCAAGATTTGTATTTAACTCATGTCCTGTCTACAGGGAACCTCATTTAGTCCTGTGACTAGCATCCTCTGCTTGTCTACCTCAAATACCTTGAAGCCAGCCAGCTGCTAAGGACCTGATCAAACCCACCAAACTCAACAAGAAGCCTCCCGTTGTTTCAACAAGGGTTTAGGATTAGTAGGATTCCTACCTGATCTGTGGCCTTCTCCTGGGAGAGCAGAAATACAACCGAGTGAGTAATGATGGTATTGATGCCGAAAAACAAGTTGACGCAGACATAAACGATGAAGGCCATTCCTGTTTCTTTGAAAAACCCAGCCAGCAGGTACATCCATGAAAACGTTGCATATCTATAAATTGCCAGCAGTGCAGAGAATACTACAGTGACTCAAAGTGTGTCTGAAAACAAACAGCTAAAGACCTCAGACAACATAAGAGTTCTGGTTTGGTGTGTGACTAGATTTCCATATTACAGGAGCTTAAAGAAGAAAAAACAGCTTTGTATCTGTTAGAATTTGGAGAAAAAGTTTGTCATACATACTTTGAACACAGAGCCCCATCTGAAAGCAGACAGACTGGGCCTGGAAGATTCAAAGCCAGGGAGGCAGTTTTGCTAAATTTTCCTTAATTTTGCTATTGTGGGTTTTTTTCCCCTCTCTGATTTTGAAACGCTTCTATATCTTGAACTTTGCAATAGTTCAGTAAGCATCTGCTTACAGCTTGGGCTGTCACTGTGACCTTGAATATTTCATACCCTCACATAGAGTTTGCTTTGAATAAAGCAAGCATGACAACAGTAGTTTAGCTCACTGCTCCTGGAAGGAGCAACTAGTCACCATTTGTAAAGTGCACGTTGAAAAAAAAAAGCCCATGTATTCCTCCCTTGGATCCTAAATTGCAGCATCCTGCAATATCCAGTTCCTCACTCCATGCAATGGTATTTAAATAACAAAGCTCCACACTTACTTACCCAAACAGTAGCAGCAGAAGAAATACTGCCAGTAAGTTATTGTTGTTGCAGAAAGCTGGTATCTGGAAGGATGAAATAACTCCTATTGAGAGTCCAATAGGGACCATAAAAAGTACCTGAAAAACAATATTAAAAAGATGTTATTAGGATGATAATTCTTAAAACATTTTCCTAAAATTACGCAGAAGCAACAACGCCAGGTCTGAACTTGGTCGCACTAAGGGAAACCAAATACAGGTGGGGTCTCCGTCAGGACTTTTGGGAGTCCTGCAAATGAATTCCCACAAAGCCGCTTTGAATAGGCTAAGCCTCAACATTCAGGACTGCGGGCAGAAAGCGCCTTAAAAAAAAAAGGTTGTGAATGAAGAATACCCCTTTGGGTTTTCTGTTAGCCTTGCAGTCAGACCACTTCACTGTGCCCTGTAAATCTAGTCTTTATAATGTCGAGTCAAGCCAGGGCCCTACCAAATGTCTGCCTCGAGCGGTTCCCCTCTTCCGCAGCTCCGGGATTTAACAGAATTTATGGGCAGGAATTCACTGAGAAATATCAAGTTGCCGAGAGCGCTGGATTAGTTTCAGCCCGCTGAATACTGGTTGTGGCAAGGACTCTGGGGATTTTTCCACAGGCTGATTTACAAATACGCAGTGCTGGAGCGAGGGGAAGCACAGACCTGCCCCATCCTCGCCCCTGCGCTGCAGCTCAGGGCTGCTCTGCTGAGCCAGACTGCACCGCGTTGCCTTCAGACCCCCTTCAAGGCCCTTGTGCAAGGCAGGGGATCACGCTGGCCCCTATCAGCAGGCAGTTTAGGCTATTTAGTTATTAGGACCGCCGGGTAAGCGTGCGTCAGTGTTAGCAAAACACCTAGAAGCTGAGGTGCTCCGCAGAAAGAGTCAAGGCTCACATGCCCCAAGGGATTTCAGCCCTTGGCCCTCACTGCATCAAAGGGGGCCGGCCGCCCAAATGCCCTTGAAGATTTCGTATTTTCAGGAACTGATGATCTCACTGGGATTTTGGGCACTGGCAGAACTGCATCAATAGAAATTTGTCGGCTACGTAGAGCTCATCACCATTACAGCATAGCTGGCAATGCCAAAGCTCGCAAGCAGAGATAGCCTGCACTTGCAGATCTCTAACTATGTGAGGGTGTGACACCGTGCACTGAAGGTAATTCATAAGACACAAAGCACTTTAGTCTACAGACACTGTGCATATTTATCCTCGTAGCCCAGCGATGCTTTCCAGCAGTGCTATTAACCCTCTTTACCATGAGGAAACTTAACTTCAGGGAGAACAAGGGCATGCCTACGCCACGTAATGCAGCGCAGTGCTGGGGAGCTCAACTATCTATAGGAACAAGGTGGTAAATCTATGCAGCGCAGTGCAGCACTGTGCAAAGGAACTTGCTCATAGGCACGCAGCTGCATTAGCAGCTTTCCGTGGCTTAAAAACCTCTATAATATATAAACTTAAAGAGAGCATTCATCCCAGCAATGGATTTTTGCCCAACAGGGGACTGTCGGCTGTGAGATGTCTGCTAATGTCACAGCCTGTACTCCAAAACGGCTGTAGCCTCAAGCCCCAAAGCCTCACCCCAGATGCGTACAGCCCGCGTGACAACTAATCTAGCCCTGCAAGCTAACAGAAAAGCAGCTTGCTGCTTGCATGTTAAAATGGAAATCAAGCTCCGGCCTGTTCTGCGTTGCTCTCGTATAAATGCGCTGAGTGTTTTGCATACACTCGAGAGAGAAGGAATGCCTTCGCTTAGCAAAATCCAGTGTTGCGGTTCACATTTAATAGTCTTCCATGCCTTGGAGAACAATTACTGCATAACATTCTTGGTAGTAATAATATTAAGAAGTCTTGGCAACCAACTTTAAATAAAGAACTTTTTTCTTCCCCCTGCTGTGTAATGCTGCTCTCGGTGCATTTAAGAACGTGAATTATTTACCAGATCATAAACGAAGTTAGTCACCCAATAGCTCGTCATCCCCATGCCTGAAATATGCTGCAGTTGTTTGGCTTTGGTTTGATGTTCTTTTACCACGTAGAGCACAAAGCTTGCCGTTGTGATAGAGTAGCCAACCAAAACAGACATGGAAACTATGATGTCAAGTAAGCTGTTGAGCCTGGGGAGAAAGTGGAGAAAGACGTAAATGGTGAGTCAAAGCGGCAGATTTCCCTCATTGCAGAGACATTGTTCAGAGCTCGGAAGCAAAGAGGTCCTGATTCTGTGCCAGAAGCTTTTGCTGATGGTAATTACGCCAAGGAAAAAGGACTCACGGCACTGAGTCGTAACACTGTACCATAGCATTGATTGGAAAGGCCAAAAGGGAAATTATGTAATTACTATTATTGTGCCAAAGCGCAAAAATGTGTGATGCTGTAACTATGGCCTCCAAATCTATGTGGGATTCCGCGAAGAAACCCCAACAGGAATCTGCAGCTCTGTGGCAAGCAGGATGCTATTCACATGTAGAGGGAATGAAGACAAGGAAGAGAGCGGTTTCATCAGTTAGCGGAAGATACTCAGTAATTTAGGCTGCTTTATGGTTTCCAAGAAGCTGGTTTGCTCCTTTTAAATCTAAACAGTTCAGGCATCAGCCAAATGAATCTTCTTACATTACTTGTTCTTGACTCTGTCCTCCGGGATATGGGTGAGCTGATAAGAAAATACCTACAAAAACAAAAAGAAAAGACATTGAAAATATGGTAACTTAAAGCTTTCTTCACCAGTTCCTGAGACTGACTGTAAAAACCGAGCAGAGAAGAAAAGCAGATCAAAAGCTGGTTTTTGCTCTGTCATCTCGGAGTGATCTTGGGCAGAATTTTGAGCATCCTCTTTTTTTTTCCTGTGACTTCACTTTGATGCACAGCAGATCTGAAATACAAACCCTAAGCCTTGTTTCTTCATCTGTCTGGCTGACAGTATCATTCACTTCAGTGAGAGCACTCCCACACCTCAAAATTAGGCACACGCCTGTGGGTCCATGTATTTTAGGTTGGATTCCTCAACACGGACACATTCAAAACCGGTGAATATGTTTTATTTTAAAAGTTGCTGCTTGATGATCTCACTGCATTTCATTTGTTCTTTTATCACCAGAAACAAATCATTCCCTCTTGGCTTTCTCTACAACTATTATCTTCTTACAATATATGTCTTTCTCAATACAGGCATATGTTGAGAAGCTAGCATAAACCCAAGTAAGCTGCACAGACTTTTGTTCCCAGTTTGGCAATGGGTTAATTCTGAACTATTCTGTCTTATATGGCTAGAAGAAAAAAAGAGTATTTTGTCCAAAGGAACTAGCAAAAATCTAGCTACTGCGTTGGTAAGCCCTGTGTGATGTTTTCCAAAAAAGATCCCTTAAAAATGGGTTTGTATCAGGCACAAGCTGCGAGAGAGAAATTTTCTGCTCATGTGCATTACGTTCAGAAGATTTGGTTTAAGTACTTCTTTACCAAGGAGAACACCTAGCCCAAAATATACTACTATTGTTCATCACAGCACGTTTGCTGTTTGGAGGCAATTTGTACCTATAAACCCAGAGTTTTCTAACAAAAGGAGGAACCTGGGGGGCTCTGGTGGGCCAGTTCCAACCGCTGGTGATGGTCTCTGCCTTGGTCCCACCAAGACAACAGTCCAGTCTCTAAAGCACCTGAGAAAGGGTTTAGGCTAAGATTTTTATGTGCCTAAAACCTGAGGTTCTCAATCCGTATTTAGGCACCTAAGTAAACGCCTCAGTTCTCAGGGAGTGCTGGGGGACCTCCAGCTGCTATTAAATCCAGAGAGATTTGCTAGAAACATGCCACCTCTGAAATTTAAGCTCCTTAGAGCCAGGTGCCCGACTTTCAGCAGTTATACGAGGAAGAACTATTCTGGGCTCTCTTCCCTAAGAATGAGCACTCTGACATGGGGACCAGAAAGGAGCAGATTGTGAATTTAGCTGACCAAATGCCATACTGAGCAAATAAATGTGAAAGGGAATATTTCATAGGAAATTCATTTTGGAGGGCGGGGGGAAACCCTCAGTCTTGCCATCAGTGAGAGAAATGGAATTAAAATCTTGGGCTGCTGATAAAGCCACACAAACAGCCAGGCAATGTTTCCCATCTCTAAAAAAGAGAGAGAGAGAAAGAAAGATACCGTCTGTCTAATCTGTTAATACTTCACTATAAAGCCATTTTCCTTTACTGAAGCTTAGGCTAGAAGTCAAAATTTCCATTTCAATGCTTTCTCTTTTTTGTTGGTTGGGATTGAGAGAAGAGAAAGCACAATATACATAAGTCAAAAGCTATTATGACTTGCTTAGTGACAGGGTAAAAAGCTTTTTATGTATTTTTTTAAAATATACGCAGTCTAAGTCAAACCTCTAAAGCAGGACTGGCACCTCTTTCAAACTGCTGAAATGACAACACACTTTTATCTGGCCATTTCAATGGTTCTTAAACTGTCATTTATTTGGCACAACAACAAATAGATTTAGCTGTCAGGAACATACCACGAAGAACGTCTGTTCAATTGTATTTCAAACAGGATTTACACTACCCCAGGGGAGCTATCCTCGTCCATTCATTTTATTTCCCCCATTCTATGGCTTGGATCATTAGTGAGAAGCGGAGAATTATCTGTCTGGTCATTTACTACTAAGTATTTCTTTCCAAAAACGCATAAGCAGCGGGACAGATGCAATAAAAACTGCGGCTATTCTTTCCCACTGAAAATTGTCATTTTGCTGGTATAAAACTTTCCCTGAGAAAACTTTCTGACTGTTCACACGAGCTTCCTGCCTTTGCTCTCACTACAGCATGTGTTGGGAATACAGAGACAGGGCAGAAAGCTTCACTGCTTAATAATTCAGCTGCTCTGGGATGTTCCTGCCGCTGGAAGCGCCTGGCTCAGGTCTCCTCTCTCCGCACCCGGGCAGGGGCTGCAGCTTTGTGATACGCTCTTGCAGTGCACACCAAAGAGCTTGAACTTTCTGACCTGGAAGGCACGCTGCAAATGTCAAAGGCACCAGCCAGTGGGTATTTTAGGATGGCGTCAGGGACGAGGCACTGGTTTGGCTTGTTGGGAGGGGAGTTTCAGCGCTTCGGTATGTGGAGGTGGGAAGAGACATATGCTGTTTTGACTTGTAATCAGCCTTCTGCTCTTTCTTTAATTCATGGCATGACACTCAAAGCTTCAGCCAAGAAGCCTTTTCCATTATAGTTCAATTCAGACACATCAGTGAGGAACAGTCTTATGAACAAAGAGACGCTGTCACCTATTTCACCGTCGCCTGGAACGGCAGGCCTCTGAGTTGAGGGGGGCTAGGCATGACCAGGACATGGCTGGAAGGGCACCATTCGTCAAAGAAAAATCAATCGGTAGGGCACTTCTGCACACAACTGCTACTCTTGTCAGTTCCCATAAATCTCTGTATACAATTTCTCAAAATGGCATCAATATAAATCTCTCTTCTGCCTGCACCCGCTCCATCTCTAGAGACGGGCATACATACACACACATATTTGTGCCCGTCCTGCCCCCTTAATGTAGGTGAAAACACAAATGGTAAGATAGGATGCCCTGGTTTATCAGCAGGATTTTGGGTTTGTGTTGTATCACCAAGGAGAAGCTATGAGAACCAATAACCCCAAATGGGCTACTAACACTCCTTGGAATCTGTGTGTGTCATGTGTCAGAGGAAAAATATAGCTGAAAATTATGTTTCTCACTTAATCTCACTCTCACTCTCATTCAAACAGAAACATGCACATACTCACACATCCTGAGCTGCTCTCAGCAGAAGGGTGACATATTAAAATTTACTAACTAAAACCACCCCCGGAGATGACCTAAAGTAGCTTTTCTATGCATAACTAATGGGCACCTATCAAGAGACAGCTATTTCAGTACCATGATGAGAGGCAATACATCAAATAACAACCACTGGCATTTTTTGGATGAAGTGTTTTATGTACGAGCTGGGGTCTTCCCTGTCTAGCTCTCCTGAATCTTTGATTAGATAAATATGTGATTTACTCATGTTTTTCAATTCCTTTTTTAAAGGAATTGCGTAATTGGGAATAAAGAAATTATCTCACTGAAGTGAAGGTAAGTGTTGTCATAGATTTCAACAGAAACAGGATATTCTTCCCAAAGGGGAGAAATTATCTGCTCACGTAAAGGGACACTTACCATATCTGGAAGTGTCATTTTTTGGCAAGTTGGCTCGAAGAATGAAGTTGTTCAAGCTGTTGAGATAGGCTGGAAGGCTGTGATAACCTTCGGGATTATACCACACCTGCACACAATTGAGAAATTGAAACAATTTGGGAGAGAAATTGTTACTGATAACATTCTGGTTTGTTCTGCTTGCACAAATGAATCATTCCATGGTTGTTATCTAAAGTCATAAGCTCTACAAGTTAAAAAGTCCAATGATTAAACCACATCAAGTACCAAATGAGTATAAAAGCACATTTCACTTTCAGCACAAGCAGTCCCATCAACTTCATTTGCCTTCTAGGAGAGAAGAAAAAAGCACTAGCTGGATATATGACATAAAGCATACAGACACTTGTCGTCTTCTCTGTAATAAGTTACTCAGATCTGATGAACATCAGTGGGGAGACTTCCCAAAGAAGACTAAGCAGTCCAATGTCTAACAGCGCTTGAAAGCCAGGGGAAAAAAGGTTGCTTTAGGGCAGAAAATAGCCAGTCGTCACCTTCTCATTCAGCAACAGCCCTTCCCTCCCCATGATAACTTTTCTTACCTATACCACAATAAACCCTGAGGACAAAAATCAGATCACAGGACATGGACTTTGGGGGGTTTTACCACCACCTACTTCAGGCACAACCCACAGGAGCCAGCTTAGAGGCGTAAGTTACCTACCAAAGGACAAAGAGCTTAAGCTATTAAGGTTAGAGGCTTAAACACAGCCCACAGCATCCACCTTCGCATACGCCCCAAGTCCTGCCTGCTCAGTGATTTCATTCTCCTTGCCCTAGCAGAGCAATACTAGAGTCTGCCCTGCTTCCAACACTGTCAAGGTTTCCAGGTATTAAATCTGACCCGTGATAAGCAAATAGTAATGCTTTCAGATCTAAGATTGGATGGGTGAAAACATCTGCAAATTCATTACATGAACCCTGAGTGTTAGTGCAACAATAAACCCTGTGATTCCCTTGTATTGGAGCCACCTCTGAAAATAACACTGCTCTTGCAGGAACACTCTCCTGGTAGCTAGGTTTTACAATGAGATCACAGGATCTTGTCAACTCTCTTGCATTTCCCTGCTACCTCAGATTTCAGCCTTGGTGCTTTTCATGCTGATGCGTTACAACATTTTCACTGAGCAGAAACAGAGAAATGGGTATATTGGAATGCACCAGCCAGCCCTAGTTAAGATACGTACAGTCTCTCATGAGATAAAGGTGCTACTAATTGATCTTTTCATCTCTGTATAATAAAATTATGACAGCATAAAAATTGTCTCCTGCGAGCAAGAGATGTCAGACCAATAAAGAAGAATGGGGAGAGAAAAGGAAGTGAACTGCAAGTCACCTCTCCCATGCCAAGCTGCAGATTCCAGAGGGTTTAGCTTTATTTTCTGAAATAGCCTTGAACTCAATGTCACTTCTCCTGGTTCCCAAGCTTCCCATGCTAGGACAAGCAGCTGGAGGTTAGTTACCTTAGTCAACGTTCTGTTGGGGGGCACTGGCCTGATATCGAACTGGAGATCTGTTGTCAAAGGCAGCCCGAAGCTCCAGCCACCATACCTGAGCGAAAACCAGAGGGAGATGCATTGCTACCCTTAATTAAAAGCTTTAATATCACGTTAGCATGCCACTGTCACCCCAGTTAATTCTAGCTTGACTTATAAGAACTTATCCCAGCATGTAGTGTGCTGCCAAGCCAACGCTGCTGCAGGAGCCCTTACTGAGGGGGAAAAAAGGGAAACAAACTTGGCAGCACTGTCACAAAACTGCACTGAAAACCTCCATCTGAGAAACGTTTTGGAGCTGTATGGACTCCTAACCCACATGCCTACCACCTTGGAATAAGATGACAGCTTCTTAACCAGATGAAGAGCTCAGTTTAAATCAATGGCAGATGAACATATTCCTTGACAACCCTAATGGCAGGCTATTTTTGCCCCAAGACATGCTGCGCGGCTGTGTTGCAGAGTCCAGACACACTAATAGTTCCAACAGCCCCATGGTGCAAGAAAATGTTCAGCCTCTGATTTCACTGGAATGGATGCACTTGTTTAGGTGAAGCACACACTGAGACTCTTCAGAGATTCAAACTTGGAGGAAAGTCTCTCCCCAGGGTTTACTTCGTGACAGGCTGTGTCAGATTTTCCTCTTTTTAAGCATTTCTGAGCCAGACAAAGGCTCATCTGTGGATCCAGCCATCAACCTATCAGGTGATTGACAGTTATCCCCAGGCTATCTCTGCTACGATCAAGCAGAGCACTTGCACAACCTTTAACCCTGTGATTGCGGGATGTTCTACCTCCTTTCACCAGATCCACAGAGATCAGGAGCAGCGAGGCCCTTCTAAATCCCTACTGCACTGTCACCTCTTCGGGCACAGTGGATATAATATGTACCAGAGGCTGCTCCCAGTACAAGTCAGAGGAGAAGGACTGGAGATTTATGCTGTACCGTTTTTGCAGGAAGTCTTTGGTAGTTGCCAGAATGTAGGTCTCCACGTCATGCCCTGTAAGGTTGTAAAGTGTCCGCGTAGAGAAGGTCCTTCTGTGAGGAGGGGTGTAGTTCGTCTGCGGACACGTCTGAGTGGAGACAAATGAACAAAAGTGTTAGTGTCTGTGTTTTAACCAAAAACTAGCGTCTCGGGACAAGATTGAGAGCAGGCAATGCAACATTCTAGTCCTCGCACCAATTCCTCCAGAAGCTGGTGATTCACAAAGACACACAGCATACATCCCTGCATGCCGCCCTGAACGTATTTAGCGAGGTGCTTCAAAACAACCGTTGCTTAAATCTACGCTTCAGTTCTAGTGACATCAGTGACCTTGAAACGTGCTTCATGCTACGCAGGGATATTTTTCCTGAATTAAGGCTGATCCTACTTAGCAGAGCATCAGAGTGACTGCACAGACAACAGCAGAGGGCAAAACAACTCATGGAGCAGAAAACTCCGTGGTGGCCTCAAACTCTCATCTTGCATTTCACAGCAGCTACAGTCTAGGTTTTTGCTTTACTGTCAGTCATTGAGAATATCTTCCAGAGCTTCAGAGAAATCTTGGATTAGTCCTGAATATATAATTTAACATGCTGAGGGTCAAAGTCACATCGACTGTTTTGTAAGGTTGAAATGTCCTGCTAGACAGGATACTGGCTGCTGCTTTCAGCTCATCCATAACAAAAACTCTGGCCTCCCCCATTGGGTATCTGTTCACAACTTTGCATCAGAATACACAAAATAGCTTCCTTCATGCTGAGGAACACCTGCCTGTGCCTGCGAGAGGTGAGAATCAGCTTTGAACATCATCTTGACTTACCGGAGAAATGATGCCAATACTTTTAATGATGTGAAATTAAGTGTATGTCCAGAAAACTGCATTTATTTATTCTGCATGCAGAATAGCTGAATTTTAAGGAATGACTAGGAACATTCAACTAAGTACATGCTTTATCTTACAAATGGCATCACGCTGCGTCTTCAGTCTGATTTCCTATCGGAAAAAGGCTGAAGACAGGTGAACAGCACTAGAGGGAAGAGAGGTTAACTTCAAACTGGACTGTAAAATTGTAACATCCTTGGGACAGAATCTGCCTTTTCCCCATGTGCACGTAAAAACACTAGGCCCAGCAGCGCCCATATCTGGTTCTGTATGTACCACCATAATGCAAATAACTAATATTATTAATCATCGCTATTTATAATATGGAGCAGAGTAAAAGCAGATGGATCTATACTTTGCATAAAGTTAAATTCTGAAGAGCAAAGAGCAATAATAGCTGTGCTTTCATATAATGACAGTGCTTGTATAAAACGCAATTTTCCTCTTGAATACAATGCAATTTTCCTCTTGAATACATGTTCACCTCTGCTAAATGGGACAATCATACAACATTCAAAAACACCGTTAAACCTTTTCCCACCATGGGGAAGAAGGCAGATATATTAGCATGTGAATCTTCTGAGGATGCTGCTTCCTTTCCTGACCCAAAACTGGTACAGACAGTGGCTATCCAGTGTAGAAAAATCAACAAGGCCAAAAAGGGACAGGAGGAATCCGAACACTGAGATCCCCTTAGCATCATGCCTGCCCACAAAACCACTCCCAACCTACAAGGCCCTCCCAAATATCCCCCCGAATCCCCTCTCTTTTGGATTTATTCCAATTACCTGGATGCCATCTGTGCAGTTGCAGGCAGAATACTTAGTTCTCTGGTTTCCACTGATAATCCACTGGCCAAGCATGTCCTCCTTTAAACACTGCCTGAAAATGAACACATTTTCCTCTGAGGTTCTCTATACTCAGGTGTGCAAACGAAGCTAATTGCTGTCATGTTTAATGACAGCAAGGATGGCAGCAAGCAGCTTCAGCAGAAAAGCAGACCTTCTTGTCAGCTCTGGGTGCTTCAGGGAATACCCGTCCTCCCGCTGCCTTTGGTGCCTCTCGGCACTGCCCTCTCAGCGCCCGGAGTCATTCAGCTGATTAGAAGGACTCCAGACACCACTTCGTTCCCACAGCAGGCAGCGTAAGGAATTAGCACACGAAGGCCAAACTCATCTCACAGTGCTGAAATAAGGGGCGTTGTCCTTGCAGTGACCGGGGAGTCCTGCGATGGACTGTATAGACTACACAGTCACTGTAAATACTCAGTATAAATATTTGCCTGCAGATATGTGGCACGCATGAGCGTGCAAATCTGCCCAGGGTTTTACTACCAATTCCTTGAAAATTTGTCTGCAGAGCCCGAAACAAACCAGCCCTCACGGCACAGCTTTTAGATACAGATAACAGCTATGTTGAGAACTTTCTGGGTGGGCTCAGTGTTATAATTGGGATTACTGGGGAGGCAAGGACTACTTCCCAGATACGAGAAAGGCTTGCTCTCGTCCTGGCGTCCTGCCACCAACAAAGCTGCTCTCTTACTACTGATAGTAATAACAGAGTCCACTTGTGGTGAATACTTCTTGAAGCAAGCAAAGAACACCAGTGTTGAGGTTCTGGGACTGTGTGGAAGTCCCAGTCTCAGCCTTAAAGCACAGTATAGTTTCCTGTCTTCAAGAATATCTACGGTTCCATGCTGGCGGAGGCAAGTGTTTGCTCCAAGCGGCATGGGAGCCACGTAGGCTCTCGGCAGGGCTGAGGTCTGCTTCACACCAATCATGACTACACGGCTCCCCGTTCAGAAATGACTCGCATCCTGCCAGCTCAAATCTGTGAGCAGCGCGAGCTTGCGCCTGCCTGCAAAAGGCCAGTTAGGCATCTCCTAATGAGCTGAAAGAGCCTGCAAGTCAATCAGAAGAGAGGCAGGAGATGGGGGTTTTTTTGCCTCTGCACGTGGCACCAATGTATGAAAATTCTGCAGATGATCAGAGATGGTTATTAAGGTCTAATGGCTAATAGTGTTATGTCAATTCTCTTGCAGATTTGGAATTTAAATGGAAGAAAACCAAGAACTACTTACGAATTGCTTTCATTCATGCATGTGTTATCCGTTCCAGGGAAAGCAAGCATCGAAGCGACTAAAGCATCTGTGGTTTCATTAAAATTCCTAAGATTTAACAAATTAAAAAAAAAAGGAAAAAAGAAAAATGTTCAACATACTTCCACTACCACTGAGCAGAGGAAAACTGTGTCTGAGTGAAACAGGATTTATTTAAAGATGCTAAATAAATTGTTATTTGTGGGGCTAGCCCTGCAACCACGTAAGGACATGAGGGCAGTCACACAGGTTTAAAAGGACTGCTCATTGCTTAGAGCTGCACAACTACTCCAGTAATTTGCTGCCTCTACACCTAAGCAAGGTACTGATGAACTTTTGGACAACCAAGATTCTGTTTCCAGGGAAAACGCATCTACTGCAATTTTCAGGCACTACTCCCAGTCTTGTCTCAATCAGGTCTTTCATTTGTGAAGTCCGTTTGGTTTTGGTCATTCATGAAGATGTTTCTTGCTTCTGACCCAGCTTTCTAGCAAGGATCCGTCAGGAGAAGCAGAGAACATTAGGAACAGGGGACTCAGACATGCAGTTCTGGCTCATTCCCTCATCTAGCAGTACTGAAGTGGAAAGGCATGAGCAGTCCTGGGAAAGAACACTTATGAGCAGACGTGCTTGCTTTAGAGCTGAATTTTATATTTCTGACTTAAAGCTGAGAACCACTGGAGAAAGACAGCAGTTCACATCACAAAATCAGAATGATACAAATTATAATCATTTTGGTAATAGGATTTTTAAGCACAATTACACAATTCAGTAGTGACATCTTAATCACACTGAAAACATGCATGCCCTACAAATGACTGCGTGCCTCAAACTAGCGGGGCCTGGGCAGGAGAGCATGTCCTGTACTGACAGAGAGGAGGGCAACGCAGACAGTTCACAAGATGGATAGAATTGGATCCCAGAGCTGTAATTTTGGAGACAACTGATGCGGGGGCCTCCATTTCACATTGGGGGAAGAGTATATATATTAAGAAAATCTCCTTGGGGCAGTACGGCTGTCACAGGGCCGGAGGACTCCAATGACAAACACAAAGAATATTCCTCACGTTTCACAGTTAATTCCAACGGAGAGGCTGCTGTTCTGATTGCTGGTCTGAGCCAAGTCATCTCCCCCAGAGACCCCTTAGGAACAGGATTTCTACGTGTTATCTGTGTAACAGCTACACAGATAGCACAGCTACAAGTTATCTGCGTAACGCTTTTCCACTGGGTCTGTTTAGAAACAATCCTGATGGTAAAATTGGCTCTTTATAAGGAAATGGGTTTAAGGATGACAAAGAACCCCACTCACCCAAAGAAGTCTGCCTGGTCGGATGAGCCGTACAGAGAAGGGGAAAGAATCAGTTCGGGATATTCCGTCTCCTTAGTTCTCAGCGTCCCAAGACCCATTGCAGCCATCACAAAGAGGACTGGGAGGATGACCTGAGCAATGAAGCCTCTGACATCCCGCCGGGTATGGTGGAATCTCTTAATGAACAAAGCTGATGTCTTCTTAAGTAGCAATGGCAAACCCTGCAGACTTTTTGATCTAATCAGGAGCTGATCTGGGTGCAACAGAAGAACACATTTTGTCATGGATCAGTGTTTGTGAAATGCAGGGAACTGATGGTTATAGTACCCTGGGAGTATGTTTAGCTTCCTGCGCTCCTTTACAGATGGCAAATCAAAAGTACTAAGTTGGAAGATACAGCAAGGGCCAGGCTTGGGATAGGACTCAGATTTTGGCTCTTGAGCCATAAGCTCATGTAACACCAGGTTTTTTGTTTAATTTCAAATGCGTACATGTAGTGAATTCATTTTGAGATCCTGCAAGAGGAACACAGATTTCCAGATGCAACAAGTTATCTACACGCTACCTACCCAGCTGCAGCTTTGAGGGGAAATGTATTATCCTTTTATATTTGCAAAGTTTTCATAATTTAGAAACCAGGTCCTCAGACAAATCAATAAGAGAATTAACCCTTAAATAAGAACACAAGGCACATAAACCACTTGATCTTTTGCATGGATAGGGTTGTGGTGTACTACAAGCAGAGCCAAATCCTGTGCAACCTACTCCTCTTTATGAAATATTAACCTATATAATACAACATGGAGCAAATCCTTTTCAGTGCTCTCATTAGGGGTGACACAAAACACTTCTCTATGCATATGAGCTACTGTTTACAGTAACATTTACAGTGCAGGTCAGCTTTGAGAAGCAAGTATGAAAATACCTCTCCCTTGTCCCTGGGATGTCTCCCTAACTATAAATGGTATGTTTATAAGTAGAAAAAATGTTTCTACTCTGAGACAGCATTTCAACCAGGTATTTGCTCATTTTTTGGCCATGCCACCTTTTGCAGCTCTTAAACCCTCAGAGATACTCGTGTAGCTTAATTCTCTTCTGAGTGTTGAATTTCTCCCACTGTGTGGCCCTTTGAGCTGTTTTACCATACTGCACGGGCTGGGACACAACAAAAAGCAGCAAGGAGGATCAGAGCTGTGCTGCTTTTGCAACAGGCTAAGGGGTTTCCACAAAGTTTCTCTCCAATTCTACTAGTTATGTAGAAATAATCCTCTACATCAATTACAGCAATTACTTTCGGAGGTATACATTTGCTCTTTCACCCACACACTGTATGTGATTTGATTAAAATCTGGATCAATTTTAAGACAGGCAGATGCAAACGAAACCCCTGTGTAATTCTGTGATTCAGACTATTCCAAACCAGGGGATCTAAACAACTGTTGAGTGCTGTACTTCTAGTGATTTATTGGTTTTATGATTCCTGGTTGGGTGAAATTTGGTTTTCAACAAAGAAAGAAGACGGGGAGCTCAAATCTGTCCATCTGTCACCATTTGCACCTGCGACACATCTGGAACAAAACCTGGATGTAATTTAGTACCATCTCTTTCTGTGAAGGTATCCGTGCTCACAGACATTTCATCACTGCCAATTTGACCACTAGCTCCAGGCAGCTGCTGGGGCAGTTCAGCATCTTCTTGCTGGTCCTTCCCTAGCTCTTTCGTCAGGTTGAGAAACACCTATGGAGCAAGAAAATATGAAGGAAGATTGGTCCAAACGACTCAATTTACCAAAACAATAATCAGAATCCACTCTCCTACTTTGTAGCTGTAGTTGGTGCAGCAATTGTGAATTACAATCCTTTTTCTGTTCCCTTTATGCTCTGTGAGAGAAATTAACTTTATGTCATTATAAAATTGTTGTTGTCCAGCTCCTTGTCACCTCCTGTCTCTCTGCTGCTGCAGCAGTGGAAACTTAAGCCTTTGCAGCTGCCCCATGGACTTACCTTGTCCTAATACCACCTGTTACACAACCAATGAGTAGGTGTAAACTAAGCAGCATTTCAGCTCAGCCCTAATAACTCTACTCCCTCTGCACTCACACAGTGAGCAGCGCACAGGCAGCTCTCCCTGCATGACACCAGTGAAGAAACAAGGAGGGCTGCTTTCCTGGGATATTTTTCCCTCTACAAACCCAGCTGCTTCCATGCTGGGATCGTGCACGATCACGGCACTGAGTTGCATGTGGTACTTGCTGTATAACTCATTCTTCTGCCTTAGGAAAACACCTTAAAAGCAAGAATTTCAGAGCAGAAAGGTAATAGTCTCCCTCCCTCCTTTCTGCAAGACAAAGGTCATCACTGCTTATCGTTTAAAGTTACTTTTTTTTTTTCTGATGCAACTAAATGTTTGTGTTTATTTGACCAGAGATTTCCGATGGGCAGAAAGGTGCCTGTGTCACTCTGAGATACACCAGGTAACTCACTTGTAGAGCACCCACGCTGACGTTTATCTCCCTGCTAACTCCCTCCCTGCTGACTGCAGCTGTACACAAACCCAGATTTGTGGAGACCAGGAGAATAGTTCAAAGAGAAACACGTCATTGCCCTCTCTCCTTAGTCTAACTCCAGCACCTCATTTTAAGGGTAAAATGCCAAAAAGCTGTTAGCAAGGTGAGACAGTGGTACACTTTGTGCATTAGTATATGTATAGATTTATGAATATATCTATGCACTCGTGTGTAGATATATTCATAAATATCATAAGTGTAGCACAGTGAACAACCAAACCACTTCTTCCCCTGGCCTGCAACTCTCACATCCAAAACATGCCACCGTCTTAGCGCAGAAAGCAGAGCTACACAGCGCTGCGAAGTTAATCTCCATAACATTTCATCAAATCGAGCGGATCCTGAGCTCATACCTCTTCCACGGTTGTGTTTGAAATCCCGTAGCAGCCAAGGTGGAGATCGCTCAAGCTGGTATCGAGGGCTCTGAGAAGTGCCTGGTAGGCCCCTGAGACTGTGGATTTGAAGGGGGGAAGCACGTACACCAGCTCTCCACCGATATCCTCCTTGAGATAAGCCTCTGGGAGATGGGACTGGATCAAGGAGGTCACTGCCGTGGTGTCACACTCCTCTATCATGTTCTGAAAAAGGAGAAAAACACTCTGTGGTCACTGAGAGAGCTGCGAGGTCAAACTTCCTCCCACAGGATTTAGCCCAAATATTATCCCCGAGTGCAATGGGTAGGTCATCTCAGTCCAGGTATGCAACATTTGAAGTTCAGTATCAAAAGGAGATGAAAGTGGGTTTCTGGCCCTTGAAGAGGGAGTTGTGGCACGGTGCCCATCTTGGTCCATCCAAGACCTCGCTGGGCTCCCTCTGTCTACAGGGATACCGGAATTGGGCAGAATCAGCCACTTTGCACTAGCTAGAGTGTTTGTAGTACAACAGAGAAAAAGTCTACCCACAAGAGAGCTGACTCCTCAACTTGGCTGCCAGCAACAATACACTCTTCTTCCCCTGAAAAACAGGGCTTGCACATGGGTCTTTTTTCATTTTCTCTATCTACACTACCAGCAGTTTGGAAGGGGGTATGATCTCTTATGGTATCTGCACGTTATTCTGTGTGCTGGGGCTACTAACAGCACTGTAATAAATGCTATCAAAAGCAGAGTTCCCCCCTCCTTGCAAGCAGAACATTTTGCCTCAGGTCAGATACTATCGATGGACTCTCCCCATCTGCTTTATTTCTCTGAACTTCAGAATCCACACTCTGCACCCGGCCTTGCCTTTAACCCTCAAGGAGACCCCGTTCTTTTTCAACAAAGCAGAGCACTGACATTCCTGGTTTCTGAGGGCCATGGAGGCTGGTCCGGTGGCCCCACTGGAGAGCCTCCCTCTTCGAGGGAAGTGGGGGGCCACACGCTCTCTTAGCAACTTTCAACAATATGCACCTCAGCAGTTCTTTTATACGTCCACCATCCTTGGATCTGTCCCTCAGCCCCTGCCGATACAGCTGTAAGCACCTGCATCCCTGAAGAAGTCTTGATGGCCCCCCTCAGAGACAAAGCTGCTAGAGCTCTAGCTCAGCTTGCTACCAGGTGAATCTCTGCCTCTGCCCCCGGCAGCGCCTGCTGCGGTGACCGTGCTCATGAGACACGACAGGGAGCTAAGGCCCAGCGGGGAAGGACTGCATCGTGCACCTGGGATACAGGAGGCTCAAGCTCAGACCTCCGCCTTGTCTATTAGAGCTGCAAGGCTTTGTGTAGAGGGGCTGAAGCTGACTCCTGCGTTTTGGGGAACCCTCCATATAGGCTATCTTTCTAAGAGAAACTTATTTATAAAAAAAGCATGTGAATTCCAGCATGGGACAACTAGAGTGAGCTAGAGAGCAGAGCGCACTGTAACCCAGGTATCAAAGTAGTTGAGGCACATGAAAAAATTATCTTACTGGCGGCCGAAGGGAACAGTCCAGCATATTCTTGAACCTGTGTGGCCAAACCCAAGGGTTTCAACCCAAAACACATCCCACTTTCACCCAGGCATATAGTGGTCGCATAAAGAAGTTACTTCATGAAAGTGAAATTATACTGGTACAATCATTACACTGCAGACATCTAAGACTTCTGCAGTATGCTTCATTTCTGCGGGACACTATGTCTTGCCTCCTTCCTTCCTGTCATACGACTGACTCAGTTTCCCACCCAAGATGCTGAAAATTTAGGACCTACTGAGACACAAACCTTCTTTTTTGTGAGTGTCAGATGGTATCCATCGCCAAACGTTTCCTTGAGGTAGAATGGTGAACCACAACATTTGAGTCCTCCGTGCTCTAGGAAGGCGATTCGGTCACTCAGAACTTCTGCTTCATCCAAGTGATGTGTTGAGAGAATGATGGTTCTGCCTGGAAAACACAAAGCTGATGTCAGCCGCCACAGAATAAACACACGTGATTACATGAGACAGGTGAAAGCTATGCTGAATGAGGGGACAGTATCAGGTGAAAATCGACTGCGCTGTTTTGGAATTATTAGTGAAATTGGATGAAAGGCAGCCTTAGGGACAAGCTGAAAGTTACAGTATTGTAAATTGTGTATTATGGTAAAGTTATTTTTCAAATGACACTGTGAATTTACAAAAAACAACCAGGTTGCACCCAGAGGGCCTGAAAAATCCCAGTCTCCCGCAATTCGTTCTCTGTGGTCTCCAAAACCCACAGCTGAAAGCCACTGACATCATATTTTCAAAAGTGACACGCATCACCTTTGCCACTGGGCAGCATCTTGTCTCATCATGGTACCTTTTTTATTCTTGGAGATAATTTCCCAAATACTTCTCCGAGAGCATGGATCCACCCCTGTGGTTGGTTCATCTAGTATCACCACCCTTGATCCACCCAGGAGAGCAATAGCTATAGATAACTTCCTCTTCATCCCCCCAGACAGGGAGCCAGCTAGCTTGTGACGATGGCTGTACAGTCCAGTCTCCTTCAAAGTCCTTGAAAACAAAGAAAAAAACAACCCCCAAAGGTTGTCCTTCAGGCATCTTTTAAAAGTAGGGAATATGAAAATACCCAAAAAACCGTAACTGCAAATGAAAAACTGCTCAAGTATGGACTGCTCTACTGAATGGTCACAGTGCAGGGAGATGATTCACCCTGTAGCTCAGTCACTGGGATTTTAATTTAAAACATTTTTTAGGATGTTTTCAAAGTTTCCATCTGACAAGTCAAGGTTAAAGGCTCAACCTCATCAACTGAGAACACCAAGATCCAAACTCCCTGGGATGTTCTGCCTGCTTCACTTCTCCGCAGAACCAATAAAACCGACATCATCTTTCTGACTGGTTGATTAAATCTCTTTCTGGGGAAAACTGTAAAGCAGCAAGGACTAGACCCTTAGGCCTATAAATTAATCTCCAAAGAATTGCCACAGAAGCTTGGAAACCCCCTGGAGAAGATACGTTGTTTTCTTACAGCCACAGATATCAACACTCAATATATTCCTCTAGTCAGACCAAGGCGTTATTTGAACACTATGCAGGGTCTGCAACAGACCTCAAAGCCATTCGTTTGAGCTTTGCAGTGGAAATGGCACTACCACACAATAATTTTAACGGCCCGCTCTCCCTTCTCCAACCCTTACTATTTTTATACCTCTTCACTTCTTGGTAGAGCTCCTGTTCACTCCAGTGAGGGACTTTGATGTACCCGTAGAGTAGCAGGTGTTCCTTTGTGGTGAGGTAGTTAAAGAGCACGTTGTGTTGCATACACACCCCCATGTTCTTCCTGATAACTTCCTGGTCAGTCCTGATGTCTTTGTCATACACAAAGATAGTACCTGATGATGTAGGGAACAACCCAGTCAAAATAGATCTGAAAGGGAAAAATAAATAGAAGTTAGAAAAGGAAGAAAGCCGTATGTAATTTTTTTTCACACGGTCCTGTACATATCATTGCTTTCAAAGTTTCCTTACATCACTACCACACTTCTTCCAGCCAGGGACCACCGACCACTTCTGCTTCTGCTGTCTGTCCATGCTTTGGCAGAGCGGTGGCCAAATAACATGGAAGGACATCCTCCTACCCCTCTGCAGGAACGCGAGCGCAAGTACCAAGCTCACACACCGAACTCTGGCTACTTTTCACACGTACTTTTACCTTCTGCAGCCTTCCACTCCCTAAGCCAGACTATTGCACATCCCATACATCAATACTCATGAATGCCCTTGGCTTCCAATTTAACCGCTGGGAATTCATATAACACAATTACTCCTCATTCTCTGAGGTTTGTCTGCAGTATCCAGACAGCCTTGTATTGCTCACCACAACAGAGACTGAAAACCACATCAGAGCATGGAAACCCAACTTCACTGCCATTATTAACAAGAAATGGGGGAGGACTTCCAGACAAGACACCTCACAGTGGGCAGCACTTCCATCTAGTTCAATCAAATAATTACCTACCTAGCAATACCCGACAGACCCGAGTAAAACAACCTCTGCTCAGAATAACTACTTGCATATTATAGGTCATTTTTGGTGCTGTCCTGCAGGGACTAAAGGGAGAAGATGTGTCCCAGACTGCCCTTCATCTTCCCAGAGCTTCTCCCTCTCCTGGGACTTTTAACCACCATTAAAAAAAGAAAGAAGTAACTTGTGACCTTACTCAGGATTTGAAGTCTGCACTAAGTTTCAAGAAGCCATTATACTTTTTTGTATATCACCTTTGCCTACACTTTGCAAAGAGGATGAGATGAATTGATAATAAGCTGAGATGAAGCGCACATCTGTCTTATTGTTTTTGGCTCTTCTGAGGCTTCTATTTATCAGCTTAATGTTGCTTTCAGAGTGATGCACATATATATCAGTGGAGAAATCAAGTTCTACAGATCTGTTTTAGTGCCGTTATCTAACAACTCAAATAATAATTTATAAATGGCAAGAAGGGCTGAAAGGCCGATGTATTAACCCACTGCTGTTCCAGCCAGCCAAGACATGAGTTTGTACAGCTGAAATACACCTTTATTAAGCTTTCTTGCTAATATGACTTCAGCTTTGGTGAGTGCATAAGCTACCCACAGCTCTCAGAACAACCTCACCCCAGGCACCAAAGTGTCATGGAACAAAATGCTAGAACAGCTGCTGTGCTGTGTATTACAGGTATCCTACCAGATTAAAAAGCATGCTTCTAAGCAGAAAAGAACTTTTAATTCTAATAGATGAAGGGGCTGCTGAGGTCATCCATGAGCAAGATAGAACTACAAGAGAGATTTGGCCTAAAAAAGCATCTTATTCAGCCTCCCAACACTGCAGAGCCCCACTTGCTCTCTCATTCACCCAATCGTGCCCCACAGTATAAAAAAAAAAAACCAAACCAGCTTTAAAGGATACGCACATGGTCGTAGTTTTCCCGGCTCCATTGTGTCCCAGCAGGGAAGTGATATTCCCTTCGTAGAAGTTGAGGCTGAGGTTGTCCACTGCAGCTTTGGATCCATAAACCTTTGTTATGCCACGGAGGGAGACTCCCAAGGTGAGGTCTGTGGGCTCTGGTTCCAGGTGAGGAGGGGGGGCACCTTTGAAGGGTCAGAGGACAGTTACTGCACTGCGGCAGGTCTGTGCTACTTTATTTCACCTCAGAGATAAGAAGAAAAGATTTTTAAAAAGAAAAATACAGCAAAAGTAGGTGCCTTTCAGCTAGGAAAGTAGAGAACATTTCACAGGATCTGTATCATTTTGAGCTGTCTGGGATTTCTTCTTTTTACTTCTGCAGCTTCTAATAACTCCTGACATTAAGCATTAATCACTTTTGAAAAGGTCTCATATTTAGATGTTTCGGAGCATCTAACTTAATTTATACTAAGCAAGCACAGAAAATTAGAGGACATACAGCAAAACTACTGAGTTATTTTAGTTAGGCAGAATCAGGAAGCTTTTATGTGTGATCTCACAATATTTTACAGAGATGAACATTTATTTAAATATTTAAAGAGATGAACAAAGATGCACACATCCCTTTTGCCAAGTGGAAACCTGTATTTGCTTGCACAAAAGTGTATTTCTGCACAGAGGATTGCAGACCGAGATATATGCATCTCAGGTAACTACCCAACTACAACATACACAAATGCATGTGAAAGTCAGTACTGGATTTCCACACCAAATAGGAAGAAACAAGTACAATTTAAAAGTCAGATCTCCATTCACGTAACAGCTTCCAATTCTTCCTGTGCTACAAAATAAGGATTGATAGAGAAATGTGCTTTCTGAGTATGGTGCCCCTTTACAAATTTGGCTTCGTTTACCTAAAACATAAGTTAGTATCTCTACCCCATCTAGCATTCACATACATATCTTGTTGTTGAGGGTGGCTTCCTTCTTTAAGAACAGCTTGGTGAAGAGAAGACCTCTTCGTTTCTCATTCCAGAAGGGGAGGTAACTGTTGTATTCAACCCAGTAAGATGGAAGCAACGGGAAATACCAGGGAGCAGCCATGCCGTATCTACCTACAAGGAGAAGAGGAATCTCATCAGGTACCTCTTTCTGAGGAAGTATCACTATTGGGGTGCACTCAAAATGGCAAAAAGAAACTCCACAGAGATCTCTCCCCTCTTGATGTGCTCAGGTACTGATACTCGTTAGAGAATCTGCCTGACTGACACAATAGGAAGCATTCACTAATTTGTTATTCTGAGTAACTTCGTAGCTGGAGGGCAGGAGTTCTTTACATTTTCCTCTGGGTAGATTTCCGTATACCAGCAGACCGCTTCATTAGGTGGGGAAGAAAAGCAAAAGACAAATGTACTGGCTCTTGCCCAAGGCAGGAATTACTTTTTGAAATCAAATGATATAAGTAACACAACACAAAATCACTCAACTGACAAATGCAGGCTAACATGCTCTGTTCTCATTTTCACCCACCAGACTGCAAATACACCCTCCTGTGTCCTTGGCTTCAGCTTCTTCAGGAGACCCACCTACCCATGTGATAAGCAGAGGAGCCCTAGTTCTCCCTTGCTCTGCTCTGTCTCAGTTTCATTAACTCTCTGACATCCACAAAGCCACGATCCCTTCGATCTAGAAGGGTGTGCAGACTGTCTTACTGCCCGAACCATGGAATCAGCCAGTGTTGTATTCATTGTTTTCCAAAAGAGATGGTACAGCACCAGCCTTGATGCTTCGTATCCTTACCTGGGAAAACATTCCTTATATACCATCCCAAGATGAAGTAAATGAAAGAGTCTATCAGAATGAGCCAGCACATCCAGCCAAAGGAAGTGTTGTCTCCAATCATTGGGGACTTATACATGTTGTCCCACTGCAGACCTGCAGAAAAGAATTTAGAAATACAAACAGAATCCATATTAGTTAAATGTCACAACCATGGGAGCTCAATGCCTAGTTTTGTGTACAATAAACATACCTATGCCCTGCGCCTCGTATCGAGCAATGTATTGACTTGCATAACTGAACGCAGTTGGAGACAATAGACTCTGTGGGATAAACAAAATTGAAAGCAAAGAACTTATGAATTAATTAATCTCAAAGAAAAATCAAGCCAGTCAACAAAACAGGTTCCTCATTGGCTTGGTCCAGTAGCCAGAAACATGAGCAGGGGGTTGTTGGTTTTTTTCCAACAGTCAAAGAGCACTGCACCAGGCTTATGATGGGCAGTGCTTCTGGCTGTAATGTTGCCTTAGAGCCTGCTTGTCTTTTGCTTCCATGCCCAGGACCCAACTTCTTCCCTCATACAGGGCTTTATTTTAGGCTTTTGAAATACAGCAGTGCTTGAGAATTAGCTGCCATCTGGTTAATAATTTTACCTCTTGCATTAAGAGATGTCCTTCCCTGAATTTGGTGACTCAAAGAAAACAAATCTGTCTTCTGGAACCTAATACCTACCTATTTCTACCCTTGGTAAGAAACAAGGCTTTACATCTATTTCCATAGCTAGGAATTTGAGGTACATGAAACTAAAGGATGAGCAGAGCCAGCCCTCCTTCGCAGCCCTGCTACCTAAACTCCTTACCGAGACAGCCTTGTTTCTCCACGGTGGTTGAAAGTAACCCACTTTGCTTTGCAATTGGAAAGGGCAAAGGTCATAGCTCAAACTACTCTGGTTCAGCTGGCAGGTGGGAACTCACTAAAATGTCCAAAGTATTTTGCTTTGGACACAACTAATTCCAAGGCTCCCTCAAACAGGCCACAGCTAACTCTCTGGTCACATGTTGTTGTGCCTGTCAACAGCCACTGATGGAATTTAGAAAGGCACCCAACTCATGTATATTTGTGACACAAGCCATAATAAGAGCTGAGATTTATTGAAGGTGAGCGTCTGCTTCCACACACACGTGGTCCCTGTTGATGAAAAGCAGAACTTACCAGCACGCTTTTCACAGAGAAGCTCAAATGATTCTCAATGACGAGCAACACGATGAAGGGGAAGAAGGTGAGAATGTACACGAGACTGCCCACCAAGGCTGCTATGTTGGTGTTATTGAAGAAAACACTGATGAAGTAGCTCATGGCGATGATGGACAGGCTGTAGTCCATAAGGTACAGGAATAGGAGCGCTGTGTTTGTTTTGGGAAGGATGTCACCCACTTTTAGAACAATAATGAGGAAGGTGACAGTAATTAGAAGGAAGATGGCGCACTCTATGAACCAGGCAATGAAATGGCTGCTGGCGTTGACACCCATCATTTTCATGTACTACAGAGAAAAAGGTGAAAAAAAGAATCACAAATGACAACTGTTTGTTAAGAGATCGTTCTGCTGATACCGAACCGTTTCTTTTTTCAGTTTCTGGACAGGGTATGCAACCAAAACATGGTCCTTCAATACTCTGGCATACTGCATGTTGATAACCAGGGAGTAACGATGCACTCACACTTCCGGAATGCCCTAGCTTTGCAAAACAGTCTATTGCAAAAGAACAGCACAGAAAGGACTTGCAAGTATGAAGCGTCGCAGCCCACAAGCTCCAAAGCAACTTCTAGCCTTAGATTTGTAACTTTTCTAAAGCGTTTTGGGTTATTTTTTACAATAATGCTAATTGATCCAGTGGCTTGAGCATAAAAGCTCTTAACTATCTCTGAAACCAAACCATTTCTAACACTCTCCCAAGACAACAAATAATAGCTAAGTTACCATGGTTATAAGGAAGCAATATTAATTTATATTAGCTGATGATCAAGTCTACAAGACTTGTATAGAACTGTAAGTTTGTATTGCTAAATCCAAAGGAAACTAGAGGTGCTGGCGTCTTGTTGCAGATTACTACATGCCTAAAAAGATTACTGACATCCTGGTTCTTAGAGACAGTGTAACTGGGTTCCCTAAACTAGAGTAAGGGGCTGTCAGCTAGCCACTGGGGTGCACTCATTTTCAATCTCATCACAGTTCATAGAGTGCCCCTTCTTGAAAATGTTTTTGGTGAATCAGTATGTGTTTCCATGGTATCGGATAAAAACCAAATCCGCTCGAGCTTTTGTTGCTTGCTGAAGCTTAGTTTTACAAAAGTTCTTTGCTGCTCATCTCTGTTGATTGTGTTCACACCGAAAACCTGAGTTAATTTAATAAATTCCCTATGTCTCAATGTCATTTCTTTTCCAATAAGGCAACCTGAAGAACTTCATTTCAGAGGAGCTGATGTAATATGTAGCACCTTCTGAAATATTAAGTACAATAACTTCAAGGATAGGAAATAAGTCACTTTTCATGTCTTTGTCCCCAATAGGTATGACTCAAAGTCAATTTTTAGAGACCTTTAAATCTTCAGAAAACTTGTAATTTTGTAAGGTCCCCATGTTTCCAGTGTTCAGAACTGCAAAGCAATATTGTCCCACTTGAAGGGCAAATGCCCTGCATTTCTATGGTTTTGAGCTTGCTTACAATGTCAGAATTCAAACGCTGCAGGTCAAACAATAGGCATTTGGAATATTATTTTCCTAAATGCTTGTTTTGCTCCATTTAATATTACACACGAGACATACTACCCACTAATAAGGAAAATCTGTTTATAATTTTGCACGCCCCAGAAAGTTTCACTGTACCTCATAAAGCCTCAGATCTTTCTCTTGAACAAGTGTTTTAACAAAATCAGCTATAAACAGCACCCAGGCAGCCATCAGAGCAAATGGAAGAGAGTAGGTCACACTGGTTAAGAACCTGTAAAAGGCAAATGCAGGCTTTAGCTGAATACAAAATGTTCTGGGGATTAAGGCTTTATACAGAATATATTTCTCAGAATAATACTTTGGCACAGGAAAAGGCAGGCTTATATTTCAAGATGTAGAGTATAATTAATAATTACAAAAAAAAGGCTATTTTGCCATTGCATCGGATTTTCTATTCATGAAACTTGTGACAGTTCAAAAATCTTTTTTTCTCTTTTTAAATCACAGAGGGATTTCCAGATGCATTCTGGAAGTTTTGCTCAGCAGCACCACTGGCAGGAGCAGGAACCGCCATGGGCAGTGGCATCTCCTGGTTCTCTGATGGGGTGCATCCCATTTTGAAACATCACAGCAGCCAGCCATAATCCCCAGTTCTGTTAATAGATATAATGGCCCAATTTTGTTATCAGGTAATATTTCCAGGTGCCAGAGTTTGGATATAGGTGCTTCCCCTCAGAGCGTCTGTCCTATTACACCACAGGACAGGTATTGCAGATCCAGGTCTACAATGTGGGCTTCGCAATTCTTGGCTCCTCACTTTAGTTAAAACCTTCTTCCTGTGCCAAATGTGTGCAGAGAAAAGACAACAATGGCCAACAGTAAAATTCTCCTTTAGTGATATAAAGTTTTTATAGCAGGAGATTCACTTCATTGTATCTACATGGCTTATGCTTTCTTCCCTCATTTCTAAACTTGGCTTAAAAAAAAAAAAAATCAGTGTTATTCCCAGGAAAAGTTTAATGTAGCATAACAGTAAGAAATTAAAAGGATTACATTTGTTTCTAATTTTTTTTTACCTGTAAAGCTGAAAATTTCCCATACACCAGCACTTTCAGGAAACACTTCCACACAAATGAAGCCATATTTATAAAGAACAATGAAAAGTCACTTCAGTAGCTCCACTAGTTCTTTGTTATTTGTTTTGGGTTTTTTTGGCTACCACCTTGTGCATGATCTCTAGACTATTAAAAATTCAGCATTTCCCAACACCTTCTGTGTAGTTGTATATATATATTCCCTCCATTTCTCTACAGGATGGTAACTATGTGATAACAATCAATAAACAGCCATTTTATGACGACTTCTACTGCATGCAAATCCAAAGCCTTTAGGTATTTTAATAATTGAGCAAACTCACGTCCCTCTGAACCTGGGGTGGGGAGGGAAACCTGAAGGCAGGTGGTTTTCTCAGCAGCCCAAGAACAAGAAAAGGAGCAGATAACACTGTAGTAAATGCCTCCAGCAGCCAGTTAATCATTGTACAAAACCATCTCACAGCAATAATCCACGTATTTGCTGCAAGAAATTGACATTTGGTTTGTATGCTCACTGCCTGCGTACTTGCAGGCACTTTGCACGCTGTTACCTTGAGAGGAGATTATAGGTCCCCAGCTCTCTGAAGTGACAGGCTGACACAGGAGATTAATGGGTCTGCTATAGCTCCTATAGCTCCTATAGCTATAGCTCCCAGATAATCTTTTAGCTCATGCAGCGGATACACAGGCTTTTCAACAGAAAGAGCTCCTAGGTCTAGTCTGTACTTCTGGTCCAAGGGAGACCCTCATGTCAGGGTGGAGTGACCATCCAGCCTACCAGTACTATTTGCTGAACATCCTTCAGTGCTTTCTGATGGACACTGAAATCCCTTCCCTGTGTGTTTTCCACTCAGTTTGGCCATCAGCTGCGGTCAGGGTAATAACTCTGAGGAAGCACCATGTTGCCAGCTTTCCAATGCAGACCAAAATTGCCTTGCCAGAGGGGCAGGTCCTCAGCTGTGAGAGATTCACTTCTCTCTATTGCATTTGGCAGAGATGCAGTTTATACTAGCTGCAGATCTGGCTCAACACGAGCGGAAAGGAAGATGATCCAAAACTTTTTTTGATCTGCTTCACCATTCAAAACTTATTCTGGTCCACACGCAGTTCACACCGCACTGCTCTGTGTAACAGGCTGTTAACCTCGGCAACTCAGCGCATCAAAAGCTTCTCTGCCCTCCCTCATTATTGGGGAGATGAATTGTACAATTTAATCTTACCTCTTATCCTTCTTAAAGCATCTGAGAGGCACCTGTATTGAGAACTATTCACTATACGCTGAACATTAGCTAGAATCACTGGAATGAATAACAAATACCACAGCTGGATAGCAATCTCTAGGAACAAAGCACATAAACCTAGGGACTCTTTTTTGCCCAGTAAATACATTTTCTAAGTTCTGCTCCATTGTCTGCATGTAAACACCTGCAGAACAAGCCAACATTCGTACTTAACCCAAGTCCTGCCAACCCCGGTCTCAGTTCTACCATGTGTAGTAAAACAGGGACAATGAATTTTACCTGCTGTAACACCTATAGTTACCATGACAATTCAGATACACACACAGCACTGAAAACAAAATATTAGACAAACTAAACATAGACCATATATGCTAGCATCCAAAATTCCCTCTTTTGTTCATATCCATGGAAAAAAAACCTGACACAAAATGAAATTATTTCTATGCCACGTGAACGTGGTATTAAGGAGACCAGCACAGCTGGCGAACTCCACCAGTCGGACAAGATGAGCTTACACAAAGCATGAAGACAAAAGCCACACAAACTTACATATCCTTATTGTAGCAGGGGTAAGGCATGGCCTGGACTTGAACAGCTATTTCCTTTGGATTCTTGCCAGTCTGTAGCTCAATGATGGCTCGCTCAATGCTGTCCTGGATATAAATAAACGCCCGGCTGTAAATCTGGCTCTGCGAGGTGGAATTGTGCGGGCCCACCGTCCAGATGCGCTCCCTTATTCTGTTGGTGGTTTGTGTGATCCTGCTGCTCATGCGGATGGTGTAATTGAGGACAGGAGGGAGGGCCAAGTCCCCGTGAACTGAGCGTCCAGGGCTGCTATGGCTTGAAGGCAGCTTGAAAATGATACCTTGGAAAAGAAAGGGAAAAGGCTTTCCTTCAAAGTAGACAGCATGGGAGCAGTACACATGGATATGTAGGAACTCCTCATTTTTATAGGCCTTTTCTACATTGCAATCCATTGTTTCATTTCTTTGCTGCACAAATAATGCTCAGATGGGTAGGCTGCTTATCGAGGGTCTGGAAGTGGAAACTATACATCATTGCAGCTACTTGTACTTTCAAATGTGACCAATGATTCTGGGTGCGAAATACGCCCCCAGAACCTTTAAATCTTTTCCCACTGAGCATTCAAAAAAATCAAAGGCTCTCAAAATAATCAGCTGTACTTGGAAAAATCTTGCTGTTAACATGGACTGTCACATATCTGTTAGGTATGTCCCTCAGCACCCGTACCTCTCGTGAACGTGCCCAAAGGTACTCTGTCAACAGAGCTCACATAGTGATGCTGTAACAGAAAAACCTCAGGAATGTGGTGTTGAAAATTGCCCGTGACCTCTACACATATTTTTGTGCCCACATAAATTCCTGCAAAGCTGAGATGTCTAAGAACATAAAAGCTTCGCAAGTTCCTGTTAAGAAATGGCACGCTGTAGATACAGTTTGACAGACAGGACTTTTTTTTCCTTTAAAGTGTCTGAGTAGAGGCAATACCACAGAAGTTTTTCTCTCCAGAATATTTTTCCTCATTATTCCATATATAAAGTTTATGATGGAGTGGAGGACAAACATGGAAGAACACCGCTTTTAAGGGAACAGACAAATATTATGAGGGTCTGAAGTTCCAAGAAAAAGTTTCTACCTCCCCCTCAGTTACGAGATATAAAATCAAACAGGACACAGGACTTACAAGTAAATCGCCATTGAGGAGATATTGGGCATTTTTTAAAAATTAAGACACATTTGTATCATTCAAATTAATAGAAGGTCCTATTCCCTACTCTCCACTGCCCCTCTCTGTGATCTGATCCCACAAATGTGAAAAGTGTGACTGTGAAGACCCAATATAATATTGCAGTGTTTGGCTGGACCATCTCAAGAGCTTTGTGACCTTCTAATAAATTGAACTGTCTCATATCTTTCTTGATTAAAGCATTTTTTTCCCAGGGGAGCCTGAAAGAAGGTAGCTGTGATGAAGATCTAAGTGCAGTGAAATTTTGTTCAAACTGAGAATTAACCAAGAGAAAACACCAGTTGACCAAAGGCTTTCTATACAGATAGCGGAGGTGTAAGAGAAGAGGGGGTATACAAAGGAGAGTGTAAGACACTGCCATAAGCAGGTCTGAGTGTGCAGGTCCCACACACACCAGGTGAAAATCGACTGCTGTGTAGTGGGAGCTGGGACCGCAACAGTTGCTGGTGGAAAGCCAAACTTCTTACGTTGGACTCCCACTCTGTACCAGGCTAAATTTAATTTACAGGGGGACTTGAGACACTGTCACGTACTTGCAAAAAGCTCATTCTTCAGAAAGAGGTCTTTAGCCACCATTTCCATCTCCTCTAAGTTTCTGACTGCCTGAATGCGATTAAATGAGACACAGGAGGACACATTTACAGCAAGGGTAGCTAATGTATTCAGCTGATCGACAATGTCAGCGTTGTTCTGTAATTCCAGCCGAATATCATCTGGAAAGGAAAAAAAAAAAACCACAAACAAAACCAGTAGCATCACTACACATAGCAAAGAATTCATCACATCATTCTGCTCTTTAACACTAACAATGACACCACAAAGGAAGAAAAAAACCCCATCATACTAAACATTAAGTGTAAAATACATTTCTGCACTTAGCAGTGCAATGAAGGCATGTTGTTGACCCAATTTTTATGTTAATCATTTGTAACATGCTCGTGAGTTTGCCTTTGGGAGGATGCCAGCAACGGGATGTGACAGCCATCCCAAATCAGAAGTTGCTACTAACCTGCTGAGGTTTTAGACTCGCATATGATGCTCGTCATTCCTTCCACATCTTATGGTTTTTGATGTAATCAACTCGTCTGTTGAGCTGCTCTGTCTCAGGGGAGAGTGTGCCTTATCCAAGCTCATCAAGGAAAAGTTATGTCTGTTGTGCTGATGTGTGTACTAAACCTGATAATGCGGTTTAATAAAGACGCTGCTGTTTCCTGGCTGTTTTAAAAGGTGACTGCACAATGCAGTGTAACTAATATGGAACAGCTGCTGCAGGCACGATGATTTTATGGGGAGTTAAGACAGGAGATGCTACTCATGAAATAACAGAGGGGTCATCACGAACAGTATGTAAATATCCTTCTGACTGCAACGGACTACAACCACTCTTGGTTTATGCTGGGTTTTGCTGGCATAACCCAGATTCATGTTGACATGTATAGTCACTCATTGAAAAAGCAGGTAAGGACAATAGGACCAGCTAGGGAGGGACTGTGATCACCGTGCTGTGCACTAACAGGCGATGTATCCACCACCGCTGTTAGCCTATGATTCCCACAGTGCAGATCAGCAGCTCTCACCTTGAAGGACCATGCAAGGCCACCAGAGAACAGCAAATTCCAGCAGAGCATCTCCAGTAATGATGCCTCTGGCCTCATCAGCCTGGGTACCTTTATCTGATCCCTTGCTTTTCTGCTCTGGAAAACTTTAAAGTTGAACCCTGATGTGCTCTAAATGAGCTCTCCACAACAGAGAGCATTTCCAAGCAGAGTCCCAGGAAGCTCATTTGAAGTGATAATTATGGCTAAACAGTGTCCTCAAGTGGCCACACTCAGCTGCAGAGATTCCCATCCTACTATCCCTTGAACACTCATGAGAAACATCTCTTCATACAAGCCTTTTGCTTTCTAAGAGTCTTTTCCCATAGACCACAAGATTTTTGAATCACAGCTGAGATATTGCCTTGCACTAAAGCAGAAGAGCAGTACCAGAGGATGGCTACAGTTTGGTGACTCTGGAGCTTCCAGACCTGAAGTAGAAATACGAGGGCAGCTCACGTGGTGGAACAACTTACCCAGTTCGTTTATTTGACTCAGCAGTTCAGCTGCATCCAAATCCACCATCAGCTTGATAAAAACCTGCACGAAGGGATTCTGCAGGGTGTTCTATCAACAAGCAAAAAGAAAAAGCATCAGTTTGACCATAAGCCCCTTGAGCTTATTCAGTGTATTTCTAAAAGAGAACAGACCAGCTGCCTTCACTGAGCATTTGTACAACCCCCTCCTACTCCTTTCCTGACCTTCCATATTTCACTCTGTGTATCAGGATGGGGAAACGTTAGCAATGAAAACATCATACAGAGCCCTGAGTCCGAGCTAGTATTTCTCGGAGTCAAGAGAGGATGCCTCCTGAGTCTCTGCCAGGCACTAGAATCCATGGAAAAATCACGGATAATCTTTTTATTCCAAAAGTGCAGTAAATTTCATTTGTCTGTTTTAAATCCTGTGAACACAGCCGAAGCACAATGGGTAGGCAACCAAAATTTAGCTTGGAGACCAGCAGACAGATTCTTGTTTGGCTGAATAGTTCATTATTCCACCAATGAGGGCAGTCAACAGAGAATATTTCATTTCACTTTTGCATGTTCCACTCTGGATTTTCTCTCAGTGCCATGGAAATTACAATGAACTCCAGCCACCGAAATTAACTTCTAATGCTTTAGGGTTCCAGAGATCTCATTTTCATAGTTTTGTGAGAGAGACAATTTGTACGCAGAGAGCAGGAAGCAAGTATGTGAAACATTAGAGCCTGCTGCTTTCTGTATCCAAGCAAGGCTAGGCTCCTTCAGAGGGGAAAAAGATATTTTATTTACATTCACTGAGGTACAAAGACATCTTCCAGCTCTTATGTGTATACCCACAGCTACATGCTTATTATAGATACTGTTTCATTTTCTGAAAAAGTCATTTCTTGCCTGGTCTTGGCTGGCTGGATCACTCCATCAAGCAGAAAGTTAATTTACAAACTGAAGAGCGTTCCCTGCTCATCTTAGCCCTCCAGCAGGCCTCAGCACGGCCAGTGTCAGGGAGCATATTACAAACAGATCATTTCAGAAAGAGGATTTGCATGGAAAGGTGCGTCAGGAGGATATCCGTTACGGGAACAGGCAGGCACAGAAACTGTGAAGTCTAGGACAAAAGCCTGAGAAGGGTTTCCCCAGCTGACCTCAGATGTCCCTGAGGCCCCTGGAGCCTCAGTTTATTTCAGCAAAGAAATCCATCCTCCCAATTCCTTCGCGCGCAAGAGAGAGGGGAGGTAGGATCTCGTACCTTGATCATCGGAACTGTCTGGTTTAACTTAGTCAGTGAATTCATGATGACAGGAGACTTGTCCAACCACTCCTGGGACTTCAGGGCTAGATCAGCCATCTGCTTCAGGGTTGCATTAGACTATAAAAAAAAGGATTCATTTATTCATTACCTTAAAGCTTTTAAAAAATACATAAGTCAATAAAACAGCTAAGACCAAATTTAGTTTCCTTAGGATTTTTCTTAGCACCCTATCACTGTTTGGCAAAACGTCCTTTAATGCATTTAGTTTGGATGCAAATCCTTAAAAATATGGCCTCAAACGTGACATTTGGAGCATGTCTTGGTATCAGCTTTCCTTCTACCACTGGTCTGCTTGTGAACAAGTACTGGTTACAGCATCTGTCCTGGGAGACATCTCTCTATTACTGGCTGAAAATATGGGGGTGAAACTTCATAAACAGAAAGCCTTAAAAAATCATATTATAAATCTTAGACCAATAGCAATTTTTTGGAGGTAATATTCAAAGGCAAAAGCTGACTCATATGACCAGCAATGCAACTAGGAAAAGATAATTTCATTAATACTCCAAACAGTCAGAAAATAGACTTCTGCTTCTGAAAGACACAAGCTCGTGCTAGATAAATTACAATCCTTTTGAGTGGGTATATCCTGAGGTTCTGTAAACAGAGACATACCTTTTCCATGATTGCTCGAGTTTCTATGGTATCTGGTGTATAAAGGATCTTTCCAAGCACCATTGGTTTTAAAAAAGACCAAATTAAAGCTCCAGTTGGGGTCTTGACCAGGTCCAGGTAAAAGGATAAGCAAAATGGTGCTGCAAGGGGAGAAAAGCAGACAAATTGCACAGAGCACAAATAAACCAGATATGAGAAAGCTACCAGTGTATTTTTTCCCATCTGCCCAGTTTGTTGCTGTGTCCAGTGAATGACTTCAGGGCCCTCTTCACAGACTAATAAAATGCGTCTTGACAAAAGCAATCCACCCCCAAGATCTGCTGTTGCTGAACTCAAGGCAACAAGAGCCTCAGCGTTTGAACCAAGATTTTCTGCTTGAAGGTTAAACGGAGTTTTGTGAACTCAGAGGAGTTAATAATGTCAGTACAGTCGGAAAAACTACACATCAAGAAAAAGCAGTGACCTGTCAAGCCTTAAGACCAGATCATCAACAAATGGGCAACAGTGCAGTGTCAAGCACTGCTCTGCTACAGAGGCTGTTTTCCTTTTAACGTTTATGGAAATAAACCACCAATAATTAGGGCAGTGCAGATCTTCAGGTAGCATAAATCATGAGCACTTACAGCCCTCCAGAGATATACAGGGAAACAGCTCAGCACTGGATCTCTCTGGAAACAGTATAGTTTGGCTCTGAAATGCTTTTGCCTTAAGGAAAAGCCAGACTTACTGGAGTCATGAGGAATCCCATATTTCCTCATCATCTTTTGGACATAGACATCCTCCACGGAAGAGCTGTTGCTTACAGGGTCTCCAAAATCTGGAAGCAAGGACTCAAAAAACAGAGGTGTGATCTCCTGGTTGCAGAGAACTTTTGACATGGACTTAAATTTGCCATGTGTTATCCTAAAGTTGTTTGGTTTAAATAATGCCTGCAGAAAAGACAAAATGTAAATAAATCCTGTGGACTAAAAGTATCCCATTCCGAGAGGAAAAAGAAATAACAGAATTAGAAGGCAAGGATTGAACATTTTTACCCTGCTTCCTTATCAGAAGTTTGTCTCTACAAAAAAAAGGGACTTTCCATGGAAATCATGCTTTTATGGCTAACCTCTGTTGCTATGACAGAGGTGGGAAATTCATTTCCAGGTATGAGATCCAGTGTGGAAATTGCCTATAATGTGTGTATGGGAATTGCCTATAATCTGTGCCTGGTAACACATACACACCCTGGGTTACAAGACAGAATTTGTCACACAGACGTGCGCATTCTCTAACCCCATCTAGTCCATGGCTGCATGTGGTTCTGCAGTGCAGGTAAAGTGATTACTAGAAACGATTCCTGTGATCTATGCTGTCAGAGAGCGACTGGATCCAGTGGTGGATGAAGTTAGTGCAGCTGTCAGAGCAGGACTGGGTTTGTACTGAGTGTTCGGGGTAGTCTTGAGGCTTTGGGTGCGTTCTAATGCACATTAAAGCTAGAAGAAATTTTTGCTGTTGACTTAACGTGGTTTTGGATAGCCATTAGCGGGCAGTTCTCCAGTTGTTTTTACAAGCTGACCCTTTCCAGTACACCAGCGTATTTTTTTTAAAAGTCTACCCTCCTCCAAGACAGTTTTTCATCCCCTGCATTTTTGTTCCTAGTGTCCTCCCTGTCATGAGCACGACAGTCCCACTGCTCCAAATCAAAGCTCTCCCAGGAAAGCAACATATCAGTTTGTTCTGAGGACACCAATGCTTTAAAAGAGAATCAGTAATATATGATTTAATGCACCTTTGGCTGCTAGGGTAAGAAATTCCTGTGGAAACTGTTCCAGTGGTGTTTTGCCTCCAAAGCACATGCAGACTACACGTACCTTAGTCAGTGGCACTTTTCTAGACTGCCGGAGCTTTTTCAGTGAATGAATAGCTTGTAGCAATGGATCAACGCCAGATTCGACCTGGTGTCTGAAATATTTCATTTTTGTCAGAAGACCTAACATCTTGTCCACGGGTTTCTGAAGTTCCTTAGGGAAAAACATCTACAAGAGGCAGGAAGGAAATCAGTTATGATTAGCAGGAATCTGTGCACACATGCGTGTACACGCCCACACGGTGTTAATTCCAAGACAAAGATTGTGGGATTTTCAACACTGTTAGGAGGCTTAGGGAGCAGATGTCCCATCGGAAATGAATGGTATTTGTATTCCGAAATCCCCAAGCGCTTTTGCAAACCACTCCCCTGAACATTACATAGTCTGAACAGTGCATGCTTCCAAACACCTACAGTTGGGAAACGCGTATCAGATACCGGCTGGGATATAGTCCGAGTCTCTAAGAGGTAGCATTTCACACAACACCGATGTCAAACACTATGAGTGACTTTTGACCTGAGCCAAATTCATTGACGTTCTTATTTAATAACATTTACCCCCCCAGCATCACTTCTGTAGCATTTGTGAATATGTATTTAGTATACACTGCTCCATGAATGGTATTTTTTACATGCTGTTTATATAGTTGTGTGCGTGGGATATCTGAATCATTCAATAACTTGGTGGTGCCGACTAGATTGAGAAAATATATTTTATAGTACTTTTTCTAGGGCTTCCCTTTTCAAGCAATAAAAAAAATTTAGCTCAGTCAGTGCCTTATTTTTGGGAAATCTGAACTCAGCTGGGAATGTTCAAGAGGTTGTGATGGCACATAAATGATACTAGCAGAAAGGGAGGCATTTAGACTAGGTCCAGTGCCTTTAAATGAGGTTTGCTGGTTTACACCAGCTGGGATCCTCATTTGTATCCACACTGTCACAGCATGGATATGCAATAAAAATTACTGCATGAGCAAAGCCTGATCTTTGGCTTGTGTAAATCAGCATAGCTTCTGGCCACTGCAATGATATTTTATGACCTTTCAGCCACTACACGCAGCAAAGACTATAGAAAGCACTCTACAAATCCAGCACTAACCTTGTATAAGAAATTGTAAATGTCTAAGTGTTGTAACAGAGTGACCCCCAGGATGTACGTCTCACGAGTCCTCTCTGAAAGAGAGAGATTGCAGAACTCCTCCGCTACTGTTTGCAGCTGCGGGTCAGCAGGATGGATGCTACAAGACTCCAGCTGGAGGATCTGAGAAATGAGCTGTGTATGCACAAAGGAAGAAAAGATTTGTTAGGGGGTAGACTGCTCACTCCAGTATGCATGGATTAATCTTGCTTTGCTGGTTTTTTTCCCCCCACAATGTCATATTTCAGGCCCAAGAACCAGAAAATGCCTACCCATTACTCCCGTTGCAAGGGACAAATCCTAAGGATTGGGTTTTACTGCCCAGCTTGCACACTAGTAAAAGCTTTTGTGGCTTCAATTTCCCATTGACTGATGCACGTAAAGTTTGGAAAAGAGCACGCTCTTCGGGGCTTAGTCCAGACAAGATGGTTGGGAAGGTGGAAAGCATCTGGAGCTCTGCTTGCGCAGGAGGCTGAGGAAGGCAAGCTCATCTCTCCTTATGGGAGGCTATTTTTGGACCCCGAGCGCTCACAAATCTTGGTTAGAAGTGTGCTTTTCCATCTGGACTGCAGCACCTCCTCAGCACTGAGGACCCTACCAAGGACCCCACTTTGTCCTCATTAGCCTGTTACAGTAAACTGTGCCCTGGCTACGGATCGGAGCAATCACTCACCAGGCAACGCGTGGCTGCTTACCAGCTACTAGTGACAGCCAAAGAGACATATGGCTCTTGGTCTCCAATGGCTGAACTGACATCAATGGCTGCTCTTGCTGCATTTTGGATGGCTATTTTGCTCTGTAACACGCTATGCTGTCTAGACCTGTGGGACAGTCTACCTCTCTCTGTGCTGTCACGCATGCAGTGATCTGCTTAGTTGCATTCACTAACAAATTCTGGGTTTAATGGTCCGAAAGGTGGAAATCAAGAGGATCTCCCACCAGGGTGACAGCAAAGTTACCTGACTGCTGTTTTCTGGGAGAGATGATTCCAGAAGGGCATCAATACTAGCTGCGGACATTCCTGTTGTGGTTTTGAGATCCTCTTTGAGCTGGTCCACGTTTTTAAACATGTCTCTCAACTTTTCTGTAAAGAGCAATCAAAGAACAATTGATATAACTGCTGTATGTCTGGAGAAAGCTCTCTCAAGCACATAGAGAGGACTTTAGGTGAAGTATGGAAGTGCAGTACATCGCTGCTGACCAAAAAAACCCCAACTTACAAAATACAGTCATATTTCCTAGGTTTTACAGTCCAGTTTGTGGGCTACAGTTGACAGGTCTAGTGAGAGCAAAAGACGCCTAAATACAAAGACTTAGGACTTTCAGCACACGGTATTTTTTTGGACAGTACAGAAAACAAAGGGTGGTCTAGAACAGACTCTAGAATTACCCTAAATAAGGGATTCCCAAGGACATGGGATATAGTGTAAATTATTTCACTAATCCACTTCTTCCTGGCAGCTAAACAAGTCTTGGGATTTCCAGCAGAAATTATGATACCAGTGATGATGTTTACCAACACTGTAAAGTAAATACAGAAAACTACCTTGCTTGCTAGAATCTGTTAAATTCTCAGTGATGTTCAATATGGAATTCAAAGTAGTCATATACCGAGGAATCTCTTGGAAGAAAGCTATTTCTGGTATGTTTTCTTGAAACCTAAATTGGAAAAACAAAACAACCAACAAAATTGGGAATATGAAAAGGCGGCAAGAAGACATTTCATAATTTCATAAATAGAATACTAATGCAGTCTAACTCAGAGGGAGAGCCTCACCACTTCATTTGTGTCTGGATGTTTGTGGCATCCCCAATCAGTATATTTTGAAGCTCTTGGGAGATTCTTCTGTGATTCAGTATATTGGTCACAACTTGACTGCTCAGTTCAATAGTGCGGAGGAGCTGCTCCTGAGATTGACTTTGTTCACACACTTCTCCAAAGCTAACATTAGGGAGATCGCAAATATGCTGTATTGACTTAAAGCTCTCGTAGTCACAAAGAAGTGCTGTCAGATCCCGGAGGCGAGATATCTTCAAAGGAAATTTTGAAAACAAAGACAAATGCACAAACACCAGTTAGATGACAGAATTATAAAATATAAGTTTTAAAGAGTCTAGCTGTCCCTTTCCATTCTTCTTTAGGATTAAAATTTTAATATGTATTTTTACTCTATTCAAAAGGTCTCCAGTAGAACAGCTCATAACAATCATTCCTTCATGAGTTTGTAGCAGACCTGGCTACACAGCATTGCACAGGATCTAATACACCTTGCAAGCCTTAACATACCATTTCCCCTGCCCAACACACGTACACAGCAACGCTCCATTTGGACATACCTGTTGACCGATTAATCTTCCCAGAAACCAAATACATCTACCTTGTGCAACAGGTTTAGCCTTTCAGATACCACCTGGTCATCTCTGCTACAGCATATTAAACAGAGTTGGCTAGAAGTCAGGACTTCCACATCTGCCAACCTCTGTAAAATTATAGTCCTTTGCCTACTCTGCTATTATGGGCTTCCCTTTTGTCTGACATTATTTACATTATCAGTCTCTTACGGCAAGAACTGTTTTCTGTTTTGCGTCTATAAGTACCTGTCAGACTGAGGCTCATCACATTATTGTTAGGGATGTATTAAGCAGCAACAGCACTGCATACTGTTATCTTTTTTTAAAAAGACATTTTAATTCTATTTCTCATGCTGAGAAACAGAATAAAGTGCATGCGTGCTATTAGTGCAGTCATGTATGTATTGTGTAAGAAGCATTTTATCCAAATGAGGCATTGCTAAATCCAAAGCTGGTGAGGGAAATCCATGAATCAGTATTGCTTAGGTGCTTAATCCATGATGGTGTTGAGAGACATCTAGGGCCAAGGGAGCGTGTGGGAACTTAGACTCCAGCCACGCTGGTGTTGGTATTAGTTCCTTAGGCATAGTGGTAACTAAGTTAGTTGGGCTTATAACTGCCAATTGGGTGTGCACAATTCCACTGATTTTCAGCAGGGCAGGGGTATCTAACTGCTATTTGTGCCTTCGAAAACTCCTCCCTACATGCTTCTCAAATGAAGCTGAGGCATCGCAGAATTATCTCAGCTCTGCAAAGTGCTTTGCTAAGTCTCAACGTACTGAGCTTTAAAACTACTGGTGCACTGCTTTATGAGGAATATGCTGCCACTGGCTAACTATGCAATGCTCATCCTTTCGGGATAGCTGGTGGACAACAGAAGCCATTCTATTCAACAGATTGGGAGGAGAGGAACACCTCTACCTTCTCAGAATAATGGGTGTGCACTGGGTAGGGATTCATATAAGAACAACTTCCTCAGCCCACTTTAATGGCGACCTTTAAATATAGGCAGCAGGCAGAAAACAGAGTTTCAGTCCTAGTTTTTATCAGCTGTTTTTTTAAGAAACTTTTTTTCCACATGCTGTTTTTCAAAACCTCCATTGCACATTCATGTATCACTGCGGGATGTCCTTCAAGTCAGCATTTTAAGCAGACTCACTTTTAGCTTCAGGAGCTCTGGTATGGATGAATGTTTCCCAGAGGTATTATTTTGCATAAAAGAGTTCTTTTTCAGATGAGTTTGCTTCAAAAGCAGTGTGATGTTTTCTGTGCAAGAAAGAAAACAAAAGTTACTCGAGACAAAAATGCCAGACTTGCAGAAACTTCGCAGATGGTAACATCAGCACTTTTATTCCAAGGCCAACGGAGCATTGCCATTTTCTACCAAATTCACATGGCTCGGGACCTCTGAAATCACAGACCAAGACCTAGGTTGTAATCTGGATTATAATGGATCCAGCCTGAGTAAGTGCTCTGGTTCTAAAGAAATCCATTCCACACCGGTAACAGGACTTCTGACAGTGCCCTTCAGACCACATGCGATATCTCTATACTGTGAACAGATAAACCTCTCAGGTTTTACAATGAGCTCATACAATGAATATCTATGTGAAATACCATGTTAACTCTCAAAAATAACTGCTGTCATCTTATGGGTACATAAAGCTGTGAAGGGAATATAGGTTTCTATTCGTAAGATTTCTCTATCTGAGTGTCAGCAACCTGTCATCACATAGCAAAGAGTAGACGTGCCTTTTGGATAGAGTTGGCTAGAAAACTTCTATATCTGCAATGTGACATAACTCAAACAAAAAAAGGAGTCTGGCTTCCCGAGGTCTCACAGCTCCAGTCAATTGCCAGCAGATAAAAACATGTAGCACCATTCCTTCCCACCATCAGAGAAAACACTTTGAAAAGACAGGCACAACATATTGCAGCTCAGGTCCCACAACATTAATGAAATCATGATTACCTGTCAATTTGCTGTCTTCAACTTCAGTGGCAGTTATTAAACACATCAGGTAAGGGTTATAGCTGTTATTCACTGTCACCTGTAAGATGGTGTTTTCAAATTCTAAAAACAGAAATCTAAAAAATAAGACAGGATTTTAAATCAGCTTCTCTTTCAGAAACAAGGTAAGCAACCTGTCAGCTGTGTGGATGCTGTTCCTTGGCAATGTAAATAAGAATTCCAGATGAAGCCATATCTCTCCTAAGTGGGTACCCTCCCAATTTTATTTCATCAATTCTTTTTGCTGTTATATCCCAAAGCTGTCATTCACTCTCAAACCATATGTATAAGAAAACACACTTGAAAGGTTCGCTGTGGATGCAAGACAGAGATAGAACGGCATGCCTAGGGGAGACTGAGAATCAAAAGTTAGAGAGTCATACCACAAAGAAGAGGTTTATGAAGAGTTTACCACCAGTGGCAAGCCTCCTGCAGGATTCTGCTTCCACTGTGAACTGATACACACCAATATAGAAGATTGTTTAAAGTCTTACTTTTAGCTGTATGTTCAGTTCAAGGAGAAATTTCCTCTTCTTCAATTTAACCCACGTTAGATCTAGTGTCCTAAATTACGGTGATTTCAGGCTTAGGTTGCTCCACTGGGAGAAAATTACATACTACTTATGCTGGAATGAGAACGGTGGTCACTACCCAAAAAATGCAATTACAATACCCAAAAATCAAACTCACCGTGTGATCAAACTGGTCGGTGACAGAGTTTGGTCACTCTGAGTCCAAGGTAGAGTCTTATTGTACAGAGTTTCTGCTGTGACAATGAAGTGATGAGCAACAATATCAATCACACTGGCAAAACTAGTTTTGTTGGAGAGAAAAGCTGAACTAGAACTTATACTGAATTCATTTAGCAGCTCAGAGTTCAGCCTCTTGAGAATGTAGTGACTGGCTTCTATGATTTCTAGAACTGACACATCGTTAGCAGAGTTGTTTGCCACTGCTTCCAACAACTTTGCAAAGGCAGCTGCTTCAGTTAGATTTCTTCTGGAGTTTAGGAAACTGTCAACCACATCCCAGACGCTCAAGTAATAACTCCATTTGGTGAGGCTGAAGGCGCCTTGGAGTCTCTGCAGCAGGTCGTTCAAGTGGAGTTCATCCTGTGCCACACTGAAGAGCATGGACAGGTTATTCCAGTCTGCTGAGCTGTCGGAGAAATTTAGGGAGTTCAGCACTGTTCCATTCAGCATGAAAGGAATGAGCACGTTCAAAAGCTGAGACGGGAGCACATCACCCATATCTTGGACTGGGATGGGGCAGGAGGCATTACTCTGCAGCAGCCCCTCCATGACAGCAGTCACAGCACTCGCCTTCTCCTGCACCCAAGAGTTTTCCAGCTCAGAGACAAGGTTTAATTTGGAAAGGAAACTCAGAGAAAGCTGCAGAGACTGGACGATGCATGACAGCTCCTTGGAAAAGCGATCACTGCTGTTCTTGTAGACAGCAGCAAACTCTGGAGACAGTTTCAGGTTTCTGATGGCAAGCTGGAACGTTGTTGTAAAGGTGTTGTTGTACAGCGTTCCACTCTCTGCACCCATGGAATCAAAGAGGGGTTTACAGGGGCTCCCCTCTAAGGACTCGCTCAGAGTGATATTTTCAAACAGCATCTTGAATGTTATGTGGAGCACGGCCTGAGCGGAGCAGTTCTGGGGTGTCCCATAACCATCGTTGCTGTTCTCAAGGAAAGGACTCAAGGCTACATGCAAAAACTCCCAAATTTTTGCCTCTAGTGAAGTATTGCGCCGTAAGGAAGACTGGCTGAACTCCTTCTGCAGCAGCAAATGTGAGAAATTATAGACAATGTCCATTTTTTCTGCAAATGTTTTGTTTAAGTTGGTGTCATGAAGGACTTTCATTCCTGTTGTCCATATTTCAATCAGTCTCTGGGTATAGTTACTGTAAGAATGAAGTAATAGGTTGACAGTTTCAAGCTCACTGATATTATAACTTTTCTGCAAACTTTTTAAAATTAAAATACTCTTTTGCATGACTCGTGAGTATATGGAGATGTTTGTTTCTCTGGAGTCTTCTCCACTATACAGCTCAAATATGGAGGATGCAAAGTTTATCAGCTGCTTCAGTTCCTTACTGAAAGGAAGGCTGGAGTCATTTTTCATGGTACTGAACTGATTTTGCAGCATGTCTAGAAGTAAGTGGTAAGAGACACTGTCTGTACTATTCCAGTGCATGGACTGGAGCACTTCAGCAATCTGCCAGAAAGCACGAAGTTCATTTCCTTGCCTTCCATGAGAATAATTCTGGAGTTTCTGCACTAGCTTAGACAAAGAAGAGATCAGCAGATAATGATCACTGGTATTCACCTTTGCCAGGGCAGCAAGAAGCTGTTCAAGGGACAAGAGCTGTTCTGCAAAATTTTCAGAAGTTACACGGGTCAACAAAAAGTCAGAAAATAATGATGACACTTTTTCATTTGTGCTGAGATAATTTTCAATGTCTTCAAGCGAGACTGCGTGAAGTGCAATGATTTTGATAACCTCCCATGCTTTCTCTGTATTGAAATGAGTCCTGTTTAAAATTATGTGATTCCAAATCACTGCAGCCATAGTTAGAACATCTTGATTTTCTGTTCCATAGGGATTAGAGTAGAACAATCCTTCATCACCAACCTCATACAATGGGAGTATTTCTTGAAATATTCTTTCCAAGTCCAGCGTGCTGTTTGTGGCAGAAGTTGAATTGAAAAAGAGTTTTAATGAATTATACAAATTGTTCAGATCTGAGGATTTAATTCCTCCACTAGAATTATGAAAGATCTGATGTACTAATGTTTTTCCAGGAGCTACCCCAAAGTCCACCAGAATTAGAGCTTTCTTCATAATTTCCAGGAGTTTCACATATTCGCCCACTTCCGTTAGGTTCCATTTGGCGGTCAACACGTTGCCAGTGGCGTGCCACAGCCGCAAGAAATGCCCCCACTCAGACTGGTTGGAAGGATTCCTGCCCACCTGTAGCAGTTCACATATACTGCTGTTCCTCATGGAAACAGTCGGTAACAGACAGGAAACCACAGGCAGCCTATGCCAGTCTGCTGAGCTGTCGGAGAAATTTAGGGAGTTCAGCACTGTTCCATTCAGCATGAAAGGAATGAGCACGTTCAAAAGCTGAGACGGGAGCACATCACCCATATCTTGGACTGGGATGGGGCAGGAGGCATTACTCTGCAGCAGCCCCTCCATGACAGCAGTCACAGCACTCGCCTTCTCCTGCACCCAAGAGTTTTCCAGCTCAGAGACAAGGTTTAATTTGGAAAGGAAACTCAGAGAAAGCTGCAGAGACTGGACGATGCATGACAGCTCCTTGGAAAAGCGATCACTGCTGTTCTTGTAGACAGCAGCAAACTCTGGAGACAGTTTCAGGTTTCTGATGGCAAGCTGGAACGTTGTTGTAAAGGTGTTGTTGTACAGCGTTCCACTCTCTGCACCCATGGAATCAAAGAGGGGTTTACAGGGGCTCCCCTCTAAGGACTCGCTCAGAGTGATATTTTCAAACAGCATCTTGAATGTTATGTGGAGCACGGCCTGAGCGGAGCAGTTCTGGGGTGTCCCATAACCATTGTTGCTGTTCTCAAGGAAAGGACTCAAGGCTACATGCAAAAACTCCCAAATTTTTGCCTCTAGTGAAGTATTGCGCCGTAAGGAAGACTGGCTGAACTCCTGCAGTAGAAGATGTGTTAAGTTATAGACAGGGTTCATTATTTCTTCACTGGCACTTGTATAATGAAGTATTTTCATTCCTGTCCTCAGAAGTTCAGACAAGCTCTCAAAGGTTTTATTGTAAAAATTAAACAAAAGATCTATAGATTTTAATTCACTGACATTATAATTCAGCTGTAAACCTTTTAATACATGCAAGGTCTTTTGTATGGCTTGAGTGACTAGTGAGATATTGGCTACTTCAGAGTTTTCCCCAAACTCTTTAAACACGGCCGTTATAAATTCTGACAGCTGATCCAATTGCTCACTGAAGATGCTATTTGAATTATTATTCAGCTTTTGCAAATGGCTGTTTAATACCTCTAAAAACTGCCCATAGGCTATGATGCCTGTGTTATTCCACTTCATCGATCGCAGTTTTTCCCCAATGCGCCAGTAGATATTCAACTCATCCCACCAGGTTTCACCCATGGAGCTTTCTACTTTCCGCATCAGTTCAAACACCGGCATCAATAGGTACTGATAACCTATGCTGGTGTTTGTCATTATAAAAAACATCTTCTGGAGAGCTAAGAGCTGGTCTGGAAAGTTTCTGTAGGACACAGGCTTAAGCAGATAATCAGAAAACAAAGATGGTATTTCTTGCATTCCACTTAAACGGTCTCTTAAGTCTTCCAGAAATGATGGCATGTTAGTGGAGAGCAACGTTTTGAGAGCATCCTTAGTTTGCACCACACTAAAATTAGAATTATTTAACAGAACTGGATTCCTAATCATTGCGGCTAATTTTAAAGCACTCTCAATTTCTTTCCACTGGGTCATTATATTGAAAATGGAAGTCCTATTAAAGTGACTCTGTAATTGCAGTGATGTGAAGTTATAGATTTCATCAATTATTTCCTTATTATATGGTTCCTTTAATTTATAATCATGATGTGGATTCATTCCCAGCTCAAGAATTGCATACAATTTCTGTAATGTTTCATTCTTCAAATTTCTGAATAGATTTAAGCTTTTTAATTCACTTCTATTCATTTTTTTCTCAAAGCCTTTTAAACGATGTAGAGACTTTTGTATGGCTTCTAAATCATCTGAATTAATGGACCTCTTGGAGTCTTTTCCACCAATCTCTGGTGACTTTATTTTTCTGGAGGGGGAAAAAAAAAGCATTTTAGTGAATATGAAATCAATGCAAGTGGAAGTGTAAAGTGATTTAGAGCAAAGATTTGAATTATATTGTTAGTAATATCCCTTTAGCTAATGTCTTACCTCAGAACTTCTTCCAATTCAGATACTAAACTCAGATTGTCTTTCCAGTTAACAAAGTGATTACAAACGTATCTGGTCACCAAACTTTTTTCTTTATCTACAACAAACATGGAAAGACTACGTTAGTAAAGATCACGTTAGTTTGGAAACTGAGAAGACCTGTATTGCAAATCTGTCGAGGATAATGTGCATATATGAAGTTAGGCTCCTACAACAAGACACAAGGTTAGAAATTTGACTCCTCTCTTGGGGTGTAACTCTTCAAAAGAAGTCAGGATGCTACCTATCATCATAGAAATTATTTTTCATCTCAGGAACAGTTCAATGGCCCTGTGATCTGGGTGCTAACAGAGCTCTCCTCCTGCTTTAAGAGCACTTCGCCATCAGTGATGCAGCACAAGCTGGCCTAATATTTATTATTGTTTCTTTCTCTTCATTTAGGAATGCTTTTTTACAATTCAAACATAGGCTTTGACTACAGCATCACTTATGTCTCCCATAGCCATTTACACCCGTACTGATATCCCTGTGTGTCCAGTCCTCTCACTAGCCACACGTCCACGTTTTCCCTACTTGCACTACATTCGTCTGCTTTCCTCCTTATCCACCCCAACTTCCGCAATTTCCTTCAAAGTAGAGAATAGACGGCATTAACCAATCTCTCCCTTGCAGGATTTACGTGCTGTACCTTTCCCTTGTCTGTTCACATAACCTCAGAGGTGGATGTCAAGGGCTCTGCCTCTGCTGTAAGAGGACAGGGGTTTATAAGAACAGCTAATCTTGACGTATACAGCTTGCTGTGCAGCCCAGCCCCAGCCCCTGCCTTGATACATCGAGGTGAGTTTGACAGAGCCCACAACTAGAGGCAGATTTTGACCAAAGTAAAAAAAAAAAAAAAAAAAAAATTACTACTCCCCATTTCCACTGAGACTGCAAACTCATGTTAATTCATTGTCTACCGTCAAAACCAAGCTTTTCTACTTTTCCATTTGAAATGAGGTATTTTATTCGCATTTGTACAAAGTTGAAAGAATTTATTATGCTGAGCCCTGAACAGTATGCAATCTGTATGGTTACTTGTTAGCTTGCATTTTGCTTCTCCTCAGCACCACAGGTTTTCAGCAGAGATATGACTGTACGGAGGAGTCTTACCTTGCTCCAAGCAGTTCAGGGAATATGGAGGATCTGTAACCCCATTCTGAACAGTTTTGAATCTATCATCAGTCACAAGCGATGCAGAGACATTCTGAGCTGCCAGCACAACACTAAAGGGGGAAAAAAAACCAACAAGGAAAATAAATTGTGGTTACAGGTTTATGAGAGGAAATAAAACAAGTGTTCAAATAGGAAACAGCTGGAGTACAGCCTATCATTCTTAAAATGTCTGACAGACAAGACATTGCCCCTACTTTTAATTATTTGTTTGATCATGCAGAAAATACAAATACAAAGAGCTTTGATGGGAAAGCCACGGCCGTATATTCGCACAAACATGTGTTGCACTCATTAGATGTACTTATTCAAAGGGTTATGCAAAATCTATAGACCACTTAAATCCTCACAACAGGGCTTAGAAAACACTCAGGTGACATGCCAGCCCAGTGATTCACTGCTGCGGGTGAATCTCCTGAAAGAATCCAAGAAGCAAGCAGATGAGGCTCCAGGGAGAGCAGGGATCCCTAGGGGACAACATCTGTGGATGGAAGAAGCAATCACAAATAACTGTTCCCATTTACAATTCTCCTACTTTCCTCTTTTATACTGTAATAACCAGGCTGACAGGGAAGCAAAGAATGTTTTTCAGTCTAAGGAAAGAACAAGCTGATAATCAGGCATATTGTATCACAGAGGAAGTCATTTAAAAGACACTCTGTTCAATGTGTGCAGGTTACTGAAAACTTCACGGTGATTATTAGTCCCTTTTGCTTCTCCTGTATAAAGAGTAGCTCTTCGCTGTAGGTATAGGGTCACTGTGAAATGCACAATCTCTCACCTGCCTGAAGTTCTGCAGGTGATACACAAAGAACCTAGCTGAGCTGATTTCAGTGGCATGAATAAATACATACTGATCTGTGGGAACAGACTGCTAGTGAGAACAGAGCACCAGGGATCTTTTCTCCTCATTTAACATAATGTCTCCATGCAGGTTTCCTGGACTTGGCGCTCACCATTTCCATTCTGCAGAGGTGCTTGTTAGCAAGAGTCTTAGAGGGGGAAGAGGAGGAAGAATCTGCAGTTATAAATGACATATTTAGTTGAGCAATGGCAGAGCCAAGGAGGAAGGAGGCAGAGGCTTGCCAAATGTGGACACATCGTACGGATCAGAAGGTAGCAAACATGGAAACAAGTGTTGTTGCCGCCCTTTTATTTCTTCCTTGCAGGGCTTTTGCAGACATTTGCTTTAGAGAAAAAGTTCAGCTTACGTGCTTAGCTGAAAATCTTGAATCTTAAAGCAATAAAGGAGTATTTGTGAATTCAGTCTGTAAACCAGGTTTGTGTGGGCATAAATGTTCTCCTAAACTTTCTACAGAAGTCATGACTTTGAAGCTAGTGTTTCACAGTAGTGGTGTTTACCACATGGTTAATACAGATGCCACAATGAACAAAACTTCTTTTCTTCTGTATCTTCAAATTTATGCTACAAAAAAATTCCCCGTACAGCATTGCATTAGGAGGTCAGTACTGCCTGAGTAAAAGACATGGCCAGCCTAGCTAAGATGTGCTTTTGCAAGCATCGTTAAAAATACTATTTGTGCAATCTCTTTGCAATAATTCTTTACTCGTGCACTTACACTGCCAGATGCTAGGCATAAAAGCACAGCACAGTTCTGGTGATGAAACACTCTGTGCCTCTTTGTTGTGCCTATGATAGCTTTGCCCAGCTCTGCAGCTGTATAGCAAAGTAGAGCAGCATAGTAAATATTAATTCTTCCTGGGTACTCAAACAGTGCTGGTTCTAAGGGTTGATTCTGCAAGCCAGTAAATGCAAACAAATGCGATAATCCTGTGGTTGAAACAGCAGCATGCACAAAACATCTCTAAATAAAATTAAAATTCTTGCCACATTGCTACTGACTCCTTTAAGGATAAGGACATTACGACTTACAAATAGTTCTCACAATGCAGTATGGCAAATTACCTAGATATTAAGTGCACAGGTTTTTAAGTGCCTTGGCAACATGCCAGTGATACAAAGTGAGTCCCTCTAAGCCTGGGTGTAATCAAAGCAGCAAAGTTTCTACAAGTCCTTTTGGCATCTTTATCCAACTGCTCATGTATCCAAGGGGGGGTGGGGGGGAGGGGAAAGACACTCGTTACGGCACATGGAGGACAGCAAGCAAGTGGACTATTCAGAATAACTTGAGTAACTCAAGTCTTCTAGAGATCAGCAAAAGTTTAGCCAAACTACGGACAAGGAAAGGGATTTCAAGGCTAAGCCCATTGTAAAAGACTTTTCATTGACCTAGCTGCATACAGCATCAAATATTTCAGCACAGTTAATGCAGTTAAGCCAGCTCTGGTTTTTGTACAACCACTGAGCAAGAACATAACTGATACTTTCTTCTTGCAGTCACACATATTCAAAGCCTGATATACTAAGAACCAGGCTCCCTCACTTCTCTGCTTTCTTGGGACCAATCTTGAAAGATAAACCAGCAGTAAATCAAGTAACTTTTTTTTTTTTTTTAAATGAATTTATGGCTCCCCTACAAATGCTTGAGGTGTTCCAAAGCAACTTGAATTTGGCTCTATGTTCTTCTGGAAAGCAGCAGTGAGCTGCTGTCTTTGGCAGAACTACTATCCACCCAGGAGGGCTTTTCTTCAACCAAAGGCAGTCGCTGTTACTCACCACCTTTTCTATCTGGAAATTGACAGTGCTGGAAAAAAATGCTGGAAGAAATCTAAGAGTTCCTATCAAGCTCCAATTTAAACAGTGACACAAGAGTCATTGAAAATCAAAACACTGCTCACTGGCCATAGAGACCTTCAGAAATGCATTAGTACAGAGCCATATCATCCCCCAAAGAAATCACGCTTTTAAGCTAACACCCTTTCTTCACGATGAGAGGTGACGTGTCCTTAGAGTTCAATACACAAATCCACCAACTTTCAGTGCCTGTCCTGGCATTTTCTGTACTTTTACCTGCTTGGATTCTGAAGGAAATCAATTATGTCTTGCAGTTGCATGCTGCCCTGAAACACATCTGGAGCAAGCAAAAGGAGGTGCCACAGGGAGGTGTCATTCTGCACTTGGGAGATGAGCATCAGAAATGAGACCATTTCACTGACGAATGCTGCCTGGTACTGTGGGTTGTGTTGCACCTTAACAAATAACAATGCAAGAAGTTATTTAAGAACAAGAACCCTTGTTGCCGATGGGTCTTTTTATGTTTTTCAGCTTGCACTGCACTTGGACACAACTCTACAAACAATACATTCAAAAGACTCTAGTGACAGGCAATAACTGAGCGAGTGACTGTGCTTTACCTTCACACCCTAGATTGTACAATAAATTCTCTGTTCAGACAAGCCCTACGATTCACAGTGTCCCAACCAGTCCAAAGACTAGGAATACAAGAAAAATGAATATCACTCCTCACCCTGGCGAAAAAGAAGGCATTACCTTTAAAGGATTCATTTGCTTTAATTATATAGCTTTCCCAAAGACAAGTACTGCTTCAATCATAAATTGTTGGATCAGATGCAGGAGTTATTGCATGAAGTTATACAGCTGAGGTAATAGAGGATTAAATTTATTGCCTCTCCTAGCATTAAATATTCTTATTTACACCACATTCTCACACTGTTCTAGCTACTTGTCGCTGCAGCAGGGCAAATACAGAGGAGAAACAAGACCTAGGCATGGTGAGAACCCTTAGTGGCTGCTAGCTGACGGCTGGATGTCCTTACCTTTCTGAGCTGTGTACTCAACTCTAAGGTCTTTGGGTTAATCCCACTCACAAGAATTAGCTCAGCCTCATCATGCACTATATGCACTTTGGTATAGATATGAGCAACTTCTAGCCAGGTGGGGTCACGTTCTATCTCCAAAACACTGCAATAGCATGGGTGAACTACCATACCACAGCTACTAGCTGCAGATATTAGGAAAGGTCCCAGGCACCCACCTGAGAGATCTGACTTCTGAACTCTCGGGTAAACGACTCTAAAAGCGATGAGTTGGTAAAGCAGAATGTCCGGTGGATATTGGCTGCCATCTTCTCTTCAGTGAGACCGGGACGCGCTATGTATCGCAACAAGACCTCACACAGAATGACTTTGAGATTTGCTGCAGTTGAATATTGGGCCTGGCTCTAAAAGCGAGACGTAACGTTACAGGTAAGTTTAAAGCAATACTTTATTTGAGATGGTTTTAAATGCAGTGATGAGACGTTAAGGCGTAGTAGTGACATTTGAAAAGCATTGTCATGACAAGCACTTAGACACATACAGAATTCTAACAGGGGAGTATAGTGTCACTGAAATCCCTCAAACTCCTCATATAAAGAGAACCGTGTGTATGTAGGCCATAATACAAAAACATAAGCTGACTGGTGTCCATTACATGGTACCAAGTTTCTGTTACAAAGGAGTTGCTCCTATATGTAGTCAATACCTACATCATAAATACACAGTGCCTCTGATGCCACTGCAGGAGTACTGTGGGCAAATAATGAATTCAATGGCAAAGCCTGTAACATCGTATCTTTAATTTCATGTGAAAGAAAACACACTCTAAACACCTTAACTCACACAAGTTTTGAGCAAAATATCTCAGGGTATTGCATGTGGCCGTATTTGGTAATTCATGGTATTATGTCCCAAGGTGGCTGGTTTATTTGTTTTCTGCTTAGAAGATAATAAATTTACCACAGAGCTTAAAAGTCCACCCAAAATAACTGTCTTCCTCTTCCCAAAATAAAGCACATTCACATAATAGGGGCGATCCAAAAGCAATAAAAGCTGTATGCTGGTGCTTTGAGCTTCTAACTCTTTAAATATGACTACACATAAATGCTCACACTCGGCTATTTGCAAATACAGACTTACCTTCCCAAAATTGAGGATTTTGTTGAACCTGTTGATGCTGGAAGTCAAGTTGGATGGTGATGAAATATTCCAAAGGGTTTTCTCTCCATGAGATACCAAATCCCCAAATGCTGCAATAACAGTTTGAAACATGTATTTTACTTAATGTCTTTTAACCTCGTTACTACATCAAATCATGACACAGGATAGCCGACTACAGCTTTGGGCATGCCATCATTATTAATCTGTTTCCAAAGGTACAGCCAATGGCATTCTGTAATTACTTAAGGGTTTTTTTTCTGATGTAATTAAATCCTGGATTACACTATTTCCTTTTGTAACTTTTTAAAATTAAATGCATTTAACTATCTGCTTGCAGTTCACCATTAATTTCCACCTCTTTTCTCCAGTCCTGCAGCTCCCCTATGCAGGAAGCGAGACGGGTGGCCTCACAAGGAAGCAAGCCCAAACCAGTTCAAGCCGATAGCCCTGTAAGGGAGAACTCTACAGGTGTCTTTGGCACCAGCGGGTGGTTCTCGTTATTCAGAAACAGCTCCAACACAGATTTGGAGCACTGCTGCCCGCTATACACAGTGGCACACCGCCAGGTCCCCAGCTGACGCGCACCAAAGCCAACACTTGCACCGAACTGCGCTCTCAAAACAACACAGTTCGCTGAAACCAAAGGAGCTATGCCAGTTCACACCAGCAGAAGCTACGACCTATGATTTCTATTTTATTTGTTAAATAAGATGTAGAACAGAGCTCCTCCCTGACCATCCACGGCCATCAACATGAGCTGATAATTCCCATAAACTGTTCATTGATTATGTTTTTCCCCCCCACACTGCTGCGTCCAGTGCCTTTCATGTTCTGCCTTTTTCTGCCCGTACACCAAAGAGTGAGCGCGTTGGCAGGAATGCTAATTGGAACAGCGAATGGCTGGAGCAGAACAGTCACAGAATGCAAATCTGTAATCATTCATTTGATCGGGAGCTCCCTGGAGAAAGGACTATCCATCATGATAGCCTGTGGATAGTACTAGCCGTTACCATCAATAAAAAATAATTGTAATGATTTTATGGAAAATGTAAGTCCGAAAGTTCTTTCAGGAAAGAGAATCACATCAGAGGAGGACATCACCAACAATAAATATCCACTGTGGCACAGAAGAAGACTTATTTGCTCAATAACTGTGAATAAGAAATACGTTTGAAAAAAATCATAAGCTGTTTATGGACAATTTGTGGGCAGTAAAAGGGCAATATTCCATAAATGGCCAGGTCTTTAATTAATGTCCAAACAGTCTGAGATCTCACACTGCTCCTGTGAAGCGCAACAATATAATCCTGGTTTCTTAGCCAAACTCCAAAAGTCTTTTCTACAGACAGTTACTTGTAATTATTCCCAAGAATTTACACTAATGTCGTGGCCATGGTCACGTGCCTGTATAAAACATATAAATCATTTTAGCAGTGCTCCAAGAATTGCATCTCTGTCCAGAGACCTGCAAAAGATCAGCCTTTAAAGACCAGCACTTTACAGAGCAGTGAATAACCTACCCAGTGAAGCGTTCCTGCTTTTAGGGACCTCTGCACTCCATGGTGATGAATGGTTGTCCTTGGCCACCCTGGATGAGCTCCTCCGCTTCCTGAGGGAAGGAAGGGAAAAAAAAAAAAGACAACACCTGTAATAACTCACAGAGTTTCTTATGATTAAGCTTACATTTAACTACTGCGTGACTCAGAATGGGTCCATAGCTGGATTTCATGGCAGGTGTGTTGAAATCTGGGTTGTGCAAAATCCTGGTTCCTTCTAGAGGCCTGGCATGTATTTTGGGTAAGCACCCTGCAGCACGCTGGGACAGACGGAGGGGACCGCGTTCATGCCTGCTCTGCAAGGACATCAAGAACAGGCAAGGCTTGACAGATGTATTTGGTCAATCTTAAACAAATTCCCACTTCTGGAAAGAAGGCCTCATTGTGTCACATCCTACTCTGTCCTCCACCAACGTATGCTCAGCAGGAGAAACGGTGCAGAACTTGATGGCACTGTTAATGACACTCAGACTGAACAGAGAGGCCTTGATGTAAGCTGGAACAGCTCTAAGGTATAACAGCACGTTGCATGTCCCTACCAAGAAATCCTTCAAGACATCAGGACCTTACTTCATCCTTCCCAAACGTTTCACTACGGAGGAAAAGAAAGGGTGGAAGATGTTGTTGTTGAACTCAGTGTTTGTACTTAGTTCCTTTTCATTAAGGGAAATCTCAAGCAACCACATCTTGCACACCTTTGTAAATGTTTCTAAGGAATAGAATCAAAGACAAGAACCTTGACCATTTTCACTACTGGCCACTGGTAAGACCCAGTTTTAGGGCAAGTTATAAAACAGTTTAATAAGAATTTCAGTGAATTGCACAATGGGAGGGGAAAAAACTGTCTGGATTAGCTGAACATTACAAACTCCAGAATGTTACACGATAATATATGCAGACAGCGAAGGGTCACGGCTCAAATACCGTGTCTTCATGACAAACTCACCCATGGTGAGACTGCTCCTGAGGCAGAGCTGCAGCTATTCGTGTTGGCTTCTGGAGCTTTCCCCTGCCCAGGCAGCCTTCTGCTGAGGTTTTATACTCGGCTGTATCCTGCTAGTTTTGCTATGGCTACTTAATAGTTGGTGTTTTTTCTTTTAGAATACAAAATATTTCTAAGGCTGACACTGACCACACAAGGGTAGATATACCCACATAGTTGTATGATACTTCACACAGCCAACTTCTAGCATCAATAGTGGTCAAGATGCTTATTAATGACTCATGACTTGAGCTATAGTTTGGCCAAATCCTTTGATTTTCAGTTGGCAGTAAAAACCAGTTATTTCCTAAACAGCTGTATAGAAACCAAAAACAGAAAGCAAGGAGGATTTGTAGCTATTGAAACCCATTGAAGACCTCCAGCTTTGGCACCAGAAGTTCCCATTTCTTCATTTCAATGCCTCAAATTAACAATTGTTTAACATGCTCAGGGAAAAAAAAAATGACACTGAGGAAACAAGTGAAGAGCTGCGAATCCAGGCATTCAGTCTTGGCACGGCTCTACCCTTTTCTGCTGTGTGACCTTGAATTTGATTAGGATTCACCTCGCGTAACTTCAGTCATCCACATATTTAGTCATCCAGACTCCTCCTAACCAATGGAGAGATCCTGACCTGGCCTGGGAAATGCCAGTCCCTCTGCACTGACTAAGGAGGACCCTTGAGGAGCCACCAACCCCAGGATCTCCCATCCTGCCTGCTAGGCTCTCTGGTGGAAGGCATGGCCCACCTTAGCTCTTCAGACTCTCAAGCTCTGGCCAAGGGGGATTTTAAGGCTCTGATATATGGAGTAGCCTCTCACCTGAAAAGATGAACAGCCAGGGACCTTTTATGTGAGATGCCCAGATTTTCAGCTCTCCAAGAACCAGCCAGGCCTCAGAGTGGCATGTTCCCCAGGGGCGTGCCAGAACCGGGCAGCCAAGACATAGAAACAACCTTAGCTGGCACGTTTCAAAGCAAATGCTACTTGGCTTCAACTGGAACATCAAAGAAATTGAAATGCCTCCACTGAACATTTCAATTTCAACAAACCAACATTCCGACAAAACATTCCCAGCCAGCTCCACGCTGCAAATCTACATGCTTTTGTGGACAAAAGTTGTTTCTTCATTTTCATCTGTTTCCTGATATGTTTGATGACTTGCAGAGAGGGCACCCATTCTGGCTGGCACCTGGAGGATCTACTGAAAGAGCAGTTGCTCCAGAACAAGCATCCCTCAAACTAGAGCTGTTGGGGAACATTTGTCACTTCCACCCAAAGTGCCCCGAACTGATCACCACAGCGGGCAATCGGCTGTTCTTAGCGCAAGTCTTATCTACTGGCACCCTGCAGGACTTGACCCATAATCATGCAAAAAAGTTTCTTTGCTCTGTTCTGGAGGAGTGGAAGCATTTTTCTCAGGGAGTAAAATTCTCTTCTACTATCAAGGCTGGATCAATTGACACCTTACTGATAGCTGTCCCCAATATGAACATTTTTAAAGTGTGCCACGTTGCAGTCCATATTCTCATTTCTAGGTGTTCAGATATCTGACTTATATCTGTTGTGGACACAGGTACACAAATGCATGGCTGCTCCCTCCACTCCAAAGCAAGTTTTGCTTTACAGCTTGTAACACCCAGATATATTCAGATTCCCTTACAGTCTAAGAGATGAGATGTTAGTAAGTCTTGGCAGCAGATCTTCTGGTGTGTACGGTGTGCCTTTACATCTGGCATCTGAATCACACAGCACGGTTTGCAGGAATGGGAAGAAGCCCGCACTAGGAAGGTTTCGGGGTGCGAGATAACCTGGAGGAAGGAAGAGAAAGAAAATGCCATTATTATGATGCGGACGTGCACTTTTTTGCCATGTGTTTCTATCAGTATGTGCTATTTTCTCTTCCCAAACCATAGGACTGATGCTCAGTTTCACTGAGGCTCTCGTACTCCACCTTTGCAGCATTATCTGCCAAATCCCACTAGAAGTGCCTCCTCAACACTGACAAAGCCATGAAAGGCTATTTAATGGGAAAGATAGTCAAGCTATTTGTTTATAAGATACCTGTTGGTCCCAAAGCACCTGCAGATTTCCCCCCTCCACTCCAAAACGCAAGAAAAAGGCAAAAGCACCCTAGATTTATGATTTCTTCATTCTGCCGTTGAAAAATAAAATAAAATAAGAGCAGGCGCATGGCCAGAGTAACCTGAAGCACCCATAAGAGCATATTCTGCAAGGCTTGGCTGGATCAGTTTCTATGCAAAGCCACAATCTTCAGTTTCAAGCCAGGTTGTTAAAGCAGGGCTCTGTCTCAGCTTTTACCACAGGAAGGGGCAATGGATCCACAGGACCAGACAACCTCCCTTGCTTTTTGTGCAGACCTGCCTGAGGAAGGGAGAGGAGCAATCTATCACCACCACCCCCTCCGTGTCTCCTGCCATCTCAGAGCAGCTCCCGTACCATCTGCTTGGTGACCTGTGATGCTGGCAGCCAGCGCTGAGGGGTGAGATGTATGTCCCTGCCTCCCATTTCTGCAAACACAAAGTGGACCTGAGCAATTAGAGACTTCAGTATTTTATGTGCCACTTGCCCTGTGCTGCTTACTGCCAGCCTGCAGAGTTCACCGGCTGCTTTTCCTCTCAGTGACAAATGCTCTAATAAATCTCGAAACTCTTTTTGCTGGATCACAGCAACATATTATTTAAAATAATCATTTGGAAAATTACCTGGCAAGGGACATTGCTATTATTTCTACTATGGAAAGGAGCCAGATTTACAAAAGGCCCGCAGGCAGGCTTGTGGTAATTGATTACATTGCTCTTCAGTCTCCAAAGACGACCTGTGACTCTTGCCCAGGCACAGCTTTATCTCTAACCTCTCCAGTAAGGACACCGTACTACATTTGTACTACATTTATTAATTATAGCAGCGGTCAGAAAACAGATGTTCCCGAAGGGGATGGCAGTGCTAGGTGGAGTACATGGCTGTCAGTCTCCCTGAAGGATATTTGACTTTCCTGAGCTTTCCTCAACACAGTTAGTCACAGCCCATGAGCATGCACTGCAGTTGTGGGTCAAAATGCAAAAGCTCATGGTTTAGCATGGGAGTTCCCACTGCTTCGGGCCGGATAGCAACTGGCACAGAGGACTGCTGAGAGCTGCGGGGTCAAAAGCACCCATTCTGAGTCTTGCTGTGATTCTTCTGTATAGCTCAGCAGAGAAATACCCTCGAAAAATTAAAGGAGATACCCTGCCAGAGCAGAAGGCTACATCTCCACCTGCTCTGGGAAGCTCCCCCAACACTCACAGCATCCCCCAGGCCACCGAGAGTTACGTGGCAGGCTGAGCCAGCTTCTGGTAATCACAGAGCACCAAGGAGAGTAAAAGATGTCTCTTGTCCCTACAGGCAGTCCTTCTGGTGTTGGGGCCAAAGGACCAAACATACATCACTCTAAAGGTTTTGAAGTGTAATTAAGTCTGCTGCCCATGAGGGAAACTCTAGAGTAGGGCACTTTAATCTGGAAGCATCCTTGTGTGAATATCCTTGCTGTGTCTGGGACATTTGCCCTTTGAGATCACCAATTACAACCCTGCTCAATGGTGTTTTGCACACCCTGGCACTTTTCTCTCATCTTCCTTCTGATCTCCTGCACCCTCATTCCCATGCAGGAGACTGACTCACAGCCCAATCCCAAAATGCACACCACAGACCTCAGCTTATCAGCGTCTCTACCAAAATGCAGCTTCAAAGACACGGGAAGCCATGAGGTTCAGGATGGAGAGCATAACCACAATGAAGTGGGACAGGTAGGAGCTAGGAGGGAAACGGCTACACCCTCCACAGCCATCCACATCTACAACAACCACCAGGGCCGGGAGCTAAGCTAATGTTTCTTAGGAGACCTGAAGCACATAAAGGTGTGTAACTACTAACTGGACAGCAGTGGGGATCACAAGGATGGGGCTGGGAGCTTGAGGAACACTGTTCTTCTCTGGATGTGAGATGTTTGCAGAGACAACTGTGCAAGACATCCTGCTGAATCCAGAGCAGGGAAGACACTTCCTTGAGATATAAGAAGCAATAACACATTTTACAATTGGACTCAAAGGTGGTACACTTTGAACTAAGTGGGCAATTAAACAATCAGTTGCTGTATCACAAGTGAGGTGTACAGTGTAAGAACAAGGTGATGACGTCAGCTCCTTCTTTTCTTTTGAAACAGCAGCTTGAAAAATATCGAGACAGGAATTCATGACCTGAAGTTTGCAAGTGCTGCCACTAATGCTGGTGGCACGACACCTGCGAAGACATTGCTGGCCCAATGTGATTGAAGTACTCCGTGAGGCTCTGCCAACTTGCATCACATGTTGAGCGGTTTGCTGGCACCTGGTTACAACCATGGGGCCTGATCCATCCCTGAGCCACTGCAGGTGTGAAATGGTGTAACCTCACAATGTTCTTGGCACAACAGCAGTGGAGATGCCAGAGAGGACTTTTCTGGAAGAGGCCTGGACTCCAACAGCAGTTAGAGAATTAAGGAAGTTTTTCAAGAAAGACCACAACACAGAAAAATCTGAAATGTCTGGGCCAAATTCCTATTTGGTGTAAGTTAGACCTATGCTGGTTCTTAATCCTGAGTATCTAGCACAACCATGTTCTGTGTCAAGCACATAAATAACGCACAGGCTTATCCATCAGGATGAAATTAATTGTTACGTTGGCTCTGCTGCCTGCACTGATGAGATCTCCACCAACTCCAAAGAAAGTTTAAAGATGGTTCAGATGCAGGCACCCCTTCTACAGACACTTAGGGCTGAGAGATGAATCCCATCCTTGCTTTCTCACTTAGCAAGCTGACGGTGCTGAAGTACACACTGCCTTCTCTACGCAAGGGCCCCACCGAGCCAAGAACATGGTGGCCAGGCTTGTGTGACAGGTCTGTCACTCCCAGCCAACAAGCAGTCAATCTCACCATCGGAACCACCAAGCGCTTGCGTCCCTGTTCATGCTGCCTTGAAAACCATGTCCTTCACAGGCCACAGAGGCCAACAACTTAATTTAATAAAAGCTGAGCAGTGCAGTCACAGAAGGTCAGCTTCAGACTGCGCTGCCTCTGGCCGGTGTGCCTGAGATCAGCGCCAGAGCATAAGGCACCATGCAGGTAGCGTGGCTGATTTGGGAGTCCAAGCCCTAGACAAACGGTGCAGCCTCAGAGTTCTTTCTTACAACTCCCTCTCACCCTGCAAAGGAAGGAATTTACTGATGAGTCAAGAGATTAGTGCGCTCCCTGCTCCATCCTCCCGCCCTCCATCCGCTTGCTCGTGGTAAGGAGACGTGACCCCGCGGAGCCACGCAGGCTGCTCTGCCCGCACATATGAATTCATTACCTGCGTCAGCCCCGTACACCACTGCAGGGATGGACAGGAAGGAAGCCGGATCCCAAGTCCCTTCGTGCTTCAGGAGAACTACCTGTCCCTCCCTTGGCCAAGATTTATCCCGCGCTTCAGTCACATTAGTACACAACATAAGCACTAGCTATGAAATGCTATTGAAGGAAATCTGTAAGTGCTCTGCAAATTTTAAAGGACAGCTCTTTTGATGGGGATAGTTTTGCAATCTGAAACATAACACTTATCACCATTAGTGACTTCTGTAGTATTTCTATTGTTGGGAATCCTTTCAGTCTTCCACATGCTGCGGAAGGCAGCTCCTCTTCCCACTGAAGTCTATGGCAATGCCATATCCAAGGAATATGGACTTCCCCAGCCCTGTAGTCCTCAGCTTTATGATGCTATGTCACATAATACAGTGTGACGTAGCATCACACAACACACGACAGCATTTTTTCATTCTCCTCACTGCCTTTAGCTTTAAATCTCTTAATTTCTTCAAATTACAAACACCTTTGGAGGGTCTCACCACACTGCCTATGAACCAAGAGGGAGAGATCACGGCACCCACTGCTGCCCTGTGTCTGAGCTGAGAAGTCACTAGCACATTTCTTGTCTAATTGACTTGTCTGCAACCAAAATCTAAGCCCAGATCAGTATTGTGTTAAAGACTGACTTCTGGGCTTGCCAGCAGTAGAATCCCAAGCGCAGAGGCTTTTGCTGTCCCCTTTCTCTGACAGCTTTGATTTTCTGTCACCATTAAAAGAAGGGCAGTGAATCTGAAGAAAACGAGACAGGCATCCCAAAGGGCAGAAGAGGCCAAGGGCTCAGCGCTGCATGGGCTGGCTGGTTCTCCCCGCTCAGAAGCATCTAGCTAGACCAGCCACATCTCCAAGAGCTGAAAAGAAATAAGGCATGCACAGCAGTAATAATAAACACCAGATACATATGATAAATACATGCATGCCACTGGAAATTCTGGCATTTCCACGTTGGCTTTCATTTGGAATGAAATTAAGAAAATTAATTTCTCTTTCCTGCACGTTGTAAATTCCAACATGCTTCTCTTCAACACAAGCAAAACATTGTTCTCTTTAGGTAAAGGTGCTTGGTATAATAACGATGAAAAATGTCTGGGTAATAATAAACGTCAAACAAGAAAGATGAAAATTGCTATTTCACTGTGATCTGTAAGATTAATTGACTGAAATGTTTAAATCTAAATGGATCATGTTATACGTTGCCACATTGATTTTGCTGCTTTCATTGCGCTGAGGTTTCAGGCATTTGCATGAGCCAAGTCCAACCGTTCATTTCAAGGATCGGGGCGTTTCAGCAGACTGCAAGCCCAGCACCGTGAACGCAGCCCCCGATGTCACCCCCTTCAGCCTGAGTCAATGAGGCTGCTGCCCCAACGGCAGCAAGCGCTGGGAGGATAGCACCTTTGCCATCCACACCAGAGCAAAGGAAAGTAGATATAGTATTTTCAGGTTATCACTTCTGGTATTTATTGTCACTGCTGTGCATGAAACTGGGGTATAAAGATAGGATCGTGTCCACACTTGGTACAGGTTACACTCTGGTTTACGTCAGCCGGCAGTCTCATGTAAATTTGCAATCAGTTTACTCTCTGTGCTGTTTATACCTTCCTTCCCCTCAATTCCCCAGCCTTGACTCTGCTACTCCAAGAGCCACTAACTATATTGCAGCCCCATCACTTGAACATGCAAATCCCCTTAAATATAATGCAGTTATGCAGACCATATCTTTTGCTTTCAGAATATCACCCGTCCGTTCCTTCTCTCTCTTCTGCCCACACCGTATTTCTGGTTTCAGGGCTTCCTACCTAACTCTGCATCCATCCTGCAAAACCAGACAAAAATCTATATTCCATTTTATTCATATCAAAGATATGGGATTTCCATGATGAATGACTACTTCAATAAATTTAGGTACATTAACTGTATTTTCTTCCTCCTTTACCATTAATTTAAAAAGGTATGCTGAGTTTTCCTGTTTTCTATCCACCTACTACCACTCCTTGGGCATGAAAATATTCTCTTGGCTTCAAATTTCACTCTCTGATACTGCATATACCTTATGCATTAAGTCCTTCCATAGTTCATAAAAAAATCCATACAAATCTCAACTCCCCCACTGGTGAATTAAAGGCATTAATGAGCAAATGACTTCATTAGGAAGTATTGTGTTTAATTGAAAATGCGTTCAATCATTGCTAAGTCATACAAAGAGACTTAATAACTGGGACTCTTCAAAGAAAAAGATGGCCAAAAAGTGGTTTTATAGGGAAATAAATAAAATCACGATCAGCGATGAAAAGGGTGAGTAAAGGATCATCCCTCGCAACACAGGGACAAAGAAACACAATGACATCATGAGGTGGCAGGCAAAAGGGACAGAAAGCACCTCTTCTAACAAACACCAAAACGTTGTGGAACTCACTGCCACAGGGTGGTGTATGCTAAAAAGTAGACATTCATTTAAAAAAGAATTAGACAAATTCACAAAAACAGATTTGTCAGTGGCTATTAAATACGATCACTTGGGTTCAACCCCTTCAGCCTCTGGCCAAAGAAACCTAAAACCTTTGAAGATTTTTGTAGTAGAGGGAACAGTCTGTGCTTCGTGTTCCTCCACGCTCTCTGATCATCCCTGAGCAGCAGCAGGGATCTAGCCCAGAGCAGCAATTCTGTTTATCAGCTATGATTTATATTTATCTAAGAAGTCACAAAACATACAATGAAAATATTTACTGCTACGGTGTTCTCCTCCCAACTTTCTAAGCACAATGTTTAACTATATTGTGTACACACAACCTTCTCGTTTCCTTTCCAGTCTTTCCTCTAGTCACACAGCATTGCTTTAAACTTTATTCCTTTGCTTTAACAGGGTCAAAAAGACAAATATGCCTATTTCATGACATGATGACAATATTGTTTCTCTTCAACCACATGCAACTGCTCATTTCCAGCTTTGCTCATATCTACTTGTGAATAACAACTTACACTGCCTATTTTTTTGTAGGAAGCTTTATAATAATGCTAGAACTTTTGGCCTCTCTCCAAAAACTAAACCAGATCATCAAATCTACGGGATAAGATTAATCCTGTAGCAGGGTATTTTTTACACACATGGAGAATGGTCCAAATAGCCAGCTAGTCTATCCCTCATCTATGAAAAAAAAGAATATTTCATTGCCATGGCATTTGTATCACTGTGACATTCATGCACTCTGAAACTCACATCTAACCTTGGACCTCCATGTTCCTAGTTACCTGGGAACGAGGTCTTTGGTGCGAGTAGGACCAAGAGGCAAATGTCAGCTGAGACTTTCCTTTAACTTTTTCACACCTGCAAGATCAATGGCCACACTCCAGTCCCAAATTTGTTGCAAAAAAAAAAAAAGAAAGAAAAAAAAGAAAAAAGGGCAAGGACAGTAAGCATTACAGTTCTGGCAGTACAGCCAAAAATCTTGTTCAGTGTGACCAAAGCTCACAGCACAGCAGTGATTAGCCCTACTGATTTCAATGGGATTACTCAGACTCCAGGTTAAACACATACTAAGAGCTGTGCTGGATGAGAGCTAATGGTTGGGTATTGCACTCCCTATTGCACTGTCCCTCTGCTGTTGCCTTTCATATCACAAAGTCGATTTTTAAAACTACTCAGGAGCTAGCAGGCGATTTCTTTCACCCTATTTTTGGCCAGCCGGCAGAACTGCCACTTACCTCCGCAATTTCACCTGTTAACCAGACCGCACTAAAAAAAAAAAAAAAAAAAAAAAAGAGATTCCCTGAACTTACCCCCAAGTTGCCAGACATTTAAAAGCCTCAGTATCTATTTTATCAGAGCAATTTTTGTTCCTCTGCAAGCCTCCATCACTGCTCTACGTTAGGTCGGGTTCATGCTGCAAGGTGGTAAGCTCAGATACACACGGTGCGTACCAGCACAAGTCTGGATGGCACGCAGCACGGGGAAACCTGCCAGCTGGGCCCTGCACCACACACCTTCATTATGTCGATCTGGTGTTAGTCCAAGTCTCGCTGTCCCTGGAGCACACACGTTCCCCCAATGCCTTCCTATTCTGCTTTATGCAGTGTCATCCTTGGCCCTCTTTCCCTCAACTCTGATTTGATTTTAATTTCCCCCATACAAATCATTAGGTAACAAAAAGATGTTGTGAGCAGCTATTACACATACATCAGTTCACCTGTGTACCACATAGCCTACCCTGATTTAAAAGCCATACACCCATTATTTAACTCACTATTTTTCAAAATGAAAGCACAGCAGGACCCCAGATAACTCCATTCAACCCCCCAGATGCCCAGTGTGGCTGGGTGAGATTTCAGAGCTTGCATTTTTCATCTTTACAGCAATAGCATCCTTGTTTTCTCGAGTGTCCCAATAACACCACGTCCTCAGTTGTCTGCCTACGACAGTGAGATTGAAGCAGCAGACAACTCACTACGAGACTCCTCCCTGTGTTGGTGGCCTCAATGGAGGAAGCATTTCATTGCCTAATTCTTCCCTTGAGCATTTCTGGCTCTGCAAATAAAGACGGCCAGCCCTGAGCAGACAACATCTACTTCCATGCTTATTAAGACTAGGCAAGCTAGTTTTGCTCGCCCACAGACCTTCAGCTTCCACCCCCTTATTTAATAAATCAAAAATCAGCACTTGGATTTGAATGCATTGGGTTCGTGTACTGATCAGGGAGATAGATCGTAAAGACCAAAGAGCATAAAAATTGCAATAGAACGGGAGAAAAAGCTGGTGTAAAGGGAGGAGAAAGAACCCCCAAGACAAACACAGAGAACAAAGGGGGACACAGACATCTAAGAGGCATTGCAAATTCCGGTCAAGATGGGGAAATGACAGAGCTGATGTCTGCACTGAGGGGCAGAGCCGACGGGGAGGGATCGCACTGGAGGTTGAGTGCGTCGTGGAGGGATGCTCCACTGCCTGAAGCACTAACGCACCAAGACAGAGTGGGAACTCTACACTAGCCCTTTTCCTACAGAGCTTTTTAAAGCAATATTTAATGCAGACAAGGCTAACTTGGTCTTGTAATAAAGCCAACTTACTCTTGTCTGTATGAGCAGCAGGGCACTGCACAAACAGGACCTAAAAAGAGAGTCAGAACATTTCCCAGCTAGAAGCTGGAACCTAAAAGCCTAAACCCATATCTAGACTTTGGGGGGGGCAACCAACCCCTTCACAAACGCTGTGTTTACTAAATCAATGTCTTTCAATGCTGAGTGCCTCCAGGTAGTCTCTAGCGTCCAGGTTTTGACTCTTTAAACAAAAGTGACCTCCTTTCCAGACATACAGAAATCAACAACTGCTGACTTCAGTCCAAGCCAAACTGCTCATCACCTTTGGAAAAATACTTCTGCACTTCTAGGTCCCAGCATCCAGATGCAGATGCTTCAGGAAGTCCATTAGAATTAAGTGCCTGCCCCAAGGCCCTTTTGTAATTCAGTGGAGAGGAAAAACACACTGGTAACTCAGGAGTTCCTGTCTCCAGCTCTAAACATCCTTCAGTCACACCTCACAAGGTGGAAGAGTCTCTAAAGAAATGGAGGTGTGGAGATTTACGAACAAGGGAGCCATTACAGCACTGTGTTGAGGCTGCGGTTCTCCCAGCTAAGCTTGGGCAACTCACAGGGAACTGCATGGCTGGGCACTGCTTACGTACGTACGTAAGGAGATCAATGTATATGTCTACTCCAGCAAATGTGGGGATAATTAATATAATCCGTACCCCCCTTCAGCACTGTTTCAATGAAACAGAGCATTATATTGCAGTCTGCTCCCTGGCACAGCAGTGGCACAACAACATGAAACAAAATGAAGTTCACACCAAAGCAAGGAGGCTGTGATGAGGTTATTTTGCTAATCACACTGCAGTTGAGCACACAAAAATCTGGTACTGGGTTGTCTAGAAAGTGGAGAAAACTGACTGAAAAGGGAAGGAAAACGAGGCAATGTAAAGGAGAACAAGGAGTGGGGCTGCTCTACCACAGGCAAATGGTGGAAGAGAGCTGGAAGTCTGATGTGTGCTTGTCTCTATACAGAGTAGGTTGAACCCTTGGGGTGGATTATGCGTTGCATAAATACCCATGACTTATCCAAATGAATGGAGTGGCCTGTGTAGCTGAGCCACCATCTCAACTCCCTGTAATTAGCATGGGAACCTATTATTTTTTCCACACTACTGGGAAAAGAGATGAGTTCAGGTGCCTCCAACTATGAAGCAAATTCCTTTAAAGTGCAAGCATCTTTTCAGAGCTCTCTCATCTCCAGGATGGTATCTCAGAGGAAGGACAGTGCTGTGGCCCACCTTGCTCCATGCCACCTGCCCTGACACATGTCCTGGCAGCCACAGCCATCACTCACATCGAGAATTAACCTGGCTCAAGGTTTTTCTGTTAACTGTGGGACAAAGTTAGTTTAAGGGTTTCTGCATCAGAGCAACATGCTGGGATTGAGGCACGGAACTCTCAGAGCTAAAAGTGGTTTGAGGTCCTTAGTTACACAGACCCACAGGGCAGGAACCCCCTGAACTCAGCTACCAGCACGCTGCTGCAGCAGCCAGAGGGTGATAAGGATGGAGGGCGATAGGCACTGCCTGCCATGCGCTTCACACCTCGCACTCATCACTACCAGCTCCATTTATCCTTTTCTAAGCTATATAGAGCATCCTGCCTGTTTTTCTGACACTGCCCTGACCAGGGTAACTCATGCCTCAGTTACCTCTAATAGTGCTCAGCACAGAAGTCACAGGAAAGCTTCATCTGCAGGTACAAGCCAGAGCCTCTCTCATAAAGCACCTCAGATCTGTGCTCCGTGATTCATACTGACTTTTTCCAACCAATCCTGCCCAAATCCTAGCTACCGATCACAGTAAGACTGAACGGAGCACAGGTCAGAGACCCTCCTATCCTGAGCCCTCTCCCAGGAGCACGGGAGTCAAGAATGAGAGCAGAGTGTGAGTATCTGCTCCTGTGCAGTGTTGTGCCACGCAGCTCTGGGTCTAAACTAGACCTAACCAGCTATGCTGGTACTGGCAAACAGTCTAGTGCTCAACTATTATGACATTCCCCCAGAATATTGGCTGCAAAGAGCAGCCTTGCTGAGAGCACTCTGCTACTGAGCCTATCACGAACCTGAGTGAATGCAATACACCCTGCAGGCACCTCCACGGGGGTGATGAAATCCGGGTGGAAATTCTGGGCAGAGGTGAAGGGTAAGATGTGCTTCACTGAGAAGAGTTCAGGCAATGAATTCCCCAGCAGAAAGAATCTGGTGGATTTTAAGACCAGACCCAAGAGCACAGCTTCTTCCCATGAAGGAGAAATATCCATGAATGAGGCATGGCTTTCCGCAGCCCACTGGCTGTCCCTTGGAAAGCCATGGGGGAGCAGAACCCTGGGTCTAACAGGAGAGCAAGGTTTCTACCACATCTTCTCCATAGCACTGAAGAGCAGGGTTTCTGAATGAGTGGAAGACTAACCACACCCAAGGGAGCTTCTACGGAGAATAATGATGAGGTCAAACTGACAGGAGGGAAGAACAGAAAAGGAAGAAAGCGGGTGGGGAGGGTGTGACAGGGTGTGACAGTGCTAGTTCAAGCAAGGAGTGTAACTGGGCTTCTCTAGACTGAGTGGGTTGAGCCCTGAGGGACAGATTGTATCTCATATGCAATTCCCATACCTTGCAAAAACCTGCAGTGATGGAAGAGGACTTTTGTCCCTACTCACTCTAGAAAACAGGTGATACAGGCACAAAAAAATGAAAGATACCATCAAACCCAGTTCACTGGCATTCACACTGTACGCTTGCAATCCAGAGCTTCCTATTCCACATGTATACCACAAAACACATCCCAATACCTTCTAGCAAATACAAGAGCTGCAATAAAAAGGCCAGAAGCCACAGCTGTGATGTGCACAGTAAGTTGAATGGGGATTTTGTGTGGTTAGACTCTCAGATCATCACAGGAACTGGGAATGCAGAGAAAGAGAAATCTCTTTTCCACTTCTGCTGACAATAGCCTCTGCTGACCTGGAAATACATCGTCAAACAGATGCCTGGAAGAAAGAAGAGTGGTGTTTTGGGGTTTTTTTTCCCCCCTCTTAGATACTAGATGCTTTAGTTGTGAAAATTGTATCTCAGATGAATTTCAGCTCCTTGTTTGCCTCAGTTCTTAGTTTTCCTATGAGTATCCTCTTGACTGGTGACATTTATTTGGCATGTCATTTCCCTTCAGAGTTCAGTCTGGCACAAGCTCTCATTGCATCAGGTGCTACACAACACAACTCAAAGGAAGCAACTTGCTCTTGCAGGAAGCTCTTGCCACTTGTTCATTCTTAACTGATATTTGCTAGGTAATTTCTCTATATAACCCTCAATCTATTGAGTGTGTATTACATGTACTTCAGAAGAACTTACTGTCTTGAATTTGGGCTGCTTTAATTGAGCAAATAATGGATATCATGATATTTCTGTGGTCCTGAATACAAGATAAGCTTACAGACTGAGATCCTCTGTGGGGTTATCTCTAAGGCTTCAAAACTCAGCATCTGAATAGCTTATTCTATCCCTGTGCCATTGATTGTGTGCTTCCTGACTTTTGTCTACCTGTAATAATCTCTTGACAGCAGAACTGGAGACAGCTTCTTGTCACTACTTAACGATCGTGGAATTCAACATAAAGCGGACTTTATTCCTGTTCAAAATGAACAAAAACCTTTCCTGTAATAGTTTTCCTAGATGTGTCCATCTGCCCTTGTTTTTCTACCAGAAAAATTATTTCTCTTTTGCTTTTCAAGCAAAAAGTTGATACATTTTTCCAGTTGTCAAAAAAAAAAAAAAGGTTATTTATCAAGTGGCTATTCTTATTTAACTAGAAAAGCAGCAGAAGCTAGCTATTTGATGCTCTGGTTAACATTCTTCTCCATCCCCTTGGGATTCTTAGGTGGTCTCTGAACACGTGGATCACAAGAATACACCACAATCATTATTTTCCAGCATAAAACCTCTCTTGCAATAGAGAGTTCCTATCATCCACTTCTAAGAGATAGACACCTACTTGCATACTTACTGAGACTTGTCCCAAAATAGAATTCATCTATGGAAGAAAAGGGAACCAGTCCAAGGATACTGCCCAATTTTCTCCTTCCCTGCAAAGCACAGCTGATGGAGCTACTTGCTCTTCCTAAGAACATTCCTTCCAATCCATTAATTCAGAGATGCAACCATCCAGAGCAAACATGCTCCAAATAAGTATACATTCATACTAACAGCCATGTAGAGTAAAAGAATAAATATTTCACCATCCAGCTGGCTCTCTTGACATTCATCTTACCTGATTTATCAGGGACAGGAAGTACAACCAATGGAGCAGCGTGGGAGGAATGCCATTTCCACACTTGGCAAAATTTGGGGTTTTCACAAAGTACATGTCCTGTCTTGTCTGCTCCAACTGGTTCAAGGGAATTCAGGCAGAATGTAAAATATGTAACATGCCTCAAGAGGCCTTTTGCTGACAGCAGAGGGGCTTGGGGTTAAAAGACCACCCTTACACACCAAGAACATCCTTCTGCATTAAAGATTTCTTATGATACTTTCAGAAAGTCACTTACTCTGGGTTTCCATCCCTGTCTACAAAATGAGGTACACAAACCTTTAGTCAGATTAGGCTGCAAGTTTTCTGGGACAAGGGCTTTTCTAATCATATTTATATACAATATATATAATCTAGTATTTGTCACAATGTAGTCCTTTCTCACACTTCATACAGAAACAAAGATTTTATTTTTTTTTTTAATCAGGGAATCACACGTGCCACTAAGTGGGTTGAACATTTCTGGTACACATGCACATCATCAAGTACAGATCCCTCATGACCACATTTTACACATCTGATAGCTACAAACACTGGAAGCCAACTGCTTGTCCTCACTGCTGCCAGAGTTGGTCTCATTTCCTCTCCCCCTGCATCAGTCTCCCTGCCCCAAATACAAAAATCCAACATTGCCCGTGCCAGGGCTTTGTTCTTGTCAAGTCGATGACAGCCTGATGCAGGTCATCCATGGTGGTGTCTTTCCTATGAATCAGATGTTGCAAATCTTTTAGTAAGGTAATTGTTGAGGCCCTGTTCCTACCCTGTGCTGGGAATCTACGGCTCTCAGTAATAGCTCTCGGCACAGCTTTGTGCTGCAGCACATGGGTGTAATTCGGCAGACTAGGTGTGCAACATGAGGCAAGAATCTTGCATATGCTATCAGAGTCCATACAATAAGGCCGAGGAACACCTCTAAACAAGCAGATAAAGAGTGTAGCTCCATGGGTGATTCCTCCCAATGCAAAAGTATGCTATATTGAAAAGAGGGGCCCAGTCCTTTCACCTCCCTTGGCACTGCACTTGTGAGGCCACAGAACAGAATTGGGGCTTTTCTACAACTCAAAATTAACCCTGTGCAAGGGAAAAAGGCTTCCAACTGGATAAACTCCTTGCTCTTTTTTACCATATAACTTCATGCACAAACGTGGCCAGGGTTGAGGGCACTCTTCTTCTGATGGTGATAAGGACTCACTAAATCAGCGCTAAGTTTTTTAGAGCAGGTTAAGTGCCCCCATGCTGAGACGCAGACACATTCTCCTGACCCAGGAAGCAAGGCTTGCAAGTGAAAGCCAGCTTGTGTAAACTCTTCACCCATTTAACCACCACCAAATATTCACCCACCCACAGAGCTGCTCTTTGACTTGCTAGAAGGGGCTCACATACACCATGAGGTCACAGGAGCCAAACAAGTTATCACACTTTAGCTGAGCCTCAGTAGTAGTTGCCTGAATAGGTGCTTTTTTCCTGGAGCGCACACAAGGTAAAATCTTTCATGTCGACCAGTCTCATGTTTGTTACCTCACCTTCACAATCCCACTTGAAAACCATGCCCTTACTCATTTTACTGAATAAGATCTCCCGCAGCTGCCCTCTTGTCCCTCAGTTTATCATGGAAATTTATACTGCTGCCTACAACAGCAGTATCTGAATGCATCTTGATAAGACAGTTCTTTAAAGTTGTTTTCTAGTTATAAAACTAATTTGGAAAAGAAAAAAACATAAGCAGAAACAACCTCAGAGGAACACAGACATTTTATTTACAGCACACTGCAACCCAGGAAATCTCCACTGGAAACTACAAAGAACCAAATTTGTAAAAGTAACAAAACACATCAAATTAACACATCAGTCACTGAAATGAGAACTAAACCCCAAAGACATAAAACAAACCAGTTACTTACAGTTTGGCTGCGGTTCTGGAGGGAATTTGAGACGGATAATGGCCAAGATTATGAAAACAACCACAGGCCAGGAAATTAAAATGAACGACCATACCTATAAAACAGCAATGAAAATATATTGGTTACGTTTGTCGTATTGATGTGTCCCAGAGCTTGTCTGGAATGTACAAGTACTACCCTAAATGAGTTATAAGATGCATTGTAAATCACGTCTGTCTTGGTATGCATGCTATTAAAACCCAAGTATTATCTATGCAGGAAGAAAAACTACATAAGATTTTAGGAGCAAGTAACAAGCCGGAAAATAACACAAGCCTTCCTGTGTTTCAGTTTGGCTGATAATTACAGGGGATAGTGTTTACACAGCTTTGAGACACTGCTATGTAAAAGCACGCTGAGAAGTACAAGACTTTTGGACACACTGATAGCAAGATAAAAGTGTGAAAGGTTGGTTTCACTTTCAGTGAATGGCACTGCTCAAATGATGGGTAAAGATGACTTTGATTTAGTCATACCCCAAAATTAAAGTGTTTGACAAGTGAATTGAACAAGTCTACAGCATTTCTTTTTCCCAAAAAAGTTTCACTGTGCTTCACAAAGAGTAGTTCAGCCTCACAACAGAGCTGAATGAAAGGATTTTTGTAGTATTCATTTACAAGACATGGAGCTCAAGCATGGTGAAGGAAGGGGTTTATGGAGTTGTGAAACCAGTCAGCTGGAGAAGTCAGATCTGAGCACCAGGATCCTTCACACGAGCTTCTGACCACAGCGACCTAACGCCCTGGCACCTTTCCATTTCCAGACTGCAGTCCATATAGATGAGCTGAGATGGAAGAGAGATGATGTAAAATTGGACTAGTACAGTGGAAGAAACATGAATATTTATAAACAGCTTGTCTCTGACATGAGGGTTGACCGTTTCAATGGACGAGAATGAAGAAAATACAGTCTGTTAATCATCGAGTGTAGTAAACCAATCCAGGTAGGAAGCCCAAAGTCAGTCTTAAAACTACAAGCCTTGGAGTTTTGTAAGCTAGGAAAATGCAATTATTCTAATAATCAACTGCTTTTGCACTAGCTGGCTAGCTTGCTACTGTGCTTACTAGATTAGAGCTTTCCATCCATCAGTAGTTACGCTCAAACTACTCTGTGCTGCAAAATTGCTGTGCCAATTTTCAAAACTGCAAAGATGTCTTTCTTCAAAATCATCCCATTCTTCATCATCGTGTTGCTATTTTTTTCAGATCAGCACATATTACCCAAAACTGTTTTTCCAAAGTAATTCCAAGCCCATAACAGTGTTTTCATTTCCTGTAACGCTTACTGGAACATAAAACCAAACAAACAGACAAACAAACAAATCCTGGGGAGCAATTCAGCTTAAGGATGGTTGTTTTACAGCAACACCATCCCTATCATCCCTGATGAGATGACACAGCCATGGAAGTCGGACCAAGATTCATGCCCCAAAATAGGCAACTGACAGACAAACCACAAGGCACCTGCCCACACGTCCCTTCGGAGAGGGTACTCCTGTAATTTCAGCATTTTAGCTTTTACAGACAGTACTCTTCCTGCCTTGTATATATACACTGCCAACTTATAACAAGATTCATCACTGAAACGAACACCTTTTTGTAATTTTTTTTTTATATCACTTGCTTTCCCTATAATCAGTCCCCAAACATGCTGTTTAACTCTCATTAATTCACATGCAAACAGTATTATTAACATATCCTCCTTGTTTAGTACCACGTAGGCTAAAGTAAAATCATGGGGTAACAGCACAGAAACTGATATTAGTCAGAGGCTGCCTAAAGGAAGGGCAAGAGATCTCAAATTCTTGAGGGAAGAAATGAATACTCATTGTCTCTACTCAGGGAAATTTTTGTAGCTCTCTGTTTAGCTCTAAAATGGTGCTTCTACTCCCCACTTGCCACACAGCAATTCCCTGAGTATCTCCGTCCTTTGACTTAATTGGATTTAATAGTAGCTGGGTACATCAGTTGCAACACAACAGCATTCCCACTGTCCCAGGCATTTCTAGTTAACAAAAACAAGACAACCACCCTGGCCAAACTGATTGCAGGTGGAACATGTTGACTTGAATGGAGCCAAAACCAACCTCAATTTGGCTCTTGGGACATTAAGCACTGTGATGCAGGTTGCATAATCCTTTGGTTGCCGGATTATTTCACTGCTAGAAGTAGATTTAATTGCTCAGACCTTACTCAGTATCTCTGGATGCAGGCACATTTTCTCTCCCTCCTGCCTCTGTTTAAACAGCCAAGCTGCCTAGAAGTGATAGATGAAAAGCAACAGAAGTGCAAGAGGCAATTTTTCCAGTTCCCCTTGGTCTGCAGGCCAAACCTGGCTTCTGAGAAGGCTGCCACCTAAACCTATGACCATTCCTTTCTCAGCAGGAGCAACCTGCATCGAGGCACTCCCTGGCCACGGGTACAGAACTTCAGCTGATTTCAGCAAGCTGACACTCAAGCAAGCTGCAGCTCTCCCCATGCCACACGGGTAGAAGCAATCTCTCCAGGGGCTCCGCACAGAGCTCACAGAGGAAATAAAGCGTTATAACTGGCTGATAAGCAGAGCAGGAAAGCACTCGAGTCTGTGGAGGGAGGATGGGGGCTGCCTGGTGTCAGACCATTCCCCGACATACTGGTCAGCCCACGCCACTGCAGCGGCAGGAACCGCTTTCACGGGTTATCAGAAACTGAGAAGCACAACAGAATGCTTTCCTTGCCAAATAAGCACGCTAAAAAAAAAAGCTTTCTAAAAGCCTGCTCTGTAAGTGAAGTCAGGTTACACAGGTTAAAAAACACAAGCAGGGAGAGAGAGAAATCAGAATGTGTTTGGGAGCAGAGATCTGGGTTTACCTCCTCACACCCTTTCCAGTCTGAGCAAGCTCCCTAATTTGAAGCAAACTCAGGAAAAGAGGGAGGATTGGAGGGAATGCCTGCCATATAATAATCAGTAGTGGCCAGATTTTTATATTAATTGACATTTCAATTCTACAGAACTGTTATTTCGACTCCACAAGAAACCAGCATTAAAGCAAGTGAGACTGTATGGTCAGAAGTACAGGTAGGGCTTAGGTTAGCATTTACTCTGGGTACACAAGAGCTGAAAGAGATCCCCAAGCCTTCTGCTTTTAACAAGGCTGTTACTATTTCTCTTGAGAAATCAGAGGTAATTTACTGGGATTCCTCTGCATCTCAAAAAGTCTCCTGTATCCTCAGCACCAGCGAAGGATACATTACTCTAAGGTGCACAGCATGCCCGCAGCTCCTATGGAGGATCACAAGGAGTCAAATAAGCTCAGCACCTCCCTGAATCAGGCTCCAAAACCGAGAAGCAGGACAGGGCAGGCAAGAACAGACCTTGCAAAAGCGTGCGGTGATACAAGGCTTTTTGCCCCATCCTCATATCACTCCCTCCACAGGCCTTGCTCTTCTGTCAGCATTTTCTGCACCTGCCAAGGCTTCCATTCAACCAAAAAAGCTGAAAAACCGTCACATTTGGATTACTAGCAAGAGGATAGGTTACAACACAAGCCCATGAACTGCAGCATGCTTCTGCTGAATTACAGCTGCATTGAAGCCAGCCTGGGACAAAACTACTGAGCAGACCTTGCCTGGACACGCAATGCCACCCGAAGGAACATTTGACTCCTGGATGCTGCTGCAGTTCAGATTGCTCTCTGGGCACTGCTGGCAATGGTTTATCTTTTGGAAAGACAGGCTGTTTTGGGGTGTCTGATTTGCAACACACTGTACTGCACTGGAGATCTGTCCTACCTACATCTCTCAGAGCTACTTTTTTCTTTGTCCATCCTTTACAAATGGCTCTATATAAGAGCACCACACCACCACCCCCAAATCCCAGGGGCTCCTTGGAGACTGCACACAGACTGTGTGGTTTGCTCACATGGGAGCAGGTACAGAACTGCAGTCTTAATTCAGGTCTGCCCATGAGTTGATGCATGATTGTCTGCACAGACCAATGGCCCGAGGAAACAACAGTGGCACCCGTGGTACTCACTCTAGACTGCTGAGCCCTCATGCATGAGCTCCAATGCAAGACTCACCTTCACTTCCATGTCATTCCCTTCCTTCCCTCTGCCTCTATCACCAGCCTTCCAAAATTTTTCTATTTTAATACTGTCACCTTCCTCTCCTGCAGTGCATCCCTTGCTCCTCAGCTCCTGGGATTTCCAGGTCCCTCTCCTCTACTACTTCATTCTCACACTCACCGGCTGCCTCTTGACACTCAGCCAGTTCTTCCACAGCAGGATCCTCAAGTGCTGAGAGAGTGCAGCCATCCTTGGCTGACCCAACCAAAAGTGAACGGGCTGTGTATTCTTCCTCCCCAGGCTTAGGAGGCAAAAGCGGAGGCTCTAACCCAAACGGGCATCCAGTGTCCAATATCCAAGTCCCTGCCTCTTCCCCACAGCATAGCTCTGAAGCAGCTACTTCATCCACTTGTGGCTGCTGTACTCCTGGTAACTGTAGCTCTTGTCCTCACAGCAATAGCTCCTAGCAAATTCAACAGGTTATTCTTCTCCAGGCAGGCAGGCAGACACAGCAGCCTGCCTCCACTTGTGTTAATTACAATATCCAGCCTCTCCTGGCTGCTCGTTGTTCAAGCCCTAACCGATAAAATGGATAGCATTCCAAAAAGATGCTTCTGCTTAAACAAAAGGTGATGCATGCCTCCTCCTCCTCCTCCCCATGATGAAACTACCTATCTGCCCACACACCGCTTCTGCTGGAGAGGTGTCATCAACAGCAAGGAGTTAGGCTGCTTGCCAGGCCAGTCCGACTTCCCCAAGTTCACAGGGAATGGCTGGGAAGAAGAAAGCATCCACAGCGTGCAACATCTTGGCATTGCTGATTTGAAATTCCTTTTTTTTTTTTTTAAATATTTTTGAATGTCTCAAGCCTACCCATCCAGGGAAATTATATGAAAGAATATATATATACGCACATGAAAATGCCAGGGACTGATCTCATCACTCAGCTTCCTCCATCTTCCCTTTCCTCCAGGAGATCACTCCCAGGGTTCTCACTGATTCAATATATCACATCAAATCCATTGGGAATGGGACTGCAGGACCAGACCTCACAAAGATTTCAGAGCACTAGTGTGGCTTCAACACTTACTATTCAACTGATCATTGAATTTTTCAAGCTAGTGGTAAGATATTTAAAAGACCAGCTAGAGATGAAAGGAAAGAGTAAACAGCAGGTACAGAGGGAAGCAATGACAGCAGGGGGGACTGCTCATTGCACCAAGGACTATAACAAATCTAAGTTTTGAAACCAGATACAGACTTGTTTGATGAGCTCTGGTCCCCCCTTGGGAGAGGAGCATGTACCCTCAAGTATCCCATGTGCTAACACTGAGGTCATCCTCAAAGTACCTAGGCAAGCGACAGAGAACTTCACTGCTCTCAGCATATTTCATGATAGATGAAAAAGAATTCTCCTACATGGCATTTCTTCTAGCCACAAACTAACTTTGTGCCTCAAAAATGAAAAACCATCTTGGACAAGTCCTTGCCAGACTTCACCCATCGACAAAAGTGGAGACGGCAGCCCTGCCATCTGGAATGATCACGATGTTTGGATCTAAGGGTTGCAAAAAGCGCTGAGTGAGAGTAAGAGAAAGGGGAAGAGAGAGTTGTGGTACTCAGTGGAGAGAAATAACTTCTCTGGACTGGTTAGGAAATACTTCAAAGGTGGGAATAGCAACAGAGATGGAGCAGTCGCTGCCCCACATACCTTCAGTATAAATAGATTGAACATTCCAATGGTGGGAGTGGAGCTGGAGCTAAAATGAGCCTAAAAGGCTTCCCTGGTATAGTTTTAATAGTGATGGGAAGAAACCCAAATGTCTAACCTCCCAGGTCTACATTCACATTTTTTTCTCCCAAATGTCTTTAGGAGAAAGAGGGATCTCGTTTGGGTCTGTGAGTCGAGAACAAGCACTGCTCCTCAGGACACTGTTCTAGTTCAGCTACATGTAAAATGCACAGCCGAATTCATTGCATTTGGTCCAAACACCATTTGCAAACTTGATTTACTTCCTCTCTGGGGCTGAAAAAAGAAATCCAAATATAGATAATTCTGCTCTGAGGGGGTAAGAGAAGAAATTTATAATTTCATCATTCACTGCTTTGCCAAAGGTCTTTTAAGGCAAGCGTCTGATTGCTTCTTTTTGGTACTCAGTCAAACAACTGTTTCAAAAGAACACTGTGATTTGGATAATAATTTTCCCAAGCAAATGCACATCCTTACTTCCTTTGTGAACTGAGTCAACAAACAATCCCCTTGGGAAGTACCCAAAGGGTAATTTGTTCGAGTTCACCACTGTAAAACCAGAATAACTCAATGTCACTTGGCTCTCAGAGCACCTGCACTGAACTCCCCAAACGCCATACTGTTCCAGTTTGAGAAGTTTAGTGAGCCATGATACCTTTTAGCTTTTCAATTCGTTTACTTAACAATTCCTGCAGATGGCACAGGAGCCTGTACAACTACATGGCCACTCCTGGCCAAAGCGACCAGAGCAGACAGATGTCCCAGTGACAATGCAAATGTGCTTACAGGCAAAGGGGGAGAGGGGGGAAAGGCCAAAATCTTCCTTCTCCCAAGAAAACCTCAGCTGGTTCATTCCTCTGGTTGAAGAATTAGGGCTCTTCTGGGCTGAGGGGCAAATCGTTGGTTCAGATCACAGGGAAGAGAAGCAGAATCTGCTTCTATGCCCGTGAAGCTGAGTGAGGAAACCCTCAGGGGAGCTCCAAGTGTGATTTCATCCAATGCAGGTCTTTAGAGACGTGACTTGTCACATGGCTGCGGCTCACAAGGCCATGCAGGGGCTGTAGCCTCCAGGGCAAAAAGATTCTCCCCATGGACCAGGAACTCATAAACTCTGAGACCTTCCCTTGGGATGTTCTTTCAGGTAGAGTTTTTACTGCAGTGAAAATGAATGCACTCGTGCTTCCCAGGCGTGCTGAGTTACCCCTGTGAGAAATGAAAGCTTAGGGAAGTGATGCAAGACAGAATTGGGAAAAGGATAAAGTCCATGAGCGAACCACCTGCAAGAGTGCTGGAAACATGCTTGTAGGAGGACATGCCCTTATGGGTCCTGCCGTATCAGGGCCAGCAGCTGTGTGTGCCACAGAGAGCAGCACCGTGCAATGCAAGGGAGGGATCCACAACTAGAGAAAACCGTCCTCTGGAAGAGCTGCTGCACAGGGCCGCACCAGGGGTGCGGGGGGCTCTCTCCAGATCTAACACACTGGGAGGATGAGAAGAAATGGCCAGCCTTATAGTTAATGTTTCACTAGTTGCTTGGTCAAAACAACAGGTCCACACACCAGAAGGCTAACAGCACCAAACACAAATAGCTGTCTACTCACTAACACTCTTGGCTTGCTTTTTAAACGTGGGCAGCCGGAGCAAATCTGACAGGGCAGAATATTTACCCCCTTGAAGTCAGTGCCAGACAAGAAAGAAAAAAACCTATTCTGCTGGCTACCAGGAAAATCCCCAAAACAAAACACTTAATCTTACAGTGACTGTGCATGTTACAGCTAATCCGCAGCAGAGACTTCCAGAGGCACGCCGGCTAGCAGCGGTCAGGTGCCCTAAACTAGGTTAGGCCTGGAGCAGGAGAGATCACACCAGCAGCGAGTGAAGAAGCATAACCAGATTAACTACCACGCCAGAGAAATACAGGCAAAGCAGAACGCACCGAAGGAGATCGGCAAGGGGAGCAATGGGGTAATGCCGTGACTCATGAAGAGGCAGCACTCTGAATGCGGTACTTTCCTCTTACAGAGTTTGCAGTGTCTTCAGTTACTGAACTTAGCTCAGGAACAAGCCCAGACTGTGCAACAGATGGGCTTTCCTTGCGGCTTGTGTAAGCTAATATTGACCAAATGTTTGACACACTCAGAGCTCTCAGAGACGCTACGCATAGGCTTGAGCCATGATCTCTCATCCAGGCAGGCCAAGGGCTTTGCTGAGTGAGCAGCCGTCAGCCCCACGCTCCTATCTGCAAGCTGCAGGGCGCTCGCAGACCAGTGCTGAGCAGACCCATCTGCTTAAAGGTAAGCGCACGCTTACATGTCCTTTTAGACAACGCTTTGCTAAGGCCACATGAATTAGCAAGGCACTACAAAATACAAGTGTCACCATTTCTACCAGAACAGAGAGACAGGCAAGAAAAGCCTTCATGCAATGGGTACAATTAATTTTCAGCTCAAAGCCCTTGGCTACTCACCTTCATGGAGCAGCCCTCTATCAAAGGGCAGGCCTTCAAACCAAGTCCAAATTTTAAGATGCTGTGAAACCAGAATGAGTAGGAATCAAAGAACGCCACATGCCCTTGCAGCAGCGAGGAAGGTAAAATTTAAAGGATAAAAGTTTAAGGCCAACTGAAAACACTGCCTTCCTCACAGGAAGAGAAGCAGTTGCCCGAGGACTCGACAGCACTAGGCAGCCCAGTGCACGGCGTTGGATGATGCTGAAACAGCGGTAAGACACTTCTGCTAACTGGAACACCATTTGCTAAATAATAAAACAGGCTTTTGTTGAGCAGCCCATGACATTCCCTAGTGGGAGATTGCACATACTCTCTGGGTTACTCCAAATTCCTTCCAAAGGCATGGCAGGAGCCTAGAAATGTAAATTCCTCCACATTTCCTGGGTGCCTAACTTCAGGCACCTGAATAAGGCACAGTCTCGAGAGAGATGCTCACTCGGCATTTTTAAAAAAAAAAAAAAAAGAAAAAAATCAGAGCCCTCAGAAAAACTAAAGTGGGCAAGAATATTTTTAGCCACTATGGAAACTGCATGTGATGTGGCATCACCACAGTACCACTGTGCCACCAGCAAAGACTTTTCCACAATTTACTGGTGAATTTTTTCCCTCCCCTCATTAAAATGTAGTTGCAAAACCAGCCCCTCCTAGAGGCAGTTTTCCCTCCAGTGGCCCACAGTCATCAATTAGCTTAGAAATACAAGGATGTTGTCCCGCAGGCCCCATTCCAAAGAGTTCAAGGAGAACTGTGCTGCAGATTTTTGGCTCAAAGCCCTTGGATATTAACTGCTTACTTCTACAGAGCAGCCTTGTTTCCAAGAACAAGCTCTGAAGCCAAGTGCAAGTATTGGGATACTCTGATATCAAAGCAGTTAAACACCAAAATCAAAATGTCTGAGCTTCCTGCAAGTGAATTAGAGGCACCACAGGCTGAAAATGTTTGGGACAGGTTTCTCAGAAGAGCTTATAATTGGGTTTTTCCTCTTATGTCAACAACTTTCTGCAGGAGCAGATTTAGGGAAGGGTAGGAAAAAGCAACTTTTGGCTTTAAAGCCATGGTGCCTCTGTTCAGAAGTGCAAAGTTACCAGCCAGCCCTTTACCCTATTCATTTGCTCCCAAGGTCACCTTCATCTACATGTGGTCCTAGCAAACCTACAGGTCCATGAATCATTTCCCACCACACCCAGCAGCCGAGGGCTTTATTTGTGAGGCTCCCACACGCACATCCACCTTGCTACAGGCTGCTCACAGGCTTCACGCTGCCCCTTTTCCATCAGTTACAAACTCCCATGATACCATTCACACACAATGCTGAATCAGGATTAAAAGTCAGTCAGAAAAGAGTTGTGGGCATGAGTAATGGACAGTGAAAGGCAGCTACTCCTGACAGATCCTGGCAGTCACCAATAACCCCGGTTTAGTCTCTGCCTGGTAGAGTAAAAGTTCACCAGAGCCACGCACCCCTTCTAGTCCATCCTCTTGCTCATCAAATAAGCCCAGCAACGTATAGCTCTTCAGACTACGCATTCAAGCTCACTAACTTGGGGTCCATTGTGCTCAGTTGTATGTGGTGCCTCTTTATTTAAATCCCTTTCTTATTCTCGGGGCTGGGGTCTAACTTTCAATTCTACGCAAACCCACTGAATCCCAAGGCTTGTAAGTGGGCATTACCTGACGCAACAACTAGCATGCCTGTTTTAATGCAAGCTTTGCTCAAGAGCCTTGCTTTGTGAGAGCACGCAGATGATATCACTGCAAGTTTCATTAGTATGTCCTTTAACCCTTCCTCCAGATTATTAACAACGTTAAGACAAGATCTAATGCCAAGGCTTGCAACAAGACGTTAGACAGCTACCAGCATCCAAATCCTCTGACATTTCTCATTTATCATTCTTTGTGCAATCAGCTAGTTTCCAATCTGCGGGGCAATGCTCATGTCCTGTCACGTGAACCTGGACAGCTGACAGATGGACTAATTAGAGATCACACTATTTATGGTTAAGACTGATAACGAGGTCAAAGCAAGGTCGCTGTGAAAAATGGATTTGACTTTGCAAAGAACAACGGGTATTTCCAATGCTGTGGACAACTGTGCTTTCCAAATGAAAGCGTCAGCAAAGCTGCCAAAAAATCTCAAACAAACCAGCTTCCAAATTAAAAGGCCTAAAGACAGACTGCAAGGATAAGGAAACAGCAGAGGCAAGATGCGCTTGTGATAACAGCTGTATCGTGAGTGTGCTGATCTCTATGCAATGGAAACATTTCCTGAAAGATTAAAATTGTATTAGGTTTAAAATTAACTATAGTCATCCACTGAGCCTGAAATAGTGGGCTGAAAGACCCAAATACATGCCTGGGTTGAGCATAGATGAGAACAGATGACCAAACAGCTGTAATTTGCAGAACATGGGGCAAGACATTCTTAGGAAGGTATTTAATGGTCTTAATTGCATGAGGTTGAAAAAGAACTTGGTATTTCAGATCTAAGGACACCACCGAAAAATAAGTCTGATGAAACCCCACCAAAACTGTTACTGAGCTATTCAAAAGGCAACCAACTAGACCAAAAACCTGCTCAGCATTATAAAGACAACCAAAGCAAAGCTTTGTTTAGCTCCAAACAATATAGAGTCTTTGGATATACAAGGCTGGCTGTATCTGATCTCAAATACTAAAAAGTCCTTGGCCAAGCACATACCTTGATAGCATACCATTTCACAACCCCAAGCAGCTTCAGCCAAAGCCCATGAGACTTGGTTGACACATGCTGAAGACCACAGAAGCCTAGCAAAATGGAAGACATCACTAAGCTGCTGAGATAAAAGAACTTAAAAGTAGCAACAGGAAAAAACCATGAACTAAGGTTATTATAGGATGATAAGACACTTACTTAAAGTCCACTTTGCTCAGACTTAGTAACTGAGTTGCAAGCAATGTTTTTTCCCCCATAGCTGGGGCATTCATACATGTTCCTTCCCACATGGATTTTCTGTCACCTCAACAGACAGATGATTCTCGGTCCAGGCACTTAACATATTCTTTCTCTTCTACCTAGTTGCACATTTCTATGAAATAGCTGCAGGTCTGATTGTTTCTGTGGGATTTATCCACCAGCATAACCTGGTTAAATTCAACCAACAGGTTTGGAAGCTATAGGGAAGGATGGACAAACAACCCCACAAACTCAATTTCTAGAAGCAAACAACAACCTGAGAGTACTCTAAGGACAGGGAGTCACTACTCTCCTATTTAATAGGTTTCTAGGGTGTCTATCCATCACCAAGTCACCTGGGTTTTATTACAAAATCAGCTAATTAAAACCACACCCTGAGATCTAAACGAGAATAGGGAGTGCTGGTGAGTAATGACAAGTTACACAAGGCCTGTTAGCCTCCTATAGCTGGGAACTTGCTGTAGAAGAAAAATATGTGTTGTAATAATCTCATACAAGCATTACGGTGATGGAGGAACACAGACAGAAGAGGAGAAGGGCTTGCTCACCTACAGATTGTTTTTGAAAGCTCCTTAATTTGTAGCAAAGGAAAGGTTAAAGAATCTTTTTGCCTCTTCAGGTCACTGATAAAAGACAGATGTCCCAAAAGAGGGTTTGATTCTCTGACTCATACAGTGGAGATGATAGGCAATCTTCATTGAATCGGCGAGGGAGGGTGGCTCAACCTGAGGTTCAGTAATCAGCCAGGGAGAGAGTGGTCACCCCTCCTTTCCCTAATGACTAGCACCCTGCATCCTTCCTGGGAGAAAACAGCCTGGCCCTTCATGAAGGCTTCTGATCTGATTCACCGAGCTGAAGGCAGTGCAGTGCACATGAGAAGGGCTTATTATAAGGCGTGCTCTGAGTTTATGGCCCGTATTTCAAAATGTGTATGTGCCTGAGCACAAGGCACACAGCGTGTACCTTGGAGAGCTGGGGAGCAGGTGTGGTACACGTGCTGGGCAAGACAGTGGCTCCCTGGGAGCTGCTGTATGATGCGCTGCCGTGCACCCGGGCCTCAACTGCAGACCTAGAGTTTGCAATAACCCAGCTGCCTGCCACCAGTATGCCCTCACTAGTGCTTCCACGATGTGCCTTTATCTTGGGAGTTGCCCTTGATACACACAGAGCTCTTTAGCTATGCTATGCCCATCCCTGGATGACCAAACGGGCAGGACCCCACTCAAGATTTATACCTCAGAGAGCTGTCACTGCTGAACTTATCTAACAGCATGCTGCAGTTCTATTTTTCAAGCAGAAATGACAGCAAGACAAAGTCTAGAGTTGATATTGTGACTTTGCCATCACATGGAAGCTTTCCTGGGTGTGGAACACAGAGAGAGCAGAAGTTAAACTCAAGTACTGTTGGACGGACTTGCACTAAGGGCACAGCAAGTCCAGCACTTTCTGGGTAGCCACAGATAGTCAATCACACCCAAAACAAGCCACACTTGATGGGCGTACAGCGATCCACCACGCAGGACCTCCTCAGCAGGTCAGACAGGTCCTGGTTGTACTGGTCTTACTATACGTGCACTGCAAAGCTGAAAAGCAAGTTGTCTAGAGCCATTAGTCCAGGACCTCTGGCAGATCCCCCTGACTGTTAGCAAGGTGGTTTGGTGACTATATTCTGGGCTCCTTGGTCCAAAGTCCAAGACACCCCAAATGACTGGCTGGGTTTGCAGCTACCAAGTTGCAGAACTGGCCAGAAATCTAGTCACCTCCACTCTGGATGTCTGGAAATCTCAAACAAATAACCTTGTTTGTTGCTTCTTGGGGTTTTGGTTGGTTGGTTGGTTGGTTTTTTTCTTGCCCAAACAAAACTCTGTCTGGAAAAACTTTTAAAATATCAAAAAAAGAAAACAATTCACCCTAGATATGTGCCCTTTTGGATGCCATTACAGCTACCACAATAAGAAATATGCTCAGTAAGAAATTTATAGCCATGAAATGCAGCTGGACCAGTGGTAAGAGAGGAGCACAGGACAGACACTGCGCCGGTGCGTGAAGATGAATACCTTTCAGCAGGAAGTTACAGTCTGTCCACAAAGGGCCCTGAAGAGCTTTATTATTTATGGATAGTATCATTATTTAGAGTCCAAAGGTCTGCCCTTTTTCTTCAGCTTGTTTCAACAGACATCAAAGGAGGATTCATCAGTGTCTTCCTCTCCGTTGCCTGAAGGTAGTAGTAATAACCGTAACCGGGGCTCTTTACAGTCAAAATGCTTATAAAAACCATTCTCTAATTACTTCATAACGAGACATTTGATGATGCACTGGAAGCAACATTCATTGCCTCCAAGAAAACAGAAGTAGCACCAGATGTCTGCTTGAGGAAAAAATACCATGAAAGAGTGCACTCTCCGTAGACACTAATCTACGTAACCCCTTGAAAGGAACTAGCTGATGCCTTCTTCTCCAAAACTAGTTTCAAGACAGACTATAATATACATACATGTATTTTACTAGAAATGGGTGAACAAGCCTCGGTGTGTGCCATTCTGATAATTCAAAGACAGCGGTAAGGACTTCTGAGGGGAAATGGGATTGTGATATTTATCTGGGATATAACTTCTTCCTAGAAGTTAAACCAGAGGATAAGTGTGGAGATAAAATCCAGTGTCAGTCAGATGTCATAGCAAGGCATTAACCTTCTCACCAGTGCAGGCTGTTGAACTTGTATGAAGAAACCTGGAGTGCACAAATAACATTACATGTAATAGCAGAAATCATCAACCAACAGATCAACTGTCTCCCATAGGAAAAATTTCTCCTCTCAGCAAAAAAACAGCAATATTGAGGAGTCTGTGATACCTAGACCCCAGCTTGCATGACTACTCCAGCTATTGTAGAACCAACATTTTGTCTCCTGCATTTACATGAAGTGAGTTAAGCACGGATTAATTTGGAAAAAGGCTAGGCTAGCAATGGAATAAAATATTGCAAGCAGTTCTGAGGTGCATGACTATTTTCACATTGCTTTGGGCACAAGGGTTGCCCAAGAACGCATCATTTTGAGACAGGCAAGAGCCTTGGGGCTCCATTAACGTAAAGCACTGCGTTCCTACACCACTGGTATTTACAGAGACTTGCTCAGTCCCATATATTAATGCCACGTTGATGCAATTTCTTACAAGTGGTCCAAATGGATGGGTTTTGACAGTGAAGTATCTTAAATTTTATGGAAAAGTTGATGAAAATCTTAAAGAAAAAATCCTTATCAAACATTGGTTAAAGAACCTTTTTTTCAGAAGGGAGATAGATTTTGATAAAAATCTCTCATGCGTGTGAGAAGATAGAGTACTTCCCCCCCACACACACACTCTGGGGTGAGAGCATAGGCAGTTTCAGCAGTGCTTTCTTGTGGCAGAGGGCTTCATAGAACATTTCCATGCATGCAGCCAACTTAGGTGCAATGAGTCACTCTCTGATCGCCCTCTCCCCTGCTGCTGAAGAGAGACCCAAGCTGGGACTCCCGCCACGGTGTGGGTAGTTCAGCCATGATCAGTAACACAGATGTCACCTCTCCTTCAGCTCTGAGCTGAGCAGGAACAACGTAAATGCAGCCACGGTGCGAGGCATGGTGTATCAGCTAACTACAGACACACTTCCACAGCTGAGGTCTTCCCTGCCTGCAAAATCCCCACAAGAAACCATCTTAAAGTTTATAGCCCTTAAATATCCCAAAGCCCCACTTCTACAACCATTTATACACATGCTTAACTCCACAGACAACTGTAATGTGGAACAGCTACCCACATATGGGAAGAAAAGCCTGTGACAGCACCCTTGCAGGACGGGGGCTCCAGACTGAGGGACCCAGAGGCCTCTACTTGATGGCAGGAAGGCACTTTGCATGCTGTGGATGCAATGCAAAGCACCCCTGAAGTCAAGCCTTAACATAAACATTATTTAGAACTATTTCATTATTCAAATCTCGGGAAAGATGTGGAGTCAAGAATCTTCTCCTTTTTACATGAGAAAATGTGAAACCCCCGCACTGCCTTCTTCCTTTGCCCTGGACTGGAAGTTGGGGACTTCCAGACAAGACTCTGCTGCACGGATTGGCTTTGAGCTTTCTTTTTTTTTCCTCATTTTTGGGACGCACAAGCGGCGTCGCTTGCAGTTATTTTTTTCCGCAGACAACAATCAACAGTTATAGAACCAATTCCAAGTGAAGCCTGGATCAAGTTTCAAAAAGCCCTCATGTTATCTGTCTGTGTGTGCATGTGTGTGCACAATTTAATTTGCTGTGGCTACAGAACTGCGTTTGTAGGACTACATTTAATTTGTTCTTTTTTTAATCTCCAAGGCAGTTATCTATGACAGTGAGTGTGTCACAGGACAACATCACTTGCAGCGATTGCACAAATCAGCCTCCAGCCTCTTGCCTTAACAAGCTATGCGACCCAGGGATCTTCAGCATGACACTCCTTACGTTTTATTGCTGGCTGGAAAGATTTGTTTTGAGTCTCTTTCAGTGCCAGAGGTCTTTATTGCTAAATAGCCCTGGCTGTTGAGTAATATGTGAATTTAATGTACTCATACTGGAATGCCCCCTTGGAAGGTAGTGGAAATTCAACTTAAAACTGCAATCAGATCTTTTATTTTTTGCTCTTTTCCATTCTGTCTCTGAGTTTTCTCTTTGCTGTTCGTAAACTACTTCCCAAGCTGTCTCCCATGCTGTTACAGCTCTTTATGAAGCAGACTATCACCTCAGTCCTGCTCAGGCACATGAAAGAGATGATCTAGAGGAGGGAGGAGCAGTGGCAAGTCTCATAAAAGCAGCATCCTACTTGTGCTGCTTTGACAAGACATGAAATAGTCCCATTCTTCTTGACCGTCTTATTAATAATCAAAATCCATCCACAGAACAAAGCGTCGCTGGTAACATTTCAGCTGTCTGTTTGGCAAGATGCATGTGGGGAGGACATGGAAGAATCTTATGAAGAAGAGCACCAAAGCCCACGCGGGGCTGATTTATACCTGGAAGAGGTCAAGGAAGGTTTCCAAGGGCCAGGCTTCGGAGAGGGAATAGAAATCATGCTTTTGAACATTCTGCATCAAAGCTCTCTTGAACATACCACTGTTGCCTCTAGTACTTTTTGCTGGGAAACAAAAAGCTGCTGTGACAGCTACCAGCAGTTACAAGAGCGGAGCTATGTTACTACTGGGGAAAAAGTTCTAATTCTGTAAATGTGTACCTGAATTTTTAAACAAGTCTGTTTGGAGCTTTTCACAGCATGCACTCTATACTTCCAGCAGGAGCACCGACTGTTTACTGGGAGCAAATCCTGTGTTTTACTCCGAAAGAATATTTGCAGTTTGGTGCTCTCAGGTATTTAATTTTCCCCTAAAGTTCCTTGTTCCAAGATCTGGGGTATAAGTGAGAGTATTGTCTTTACTTACAGCAAAAGATCCATTTTCAGCCCTCACTACTGCAAGAAATGCTGAAAAACATACTCTAAAAAGACATGGACATCAGAAAGACCACTTCATGCAAAGACATCACAATTTTTGAATGCTTCAGCGTAGTGAAACTGAACTTGGGGTTGTCCCCCTGCCCCGTTGCACATGAAAAATTTGATTCTAAGAGTTATGCTCTCATGATCAGTGAAGAGAAGCACACTAAGTAGCTATCTATCCAGTTAACGTTCCACATTTGACCACCGAATATTGCAATAAGCTGCTCTCAAACAAGTTACAGATTCAGGATTATTTGCAGAAATAATAACAACCAGCAATTTGGCATCCTCTGAGAAAACTGTTATTTTCTAATGGGCTGTTCATGACAACCCCAAATAGACAAAATTAACCTAATAAGGTATTCATTATGTATCATTTACCAGCCTGTGCAAGTGTCAGTCCAGAACGCAAGGCCACACCTGACCTTTTAATAGACACATTTTTCTAACAGCAACGTTCTGTCAGGCTATGTTGTAAAGCAGCTTAGCTTTTATCCTGGTGGCTGATCAAAATATCCTTCCTCCCCTCTAGCATTGAGCATCCTGCTCCATTAATGCTCCACAACTCTTATCACACCTCTTAAGTCCTGTTCCTGGGATGAAGAGCAGGAGCATTGTGGCTTCTGGAGCCTCTCGGAACATCTCTATTGCAGGTGTGGGCTACTAGAAAAGAAAGCAAGCAAAAAAAAAGGCATCATCAAGCACAGCAGCAGTGGCCTACTGTTGCAAGGTGATGATAGATGGTTATCTTTGGCAGGTCAGCGCGTGTTGGGATGTCCCATCCGTTATCAAGGCAAGTCTGCTCTACGTCAAAGCCCATGGATCAATGTGAACACGAGACAATCCCCAGGTCAGTGCCCTGACTCCCGTACACTTGATGCAAACAACAGTAGCTGTTAAAATGTCACTGCCCGTCCTGCCCCTCCAAGTTACCATCACCCTTGGTGGCTGGTCTTGCCCACAGCTGGGACCCCTGCAGTCTGATCTGCCAGGCCTTCTGTGGTGCACTTAGGTGCAGTTAGTTGAAGTTTTAGCCATGTGCCTCAAGACCATTAAAGCTGATCTCAACAGGCAAGAGGGGTTTACAAATGGACAGTGGCAAACCAGTTGCCTGTGCAAGAAGTGACTCAGGAGTCAGCGCAGCAAAACATGAAGCTATAACCTAAGTTTGCAACTATGCAGCAGCCCTGAAAGTAACAGGGCCCATTCCCAGTTACCGTGAGTGCTTTGAGAAGTTCTTTTTTTATGGCTTTGATGTGGGGCTCAAAGCATCTTCCCCACTGTGGGGGAAGAGACAGCTGTCTCGAACCCAGGGGAAAACTAGTGCCGTTCATCTGAAATGACGCTATGAGGTGCTCCCACTACCTGCTTTGAACCCCATGGGCTCCTGCATCCCCTTTCTGGGGTCTTCCGTGTCCCTGGAAGAGGACTCCTAAGTCCTGCTAACCATCACAGACACATAGTGCAAACAGCAGAGATGAGTCACCTTCAGGCTTGCCCTGGCACAAATATCTCCAGGTGCCTGCTCCCATTAGCTGCAGCAGGGCTGCAGATACGGTATTTGTTTTTATGTCCATGAAAAACCAGGAACTGTGTAAGAAGAAAAGACAGAGAAGATGCAGAGATTTTCCTTCTCCCATTTTCTGAAGTGGGTGAAACAACATACAGACTGGCGCTGCTGTGCTGTGGCCGAGGGAAACCCTTTTTCAGTTGCTGGAGAATTAAAGGAAAAAAAGTATGAACATGAAGACTGGTTTTGTTATACAATAAACATCAGGCACAGACAGCTCGGCTGTGCCAAGTATAGACAAGCATGGCTCTAAGCTGTCTTTTGCTCTGTGGTTACTTAAGAGTCTCAGTCCAAAAGAGTGACTCTCAAACCCTCCATAGGAACGCTGGCTGATACAGTCAGTGTTTCAGACAAACCCCCGACTGTTCCTTGGCTGTTGACGCAGAACCCAAGTGTGCTGTACAACCGAGTGACAGGTCAGGTAGGGAAATGAAGGCAAAGTGCTCCCAATGAATGGTAACTACCTCGATCTGTGGCACATTAAAGACCAACTCACATAGGCTGGGGGGTTTTTTCATATGGAAGGTCCTTTCCTTTGGGGTACAGTTTCCTCTCACTTGAATCAATGATCATTTGTTACATTAATTCAGAGACAGCAATCAGCTACACTGCATTCATGCTCTTTAATTGTCCAGCTGGAGAAATCAATGCCTCTATTGAATTGCCAGTTGCCACAGCAAGTTTTCCTTGATTTCTAAGGCTCCCGTGAATCAATAGGAGTCTGTCATTGCCTCTAAGCGGAGCAAAGTCAGACCCCAAGTCACGCCGGTGGATGAAAAGACAAACCTTCCTACAGAATTCTTTGCATTAGGTAGATATGGGACTACTTGGCAATTTTCTGAAGAACTACCTCCAATCACTTCCCCCCCTGCCTCACCAACTGCCCTCAGCCCCTAACTCCACCCCTGCCTTATCAATCCTCATCTCTCACACTTAGTATCTTCTGTTTCCCTGCTTTCTTATCAGCTTTTTCTATGCTGTAGGCGAGATCTTCTGTTGCTGACTCCATATTGTCTTAGGTGCAGGTGTCTATGCCAGAAACATCTTCCCCTACACAGGCCTGCACCTGATAAATCTACATGCCTCTCCAGGACTCCCTTCCCTATGCTGTTGGCAACAAGTCATCTTTAATCAAAGTGCTGGTCCAAATATTTTGTTGTTAGTTGGTTGTTTTTTTTTCACAAAGGTAATTTTGTTGTTGTTGTTTTCCAGCCTTCCCATAAAACTGGCCATTTTTTATCAGCACAGCTGGCTGGGAAGCATGACTCATACATAAATTACCACTTTTACTGCCTTCCTTCCCTTTGTCAGCCCTTCTGCTGTCAGCAACGTGGGACAGGACCATTATTCTTCCGTGTTTAGCAAACACTCTACACATTATGGGCGATACTGTAAATAAATGAAAATAAGACCTGAAATCAAAGGAAAGCTGACTGACAGGACTTTTGTGAAACCATCTGAGCTTTGCAGGTTTCTAATCAGCCATACTGCGCTGTGACATGGCACTTAACGATGACTCTGCCTTACTTCCCTGGCGTTAGACAGGATCGCGAGGGGATAGCAATGGAAATCAGGTCTTTAGCTTTTACCTGTGGCTCACTTCAGTTGATTAAGAACGATCTGTGCCTTATAGGCTGAGAAGCACCACGTAACCTGTGACCGGCATAAAATGATGGATGGCCCAGCATTTATCGCTTAAGCAGAATTTCTTCCAGGAAAATCGGGGGAAGTGATAGAAATTAATGCTAAGGAATGGCAGGTTGCAGGAGGCGTCAAACTGGAAAACTGATGGGGGAAATTTCCAAAGACAAGTTGGCCGATCGTTAGTGAGTGGAGAAGTTCATAAAAATCCTGTGCAAACAAATTTTGATCATATCGTAGAGAAGAGAACAAGGGGGAAAGGCGAGGATTGCAAAGATGAGTAAGTGCTAATCTGGGCACAACTGAAAATCAGGGAAAAACAGGAAAGCAAGCTGGGAGGGGTGCTACCAGGTGGAAGTAAAAGAAATGAGTAGCAAGACAAGAACAAAACTGGTGCATTGCATGACACAGCTCAAACTGGGACATCAAACTACTATGAATAATACTACATGGTGTTATTTGTAGGAGAAATAGCAATGTTTTCACAGTGCCAACAAGGAGAGGCTTGGGGATGCACATGTGTTTGAAATGGATATTGTTTGTGTAGTATTGCCTACCCCAAACACTCAAAACTTTCAAGTTAGGCTTGGATACAGTGAAACTGGCTTGCAGATTGACGAGTTGATAAAAATACTCCACATATTCTGAATGTTTGCCTTCTAGTTTTCAGCCTTCATGCAACTTTTCTGCAGTAACTGAACTAGAGCTTCATTTTCTGAAACAAAAACCCAAACAAAAAAAAAAGAAACCACCGAGAGTCTCATCATCCCCAGAAAAAAAATCCAAACCACTAATTATTGCAAGATCTGCAGGGAAATAATGCGATCAGCAAAAGCCTGCTGCGAACCAAATAACAATGAGTCTTTGGACAGAGGAGGATGTAAATACTGATGGCAGTGAAAAGGTGAAATCGGAAGATGGGAAAGGACTGGGAGGAATTAATCTCCTGGTGGCTGGTTCAAATGAGCACAGATCAGCAGCTTTGAGGCAAGGTCCTTTCTGCCCAGTCACAGCAACTCAGAATGGTAGATTGGCCTGCAGGGAAGCAAACCCATAAAGCATATTTTGCTGAGCGTCTATCAGGATGGGCTGATTTCAGAGGGAAATGCATATATAGCTACTATGGATGGGGTGAATCCAGCAAGAGCTGGGCACATGCACACAAAGGAGTGTGACATAGTCGGCAATGTCAGCTGTGGCTGCAGGAACCAAGGCGTATGCTTTTGTTAATAACATGGAAACTTCTTTATGGATTAAACTGGGAAGGCTAAATCTACTCCCTGCCATAGCCCCATCCTATTTCTGTTGTGCAAAGGTAGAATCCACTCCAATTGTCACACTGGAGGTCTGCAACAGAGCTGGGGAGCGGACTTCAAATGTTGGACTTCCCGCAGCCTTGTCGTTTATCCCTGCTTCTTTGGGAATACAAAGAACCCCATGAAATTCAGCATTCAGGGTCTTCCCTACAGCCAAGAGGCTTAGAAGAGGATCTCTTTAGCCGAAAATGTCTCTGAAGGAAAGAGCTGCCCTCTTTCCAGATGGGATGATACTGATGATCCAGTAAAATGAGGAACAGTGGATCAGCAAAGGAGGACTTTGGCAGAGAAATGTCAAAACTGAACAAAAGACAGGATGTGAAGAACTAACCGTCCTTTCCTCAAACTGTAACATTAGACCTGAGTCTCTAACATTAAGCCAGGAGTAAAAAACATTTCACATGATTCAATCACGTGTATTCTTAACTCCTAGTCTCAGTGTGCTCCTTGCTATGATTGAAGGCACCAGTGGGATGTAATGCTGCCTAACAATGGGATTTCAGCCCCTTGCAGGAGTTAATCTATAAATGAAGAACTCCCCATGTTCTATTTAAAGGATTTTTATCTGACCTATCATGATTAAACTGCCTCTTGCCTGGAGAAATTGTTCTTCCCCCGTGTGTTATAATGCTGGTGTATGCTTGTTGAGCCAAAATGAGTTAAATGGACGTGACCAGATCCAAGCAAGCCTTTTTCCAGGTTCTGACGAGGTGTGTATTTATGTGAAAAACAGTGTAAATTAAAAAAAAAACCCCACCCTCCTCTCCAGAAATAGCTAAATGTTGCATATTGTCAGCAAAATTTTATGTTTTGGGAATTCTGTCCCTGACATGTTTGCTTCTTTTCAACTACATTAAATCAGTCAGTAAAACACAGCAAAATAAACTGAAGTGTTACCCTGTCCTTCTTAGTCACCCAAGTCTTATAAGATAATGGGATGAGACCATAATTATGTGATTAATATTATCATTAATTAAAGATCAGGGCTAGAGAAAACATTAGTTAGGCAAATTGAAGAACATGGTTGAAGCCTGTAGTTGTGTTTCGCAGGAAGTCCCATGAAGTTCCCTCTGGCCCTGCTGCCTTGGCCTGAGTCCCAGGCTCAGTTTTTACTACTGAACTCATACAAGGCCAAAACTGTCCCCCTCCTGTGAGAAACAAGAAATTGCCACTGGAATTTTGAGTGCCTGTGCCCACAAAATTTGATCTACAACAGCCTGTGGATACACGGAGGGTTAAAATCCCAACAGAAATCAGGTGCTAGAAAAGCAAAGACCAAATCACTTCAAAAACACACAGTAACAACTATTCTTTAAAAGAACATTATAATGTTTTCCCCTCCTGCCAAGCCTCCACACAATTAAAGCATGACTGATACCTCCAGTGACTCCAGAACAAGGACCACTGAGCAGAGATGGCCACAGAGTCACAGTTTCAGTACCTGAAGTGTACAGCGACAACTAAAAGCTAGCGTGGAGGAAAGGTGCACTACTGCAACGCCGATGCTAATGCTGCTCTCACCCCAGAGGGGTCAGACCCAGCCACCTTCTTTGCTGCTGATCTGCAGGAATCAAGCAAGTCAGGACACAGTTTGCACGCTGGCAGGAACCACGAGCATCGAGACTCTGCAGCTCCCAGGTAATCAGTAACTGCCTCAGCTCTGCCTAATGAGGGGTGGTATTTGTCGTCCCCATCCTGAAGGCTCCCTGCCTCTTACGAGTGGATTTGCCACATGAACGCAGGCAGCCTGTGCCTAAGAGGAACGTAACTCAGTCCTGCCCCGGGCTTTTCATCAATAGATTTCAACTGCGCTGCAAGTGCGGACACGGTGTTGCCCCCTGTTTGCACGCAGGGAAACACAAACACCCCTCGCTTAATTTGCACAGGATTATCATGCAGGAAGCACAACTGGTTATTTCCCAAGTCCGGAGCGGGGCAAAGCCTGCTCAATAGTTTTCCTGGGGACTCTGGTTAATGGAGTAGTAGCTACATGACTAAGTCCTATTTTTCTAAAAAATACTATCTGGAAAATGACATTGTTGATTCTAGAACCTGGAAGTGTTCAATTTAAGGCCTCCTGGTTGATTTCAAATACCTGTTTACTAATGAAAAGCTGAAAAAATTGGCTTTGATTGAAGTGAAAAATAAAAAGGTTTGGTTTAATGATGTTTTCTGAGGAATAAACTCCTTCCTTTTCTAGTCATTGCTAACCATAAAAGTTCAGTGAGCTGATTTTGAAAAGCCAGAATTTGTCCTGTTACGACTGGAGAGTCTGAGCAAGGAATGTCAGAACAGAAAGGAGCCACAACTGATTATAAATGCAGGGCATACAGGATAACAGCCTTTCAGAAAGCACAAGAAACTCCTGGGGAATCCAAAGCCATTGAGTTTTGAACACAGAAAAGAAACAACATTTCACTTTTTTTCCTCCACAATTCTTCATTAAAATGTTATCCATGTTTCTAAGGCCAAAATATAGTGACCTGGTCCAGTTTCTTGGGAGGAAAAATGAAAGGGAGTGATTTATGAAAAAAACCCGTTTCACTCTTTTTCCCTTCTGTATTTTTTTTTGTTGTTGCTAAAATTAGACCACGTGTAAAATCAGCAAAATATGAAAATGAGTGATTTGCTGCAACTAAGAATGTCTTGTATTAGAATAAAAACATCTGCCAGTTAGATACGGCTCCCAGCCTTCGCTGGCTGTGGCACAGACTGCTGCGTGATGCTGGACCTGTCTCTTCATACAACTCTGTGTCTCTTCCCATCCTCGTATTTAGCCATGATTTCTATTCAGATCACAAGGTCTTGCAGCAAGACCCGTTTCTATCCTATATCCTAGCTCTCTGGGGTCCGGATCACAGTTAGCTCTAATATAACGCACATAAATAACCACCTATGACTGTCTTTCCAGGAGAGGCTCCTTGTGCTATCTTTGGCAAGCTGCTGTTTTTTCAGGCATGCTGCAAAATGGCAGCTCGGTCTGCACTTGCTGTCAGGTCTCCTATGAGGCTGTTAGCGATCTGACAGGGTTTCCTGGGTCCCCCAGTGAGCTGGAAATGAATACAGGCTCACAGCATTTGCCCTTTCCTGTAAGCCAGCTCCTGGATATTAGAGAGAAAGGTGAGCAGAAAGTTTGATGGAACTTGGTGATGGGGTCTGTGCCTAAAAAGCCAACATGGGCTAGTCTTCCACTCAGGGAAATTATTTCTTCCTGTCTTGAGTCTCTCTCTTCCCTAGAGAAATGTCACAGGGACTTTGTGGACCAACGATGACTGAGGCTGGATTGCTATATAAAATGCCTGCGTTCCTCCTTCATCTGTTGCAGGCTCTCTCACCAGGCTTCACTGATTTCCAGATGCTTCTCGACTCTACAAACAGCCTTGACTGTATTTGCATTGTGTAGTAAGAACTCCTCAATGATGATTTTTACTTTGCTTTTTGCTTTTGCTTTGCTTTTTGCTGCAGATCCCCTGTGCTCTACAACAGAGGATGCCTGGTGGACAATAAAACTATGTCACCTATCCCTCCAGGCTCTACCTGGGAGACATGAGAGCACCCCACCCAGGGAGCATTTCATCATCTCCCAGATCCTGTTGGAGCAAATTCCAAATATCTGGGGAACCACATGGAATTAACATGCAAATTGAATCCTAAACCAAGATTCACGTCACTGTCATCTTTATGTATTAGACTGTAGATCATGAAAGGAATTATGCTCCAGCTGGCTAATTAAGTAAACAGGAAGCAAATGAGGGTAGCAGACAAGGGCTAGGGTCTGGGAGCCTGGGTTCAAGTACTGGCTGAGGCAGAAAATTCTTGTGTGATGATGGGCAGGTTTGTTAGGGGTGGTTTTGAAATGCACAAAGGATAGTAGAAGGCCATTAACAGGACCTTGAGATGGACTCCTGTCCTTGTCAAAGTACAATACAGGGCTCCACAGATTGCCACTTCCCCTGTCATACAGAGCACTAAGCTAAAACAAGGGGACTATGAGATGAGACAAGTTAAATAAAAGGCTTGAGAACAAGCTTCTCCCTGCCCTCTGTGTACAGGCTGGAGTCTTCCACAAGGTCTTTCACAGCACACACGGCTCGGCCCAAACCTCAGTGCACTCAGGCAGCTACAGCTGGCTTTGCAGCCCACTTCAGTTTCATCCGGGGAAACTAGCCAAAAGATGGGGAAACTAGCCAGATTCCCTGGCTAAAACAAAGATGCCATGTCTTACATAGGCATTTTGATGGTTCCATTCTGATGCCAGAAGAAAACCATCCCCATTTTAGCTGTCCTAGCGCACTCTAGTGGGAGCCCGTTCCCTGCACAGCATCCCTGCAAGGGCTGCTCTCCCAGCAGCAGCCCTCTCACCCAAGGACACAAAGTTACCTAATGCAGGTGTACAAAGAGCTGAGGGCAAAGGGAGGTGACTATAAACCCAGCTCCACTGGGAAAGGGCCAGTGATTTCAGCCTCAAATTAGAGAAAAGGTTAACCAGCCTGGTATTATTTGAGGATAATGTTGCTTCTTTGCAACTACAGAAAAAAAAAAACCCAACCAAAAAAACCCTTGAAACATTCCCCACCCCCCTTTCTTTTTAATGGGAATTCTTCCTTTCACGTGAATAGCTCAAGGAAGCACGTAAATAAACTCAAAGTGGATGAGATTTTTTTTACTGCAAACCCCATATTTGTAGTTAGACAGTCACACCCTTCAAGCACCATCTTCTTCCCGTACCTGCAGCCTGTACATCAGTAAGGTACCACCATCCTGTTCAGCTGAGGCTGCTCTGAGGGCATACGACCTTTCTATAAAACTTCGCTTTGCCCCTTTGCTTACAGATCACGGGCTGTTTCCTCACCCACTGATACCAAGTTTCATGCTCTCGGATTCATTGACTCACTGCATGGGGGTTTCAGACAATAGAGTAGGCACCAATTCACCAACAGGAGAAACTATTTCTTACCTTTTTATTATTATTATTCTTTCTATGCTTGGATAGAAACAAGCCTCTGTGAGGAAAGGAATGGGAACATTCAGAAAATAAATTGTTGTTTATGCACCTTTGGGTCTCATTCATAATCCAGAGCATTACCAGAATAACTCAGGTTGAAATCTGCAATATTTATTCTATTACAAGGAAATTGTTTCTTTCGCAGGAAAAGCATTAGACAGTGATATCAAAGGTTTGGGATAACCAACCACTTATGCTGGTGCTTGAACAGGGGATATAACCTTCAAACCCCAGGTCAAATTGTACATGCAAAGCTCTTTGGTGTCTCTGAACCTTAGCTAATAGGCGAGTCATCATCTCTGCAGCTATGTGGGACCCTGATCCACGGATTTACACGGACAGCTGACGGACAGTATGCCAGCCCCACGTATGTGATTTAAATGGGACCTCCAAGGAATGCAGTAAAACAAAAGCTGCTCCATGCTGATAAGGGTTGAAAAAGAAACTCCAGATGCATCAGAGCTTGAGTCTCACAGTTATTGTGGAGTGCTCCCAGCTAGTCTGTTCATCAGCTTAGCTGCTGGAGGCACCCCAGAGGTTTGGTAACTGGTGGCAAGTGGCATGGGCAATGTGACGCAGCTTTCGAACAAGGTTCAACACAGCAACACTGAGCAGCTCTTTTTCTCTGGGAATACACCAAAAAGACTTCACGCTGCAGTTCCCATGAACACTTAAAGCAAAAGGCAGATAAACCAAAAGACTGGATATAGCACTATCGATTGAGAAATAGCTGGTATTAAATTCCACTCCCATCTCTACTGTTGTGTAACGTTTGAGAAAGGGCATTTGAAGCCTGCTTGAGCATGCACCTTCACGAGTACCCAACTCTGCGGTAAGTAATCCCGTAATACTGAGCGTAGGGGTATATACAAGTGCTTGCAAGATTGTGGTCTCCGTAAGACTGGAGAAATTGAGACCCAGTGTCTGGCAAACAGCATCCTGAAGGAAGATACCAGATACCAGAACAATGCAGATGACAGCAGTGCCCCCTGTGAATGTAATGTCTTTCTCACTCACACTTCCTTGCTTCCCATTTAAATAACTGTCAGTAAAGAAAACAGGAGTTTGGGTAGGACAGAGATGTATGCATTTGTCTTTCATTGTGTGAAATACCACCATCCTGAGAGAGCACAACCTCTGCTTGAAGGCAACTCAGAAAGAGCACAGAAGAGGCAAGGGGTTGTTTGTATGTGGGGGTATATGAATGAAAGCAAGGCCTGGTTAAGGAAAATAAACTTGATATGATGAAGAATTTCAAAGCTGAATATTGTTTTTACACAGGCAGAGACGCCCACAATATCATGCTTTTCCAAAGCAGCCTCATGGCAATGAGACGCATTTACTGGGGTAGGGCAGATCCAGATCAGACCACTGCTCTGACACTCACCACTTCATTTCTGAAGCCAGGGTTGCCTCAAACCAGACCAACCAGGGCCTTCCACTTTGGTTTCCTACATTTTGGCTGGATCTTCTTTATTGTGCTGCCAGGCCCAGCCCACCCCTCTGCTAGCCCCCAGGCAGCTGCAGTATTAGCAGGAGAGACATAGCTTGTTGGCTTCCTACCCTAACAAATTAATACATGGCCAAATTAACCTCTTTTCTCTACACTCCTCTCAGTGTGCTGCATGGGGAAAAAAAAACCCAATAGAGAACAGACTTACAATAGGGACTCAGAGCCAAGTTGAAAAGCATTGCTATTACTCCCTACAGCCTCAAGAGAAGGGAATCTAAGGTATTGTCCTGAGAACAGCAAAACCAGGAACACTATCTCTTTTGTATGTCTCTATTCAGCTTCATCCTCTTTTTACTTCTCTTTATTAGTGCAGCAGAGTACATTGCTAATTAAGGCTGATTTTTCTTTCTTGGATGTAGGCCCTGGTATGATTTAGAAACAACCTTGATCTGGTATTTGTAATTCTAGTATTTACATCTTCCCATCATTTCCAATATGATGTTACTGCATTCTTGGCTCAAGAAGAGCTTCTGCAATGGCTTAAAACACCAGGAAAAAACTCCAGTGAGACCTCGATCTTATTAAATAAATGATGGGACATGAGCAGAGCCCAAGATATTTGAATATCCTCTGAATACCACCAAAACCAGTTAATTAGTTAAGCTCTATAAAGCAAAACTAAACCTTTGGGGAGGCAGACTGTCTATTCTCCCTGCATGGCCATCCCAAAACCAGAACATATCTGTCACATCCAAATCCATGCACCCCTCTAGCACACAGCCAGAACGCCCGTTCTTAGATGTCAATCCAAGAGAAGACACGGCGTAAACCCAAACTGCTCTCCTGCCACGCAAACCTCTGTGCAAACAGAAACCTCGTCTCCTGCGTCAAGGGACAACAAACTGCTGGAGAAGCTAAAAAAGCAAATGCCACTATTTATGCTGATAACATCCTTCCGACTGTTTGTCTGAAAGCGGTAGCGGCCCTGTCCTCTTGTGCATAGGCTGACACGGCCACCCGCTCGCACACAGCTTCTGCAGTATCACAAAACACCCTGCTTCACAAGCAGCATGCGTGCTGTTGCTTAGCTTCTCAGGCGCTGCACCGGAATACGCAATTGCTCTCCAACATTGGATAAATATGCAGAGCTCTGTCGAATTTTTCATTTTCACATACATTAATCATCCCCAAAGCCTACCTCAGCTGTACAGATCTGTACTCTTTGTACAACTTTTACTCTCTCAAAGGTGTGTATTTTCATAATGATAGTGCTCATGTACCACTTAACAGTATATTTTCATTTGGCCCCAGCCACACTTCTGAACAGTAATTTATTACTGCTTGTCACTAGCTGCTACTAAGAGTAATACATAGACTGGGTTTATTTAGTGTGTTTAGTATTTCTTGCTTGACTCTTTCTTACTCAGACAATACTGCCCAAGCCCAGAGATTCACAAATCAAAACAGCCAAGTTTCTGGGCCTTACAGTTACACTTGTTTTGCACTTCTCAGCTTTTTGTCTGCAAGATCTAGAAACTTTCATATATTTGTTCTTTTTTGAATGGAAAGGAGAGCCTAATGCAGTCTGCCTGCTCCGGGAGCTGGAACCGTACAGTGAACACCTACGTGGACGATGAAAACATGAGAGAAGTACACGGGGACATCTCAGGGGCCTGCCCATGCTGCCTTTATTGCTTAAGGACTTGATGCAAGCCCCCTATCACCCCAGAGGTAACACATATTAGGGATGTGCGTGTTACATGAAGGCAACCAGGTCCCAGCTTGCTGGACTTGATACCTGCAAAATACCTGCCATTTTGCTGAGCAATGCTACCCGCTTTGGGATGGCCGCACGGGACAGCCACGGAGAGGTCTCCTGCCAACACCAGCAGGGTGACGGCCAGGGGTTGTGCTGCGAATTAACTGCAGAGCTTTCTACCTGTAAAGCAGCATGGGTTGCTGCTCGCTGTCCCACTGCTGCGCTTTAACCCCGCCGGGGTGTACAGGGGCACAGCAGGAATTTTAACCAGCGATGTTAAAACCAGCGCATTCTGTCAGTGCTACCTGTCAACCCCAAGCTTGAAACAAACAAAAAAACCCCCCTCTTTTGCAAGGAGTTCCAAGAAATTTGGAGGCCTGTAGGGTACAAAAGCTCCCTGTTAATTTCCCTTACAGAGAAAAATAAATAAATAAGGGAAGAAAAACATCATTTTACTACTTCAAGCTTAATTTTTTACCTCAGACTCGGTAAACAAGTGTTTTGTCTTTGCCCCTGCTCGTCCATAGATTGTAAGCTCTGCGAGAGGATTTTCCACAGATGAAATTCCAGTGAGTATTTCTGCGAAAAATTGTCCTTATTACACCATCTTTCACCGCAATGAGGTACTACCTCACCCGCACCTCATTTTTCACCTGCCTACTAAGCTGGGTTTCCTGTCACTGAAGAGGCCCCAGAAACACCTTGAGACGTGGCATGAAGACACTTGGCCTGCACCAGCCACGCTGGTGGCCGCCCTCCCTGTCCCCACAGGGACCTGGTCAGCGAGGGGAGGGGAGGGGAGGGCTTCCCCCCCCCCGTACCCCGCCATGGGGTTACCCCTCCTCACCCCAGCACTGCTGCTGCCTTGTTTGCGCGCCTCTCCCTCGTGCCAGAGCACCGCGTGCGCCCACAAGGGTATTGTGCGTACGCACGCACGCGCGCCCACACACACACACACTCTCTCTCAGCGCCCACGTGCGCGCTGCGCACGCGCAGCAGTGCTTCCATTGCACACGCGTAGCACACCGAACACCCGCGTGCGTTCCGCGCGTGTTGCACACAGAACGCTTCCCGTACTGCGGCACCCGCACCTTCTCCGGGCACCGCACGCCGCTTGCACACGCGCTCACACACACAACACGTGCGTTGCACGCCCAAGTTAGCACCCTGCCGCCTCCGCTCCATTCCCCGCCCCGTCCGGGCCGGCCCCTCAGGCTCCCGCCTCCACCCCCCCGCCCCGTGCAGTGGCGCCCAAATCCCGCCGGGCCGCTACCGCTCGTTCTTTTCCTCCCCGCCGCTGCCAACGCGCACCCACCGACGGCGCCATGGCCGCCCGGCAGCAGCTCGGTAACGCGGGGGCGGCGAGGCCCCGGGGGGAGGTGTGGAGGGCAACCGTTTCAACGAAATGGCCGTCGGGCGGGTGGGCCGAAGCTGCCGGGCCGGGCCGAGGCGTATTTCCCGGCTGCCGGGTTCAGCTAAACAGGGCCGCCCCGGAAGGCGAGAGGCGGCCGGGTGCCGCTGTCTCGGAGCGGGGCCGCCGATTCCAAGCCGGTAGTTCCCGTGCCTTGAGGGGGAGTGTGTAATGGCGCTTCCTTCCCTCCGGGCCGGTTATACCTGGGTGTCGATCCGAGCTGATCGGCAGCCGCCGCTGTGTGAAAGAGGGGTTCAAACTCCCGCGGTGGGGTGGGGGGGGGAAGAGAAGCGGGAACGACGGTGAGGGGGTGTCCCGCGTTTAGGGCCCTGAGGCGGGAGCGCTGCCTCTGCCCGTCGGTGTCCCCCGGGGCGGAGGGGTGGGCTTTCCGTTGTGGATGTGGGGAAGCGTGAGGGACTGGTGGTCAGCGCCTCCCTCCCGGCCCAGTCCCCTCACATCTGAGAAGATTCCTAAGTTATAGAACTTAAAAAGGCATCAATCTGTTAATCCTGTTGTTTTCTTTCTCTGTTCCGCTTTAAAAGCAAAATATTTGTGCTCTTCCCACCTGTTAGCTTTACTCAGCGTCTCTGACAAGACCAGCCTGGTGGAATTTGCAAAGAATCTGAATGCTCTTGGCCTGGGTTTAATTGCCTCTGGAGGAACAGCCAAATCCCTGAGAGATGCTGGCTTGCTTGTCAGGTACAGACGGTTTCCTATACATCTCCACCAAAAATGCTCATTTGGGTCCTGAGATTGCTTAAATTGTTTTTTTCCATCTGTGAGCAAAAAAGATTGGAAACTGGTCTGAAAAGAAGTCTTCCCTTCCAAAAAAACCCTCAACAGACCACCCCAGAAGCAAACTTCAGAACCTTCATGGCCCAAAATTGGTTGACTGAGGCCAAAGAGCGTTACTGTGGAGGTCAGCACACAGAGATGTCCGGAGCGTTGTGTTGGTGATGCCTTGTCTGCCTTGAGGCAGCTTTTTTCCCTGCGGGATAATCGGTTATCTTGAAATTCCTAATCTGACCCTAGTGCTGCTCTTCACAGCCAGGTGAAAGCTGACCTGCGCTCAGACCTGGGACAGGAAGGGTGACATGTCAGGAATATGTTGAAGCTCACTGGAGTTCTTTTGTCACAAATAATTTTCCCAGCATGGTGGTCAGCTTTTTCAGACAGAGCCTTTAAGTATTGTGCATCCACTGTTTGAGAAGGGGCATGTACAGTCACCGGCTACTTTGGCCCATGATTCTGTGGAAGTTTGTTTTAGTGTCTTCTATACTGTGATTTAAAATCAAGTTCTGGCCAAATAAAAATTGTTTCCAGTACGGTGATGAAAAAATCTGTCAGTTATTTGGCAGGACGAGTGACTGTGACTCCTTTTTTGCTTTCAGTGAATGCAGTGGTAGGCCCTGGGACACATCAGCATGAATACACACCACTTCCAGAGCTCCCTGTCCTGTTAGCCACTGTTATACAGCACTTTTGGTCGTGTCTCTCCAATTTCTTTCTTTGGATATGCTGTCAGTGAAGCCTGAAGCAAAGGATGGTCACATTTCCCCTTCCCTCTCTGATTTATTGTTCCTTTACCAGTTACAGGGAATGGTGAAACTTTAATGCTTTGGCTAAGGTTGGAAGAAGTGTACTGAGGTATTGCTTCTTTTGAGGATGTTTTCCATTCTCTCTATAAACTCTGTTGACTTGGGTTTTGCTTTTCTTGGTTATTTCAATGTATTTGAGAAACAACCGTACTGCTTAGTTGTGTGTAATTTTGTTTCCTTTCATGGGAAAAGCAGTTGTTGCCTCTTTGGCGTAGGGGGTGGTTTGTTTTTTTTAACAGATGGGCCAAAAGAAAGCTAAGTTTATTTCCCCTCCTTGCTGCCTTCAAAATTCATAGGTTTTAAATCTCCTTCCAGTAAAACCAACATTGCCAGCAGAGCTAAATTACTACCCTGATGGGGATAATAAACATTCAACCTATAGATTAAGTCAGTATGGCACATCTATTATCATGCTGTGTTTTCTCGTTGAGCAGAGATGTTTCAGACCTGACAGGGTTCCCTGAGATGTTAGGCGGACGTGTGAAAACCCTTCATCCTGCAGTCCATGCCGGTATGTTTCCGCTAATATATTTTCAGTCTAAAAGAGAAATCCATGGGCAGTGAGGGTGGCAAGAAGGGGTTGACAGATGTCTTTTTTTTTTTTTTTTAAGGGTGGTGTGGAAGAACAGGGTAATGAAAATAGATTTGCTCTAGCAGCAGCAGGAGAGGTGAAAAGCATGGGATGGAGAAGTGCACGGTGGCTGAATTACTTCCTCTGTTGCTATGCTGGCATCTATGCGGTTAGCAGAGCTTTTCCTCCCTAGGGCCAGTAACAGGGCTTCTCTGTAAATGCCTTTGCACATTCTTTGCAGAGTCAATTTTAGAGCTGTTCAGGCAGAGAGCTCTGCTGAATTTAACCTGTGGATGAATCTGGCGTGCAGCATAAGGAACATGACAGTGTTTAGTGGGTGATGTCTGCATATCTCATCTTCCCTGGCTCCCCTTCAGCAAGGGAGATGTCTGATAATTAGTCAATCTGTGCATTAACCCATTAATGGGGCCTGCTGCCCATCATACCTGAGGGCTGGAGACAATCTCCTCTGACAACCTGGAACCCAGGACTGTGCTGTTTCTGAGACTGTGCCAGCCAGTCCACCTGCATGTTTCTCCAAGTTCCTGGAGCCAAGGCAGCGACCTATGCTGATCAGCTAGAGGCACAGCCTCTCTTGCTTCCGTTGTTTTGTGTGTAGTTAGCTGATGAGCAGCAGGTGCCCTCTTCCTCTCCACAAACTCCTTAATGACACTTTTAGTGTTTTAAGAGTAGCAACTGAATGCTTATAAAATACATTTTTGAGGTTGCTCTCTTCAGAACTTGGAGTGCTCTAGGATTTAGCATTGGAGGGGAAAAAAAAACCTGTTAGTATAGAATTTGAATGGCTGAAGAGTCAGGAGAATGACTGAGTAGAGGTAGAAGAGTAGAGGCTGAAGACCGTTGTCTGAACTAGAATCAGAAAGTTTATGATAGAAAGTCTTTGATGAAAAGCACAGTCTAAAGGAAGATGTTGAATTAAAAAAATATTGGTGATTTAATTCTTTTTTTAATAAAGATGTACTGGGTTTTTTGTAACTAGGCATCTTGGCTCGCAATATTCCAGAAGATAATGCTGATATGAACAAACAGGATTTCAGCCTTGTAAGGTAAATGTTGGGGGGCATGATGCAATTCATCAGCAATCAGAAATGAACATTGGTCTCCAATGTTCAACACCAGTGAATGGGAGCAGTAGGGACTGTAACATCTGCAATCTCCTTCCTTTTCCCTGTCAGGAAATACTGTGTTTTTAAAAATACAGTTTCTACAGATGTGTCTTCACCACTTGTAATAAGAGAAAACTAAACCAAAAAGTTAAATTGTGGTTTCCACAAGGAACAGAGGTTTTAATTTCTTCTTGTTGTCTGGGAATTTTGACACTTTGTTTAGTCAAAGTTGGGCCATGTTACACTTCTTGCGAAGTTGAATTCAGTGCTTTAGAAGCTGGTGTATCGCCCCTCAACTTGGCTCTGGGTGTCTGATCAGATGACAATTCCTGATTTTGAAATGCTTGCTTAGTAAATATACCCTTTGATATTTGCATAATGTTTACTGAGTTTCAACACATAAATAAAGAGTAGATGTGAAAAGCGGGTCAGGAACACACATCGTTTGTACAGACGGAAAAAACACACAGATAACAGACAGAAAGCTTACTTTGAGAGCCATGAGAGCAAGTGAGCTGCAGCCAGAAATTGAAGTAACAGTTTGCATACTAGTGTACCAAAGATTTTGTTCTCATTTTGTTAGAATGTATTTGCTCAGTACACTCACACAGGGCAGTTTGGGACTATGTTTAAATAATTGGTTTTAACATCTAACTAGTGATTGTGAGTAGCCAGTTCTATGTCAGTGGGTAGCTCCTGGTTTAGAAACAAATGGCTGAACTGAACAAAGTAAATTGGAGTTATAGCCAGGATGGGAGGTGTAGTGGGACTGTGGTGATTGGGCCAGAATGCATCCGAGCTTTTAAAATTGCTTTCAAAAACTGATGTGCCTAGAATGGGTGGATTTCCAAGCTGAATTTGAAATTTGAATTGATGGCTCTTCAGAGTACGCTGCATATCAAAGCAGGCTCTGCTGAATTGCAGGTGGAGTAACATGCCTTTACATCAGTGACTTACAGTGCGCTTGCATCCAGAGTAATGATTTGGGTTGTCTCAGATAAAGCAGAAGGAGCTGATCCTCAGCAGAAGTGTATTTGCATAGTTGCATAAAACTTACATACCCAAGTCAAGGTAGGAAACCTTGATATTGGTTATCTTGTTTTCCACAGATAAGAGCATTAGTAGTGTTGAAATCCACAGATTCCTGATGGTTTGCAACAGGTCAGGAGCATGAATGGATTGGGGAGGGAAGGGATATTAGAGCAGACAATAAAAGACATCGTAGGAAGTTTATAGAGACGTAGGGAGTTCTGAAAACCATATTGGAAGCTGATCATCCCTTCTGCTTGAATTCATCAGTGTGGAAGCAAAGGAATATTAAATGTTGGATGCAAGTGTATGCATCACAGCAATTCACTGCCAATACTGGGCATGCATTTGAGTTTGATACCTTCATATATTCAGATCAAGAGAGTACATTAATTCCCTTGGATTAAAAACTGGTGAAGGTCAAAACAGAACTTTCTTTCACTACAGTTCATGTGACACTGGTAGGATGGGACAGGGCAAGTTATTACTTCCTGCTTTCTGGAATACAGACTCTGACTTCTTCCAGATCAGGTCAAAAAAACTAATTCCAGTAAGGTCCAGTCTTTCTTTGAGAAGGGAAAGCCAGTTCTCCCTGCCTGTTTTCATGTGCCACAGAGGCTTTATAGGATCCAGGCTGTGCACTCAGATTTCATATGCTGTTGGTATTTTAAAAGTCCAGAAGGTGATAAGTAGGTTATTTTCTGCTCTTGGAAAAGTTGTGGAAAATTAGATTGATTGTACTTTGTTTGCAATGGACCTTGCCATGGGTGCTTACTCTCTTATGAAAGTTGGTGGATGCCTATTTTCAGTACTGCTGAGAACCGACTTTGAAGTCCTTTGAAATGGCTCAAGTTGTGCACCAAAATCATTAAACATTTAAATACAGGCCCAGCTATGTAAACAAACTCTTCCTTTAAACTGACTTCTGTAAATTGCAGTTCTATCTGCTGTAACATTGTTTAATGCGCAGAGTGCAGTTAAATTTCATAATGTGTTGTACCATCGCTTGGCCTCTGGCTGAACGCCACTGTCTCTTAAGTCTTTTGGAGAAAGAAGCCTTGGCTACAGGATTTTATGTTGGTCCCTGATCTGAGAGACAAGACCGTAAAAACACCGGTGGTATCTTGTGCTTACCAAGCCCAGTTTGGCATTTTTATTTCTTACTGAATAACCCTGCTTTTCCCCTCAATTCTCAGAGTTGTAGTGTGTAACCTCTACCCCTTTGTGAAGACCGTATCTTCTCCGGATGTAACTGTACAAGAGGCAGTGGAAAAGATTGATATTGGTAAGTTAAAGGGAGAGCAAATCTATTCTCCAAGCAGACTTGATGGTTCTGGTCTCTTAAGTGGTCTCAGTTCTTTTCTTTTTGTTTTACACCTGTAAAGGAAGTCTGCTGAAGAGCTCAGGAGTTGCAAGGAGCAGACTGAAAGCATAGTTGGGTAAACCTCATTGCTTTTAGGAAGAACCACAATTAAAATCTGAAGCGGCTGTTGTAACAGGCTAGCAAGCCATGCTGCATAGGTCGGCCAGTCACGCACTGCCTCGAGGAAGAAGCCTGATGTACTGTAGAAGGCTGTGCTGGGAAAGGCCAGGTGGAGCATGCTTCCTTCTGAAAAACGGAGAGCAGGCTAAACCTCTTTTGCAGCCTGTGGCAGCGTAAAAAAATAAAAAAACTGAGCTTTGGAGAGAAAAAGCTGAACCGCTGAAAGTGCTCTGGGGATTGCTGAAAATTTCACTGTAGGAAGCTCCTACAAGGAAAGGAGTTGGTCTGCATAGGTGGGAGAGTACTTAGGACTTGAGTTCGGAAGCGCGGATGCCTGTATCATCAGCAGTTTTGCTTTTCCTGCTGGTTATTAACCCCAAAAGGCTTGCCTTTCCTTCACTGCAGCATCTCTGCTTGGCGGCTTGTGAACAGTACAGGCACAGTTTTGTACCATGAGGTTGGATTGGGATTGAATTTTCTTGCAGTAGTTTAGTCCAAATGATGCCCAGCAGAGCTCTCTATTAAATGTTTTATGGAGTAATACTCTCTCTGCATGTAGCAGTGCCAGCCTCTACTTTTCCTTTGCAACAGCCTAGTATCTTATATGATTTAAAGTGTTGTAATAGCCATGCAGAGTCAGATTTAAGGGGGAAGCGTGGCATTTTATCTTACACAGAGGACCTGGGCAGGATCCATTAATATTTGCAGAGAGATTTGGGAACCTCTGTTGCTTGGCAGCATAGGAGTAAATCTTCCTGTAGACCCCTTCCCAGCCCAGTGTTGCAGAGGATGGCGCTTAAGCGATATGTAGAAACAGCCACCCTCTTCAGGATGTGGCCGTGTTGCTTGAAGGCATCCTCCCCCGAGTTGCTCATCGCAGCCCATGTGTGACCTGTTTTCTTGCCCCTGCAGCTGTGCCTGTGTCTGCAAAGGCCAATGGATGTGCACCTTCACCAGTGGGTTGAGTCAAAATCACCAGCTTTGTGCATTTTGAAGAGCACTTTTACAGTCCCTTCTTGCTGGAGAGAGGGGGGCACGTTCATCTGGCACAGACGATCGATTGGTGCACGTCCCTTCTGGACACAGCATAGCAGAGCTGCATCTGAAGCCAAGAAGGGAAGTGCTTCATGCCTTCATGCTTCTCTTGCAGGAGGAGTTGCCTTGCTGCGGGCAGCTGCCAAGAACCATGCTCGCGTGACGGTTGTCTGTGACCCTGCAGACTACTCTGCGGTAGCTAAAGAGATGGCAACGTCAAGGGATAAAGACACTTCCATGGAAACCAGGCGTCACCTTGCACTGAAGGTCGGTCGTGTTTGCTTGCAGTGAAGGGCTAGGCCAGACTCGTTTGCCTTTCATTCCTTCACTTCTTTAAACACCAAATCCTTTGTAAGTCGATGTTTGTAAGCTGACAGATGTCCCCTGTTCTGTCCCCAGGCTTTCACCCACACCGCTCAGTACGATGCGGCCATCTCTGACTATTTTAGGAAAGAGTACAGCAAGGGGGTGTCACAGCTGCCCCTGAGGTACGGCATGAATCCTCATCAGAGTCCTGCGCAGCTCTACACGATGAGATCCAAACTTCCTCTGACAGGTGAGGCCTAGGCCGTGCTGGCTGAAAGGGAGCTCTGGGATAGCTAGGAAAGGAGCTGGTTGGGCATGTCTGCCAGTTGTCTTTAAAACTGAAATACCACCTTGCACCTTAGTCCAAGGGCTGGCCAGCAGTGTCTTAACAGCTATGTTATTACTGAGTGGCACTAGCTTTGCAATGAAAAGGTTGAGCTGTGTGAGACAGAAAAGCTTGTCTGCTGACCCCCACAAGACTTATTGTAGCTCCACAGTCTCCGTTGGTGTAAGATTGTGTGTCTGCACTGAAAATGCTTTGGGCAGATTTATGTGGAGCACCTTCTGCTTGACAACAGCTCTAGATTTTGCAAAGGAAAACCTCGTCATCCTTCTAAGATGCTTTGCTACTTCCCGTTTTCCTTATTTAGTATCTTCCCAATCTTTTGGTCACCATTTACTCTATCTAGAAACCAAGCTGTTCTCTAGGTTTGAATGGGTTTTATTCTTTTTTGTTTCTTTGAAGGTTTTGAGCATAGGTTTATTACCTTAGTTTTCTAGAATGCTGCTTTGCTGATGGTGATAGAGGGAAGGGATACTAGTCTCGTTCACAAGAGTTTGGGATGAGTCTGGTGTCTCTCTCTCTGCCAGTTTACATGGCGTGCCACTCATCACAGCATTGCTGCAGTGAGGGAAACCCCTGTTTTGGAGAGAAAGGAAGCCTGGCTACTCCTGTTCCTGAGATTGCTTTCAATGTTGGTGAAAAACAGCTCTGCCTTGTGTGCCGGCATCGTCGTGTTGAACAGACAGTGTAGCTTTGTGTTGCAGAACTCCCTTATTTCAATTCTGGGATCTAACAGGAAGCTTTTCCATGCCTGCACTGGCAATTTGCAAGTTTGCCTCCCTGTACAGCTGCAGAACAACACTATGTTCACTTGTTCTGGCCATGGACTATTGCTAAAATGATCTTTTCCTCCTGCCTCCTGAAACGCTCCCAGTCCTGCCATGTCAGTACGAGCAGTTGTTCTTGCAGGGCCGGAGCAAAAGGTTTTGAGAGCAGACTTTTGAAAGACCTTTACTCTTGGCGTGGATTTCTGATGAAAGGACCAGATGAAGCATTTTGATAAAAGCTTGCCCTAAATTTCATGGCTGTGAGTGGTGCTGTTGACATCAGTTAGACACAACATGTGCTTAAAGGTTGGCTAGCGTTGGAGTACGTTGTTGAATCAGAGCCATAGTCACTATACGAAATTTATTTTCTAGATTTGTGAAGAAATCTACCTGCTAGGGAGCAGGGGATATGCTTTTTGTGTTCTTCCTTGACAGCACTGCCTATGCACCTTGGTCAAAATCAAGCTCTGGTAGGCTCCCTCAGAAAGAGGTGGCTCTTGTTCCAAATGGCTGCCAGTTGAAGAACTCAAAGGACACAAGGAGGAATGTTCTTTTGTTCCTGTGTTGGGTTTGCATGGCAAGGTTTTGGTAGCAGGAGGGATCTACAGGGGTGGCTTCTGTGTGAAGCTGCTAGAAGCTCCCCCTGTGTCTGACAGAGCCAATGCCAGCTGGCTACAAGATGGACCCGCTGCTGACCAAGGCCAAGCCAATCAGTGCCTCTGTGATAACATATTTAAGAAGGGAAAAAAAAAAAAAAGTTAGAGCTTTTGCAGCTGGAGGGAGGAGTGAGAAGGTGTAAGAAACTCTGCAGACACCAAGGTCAGTGCAGAAGGAGGGGGAGGAGGTGCTCCAGGCGCCGGAGCAGAGATCCCCCTGCAGCCCGTGGTGAAGACCATGGTGAAGCAGGCTGTCCCCCTGCAGCCCATGGAGGAAGGATGAGGGGGTGTAGAGATTCCACCTGCAGCCCGTGGAGGACCCCACACTGGAGCAGGTGGAGGCACCTGAAGGAGGCTGTGGCCCGTGGGAAGCCCACACTGGAGCAAGCTCCTGGCAGGACCTGTGGACCCGTGGAGAGAGGAGCCCACGCCAGGGCAGGTTTGCTGGCAGGACTTGTGACCCCATGGGGGATCCCACGCTGGAGCAGTTTGCTCCTGAAGGTCTGCACCCCGTGGGAGGGACTCCATGCTGGAGCAGTTCATGAAGGATTGTAGCCAGTGGGAGAGACCCCATGCTGGAGCAGGGGAACAATGAGAGGAGTCCTCCCCTTGAGGATGAAGAAGCAGCAGAAACAATGTGTGATGAACTGACCGTAACCCCCATTCCCCGTCCCCCTGTGCCGCTGAGGGGGGGGAAGGTTGAAGCCGGGAGTGAAGTTGAGCCTGGGAAGGTGGGAGGGGTGGGGGGAGGTGTTTTAAGAGTTGATTTTTATTTCTCATTCCTTTACTCTGTTTTGCTTAGCAATAAATTAGATGAATTTCCTCTCTCAGTTCAGTCTGTTTTGCTTGTGATGGTAATTAGTGAGTGATCTCTCCCTGTCCTTATCTCGACCCATAAGTTTTTTGTTATACCTTTTCTCCCCTGTCTGGTGAAGGAGGGGAGTGAGAGAGTGGCTCTGGTGGGCACCTGGCCCCCAGTCAGGGTCAACCCACCACAGTTCCCCTTTACAAGAGGGGAGGTGCACAGGGTCAGTGTGTGTCTTGCTCCGAGGTCATATTAGCAGCTTCTGGTAAGGAAGGGAATTACATTAGCATCTCCCAAGTCTCAAGCCTGTGCATTCCTCAAGTCACTGAAGATTTTCAGGGCACTTAACCTTGCTTGAGGAGCCAGGGTCATTTAACAAAAACAATTTGTAGTGATTTCAGTTCTTGGTGGTAGGGGTCTCTTCTGCTTGCTCTCCAGACTCTGGGGAGAGGGGTTTGCCTGCTCTAATGTGTCTGTTTGCATGCTGTTTGCAGTGGTGAATGGCTCTCCAGGGTTCATCAACCTGTGTGATGCTCTCAATGCCTGGCAGCTGGTGAAGGAACTCAAGCAGGCGTTAGGCATTCCTGCTGCAGCCTCCTTCAAACACGTCAGTCCTGCAGGTGGGTGGCTCCTTGTTGCTAATGCTTTTCTCTTCGAACAGACTATGACTTTTGGCAGGCCCTACCAGTGGTGTATCTGTGTCCCTTCCTTACTCTGGCGTTTTGGAGAGGTCCCAGGGGCAGGGACCAGCAAGAGGTTCTGGTTTGAGTGCCCTGGCTTGTATTTCCCACTAGGTGCTGCTGTTGGAATACCTCTCAGTGAAGAGGAGGCGCAAGTCTGCATGGTGCATGACTTCCACAAGACCTTAACGCCCTTAGCGTCTGCCTACGCACGAAGCAGAGGTGAGAAGCCCGGGAATAAACTAGCATGTCCAAACAGCTGAGCGGAATTCTCAGCGCCTGAGCAGCATGCTTAGTGCTTTGCAGGCTCTTCCCTTTGCAGTGTACTCCTCTAGGGGTTTTTTTCCATAAGGATCTGACTAAATGAGCTGACTGCCTATCAAAAATTGCTCTCCCAGTGAGCAGACCTGGTATGTTATTTCAATGAGGCTGAAAGCCATTTTGGATTCTGTTCCTTGATGTATATAGAAGACCTATAAAGATTTTTTTCTTTAGTTTAGATTAAGCGTGTGTGTGTATATATATAAAAATAGTTTGCTTAGTTGAAATAGCTCTCTCATTTTCCATTGCATTCCTAGAAAATGTGTACAGATTATAGAAACCAAAGCAAATTTACTTGATAAGGGGCACGTTGGCTTGGGTTCATTTTTCACCACCTTTGAACGTAGCCCTCCGAAAACCATTGCATGATTGGTAGAAAAAATAAACCTTTAGAATGGCAGGGACAGAATTGATCTTGTTAAGTAGCAGAGTGTCTGTAACAGGAGCTGAGTGCCATTAATTGCTCACCTTAGCTATACCATTAAATATAGAGAATATTTATTTTAAAGAAAATTGCTCTTGACTACATTTTGGGTCTGGTTTCTTGTAGGAAAAGCCAGATGGGAGCATAGGCATCTAAAAGCTTTCCTCTTTTTCCAGCTGTCTCCCATCTAAAATCTTTTTGTGTGATCCTTGCTTCTCCTTGTCCTCTTGCCACTGTGGCTACAGCAGAGCTGCTTCCTGTAATGGAGGTAGTCATTACAGAGTTAGAGCTTTGACAAATGCAGTGAAGAAGGAAAAGTATCTAGACTATGGGAATATTTAAAGGTTCGAGGTAGGATTTTTCATCCTTGCTGCTCTTATGGCCTTTTTTTTTTTTGCTGTGGGATTAAATTATTAGTTCTCATGGAAATTGACTGGATTTCTGGAGCAAAGGCTTTTCTTTGTGTTATGCTATAGTTTGATAGGAATTGCTAAAAATAAGATTTTGCAGGTGCTGATCGGATGTCTTCTTTTGGTGACTTCATTGCCCTGTCTGATATCTGCGATGTGGCTACTGCCAAGATTATTTCCAGAGAGGTTAGTTAAACAGCAGCAAATCATTCAAGTGTAAAAAGGAGAATCGCAGTAGATGGAGTAATTGGTTTGTAACAGCCATTCTGCTTGAATTTGACCCATTTTACTGAAGACTATTTACTGGTCCATTTGTGTAATTCGATATCCGGAGTGCAGAATTTACACCTATCTTATGATGCATTTTTCTTCCTACCAGTTAAAACCTGGCTGTGTGGGAGAGCCTGTGAAATAGCAGTCCTTGAAATGCTGCTTTCCAAGAGGTGATTGCAAACCTCTGCCTCCGAGTAGGCCTCTGGAAATAAACCCTGATTACGCTGTCACAAGTATCTGGTTGAATGGCCGTAATTGGAGCAATAGAGGACCGGAGAGCTGATGGCCACCCTCTTGCCTGAGGCAGGAGTGTGGATATAGATTGCTACCTGCCAGTTGCTATAAGTTATGTGTAGGCTCAACCACTTTCCAGGCTGCACTTTTAACATTGCTGGATTCAACGTTAACTCCATAGCTGACAGGATTGCACAAGTCACTAGTTTAAATACAGAGTTAAACAACTGGGATTTAATGCTTTACCAAACACATTCATCCTGTCACATGTTGCTTATGATTTTTTTTTTTTGAGGAGGAAGGCACAATGCAAAGGGCTGTCTTGTTCATTGGAGGCTTATTTTCAAACAGATGAAAGAGCATGTTTGGCTGTGAGGGTAACATTTGGTATACTGTTACTTAAAAAACCCAACAAACCACCCACATTGCACGATAAGAATGGGAAAGATGTATATCACTTCATGGCACTGATGAATGTAAACTCTTCTCAGTTTAAATGCTGTTAACAGCTCTTTTGGCAATTTTTTTGTCTCATCAGGAGTGTCACTGCTGAAATAAGGATTTATTTTTTTTTTTAGCCATGTTTACTGTTAGGGTTGAGAAGTGAGAGTGTCATGCATGAGCTGTTTCCCTCTGGAGGGTTGTATTAGTTATGAGTTCCATTCTGTTTAAAGCGATGGCGGGATATTTTTTACTACTCCTGCCAAGAGCTTATAGTGCTCTGCTGTTTCCAGGACTGAAACCAATGTTTTATAGTGCCTTTGGTATTGTACGGTACAGCCAGACCCCAGGAGGTGTGCCTTCAATGCCTTTCTGGAAATGGCAGGTGGAACTCTTGGTATTAGCCCCCCCCCCCTTTTTTTTTTTCACATGGAGGCTGTAATCTGTGTGTGTTGCAGGTATCTGATGGTGTGGTAGCTCCTGGCTATGAGGAAGAAGCTCTCAAAATCCTTGCCAAAAAGAAGAATGGTGGTTACTGTGTCCTCCAGGTTTGTACTCCTGCTCCACTCTAACCCTCTGCTGCTCTCCTCATACCTGCTTTTCACAGGTGTTAGTGTACAAGTAGTTGAGGGGCTGATCCAAGCCCCCCTGCAGTGCATGGAAGTGTTTCCTCTGTGTCTCTGGGGATTCTGATACGAGCTGGAATTCTACCAGCAGTGTTGTGGTCATGTTTAGTCTGTAGTCCTACAGCGGAGTATTTTCATAATGCCTTCCTTGGCTTTCAAAGTGATGGGATTTAAAGTAATTAAATCTATAACCAGTAAGAGTACTTCAAAGAAACAGGATTTCTGTGCTCTCTTTCCACTCTTTGCCAGCTTTTCTCTCACTTTTGCTGAATTTTTTTCCTCCCTGAATTCTTTATATCTAAGATATAATGCCTCGATGTTGTGAGTCTTGGCAGTGAGACAGCATGTGTGGTATATCACCGGGGGAAGCCATGTCTGGGCACATGGTGTTTGTGGGGGCAGTCTTCAGTACAGTCAGTGATAGCAGCACAGGCAGAGTTTGGACCTGGGATGATGCACCTTTATGTGCTGCAGCCAGGATTCTTGTTAAGGAATATTAATATAATGTGGTCAAGTAAGTGTCACGTTGCCTTTCTAGTTCCTGCAGTGATTGTTGAGACTCCAAAATCATCCAGTTTTGGTGAACGTGGCTAACGGATTACATAATGCTGTCAGAGCAGCCCAACAGGTCCTATTTCTGCCTGACTCTGAGACAAATGAGCAGAGAACTTTACTATAACATTACAAAAAGAAAATCCAAGGCTTAGCTAAAGTTGCAATTGTAGTGTTACTACCAGGGGAGCTGTAGAAGATGGCTCAGGAGCTTCAGGCAAGAAGGAATGAAATTGCAGACAATCTTGGCAGCTGATTACCTCCTGAATTCAATTAGCTTTGCAAGGATGAGGTCATATTGGTTAAGGATGTATCTTCAGGGCTTGTCTGCAGAGGGATGCTAAGGGAAGTTGATCTGAACAAATTTAAATGGATTAGGGAAACCACATAAAGCATGTGCACGCTCCTATTTAGAGCTGGTAGCCTTAATCTGGTTTGCTTTATGTCTCAATAACCTGAACTGGAGCTACCAAAATTCTAAATAAGCACATTCATGGGTAGACCTGAATGCAGTTTAACAGTGTCATTTAACTTTGCCCCATACACTGGTGTAAATTAACTGTGCTGCATGCTTGTTTGGAGGTGTGCCCCAAGAGAGTGCATCTCTGGAAATAATCCCAGTCGCTGTTTTCTTTAATGTCCAAGAGGGTCGGGAGTTGTACCTTGAGGCATGTATGAAGCAACTAAATTATTTCTACCTTCCCATGGAAGACTGGAAGACTCTTTCTGTGGATGTTTTCCGCTTTCTGTGAAAGACTGGAAGACTGTAGATTTTTTTGTGGCTCGCAACACAGACATTTGTATATAAGCATCTATAGATTTGTATACAAGCAGCTATACCTACCTCCCTTCACCTGCTAAACGTCACCTCATGCTGTTGAGACCTTGCTGCTCCAGTTAATTCTAATTGCTTCTGATGATTTGACGTTGCTTTCTATAATCAGTTCACTACCTTAGGATTCTTCAGATAACATGTTTTAACCTAAGGTGTTACTGGACGTTGCCTTTGTAGAGCCCTAAGAATGTTTTATTGGCCTATCCTTTGGCTTTTAGATGGATCCCCATTATGAGCCAGATGACAATGAGATTCGAACCCTCTACGGATTGCATCTCATGCAGAAGAGGAACAATGCAGTCATCGACCGGTCATTGTTCAAGAACATTGTTACAAAGAATAAAACCGTAAGTGTCAAAAGATAAATGAGCTTAAAGGTTGGTGGGATGAACTGGTGTGCTTTTATCAAGGAAGCCATCACTGTTCTGTTTTTAGAACTCTTAAAATATTTTAATGAGATTTAACTGACTTTCAAAAAAACAATGCAGCAAACTTTCTGGATGAAATATGGTTAAATCAGGGTAGTTTGCCTTTGTTTTGATTCCTTGCATAAATAAGAAGAGCTGGACCTTGCCCTTTATCTCTGACTAACAAAATATTTGTATTTCTTAAAAATAAGAAGCTACCTTGTGTATTTTCTTATGGTGAGACAGCCATGTGCTAAGGATCCATTGTGAACTCATTCTGACTCACTATTTACTTCTCCCTTTTGTTTACAATGTACTATATAAACTCTGGCCCTGCTGATACTGCTCATTGTTTAGAATTCACATCATCACAAAGTTATCGTTTGTTTCTTTGTCTCTGATCTTGTTCTCATTAAAAAAAAATTTTTAAAAACCAGATGTTAATGAGCAAGTGATTAGTCATGGGCTCAGAAGCAAGTTCAGACACTGAGGTAATAAAAATCATTTTAATAAATTAGTAATGGGATGGTCTTAAAATAATACTTAATGCAGATATTAGGAGCTATAATTAGTATTGTGGTCCTGTGCACGCTTACTTAGCTTTTTGCCTATGAGCACATCTGATGAGCAAATACAGAAGACTTTGCAGGCTTAGGGCCAGTGATAGAGCCCTATTGACTTGGTAAGATTGAGTCTAATCCCTGCAAGCTATGAGGTTAGCTGCCAAACCACTCGTTTAGAGGTTTTTACTCTAAACAAAACTTGCTGGTAATTAAACAAAACAGGCTATTTTTAGTTATCTTGTTTTTCCTCTATATGATGCAGTACTTGTGGTGGCTTTGGGGGTTTGCTGTTGACAATGGCGTTTTGTTTCAGCTGCCTGAGTCTGCTGTCCGAGACCTGATTGTCGCCAGCATCGCTGTCAAATACACCCAGTCCAATTCGGTTTGCTACGCCAAGGATGGGCAGGTAACCAAATCAGACAGCTCTGCAGAGCGTGCTTTCGCAGCCAGGCTGCTCAGAGAGTGCTTTCGTCAGGCTTGAGTTTTAAAATCATTTAGCATACAGGAAGCTACTGAACAGGTACAGATGAACTGCCCTAGACAGTGCTGTGCAGAACAGTAGCAAACCCCATGTTTCTCGAAAGGCTGCTTCAAAACCTCGATGTATTTTTTTTTCATGGCAATGACAGAGCTGGCCCTTTCAATAATAGGGTTGGAAAAGTTCTTATGTGCTTCTACAAGTTTGGCCTCGAGTCATTTCTTTCTAACTACTCTGTCCTTTTATACCATTTTTGGAAGGCATGTGCATATGTTGTCTGTATAGAGCCTTAGGAAATGACAGGAGTTTTCACAGCTGGATTCTGACTGTCCAAATGGTTCTTAGTTTTATTTTCATTTTTTATGTAAGAAAGATGCGATGTGCTTGCTTTGTTCCCCTTTGAGGCATTCTCCCCGATTTATTTGAAAGTTTGTGATGGATGTTGGGATTTACAGGGGCATTATCAAATGTGTAGTTGAGATATTTTAAAATTTAAAATAAAATCCTTTCCACATTATCACTAGGTATTCAGCTTAAATCGGTTATCAAAAAGTTGGTGTAACTGTATTAAAAATTGTGGGTTTGCCCAACGGCTCATTCTTGTAATGCTGTTTAGCTGGTTCTGTGCTCTCCACGGTAGCCTTTCCATAGTCCTGGATTATTTAAAAAAAAAAAAAAATCCAGAAGAAAAAGGCAAAGAATATTTTTGATCTTGAGCTTTGGTTCATCATAAATCAGCCAAATGGATCAAACAGTGTACCCTACAGGTACAGACGATGAATGAACTGCAATCCTATTCTCTTTGCATTGGTACTCATCTGCATTTGTCAGATTGTTGCTACAGCCTGAAAACCTTGCAGCGCCTTCTCACAGTGCCCTTCTGGGGTCATGGGCTGTATCGTTCTTGGAAACATGTCTCTGGAGATCTGGCATTTTTCTTTTATTCAATTTTGGGTGGTTTTTTTTCTTGCTTTTAAATGGTTCTCTGTACTGAGGAGTGTTTGTTCTCGTAGCCCCAGAACAAAGGTGTCGCTATCTTTGCTCCTTTTCCCTTATTACAGCAGCAATTTCCCCAGTGCTTTTGCAAGTCTGGACTTAACGTAGTGCTGCAGGTGTTTCTGAAATGTGTGTGGTAATGTGTGTACCATATGGAAGGGAGAAGGCAGGAGGGAGGAGTGAAAAGCAGTATGGGCAGGCAGAGATTTAACTAGCCTAGCTTCAGTGATGGTTTATGTATCTGCAGGCATATATCTTAATCATATATAAATGTATGTTGTCTTGGTTTGTTGTATATGTGATAGGAAAGGCCAAGATCAGAGATCTGTATGCTGCACTGGGAAACAAGTGTCTTTTTTAACAGTAAAGGTCAGCAGCCATTGCAATCACTTAAGGACGTGGTGAATCTGTGTTAGTTTCTTCAAATCAAAGCTTAATGTCTTCCTAAAGAGACTCGTTACAGTCCAAATGCAGAAACAGCAGTGTGGCGTGCGATAGGTGGTGATGGAGGAGCTCAGATAGCAGCTTCCTTCTGGCTTTAAAATCTCTAAAAGCTTCCTGAGACTGTTAAGTTTTGAGGCTATTGTTCTTAAGATACAGATGGGGAAGGAAATAAGGTCCACAGAAAACCGGTTTTATTAAGGTAGTGATTAGCTCAGATTCTTCTTGGTGATGCTGTGCAGAACTAACTCTGGTGATATCACCTACCAAGACACAACATCAGATGCGTACAGCGATACTTGGGTGCAAACCAGAAAATAGCACAAATCAAGAACCAGAGCTGGAAAGTAACTTCCAGATTGTTACGCTTAAGTCAGATCCTGGAAAAGCATTTGGGTTACGTGAGCCAAGCCTGGGAAGTTCAGCGTGCTTTCAGTTCCATTGCTTTTGGTTTTCCAGGGGTTATTTCAGCCCCACAGCATCCCCATAGCAAAATTCCTGCATATCAGATATCCAGAATGTTTTTGACAGCGCCTGGCTTCGTTAGGTTCGTGAGTGGATTGGCCGTTCTGGCAAGGGCTGGTGCTTGTGTTAATAAGCTCTAGGAAAGCATGGAGTGGCAGGAAGCGTTTATGGACTTGAGTGTCACTTAATTTGCAGGAAGCCAGCCTGCCACTAATTGCAATAAACACTTTCACTTGTGTTGTCTGACTTTCAGCACGGTGAAGCCAGTCTGTAACATGTTGATTTACACTTTAATGATACCATCATGTTTTAAATTAGCAATTTAAAACTATTCTCTTTATTTTCCGCTCGGCGGGATAATACAAACCTGTTAATTTACCTTACCGTTTTCCACCAACGGTGCAGACATTTGTCAGTTACTTCATTGTTTGTCTTCCCTCTGAAGTCCTTTATTCCCAATGTATTTAGGGTTTCTGTTTTCACTCGTTATTTAGGGTAAATCTGAGTAAATCCGGGCCCATCTGGATTGTTTTGCAAGGATCCTTTGGGCATTATCCATCTTGTCCGCTCCGTGCTTTTGCACAGTATTCCAGCTATGGGGCATGTTTGGCTGTCCTGCGAGCCAAAGTGTTTTGGTCAAGTGGTTCTCAATTTTCACCCAAGCTCTTTTTTTATTAAGTGATTTTTCTGCTCACCCTGTATTACTGTCTCCTTTCACTCCTCACTTAATAGGCTCTGCTTAAGCACTTTTTGATTCCCAGGAGATTAAACTCTGAAAGAAACATAATTAATTTTTATGTAGAAAATAGGCAGAAAATAGAGGGGGAGGGATTCTTTTGTGGAGGATTTTGAGGTTTCAGCTGTGTTTTCGTATGGGAGAAAGCCAACATCTGTGGAAGGGAGAGATGAGGTGCAGGTAGAAGGATTTTTCACTTCACACGAAGTGAAAAAGGCAGAGAATAGGTACGTTCAGACAGGCCAGTGCGAAGAGAGATTCAGGTACAAGTCTACAGTTTGCATTAAGTAGCTAAACAGTGTTGCATCAAAAGACATTTTTCTACCAAAAAAAGGGATTTAGCTTTCCCCGGATCAGGATTTTCCAGTGAAGTGCATCTTAGAAGCATATTCTTCCCAGGCTGTAACTCTAAACTTACTTCTAGAACAATGCAGGCTCATCAGAAGAACACACAGAGAAGTGGTTTTTTATATTCTCTTGCCTGTTAAGCCATTCTAAAACCAGTTCCATGTGTTGCAGATAATATCTCTGTAGATTTGGGGATGCCTGTGAAGAATTTACAGGATACGTCACTTTAACCGAAGAACAAAGTTCCTGCCAGCTAAGAACTTCTGCCTTAGCCTTGCCTGGCTTAGCTAGGCTCGCTCTTCAGGGCTGGGTGACAGTTAATGGCGTGCAGTGTATGACTATTTTAAGCCCTCTGCTTTGTCTGGGGAAAGAGGATAAACCTCTGTGGAAGGGACCACAGGCCTACGCGCAGCTGGCGTTGAGCTCCCTTGAGATGCAGGGTCCCCTGCAAGTTTGAAGGTTAAACAGGGTGGCCGGGAGAGCAGAGGTTGGACATCAGGAGTGTTTGTGGGGGTGAAGGTGTCACTAAGCCATGAGAAACTTTGCATCTATTTAGTATTTATGATAATACCAATGTCCTTGTGGGTTTATTAAGCACTGATGACTTCAGTTATAGCTGAGCAGATGATATTAGATAGCAGCTCAAGTCTTTCATTTGCTCCTTGGGGGAACAGTATCCAGCAGCATGTTTTATGGTTCTGGTAAGAGGTGAAGTCACTGTGTCTTGATGAATGAGAAGGCAAATGATTCATTCCTTTGAGGGCAGCCTTTGACTTATAGCTTTACCATCTGTTTCAGCCTGAGCTGGAAACTCTGAGGCATTGGCCAGAACCGCTAGCCTCAACACAGTGTCCCTGGAGCAGTCCCCCTTGCAAACAGTCTGGTGAACAGTTCAGCTGTGGCTTCATAGGAGGAAATTACGGGAGAGACTTGTTTTCTGTCAGATCTCTGGTTTGAAATGGCAGGAGCTCGCTGTGGAAAGCAGGACCCACAGCAAGCCATGGAGAAAAGTTTACCAGCCTGAGTTTGACAGCTGTGGTGGCTGGGTCTGGCCTTTGTGTGCCTGGCATGCTGTCCAAGGCAAAGCTGAGGGACAGCAGACAGCCTGGAGCCCAAGAGACCTCAGCTCGGTCCCTTGCGCTTGCCCGTTGTGACTGCAGACAGACCTTATCTGCAGGGGATGATGAAGCAGGGGTTGTTCTGCCAGCGTCCAGTAACCAAGCCATCTCCAGTCACATTCAGTTTTCAGTGGTGTCAGCACCGAAGAGTGGCCTTTGTCTCCAGTGTGAGTTTGCAGCAGCCCGGATGGGATGCAAGAGCTTGTTTGCATTGAGCTGTGACGAACGGCTTGCAGCGTTACCTGAGCACCAGACTCCAGAGAGTCTCTACATATTTTAATCTATAGTGTACCTGGAAAAACTGACAGGTTGAATGTGTCTGGGAACTCCAAAGAAAGTGGTCTGATAAAAGCAAGTGGAAATTGAGCAAATAGTGTATTTTCATAGCAGCTTCCTTGAGGAAAAAAAATCACCTTTTGGATTTTGCTTCCAGAAGCACCAGGTCTGTCAAGCCCAAGTGCTATTAAATAAGGTTAGCAGCAGGTATTTTAAAAATCTTGGAGAGACTGGCAGATGGCAGAGTAGGAAATGTGCTGGTAGCTCCAGGGCCCTGACAGTTCATGCAGTGTAATGGTCCTACTGGCCAGCCTTCCTGGTCGAGCAGTGGATTTACTTTCTCATCAGCCTGGACGGACAAACTGCCCAGTAATCCACTACGTATCCCAGGTGATCCCTTTAGGCTGTGTATGCCTGGCCCACCAGGAAAGATGATGGTGTTTGGGTGACCCAGGCTCAGATTTTAATCCTCTACCCGAAGTGCCCTGTCCACCAACAGGTAGGCAGCCTACCACCCCTTAGTAGCCACGTTCATTTCTACAACCAACAGGATTTTGTTTTGCCTTAAACAAAATGCATAATTGTATCACTCTCCTGAGGTTAAGGGTTTGACCGTGATGGCTGGGGCTGTGTTACTTAGAAGGATGAAGGAATGTAGTGTCCTCAGGGCGACTGGAAGTTAGCAGTGCAGAGACCTGTCCTTGTAACCAATTTACAGGATTGGGGATGCCGGCATTTTCAAAGTTTTCCTCGCTAATTACCTACGCTCTTTCTCTGCTTCAGTGAGGAGCAGCTAATTTGTGGGAGGTCTTTTCTAATGGCTTGGCTGGAATGCAGCTCTAACTGTGACCTCTGTGCAGCAAGGCGTGATTGTGCTTTGTATCTCTATGCTTCAGGTCATAGGTATCGGAGCCGGCCAGCAGTCTCGGATCCACTGCACGCGTCTGGCTGGTGACAAGGCAAACAACTGGTGGCTCCGGCACCACCCACGCGTGCTCTCCATGAAATTCAAAGCGGGTGTGAAGAGAGCAGAGATCTCCAATGCCATTGATCAGTATGTCACTGGGACCATTGGTGAGGTAAGGGCTGGCTGAGAGGTTTCCCTGGAGAGGCAGCTTCTGTGAAACAAAGCCTTTATGCAGTGCTTAAGCCTGGCTTGAGTTTTGTGTGTGGGCGTCAGTAATAGACAATCCCAAAGAGCTGGGGGATCAAGTGGCCAGGGCCCAGGGTGGTGACTTCCCTGAGGTTGTTTCATGACCCAGTGGACACGTGTCCCGATTTTCGCCTCTGATACTGCACCCACTGCCCTGTGCAGTTGGTTTCATCTGGTAGTTTCCCCCAGCAGTAAGGAAGGGTTAAAGCTACAGTTGGTGTTTCAGCTCTTGCTGCCCTCTCAGGTCAGCTGTCCTTCCCTTCTCCCACTTGCTTGTGTGGCATTTTGGATTCTCAGAATCCCTCTGCCCTCCCTGTTACAAGCAATAGTGAGACAAGAAAATAGTATGTCCTTTTTAAGTATCAAAAGCCAAGAGCTGGATTGGGGACCTTGTGAATCATCTCTGTGAGCGGTTGCTTGTTTAAGGGGCTAAGGACTGGAGTAGTTGCCATTTCAGAAGGTGAATCATAAACCAAGCTGCTGTTTGTCATGTGTTAAGTCATCTACCAGATCTTGTTTGCATGTGCTGGCACTTACACAGAGCAGCATGCTGCAGGCAGGCCAAGCAGAGCATCTTGGAATTAAGGGCAGAGGAGAAGGAATCCCTCAAGCCCTGGGGTGAGGAGGGAAAGGAAAGGAGTTAAAAGGATGCAAAAAGAGCTGATGGCGGTAATGTGTTCCCACCACCACCTGGAATTTTAAAATCCCTGGTCTGATGTTCCCGGCAGCAGCAGAGCTGCGGGAGCAGAAAGCACAGCTGAGCCGGGTGTCAGCAGGATGCCATCACCGCTCATCTGTATGTGCTCCTGGCAGGGGATTGCTGGGAGCCCGTCCTTTGGGGCTGAAATGGGTCTTCTGGTTCTTACAGGATGAAGACCTGGTGAAGTGGCAGGCGATGTTTGAAGAGGTGCCTGCACAGTTAATGGAAGTAGAGAAGAAGCAGTGGATTGCCAAGCTGACTGCTGTCTCCCTCAGCTCCGATGCGTTCTTCCCTTTTAGGGATAACGTTGACAGAGCTAAACGGGTAAGGGCATGGCAGGGCCAGGATGGTGGGGTGGCTCCAACGAAACGTCTGTGCAACCTGGGCTTTTTGCTTGAATTTTGTGTGGGCAACTGAGGAATGTCCTGGCTCCACACTGCCGCCTAGAAGAGCGCATCCTGGGAAAGATGTTTCTCATGGTTACTGGTCTCACATGGATAGCAATTACCCAGCCATTGCTGAGCTTGTTGATTTGGGATGAACAGAGGAGTAGAGTTTATTAAACTGTTTAAGAGTATCAAGACAAGGCCTATTGCTTCCAGAGGAACTGTTTTACTGAGCTGTGGAGAGAACTGACTGCTCACATGAGGAACTCCCCTGTGAATGGTGTTGGGCAATGGAAGCCTTTGTTTGTTCATGGGATGTGGATGAAGGAGTGGGGCTCTGCCAGCTCCTTTTTGGGGAATTTTGGTTTTCTGTCCTCTAATCCTCCCACTTCTCTCTGTCTTTGTTCAGAGCGGAGTACAGTTCATTGCTGCCCCATCTGGCTCGGCTGCCGACGAGGTTGTGATCGAAGCTTGCAATGAGCTGGGGATAACTCTCATTCACACCAATCTTCGGCTGTTTCATCACTGAGTTTGCCGTGGGCTGTTGTGGTCCCTCTTTGGTCACAGTCTCACCAGCAGCAGTGACTGGAATATCACCAGCTTAATTGGGAGGCACCTGCAGTCTGTGCTTAGCAAGTGCTTGTAAGAGCTGTAAATGAGATCTTTCCCTGTGTTAACAGAGAATGAAGGCGCAAGAAATTGGCTTCCAGTGTAGAAAATAAGTCTCTTTTGCAAATAAACATAGTTCTTAGCTATGTGGAGTCTGTAGTCTTGTGTCATCCAAATACTGTGTCCTCAGGAAAAAGGTTTATTTTTGAGGTAAGTTTTATGGTCCAGACTTCACTAATTCATGAGAAGGCCTATGGAATGGTATGAAAGCCTGGCTTATGTCCAGCTTCTTAATGAACTGATAAAAATCTGTGTTGTGAACTGAACTGAGCTGTGTTTTTTTTTTTTCTTTTTTTGAGTCAGCAGGTCGGGTTTTTTCCAGGCACTTCTAACCCACTATCCCCTTCCCCCATGAGGAAAGGGGAGCAGGTCCTTTGTGCAAGGCAATTTTGGGCTGGGTGCTCCGAATCCCGCCCTAGATGCACACTTTGGGCTGAGTGGCAGTGTCAGATCGCTTTCTTGGAGGTAAAAGACACATTCCCGTGAGTTTGACATGCTTGTTCTCACACCAGGGAGTTCAATTTCGAGTTCATGGGCAGGCATCTGGGAAGCATCTTGCCTGAAGCCACTTCTCCATTGTGCACAAGTTGCATTAAGCAGATTTGAACTCTGATTAGAAAAACAAAATGAAAGTCTGGAGCACAGCAAGATGACTAAAGTAACAGCCCAGACACGTTATTGCTGGCAATCACTCTGACCGTTTCAAAGGGAATTTTTTTTTTTGGTTCCGTTTTATAAAATCTGTTCAGTATTGGCAAGGAAGGGTCCGCAGGTTTGCAATAAACTCTTCTGTCGTCGCAGCTCTGATGGCAGCCGGTACAGGGCAGAAACCTGCATGTGTTTTCCTTGCTGAAGGAATAGCAGGGCCGCACAGGTAGGAGATGGACCTGGAAGAGGGGAACTTCAGGTTGTGTTGCGGCTCTGCTGTGGACTTGTCGTGACTCTGGACGTATATTTTATTTTACCTGACTGCCTGCTTGATCCAGACATGTTTGAACTGAGCAAGGCAAAGATACCTTTGTGGGGGATGTGAGTTAGTTTAAGACATCGTAATCCACATGCTGGTGTTCCTCCAACGCTGTCATTCCATCTGCTCGCCTCGCCCTCCTTGTGTCTTAGGCCTTCAGCACTGCCCAGGAATTCTGTGTGCCCAGCGCTGCCCTTGCTCTGGCCTGAAAGGGAGCAGTTGCTTCTCTTTTCTCACCTCTACAGTGGGTTATTTTTAATTTTCTGATCTCTACCGTGGATTATTTCCAAGTGGCTGGATTAGGCAGGACAGGGTAGAGAGGATTCCACTTTTTGGGTCCAGTAGTCCAAAATAAAAATGGTGCATTGCTTGAAGGCTTGCCTGCTGGCTGTGCTAACGTGAGCCCTGGCCCCTCAGACTGCTTTCTCTGCTGTTGCTTCCCATGGGTGTCAGTGTTTGGGCTCTTCCCTGGTTTTATTAGCTCGTACTGTGAAAGTCAGGGGTTGGACTCTTTCTTACACTGTTCTATTCCTTACGTGTTTTTTTTCTCTCATGCTGTTTTGACTGTAGCTGGTCCATACTGTGAGGTTCATGGAGAATGTTAGCCAATTCTTTAATATTCTATAGTGTCAGCTAAACCAGAGACTGATAATAAGTGTCTGGTGCAGCCCCAGTTCTCATGTATTCCTGCTTATCACTTACACCTTGTTTGCTGTCCTTGGGGCACCGTTTCATCTGCTGATGGATGTTAATAAGTACTCATCTTCCAGGTGAGATGCTAGTAAATGCCTGACTAAGGCGGTATCTTGTGCTTTTGTGTCAAGAGGTCAGGAGCAGCTGGTTTTAAGCTCCTGGGAGATGCCCTAAAGGGAGGATCCAGCCCACCCTGCTGACAGTTGGGCTGAAGAGATGTGAGCCTTCCCCAGCGCAGCAGGCCCCATGGGGGGTTCTCTGTAAGGAAGGGCTGTGTTGGGCCATAACAGTTCCTCATGGGTACGCTGGTCTCCTGCTAGTTGAATGAATTACTTTTCCCTTTGATATTTACAATGATGAAAAGCGAACCACATAGCTCTTGTTAGTGTGTTTCCCCATAGAAAAGGGCACATCTCCCCTCATGGGGGGACAGCTCCGCTCCCCTCAGCTGACACTTTTTGAAGAGGGGGCTGCTGACAGGCTGCTCTGCACTGTCACCGTACAGCAGCTTGCCCTGGCAGGTCCTGTGCTAGCAGAATGAGAACAGCTCCCCAAAGTGTGGAAGTAACCGGAGGGCAGCAAGGAATTGTTCTCAGTCTTTGCTGTCAGTAGCAGTGGGGTGTGTTTTTTGTGGGGTTTTTTTTTTTTTTCTCTCCTTCCCCCTTCAGCCACTCTGTTCCTTGCTGGAACAGAGTCCTGAGTCTGGTTGTTCCCATGCTCTAACAGAAGCTCTGCATTAGCCAAGAAGACAAACCATGTGGAGATGTGCCTCCTTGTCTAGATAAGAGCAGCTAAGGGCTTAAATACTGCTGGGCTTGGCACCTGCTTTGGGAGCCTGAAACTCCCTGCTAACAGGGGCAGATCCTGGGCAGCTGCCCCTGCTGTGAATGTAATGTGGCTTGGGCAACATCACTTGATCTTAGTGCTTGAGTGGAGCATGGATATAAACCGATCCTGTGTCCTAAGGCCCAGCCACTGTTCTGTTGCTGCGGTACGCGCTGCAGCCTTGGTGCAGCACGGGAACCTTCAAAAACCTTGGTTCTGTTTGTTGCTGATTCCTTCTAAAAGGAAGGACTGGTGGTTGATACTTTGGATCTCCCAAGTCTCTAGTGCCTCTGTGCTGTGCTCTGCTAGTGGTTTTCAAACATGACTGAAACTACAAGATTTACCTGAATGACAAAATTCCCAGCATACACTAGCAAATGTTAAACAGAAATTGTCAGTGATGTAAACTCTCGCGCTTTAAGGCACAGGCAAACCTCAACAGAGACCTTAGGCAAACGCATGGTTTAAATCATTTTATCCTGTAATGCTGACTGCAGGGAGGGGGAGGGATGGTGGTTAGGAGCGATGTAGAGTGAGGAGGTTGGGCATGCTACAACTCTGTTCTGCTGGGCAATTCCTGGCTGTAGTGAAGTGACTGACTTGGTGGCAAAATGAGTAAGGAGGGATCTTTGTAATTGGCCTCTGGTCCAGAATCTCTAAACCTCACTTGGGAAGGACTAATTAATAGAAATCTAGTTTAAATGGAAAGTATTTTTCTGTGTGTCTGCCTAGGCTGTTTTTAGTTCTCACTTATTTTAGATTGGCTCCTGAACATTGGTGGCATAGAACTGATTTCCGCTGCAATCATTTTACTATTTGCAAATGTTTTGGTTGCTCTATAGATAGCAATCTGTGAAAACAACTGTCATATGTGTTTCTCATGTCAAGAAGCCAAATTCTATTTTCATGCTATGCTTTATTCAATCCAGATAAATCCATTGATTTCAGTAACACAGTGCTTTTGTACCCAGAGAGGAATGCGGCCTGAGGAATCACAACAGACCCTTTCCTGCTCTGGATTTGCAAATGCTGTACAGGTTTCTGCAGCGTTGGCAGTGCAAGCTGAAGGGACTTGTTTTTAGAAAGGTTTTGAGGAGAATTTCATATGTCTCCCTCCCCACCCCACGAAGCAGAAGGACAGTAGACTTGAAAGCGGTCTTTGCCTGTCTGTCCCCTCCTGTTCTGTGAGGCTTTCTGCAGAGGGAAGGGAAGGATTTCTATGACGTTGTTGCAGCAGTGCCAGAGAGCATGCTCACTAATGCCTAAACCTCAGTTCTGGATTTTATTTGAATTTACCATGTCGCAGATGGAGTGGGAATAGCTGAGAGTTGAAAGAAGGGTGCAATAGCCCCTCTAGAAACCCCTTAAATGGTCACAAGTAAGTTACTCTCCGTGGCAGAGAGGGGTGCGCTGCAGTCTTACCATGGGACAAGGCATGGAGCAGGGCCTCAAGACCCAGCATCTGTTTGGCCCTGTGGGGAGGTGCTGGCTCCAGTGACAGTTAAGCTTTGAACACATCCAACTTCATAGGTGTGGATGGCCTCATTAAATTTGGCAACTTGAATGCTGACAGCGCATCTGGTTCTAAGCATTCAAGTGTCTGGCTGGACTGAGAACCATCTCTTTACCTCACTTAATGCCCAAAGCAGGGAATATTCTCCTTTCCCTCCCCCTTTTCTCTCCTCCACCTATTCCCACTAAGCAAGCCTCTGCCTCCTAAAGCATGGCATACATACTCAGTGTCTCTGCGTTCTACTGGGGCAGGGGGTGCAGCTGGAAGTCTTTAATTAACAACCTGCTCTACAAAGATTGTCTTGAGGTTTACTTCATGCTTCACTGAGATGTTTGTTCCATCTTGTTTCAAGGCAACATTACTCCAGCTCAGAATAATCTTCATCCTAGATTCCATGGTAGCAAAGAGAATCGCTTAAACTACATGTCTGGTTTGTAAATCTTTTTATTAAAAGAGTTGTTTTTTTCTTTTCCACAGTAGTAAAGCTTTGGCACTTACAGTATAAAAATAATCACTGATCATAATTACACCAAATTCCTCTTTGTCAACTGCATACTAAGTGTCTTCAATACATTTTATTCCCATATAAAAACACTTGAAGGTCAGGGGAACAAAACTGATAAATAACAGTATGAGATATAAAGATACAGCTAGAAAAATACTAGGATCATTGAGAAAGAATTAGGACTGTGCATATTTTAAATATCACAGTGATTGGATTTGCTGTTCCTATCTTATTGCTGGCTGCACGCTTACGTGAAAGCAGAAGTGTTTGGTGGACTTTCCTATCACTAAACTTCAGTAATGTTGTAGTCAAATGTTCTTTGCATAGCACGGGAACCTTGAATTTCTATACCCTCCCACCCCCTCAATATTTTGATCCCCCACCAATTTGTGATTTAGCATCTTCCCCCCCCCCCCCTTTTTTTTTTCTTTAAATTTGAAAATACTGTCTGGTAGTCAACACTTTGAGCAAAACCAAGACAATTGCTATCAATCATGAGAAAAGTCTGAAACACTCCAAGAGTGGCGCTTGGAGAAGCTGTGAGTTGAGCTTAAGCTGGGAAAATGGCTCCAGAGCAGAGGAGCCATTCTCAAAAGATGCACTTTTGCTAGCATCACTCCAGTTTGGATGGTAATCGTGGCAGATAGGTATTTATACTTTGGTTTGTTGCCATGGCCGCAAGAAGTCTTGCTGGATGTTACTTTCCCCGTGGATGTTGTGTGTCTGCCTGTACATCTAGGGGCATGAAACACTCAATGGGGCAGTTGACGTTCTGTCAGGAGGGAAGGAAATCAGTTAGCGCTCTGTCCTGTAAGGAGGGACACTTCTGCGGTGTGGTTTGGGCTGAAAATTGTTGCCAGCCCATGGAGCCATTTAGCTTTCTCAGCACAAAACACACAGCAGCGAGTGAAGACTAGGAAACTACTCCATGCACTACGGCCTCAGAGCATGCAGGCGCATCCCAGCACTAGTACCAGAGACATCCTGCTGACGTGAGTGTGGCACTGAACACTGTGTGTGGAAGTGTGAGCTCAAGCACATGTTCTGTGCTGCATGGAGCAATGGGTTGCTGGATCAGTGGCTACCATGCACTATGCACTTCTGATCAAGCAGAAAGCTGCACGCTGCCCTTATCCCTCGAGCCCTGTACAGACCCCCGCGTCTCTGTGCCATAGACCACAGGAAGGGAAGGCAGAGAAGGAAAGTGTACTCACGGTGTTTGTGGCCTGGTGGTATCTCTGTGTAAACTGGGTGTAGGTATGGCCAGCAGAGCCTTCAGGGGCCACCTCCACACTGGGTCTGCGGCAATTGTCACAGCGCCAGCCCTAGAGAAACAGAAGGTGTGTGTATCAGTCAGACCATGCTGATGCGGATGGCAAGGGAACTGCCACTGTTCACGCGTGGGGGTACAGGTCCACCAATGCTAGTGAGGTTCCTCCCATTTTATACCACTCAGGCCCCCATGCAAGCACGTAAGCTCTCCTACTAATCACTTCTCTTGTTACAAGGGCCTGTTTTGGCCAGGTGTTAGACACCATCTGACCTGAAACCCAGCAGCCTTAGGCCTGCACTCTGGCACAGCCGCCTCTCTTCATTCCCTGTGTTCAGCATGCCACATCCCTCCTGCTTACCTGCTGTCCTCCGTAACAAGTGCAGGAGCAGATGGCCCCAAAGTACTCCTTCTGCCACTGCTCGCCGACTTGGTACATCTTCCCGTCATCGTAGCACGTGGTCTCGTCTGTGGAGGGACAGGCAGAGCTCAGTGGCAGGGCCTGTACTTGGCTTTAAGGATTCTCAGAGCAGGAGCCTCCCTGTTTGACCAGAGGCTCACTGACTGGCAGGGGGAACATCAGTCTTTTTTTTTTTTCTTATAGCTCCCCAGACACTTTAAACTAGAATGTGAGGGTATTTGCCTGACAAGAGCAATGCAGTTTAATTCACAGTGTGAAGTCTAGAAGATCTTCAGGGGACAGGCCCTGCAGAAGAGTCCTGTGTTACTGATGAGGGTAATCCACACCACTTAGCGCAGTGACACGTCCCTCTTGTGTGGCTCCAGGGCCAAAGGCAGAGAGATGCCAAATGTGCTGTGACCTCAGCTAACAGACGAGGGTTTTCTTCTTTTTAAGCTTGGGAATGGGGGTTTTATGCCTTCAGCTCTTATGAGAATGGATTCAATCTGTCACTGAGCCAGACGTACTGCTACTCTGCCTGCCCCCGTGGCACGACCTTAATGGGAACAGCCCCGAGATGCTGAAACTTCCTGAATGGGAGCTCAATAAAATTAACATCAGGAGGAGACTTACGAGGTTCACACTTGAATTCTCCTTTTCCATTTCCAAGGCAGGTGCAGCTCATCATCTGGCCATTTTCCCCCTGCCGATCCCACTTCTCCCCAATCTTGTAGTTTACACCATTATCGTGGCACCACTCTGGAGAAGGCAGAGGAACAAAAGAAGCAGGCGTTATCCCATGTGCTGCAGTGACGCAGCAGGAGGAAAGCAGCTTGGTGGCGCCTCAGGAACCAACAGAGGAGCAGGAGAAAGAATCTTTTCAGCTCGTCTAAGTCCAAGGAGCAAATGAGTTCAGCTCCTGCAGCTTTTAATGGGTGAAGACTGTTACAGCTATGGGAAGGGGCTAGAGGCTCTGAGGAAAAGAGTAAGTAGGATGTGGCAAAGATTGGAGGGGGGAGAGGGAGGAGGAGAGGGGAAATGAAAAGGAATTTAATAGACATGGGGCAGGAAGGGAGAGAAAAATATTTTAAATGCTCTTTTTTTGAGGAAATACCCAGTAAAGATGTATCACAGAGACTGCAAAACACAATAGGTAAGCCATATGTATCAAATGGTGAAATATAAGTATCAATCCTGTAAAACAAGTGTCTTCCCTGCAGTCATTCCTCTGAGTCTATGCAAATTGCATAAATACCCTCTTTGCTCACCTTACCCCACAATTTAAAAGCACAATTTAAATTAGTTGAATATGTATTGTGTTAAACCACTCCATCACAGACTCTTGTTCCATTCCCTTGCATGAAGTTTGATACTCTTCCACGTAAACTACGGTCCTGCAAAGAATAAAACTTGGTGCCCCAGCAGAGGTGTTGCCTGCTTGACAGAGCTTCAAAAAGCAGCTGACAAAATTAGAAAACTCATTCCGCAAGATGCTTTGCGAAGGCTGTCTGCAACACAAAAATGTGGACTGTACGTGCTGTAATACCCCCGGAAATCCACCCAAGTTCTGCATGACCCAATGCAACAACATACACAATTAGGAGATGACAATTCAACCATAATTCAATACTCAAAGCTGTGTTCTTAAATGGATACTCAGATACCGTCACTTAAGCATCTTGCCTATCTCACTTTTACACCTGGCAAGGGTAGAGAATACAAAAAAACCATTTAACTTAGGTGAAAAAGTCATTACGTATCAAGGCAATATTGATTGTTGCTGCTGCAGTGAATGGCAATACTAGATAAGCTGCACAGCTCAGAAGTAACCAAAGTTTTCCATCACTTCTCATGATGAAAAACACTAATTTGGTTTAAAAAAAAAAAACCAACAAACTTAAGAGCCTGCATTCATTTGCATCATGTTTGGATCAGGTTGGCTCTGTCAAACATGCTATTAGTGCTCACGGAGTTTAGAGACAGGGATGGTCAAAAGCAAGCTACTCACTAGAAGAATCGCATCTGAAATGACCACTGCCAAAGCCTAAACACTGGCACCAGAGTTTAAAGCCAGTTTCAGATAACCGCTCCCATTCCTCGCCAATGGAATAGAAGGAGCCAGTGTAAGTATCGAAGCAGGTATCGTCAGCTGGCTGGTTTAGTCCTTCAGACACTGGAACGAAAAGAAAAGAAACAGGCATCACACACGGCAAGTGGAACTAGTGAAAGACAGAATGATTCTTCATTGAATATGTGCTTTTTTTTTTTTTTCCTCCTTACAATATCCTGGCAGTAATGGAGCTACCCCACGGGCATATACTTGATGGCTCTGTCAGCAGCCCAGACTCCCTGTGATTTATTTTCCATTTGCATGTGTCAGAGCAGTTGAATGATAAAAAAAAAAACCCTGACATGAAGGCTATTTTCATTTTGATTTGGCAAGTTTCAAGCAAGTGTGAGTTTTTGCATTTGCTGCTGGAGCAACAACCTGACTGAGCCTGTTTTTAAGAGAAATGTGCTGTGTGATGCTAGGGAACAGCAGGAGGTTGGTAGCTTCATGTGCACTTTTTTTTGGGCGCTTCAGACTCCAGCTGAAGGCAAGGGGATGGAAGGAGACCAGACCTCATAGCCATGCTGTTGTATACGGATTTCCACCTTGAGTGTGTGCCTCGATTGAAAAGAGGGTGTTTTACGAGCACCATTTCAGCGTGTGATGATCAGGATCAAGAGTTAAATGCTCTCTGATCAGTTTGTGACAGGTGCCAGAAGGGGAGAAACAGCCTTATTTTCCCAGGGAGCTGAGGGCAATAGGGGCCTGCATGGACAGACCTACTAGGTGGACAATTCAAATCCTTAACTCTTGACTACTGCTTCTCCCATCCTGCCCTCTTCTTTTTGGCCTCAAAATACACACAGGAGGAGATGGAGGGAGAGAAGAAAAAAAAAAAAAAAAAAGAAAAAAAAAGAGTTGTTGACCAGACCCCTGTGCTGGTGAAAGCAAAGCCCAGGTCCCACAGGGTGCGAATGGGCTCTGGGCTTTCCAGCTGTGGCAAGCGCTGTCTCTGACCACAGGTACTTGCGGTTGGTCACGTGGCCTCTAAGTGCTGCATGTTTGTGCTTAATCAGCATCTCTGCAGGCAGCCTGCGTGCTGCTGGACCTTCGGGATGGTCTAGCGGTGCTGCTGGATAACCAACACAGAAGCCATGGCAAATGACTGACAGAGCAGTTAAGCCAGCCACTGGCTCCTTCCCGTAATCATAAGTGTTGTGACAGCAGATCTTCGCTGCTGGGCAGGAATGTGCAGCACCAGCACGATCCCTGACTGCTTTGAGAGCAGTAAATACCAGAGCTCTTGGTCTCTCCCAAGCACTGACCCTGAGGAGTCTATGGAGCCTCAAAGCACGTTCTGCATGATCAGACGACAGATCAGAACAGCTCTGCTCACGCCATCAGTGTGGCAGTTAGTTACTCAAGATCAGTGGGTTTCACAAATCACTTGTCCCCTGTGATGAACTCCCCTTGTCAGGAGACGTTTCCTTTCTGAACTGTTCTCAAGCCTGGAAACCAGGTAGGTTGTCTTGAGTAAGAGGAATGAGGCAAGGACAGCAAAGTTTCACCTGCACTCCACAAAGTTTTTACTTACCAGTATTGCCAACTGTGACCACCTCCTCCAGCACCTTTTGTCTCCGGTGATCTTTCAGGGCTTCCACTATGATGTTGTAGGTGGCCCCTCTTGTAAGACCAGTGAGCGTTGCACTGGAGGAAGTTCCAGGAACCCTGAACTGCAACAAGAGGCAATGCCAAGTCACCGGAAAGGGAAAAGCGATTGCTCCTTAGGTGTGACCCCACTCACAGGAACGACAGGGTGTCTAGGTAGACTTCTATGCTCCATACCATGATGGAGCCAGTCTATTCCCCTTAGACATTCTGAGAACTTCAGACAATACTGAGTTAAACTTGACTACCCTGGACTATGGTTCATGGGGGATATGTTATTACTGCTATTTCAGGGAAACAGAAACCAAGGGAGACAAAGGAGAAGGGCTAAGGGAGTCTTTGGCTTGGAGAAACAGCACCTCTGTCTTCAAAACTCCCAGTCATCTCCCTGACTGCCCCCTTCCCTGGGGAAATGTTGATACTGACAGCATTTCAAGGGCTCTCTGGTTTAGCAGTTTTATCCTGTAGCCTTCTCCACAAAGGAGAAGAGGAAGGCACTTATCCTGCTCTCAGCTCCATGTTAAAAAGACCCTTTAAGACAACTCTGACTGCCACCCCCTTAACACAGTGAAGGGACCGGACTCCCAAGAGACATCTGCTGCCACTGATGAGCTAACACCGTTGCTGTCCTAAAACAGTTCAGTTACCTGCAGAGTATCTTCATCCTGGCTGACTGGCTGGCATGAGATGATGTATTCAGAGCTCTCCAGCAACGGCCTCCAAGAGATGGTTGTTTGAGAAAGAGCTTCTTGACCTGTGGTGTCATTGCGCCTGGGCCCGCGGGAGTGAGGGTATGAAGGTTCAACTACGATAGGCACTTGGTACCCAGGGATTTCAATTGCTTCATCGACGTTTGGCGGTTGCCGTCTTGACCCCGGCCTAAGGGGAGTTGCTGTAGTGGGTACAGGCCGCCTATAGCCGTGCTCCTCGAAGAAAACTTGTTGACCCTGGTGTCCTATTGTCTGCGGGTGCCCAGAGGTGCCTGGAAGTTGGATACCGTTTCCATTGTCATACCTATTGTTTGTGAGGTAAGGGGTCCCCTCGTCAATGGAAGGTACATCGAGAATGTCGGGTTGGTTGGGGTGCGGTCTGGTAATCAACGTGGGAAGCTCATCTAGCGAAAGAAAGGTTAGAAGCCATAAAGCAAAGCGCAGCAAATTAACAGTGGTCAATTAAACAGCTAGAGTGGATGCTGTACACTGCTCCAAGCATCAAAGATTAGCAATCATCCCAAGATGCAACACACTTTTTATGACCTCATTGTGATTGTGAAGGTAAATTCTATCTCTGTATATATTTATATACTATATAAATATATGTATATCTTTTATACATAAGCATAAGAAGTGTGTTGGTATGAAATTTTCATACAGCCAAGTAATAGTTTTGGACACTGCAACCCAAAGAAGCCACCACTGCTCAAACTGAGAAGAAAAAATGATTACAAGAGATATTCACAGGTTATCAGTTCAAGAAAAATCACTGGTGTGCAGTAAGAAACTAGCTCCTTGATCATGTTCAGATTATCAGCTGGTATTTTGCTTGCTACAGGTATCTCAATCTTGTACTGCGGAGGGGAGGAAGTAAGAGAAACACAATGGGCAACAAATGAATGGATTCTGCCTTTGATGCCACCACATGCCAGATGGAAACATAAGTGTTAACCCTAAATTAATTATCAATTAGGTACCCAGCCAAGAATCAAGCACCAAGCATGTTGTTCTGTTCTTAGTGTTCAAATGCAGCTAAATGTGATAAATGCAACTTCAGAATCCTACCTCCTGCATCCTAGAAAGGAAAAGCTCCTTACAAAGCCTGTTTGACTCATAAAAAAAGGTATGGCTGAATAGTGTGATGAGGATGTTTAAAATAACATTATTATGTCAGTCCTAAGATTGTATTCCCCGAGTAGAAGACATCAACTCCTGCTAGCACACAACAATCCAGAGCTTTGTTTTACCTGTCCTTTTTCTGCCAACCAGTGGTTCACTCTTTTGATTGTTCTTCACAGCAATGATGTAGATGATGTATTCAGTTCCTGGTTCCAAACCTAGGGAGGGAGGAAGGACATAAAGCAATCTTAAACTTGAGTTGCTTTTCTTTTATGATTTTGTGCGGGATCTACGGCAGAATGAGGTGGGTATGGCTATAAAGAGTCCGGCCTCTCACTCCTCAGAGCGAGTTTGGAATCTGACCACGTCAGCTGGGATCACGGATGCTGCAGACACAAAACATAATGAGTCTTCAGAATGTGTGACTGACAAGGTGCCAGAGTCATGGGCTTTTTCCCTTCAATGGATGACAGTTGTGGTGGCAGTGGAAACAAACATCTGTGGATCGTTCAAATCTGATGGCAGATCTGATCAGAGAAGTGTATTGTGTTTGTAGGACAGGCATGCTTATAAAACCGCCATCTGTCATTAGAAACCACAACAAAGGGACGAAACTTTGGTTTTGTCTTAGCTGACCATCAACACATTTTATAATTAGGCTTTCCCCCTCCCTCTTCAAATTTCAGTGTTTCAAGTGAAGAGCTCCCGAACAAAACAGAGACAGGTACCAGTAATAGTGGCCTCGGTGGTGCCGGGCCGAGGGCGAGGCAGAACCTCCTTGGCTGGTGAGCCAGGTTTCTCGTATCTGATGATGTAGCCTGTGATCTTGGCTCGTGGAGGCTGCCAGGTAGCCAGGAGGGAGTTGCTTGTGGTTGTAAGGAAGCGCAGGTTAGAAGGAGCATCGATAGCTAGGTGAAAACAAAAGGAAACAAGTAAGTCACAGTAAATATTACACGTGATCAGATACAGACAACTTCTGCCTGACCATATGTGATTACTATGTGTTAGCATGAGCAGAAAAGTCAGACAAGATCATTACCAGTGGAGGCATCAATCACTACTGGGGAGCTGCGTGCATTCTCGTTCAGAGTGTAAAGGTAGATCTTGTAGTCAGTGCCAGGTTGCAAGCCTAAAATGAAGTAAAACATAAATGTTAGCTAATCTGAGGAAGCAATCTAAAAGGGACATCAGAATGTCTTTCAACAACTTCTTCTTGGAGGCTAGTCTTTATGACAGACTTTTTTTTCTTACCTTTTCCTTTGTTCCTATATTATTTCTCATCAAGGAAATTCAGCTAATAAACAAGAACCCAGTGCACCTTCCAATATGACCCTGGGAGCTCCTGCACCTGGCAGAAGCCCCTCACTTACCAGTAATAGTGTAAGTCCTAACATCAGGGCTGATGGTCCTCTGAATGGGGTTCTGGCCACTCGCTGGGATGGCATCGACTTGGAAGCCAGTGATGGTCTCAGTCTTGGTTCTCCAGGTGATGGTGATGGTTGTCTCGGTGGCATCTGTCACACGGGCCCTGCGAGGGGGACTAACATCTGCACCAGAAGGAAAAGGTCTCCTGTCAGTACAGCAGGGATTGTGAATCTTACCAGCTAAGTGTTTGTACAGGCCTTTGCTGGAGCTTTGTACAGAGCCCTGCTTTTGACACAGAGTAGGATCTCTGCACCCAGCACAGTACTAACTGGTCATTTGTGGAGGATCGCTACTTACTTTCAAGAGTGGTGACCACCCCCTGGGCTGGTCGGCTGGTCAGAGAGTCCTTCAGGGCATACACGCTCACTTCGTACTTGGTTGCTACCTAGAATGGACAAAGTTAAACCATGTTACGTGAAGGACGTGGCACAGTGGGAAATACTCCTGTCCTTCCTTGTTCAGTGTTTGGTGGAGCCACATTTCTTGGTCACCAGTTACTGAAGTGTGAAACCTTAAAGTAACTCAATTCAGTGAAGGGTTGATGGGATAATTCTAATTATTTCTAGCTGTAATAAAAGAGTAGACATGGACCCTGACAAACAGTGCTGTTGATAATACTAGTAGTGCACATGTGCACACCCAGGAACAGAGGAAATCCTGGAAGAAGCTTATTTGTCATCCCTCCTTTTGGAGTCTGTGCTTCAAAGCTGATTTTTCAGAAAACCCTAATTTACATCCTGTTTTTCTTGGGGTTAATGGATGCCATTTGCTATGATAAGATGCTCTTGCTGTGAAGAAAAGAGAATGGTGGAAGTTACAACATGGTCTTTCATCCTTGACTGCATCAGACCAGGAGCCTGCTTAGATTAGAATGTTTTTTAAGGCTCATTTTTGAAAATGATTCATAAAACTCCTTAAAAACAGATCAGTAGCTTTTTAAGATAGCAGGAACCATAAAAGCAGTGATTTTCAGCCTTTTCCAGTTCAGGAGCTCCTGAAATGTTTCCAGTGGAGAAGATGGCTATATAGCAAATTTAAGCCTACTCACAAAAGACTTGCATTTTTTACTTACATTTTGCAGATGTCTTAAAAATAGGCAATAGCCTGCTAGAGCTCCCATATCACAGCATGAAAACCTCTGCATTAGGTCACTTTTGTGAAAGATGAGTAAAAGCATTTTACTGGGTTACTGTTGATTGTGAACCTGATAATTTGCATTTGATTAAGGCATCCAGTCTCTCTGTGCTAAATGAGGAATGGGAAAGAATGCAGATTCAACAGGCCAATTCCTTGCCTTTTAAAAACTATGGTAACGAGTAGTTACAGCTGATGGCTAGTCAGACTTCAGAGTCAGACCCTTAGGAGCTCTAATGATCTACTCCAGCTGAGGTTCCTGACCCAGGAATTTGAAATTGCTTCAAGTTCTCCTAACATCTCCTTCCCACAACACAGTCTGCATTACACAAAGAAAAGAGTTACCATTAATCCAGACACGACTGCAGATGTACTGTCTGGAGAAAGATTGATTTCTTTCATAGGACCAGTCTTTTCTTTGGGGTTCACTCTGACTCTGTAGCCAGTGAGACGAACATTTGGTGCATTCCAGTTGACAGTAAGACTGGTAGGAGTTACCTGAGTAAACTTCAGGTTTGTTGGAGGTGGAATTGCTGCAAAAATCCGGATTGGCACATGGTTAGTTTAATGAAGGCAGTCTTGGATAAAACAATATTCTCTCCTGAATATGAAACAGGTTTAGGCTTGAAATACATGGGCAGGAAAGTGGTGTTTCTTCTGCAAACACAGGTATAAAGCACCATGGAAGGGGACAAGGTATTCAGGGAGGAGATTCTCAAATCTACAGTAAGACTTTTCAGCACAAATAAGATCTCGATGCTTCAACCCTGAAGTTAGGTGAGTAACAACACTTGCTGTGATATAAAGTGAAGGCTTTGGGAGGTGCTTAAATCTGTAGAAGGCCAATCTGTTTTAATTCTCCTGCCTGTCTCTGCTTTTCATCACACAGCTAATAGTTTAGTCCTGCTTCACTTGCCTATCTCTGTTCATTTCTAAAATACGATGGATGATTTACAAAATTAAGTAGGAAGCAGGCTCAGGAATTGCAAAGAGGATATAAAAATACTGCAAATGCAGAGGGGAAGCATTTTACAGCCACTTACACAAGTGTAAATTACTACACAGAGAGCAAGGCAATGGAAAAGCAGAGCTGTGGTGGCCATAAGGCTCATCACACAAGAGTCTGTTCATGAGCTAATGCATCTGATCTCTTTAAAAACAAATGTTTGCATTAAAAAAGGAGCATCCATTGAAACATTTTCTTGCCTTACTGTTGGTAATCCTTGGGCTGTAAACAGGGGAAAAATATACCTTACCATAGTGCCTGCTTTTAGCACGTTGCTGTGAAGTTTTCTCATTTTATAGAGTGGAAATACAAAATCAATTCTCCCTTGTTGCTTTGCTCAGAGCTCTATCTAAAGCCCACAAGAATCAATGGAAAGTCTTGAATGACTTCAAATACACTTTCAAACAGCCCACAAAGGGTAAACCAGAGACAGTGGGTTTTAAAAATTTCTCTATTTGCATTTCTGGCAGTTAGTCAGCCAGCTGTTTTAATCATTACAGCACTTTGCTTCACTTCAGTACAGCAATCTGTACACTGGGAACCACTGTCTTCATTACACCCCTGGAATTACAGTGCCAACTTTTCATCCACAAATGAACAGGAGACCTTTGTTACAAAGGTGTTACCTTTGTAATTAAGACATGGCTAGTAATGCTGGAAGCTTCGCAATGGATTCCATATTGCTGGAAGTGATTTTATCTCAAGCAATTAGCTTTCTTTTCCTTTTTCACAAAGGAATTTTAAATGTATTCTACATGGAGTTGGATCAGATTGGCATATAAGGGACTCTCCTGAATGGAGCATGTTCCCTTCTTGTGGAGGTGATGCGAGCGCAGGGTGTGGGCATGCGCGTGGGCTGTAGTCCTTCAGGCAGTGGCAGTGAAGGAGCTAGAGGCTCCATGAGACCTGAGGGTTAAGCAATCTCCTAGCCCTTCATGCTGATCTTTTGCTCCATCCAACAGCAAGGACCCTGGGGGATGAAAGCTGCCCTCATCTCTCTGGTTTTGGTAACTGCCTCTGCTTGCAGGTGCCCCATATCCTAAAGATGAGACAAGAGCGTTGTGAGAAAGTGGCTCACCATGAATGAGGCTCCGTGACTAGGGACTGGACATTACTGATCCACTTGAGGACTGAGAGAAGGCTGTAAGGTAACATCCCTCCTTTCTCCAGAATCTGCTCCTTCAACCCTGCTGATCTTTCCTGCATTCTCTGCCTTCCCTAATGTGTACGTAAGCTGACTCCGCTGGCAGCCAGCTCTCCAGCACCAATTAAGCCATCTCTCAAGAGCAATCACGTCCCCTTGGCTGCCCCCGGGGCTTTCCCGGCACAGAGCACTAGTTGCACATGGAAGCACGCTTTACCCAACAGGGCAGAAGCCACTGCTGCCATGGCCTGCTGGGTGGTGTAGTTAAAGGTGTACCTGTGGACTGGGTCCCAGTGAGGGGCAGGCTCTCCATGTCATCGTATATGGCAACGATATTGATAGTATACTCAGAACCTGGCCTGAGGCCATGCAGCTCAGCAGTGTCTTCTTCGCCACCTGGGGCCGGCAATAGCTCATGGATTCCATCCTCAGGGCTTGAGTAGGTCACCCTGTATCTGGTGACTTGCCCCTGCGGGCTTTCCCAAGCAATTTTGATGGAATCAACATCCACCTCAGTGAATGTTAGTCCTTTAGGGCGGTCAATGTCTGTTAGGCAAATTAACGGTAAGAGGTTATGTGATTAAAAGCAGGTTGTGGGTGAGGAAAATAAAAAGCATTTCTATTACATGCAAAGCAGTTTTCGGTTTTGCGCGGGAGAAGGGGTACTTGATTCTCCTTTGTGCTGCACCTTGCACCCATGCTTACACCCATGCAGAGTAAGGCTGAAAGTTTCTGGGTGTCAGACAGCAGGAAGGCAAATCTTGTTGAAACCAAAAGGACTTGTGTTACCACCTTCAAAGCAGCCAGGACACCAATCCTTACCTTGGCACTGAAATCTCTTTTACCCCACTCTAGCTGCATTAAGCTACCTTAAAGTGCTCAAGAGATAAAAAGAAATGGGAATTTTAAGACCCGTTTCTACCATCAGAGCCAGTAACTGGTTCCTAGTACTAAAGGCAGCCAGACAACCCACTTGACTCTAAGTTTGGATTCAGCTGCATTTGCTTTTCACCGTTGTAAGCTGCTGTGCATAGCGCCAGTCCAAGGAGAATCAGTCCCACTATTTTCTTTCATAAATTAATATCCAATTAACACACTTATCAAGAAAGCAAATTACTCAGTATATTGTCTTTTTAAATCAGCTAGAAGCAAACTTTTCAGCTTTGTATTGAGTGCACAGTGAATGTCCACAGGTGCAACTGGGTGATACATACACTTCCTAATTAGACCAATTAATCAGATTTTCCTAGCAAGACAGGAGCTCAGCGCTAGGCAGCAAGGTAAGTGAGCCTTGCTCCACAGAAGTCTAGCGTGGCTACCACAGAGCTATATCCATTTTTACACACAATGGGCGGATCTGGTATATCATTTTTATATTGGATCCAAATTACACTTTTCTGTAAGATTTCAAATTTTTATTTGCCATGTTATTAGTCCTGAATTTTCTACATTTTCTAGTTGGCAAAGGTGACTTTTGTCCAGGAATTTGTTGGCCTGAAATTGAAATGGACTCTTTTCCCATCTCAACAAAGCTTCAGAGAAACTCCTGTTGTCTTTAGGACAATTTTGTAACTATTTGGGGCTGAGCTGTGCTTTTGAATACATGCCTGAGCAAAGGAATAACGTGCATGCAAATCCCTACCCCAGAGGTGTCCCTGAAAAAGGCACTTTACATCAGAGATATCCCTCTGAGTTACGTGTTCTCTCTTGCCTCCTCTTTGTTTCCAGAGCAGCATTGCTGTTTTGTACAGGCAGATACAGCAATTTGAGGGCTGAGCTGTCCTTTCTTTGGCAGTGCTTCATCCCAAGTTCTTGATGTAACTCATGCAGTTTCCTTTACTCCCTTGCACAGGCCAAGTGGTCCCAAGCCCAGTCCAGTCCCTTAACAGTAATCACCTTTGCCACCTAGCTCCAGAAAGGAGATCTTTGAACATTTTTTCCACTGATTGGCAAACAAAACCCAAAAAGATTTTGCAGCTTTAGTGAAAGAAAATCAGAAGCGCAGCATTTTGATGGGGTGAGGAATTGCATTTTGCCAGTGTCTGAGGGAGAGGGACTGCATTTTTGCCAGCATATGCAATTTAGGTGCACAGTACTTATCACAGGGCAGACCACCTTGCATTCTCCTGGAGACTAGGCACCGGCCACTTGCTTTCACTGGGGATGTGATACTGCATGGTAGATTCAGATATCAATAGATAACATTTGTTTTGTTACCATGAAGTGAAATACGTACTGGTGACAGCTGTCTCAACCAAGGGGAGGCTCTCTCCGTTCTGATTCTGAGCGTAGACACTGACCATATACTCAACTGTGGGCTGCAGACCTTCAATAGTGACTTGTGTTTGATCTGGCAGGAAAGAACAACATTAGTCCATCTGCGGCGCAAAGCTGCAGAGCATCGGCTTCTAAGCAGCCTTGAATGAAGGACCTGTGTTAGCCATACATCATTAAAATGAGACAGGATTGACACTTCAAGTTTACCTTTTGCTTGTCCTATGCCTGTCTGGCAGTGCAGGACAAGGCATCTGCAATTTGTACCTGCTCGAAGGCCCCACAGCTAAAAGGGCAGGTTAGCACGGTATAAAAAAAAAAATAAAAGCAAGAGCAAACCAGCTTTCACCATTTTCTGGGTTGGACTGACCATTAACCCAGCTGCATCACAAGCATCCCTGAGTGCTAATCTCTGCAGATCCCACAAAACCCACAGTGTTCCTGAGAGCTGACTTGGCAACCTCTATGGTAACAAGGTCGAGCCTGTAGCATTTGTGACTGAGTCCACGCTATGGCCAACGGTCACATTATGTGACCTTCAGAAGGATTCCAGAGGAAGTTTTGCTGGATGCTAGAAAATCCAATTGCATTCCTTTGAAATCCAGGTGCTTCTCAGAGACACTGAGGTTGCCAAGAACAAACCTTTGCAGCACAGTGGTGTCAAAGAAAAGTGAAGCTTTCTGGGCAAAAATTTTCCCTAGCTGCTTCTGGGTGAGTCCCAACTGAAGTCAGCAGTATTAAAAAAAAAAAAATAAAAAAAAAAGAAAAAAAAAAGAAAAAAAAAGAAAAAAAGAAAAAAAAAGAAAAAAGAGAAAAAAAAGAAAAAAGAGAAAAAAGAAAAAAAAAAAAAAAGAAAAGGTACAAGCAGTAGAAAGTTTGGCTTCAAGCATATGCCTAGTGCCCGATAGTGTTGATTTTAGTGGTCACATCTTGCATTCCTTATGAATCTGGTGAAGGATGTCATGTATTCTTACCTGCAGGGACATTTTTAGTTTTTGTGGGCCCATGTCCTTTCTTGGGGACAGCTGTCACTCGATACCCTGTGACTGGAGATGTTGAAGGGAGCCATCTGATGCTGATACTGTTGTCCTGGACATCGGTAACTTGCATCTGGGATGGTGTGTCTATTTCTGTGCAACAAAACCAGGTTTTTCTGAGCATGTTGCTACAGGAAACCCTCCCTCCACTGTTACCTCCTTTGCTGAATTTTATTCTCCTCTTCCTTTTCTAGGCTGTGCTTCTTAGAACAGAAAACACATGTTGCTATTTATTTGTCCCTCATGCTAGCCCACAGCAAAAAAGCCTTAACCATGATGTGTGGGAGACTGACCTCATATCAATGTTAGTTGAGGATTTTTGTTGTTTTAAAGGCTACTAAATGCCTTATCTGCAGCTACAGTAGGAGTAGAATCAGGCTATATTCAGATCAGGAGTGAGACAACAGTCCTGGAGTTAAAAAGTCAGGTCTCATCAGGATCACATAATATGACTGCACCAGAGTTAAGCCAACAGTGACCCCATGATATGAGCCCAACAGGATTTAAACTCTGCAATAAGCAGTCAAATATTGCTTGTATCCCCATCTGGACTCCACACGGTCTCCCTCCTCCAAAAGTCCAAGTCCACAATCCCCTTCTGTGTAATGTCATTATCATGCTTGGCCACCACGATACGCAGCTCCACTGAAAATGATGGGCTTACAACGTAGCCCATGACTTCTAAAAGAAGTCATGAACCAAGGATCAGTGATACAAATTTATGGGGATAAGCCATCTGGGTTTTTGTGAGGTTTTTTTTTTGTTTTGTTTAAACAGGTCTCACCTGTTTTGTAGGTGACAGTGACTGGCTTGCTACTGGCAGGGCTGTCTCCACGGCCAGTTACAGCATACACGGTGATGGTGTAGTCTACACCAGGTTTAAGGCCAGTGATGGTAGCAGTAGACATGGTGCCGGGAACTGTAAACTCCTGCACAGGGCTGCTTCCACCTAAAGAGGGTAGGGTGGAAAAAGAAATGTAATGGATCTCGAAATTGTACATTTAAAATCATTACAAAACCCCGGACAATCCTATATGCATCAAGTTGAAGACAGGACCCTGTTGATTTTGATGATTCTTGGGTAAAAGTCTTTTTCAGACCAACCCAAGGAAAAGGATGAAATACATACACAGAATCACCTCTAAAATAACTGGAGTGCTCCTGATGAACTTTCTTTTTGGTACACAAAAACTGACTTGCTCTCCTTTGTCAAATACAGATCTCTCTTATTTTTAATCTTCTCTACATATGCTATAAGAATCTCAGAGATATAGGAGTTTTTTGTCTGTTACAGTCAAAGTTGCCTTTGCTATTTGCTGTGGCTTTCTAATGGCCTCAGAATAGAGTTTCTCGTCTGTGACTGGCCATAGCAGCCTGCCCTCACCTGTTTCACCATAAGTGATCCGGTAGTATCTGACTGTCACTGCAGGAGCATCCCAGGAAATCACAAGGCTGGTTGGGCTGGTGGGGGTGACTTCCAGGTCCCTTGGAACATCAGACACTAGAAAAACAGAATTGAGAGAGTTTAAACACAGTTAAACATCAGCTACATATTCCACCTATCACACCACGCTCCTCTCCTACTCATCTGCCTTAGTTTTAGCCCAGTGCACACACCTCTACAAGTGATGTATCTGGTTAAAAACCATTCGGCATTGGACTAGATTTAAAAAAAAAAGTTCTGCTGACCCTAAAGACATCCAATCTGATCTGAAAGTAGCATGGGTCCTCCCACCTTTTTCTAAATCAGGCCCTACCTCAGCATCACAGGCACCTCCTCATGAGCAGAGTTTCACCAGCTGGTAGGGAAGATCTGGTTTAACAGCAACTACTTTGCTAGAGGACACCCAAAATCCTCGCAGTAACTTTTAGCCAGCGTTTTCTCAAGGTTTACCCGTTGTTTGTTGGCCAACCAAGGGCACGCTCTCCTCCCTGCCATTGATGGCGATGATGCTGACCACGTATTCAGTCCCTGGAAGCAGGTTGGTAAGGGTGATGGAGTTTCGTGAGGGGGGCACGCGGTCCTCCTTGGGCCTGCCACCACCATGCTCTGGGTGATGCCGGATTTTGTAGCCCGTAATGGTGGCACGAGGAGCAATCCAGTGGACGGTGAAAGAATTAGCAGTTATGTCCGAGAAGTCAAGGCCAGTGGGGGAATCAAGACCTGGGTATTTCAAAGAGACAAGAGACTGAGCTCAACTGAACTACTGGTCATGGTTCATTAAGCTCAGTACCACAACAGTGCCAAATCCTAAGCCAAATGATATTCAGCTGTGAAACTAAACACATATGTGTTTAAGATCAAAGCAAGATCAACAAGCACTGGAACATGACTGCAGGAAAAGAGTCTATGGCTCATGGAGACAACACAGCATAAAACAACACACACAAGCAGCAAACTCCGTTACACAGTTACAAAACAAGACTCAGTGATGGGTATGATAGGCTCTGCCTAGGCTTGTTCTCAGACACTGTTGGTATATTCACACCAGGGTCTACAGTGCTCTAAAACCAACAGAAGTTCTGGCTCTCAGACATAATGAGATGTGAGATTCCCTAGTGTTTCCCAAGATGTGCATCTGCACTGCAATTTGGTATCTATCTGATGACTCATCAACGAGGTGACAATACACAAGAAAGAGCAACAAAGTCCCATTAATGAATCTTAATGGATGGCATTAATCACACACAGTGTCTTAGGCTGCATCTAAGTACCTGTTTTTTGGATTCCAGACAAAGGTGCACTCTCATGTTGCTCAGAAACACTGTAGACTCTCACCAGATATTCAGTACCAGGGAGCAGATCTGTGGAGTTTAAATACAGATTTAGACATATTTCTTTACTAATAGCTACAAGTCACTCAACCTACACAATTTTAACTGTGTTTCTTAAGGGAGTTAATCAGGTTCTGCTTGATGGAAGATCTGAGCCTCCCAGACAGTCAAAAATGTAAATCAGTTCTTTTTGTGGCATTACGGTTGATTGCAATGTTTTAGCCTGAAGGAGCATGGTATTCTGTATCATTGCTTAATTAGTTTGTGGAGACTGGCTAGAAGCAATTAGTTTTCTACAAGGTCCCTTCTAGTTATCTAGTAGTTTAGTTATGCGCCATGTCACAGCTTTAGCTGATATAAACTGGAATAGGGCCAAGAATTTCCAACACAGCTATTCTAACTCAGATGAGCTCCGGGTCTGGTTCCTTGTTCTGAAAGTGGGTATTGTCTCTCATTCAACCAACCTGATTCTAGGACGGGTAAAAAACTTCAAATATAACACAGCTTTTGCACCAGCAAAAATTAACGTCAGCTTTTTGAAAATGCCCACGTTTTGTTGCCATGTCCTGTAAGGTTCCGAACAGTATTTATTTTCTGGTGCTGAGCATACAAAGCCAAAGGAGCAATGACCTTTTGCATATTCTGATCCTCTCGCTGAACCTCTGCACTGCAAGTCCTTGACATTTTTGGCAAACCAAGTGAGTAATACGTATTTACTCTTAATACCTAACCAGGCTGCAAATCAAAGCAATTGCCCCATAGTCTGATTCATCGCTGTCCTTGGATTGATGGGAAAAACTTTCCTGTGGTTTGGCTTTAACTTGGATAAAGCAAGTGGCCAAATCCCATTTAGTGCGAGCTTGTGTGAGGCTACTTCGACATCAGATTAGATCAGCTGAGAATTTGGCCGGTAACACTTAAGAGTAAGCAATTTCTCTTTTGCCTCATCTTATGTCACATATAAGGGGCCTCTTATATTTGTTTGACTTTTGTAGGTAACCCACTTACTTGTTAAGATCACCACGTTGTCTGAGGGTGAAATTGTCAGCTCTGCAACGTCTTCCTCCTTCTTCACAGGTGAGTAGCGCACCAAGAAACTGCTCAGCACGATGGAAGTTGGTGCGGTCCAAGTCACTCTCATAGTATCAGGCCCCACATTAGTGAAGCGGAGATCAGTGGGAGGAGGCACAGCTACATAGCAAAGAACAAACATATCTTAGTTCTCTGATTCATAAAAGTTGATCAAGAGGTATGTTCAGGGAACCACCAGAGAAAGTATCTCATGCATAACAGACTACTATGTCAGACCCATGCAAACAGACTTCTAAACTACATTCAGTTCTACTACAGTTAAGAGAAAAATATGTCTGTACTACTGTCAGGCTCCTTTAACCTCTTGGCAATTCCTGATACCTTAAATATACCCTGTGGGGCTAATTTGAAAACAACGTAGCAAGTTTTAGTAACGTGCTTCTTGCAGCTGGATTTTGTATTACAGATGCAGAGCCAAGAGATGTTTAAAGTTGCCATACAGCAGCTTACAGATGGAAAAGTAATCTCATCTAGAATTCATACATGCACACACAGGAGAGGAGAGGGTATATCACTAATTTCCTATAACTCTACTTCTACTCGTGTCGAAGGATTTACAGCCTCAGGATTTTCAAACACAGTAAGATTTCATGCAAGAACCAGTTTTCAGCTCGCCTTCTGCTCATGCACTATAGAGACCCTTGACGGTGTGGCATGGCTGTCAATGGCATGTACTCAGGGAGTGGTGTTTCATCGGCATCCTTTGGGGCATTGTGGAAAGAGTGGGGCCACCACTGACATGGACTGCTGGAAGCTCAAATAGCTATCAAGACTGGAGGGTGCCTGCTGAACTGCTCCGCCCTTTGGCACTCTTACTTTGGGGAATCACAGTTTAAAAGTCTGGTGAATATACAGCTCATGTTTCAGGGTCTTGATTCAAACTGGATCCTGGAAAGCTCAATAGCAGAAGGTGAATGAGCCTGGCAAATCTGCAGCCATTCATAGCATTAAAATGCCTCAAATTAGAAAACTGAGCAGCGCATATCCATCCCCAGCTGCCACTTAGAAAAAGGAGCGAGCTGGGTCTGTCTGGCTTCCCTCCAACGAGTGGCTCGATTCCTCTTTGGACAAAGCCCCGTCATCCCGACAGCCAGTGACAGCATGAAACACCGTCCATGTCACAAAACACAGAAGTTTTCAAAATTCACCCGTTTGCTGTGTCAGAGTGGTAGGGGCGCTCTCTCCGCCATTAATGAGTGTGATTACACTGATGTCGTAATCAATGCCCGGCTCCAAGCCTGTGACTGTGTAGTATCCTACTGAGGAGTCCACAAAATCTTCAAAAATAGGGACACTTTCTCCTGCCGCAACTACTGTGATGCGGTAACCAATAATGGTGGAGGCATTTAACGGGGTCCACCTCAGGCCGATGCTTGAATCGGTTATGTCAACAAAGCTTAGGTCAGTGAGTTGGGGCACCTCTAATGAGTTAAAGAGCAAACGGGAAAGGCAAAGACATACAGAGGCAAAAGAAAGACAAGGGAGAAAAAAGCAGTGTTCATCACTATTAACATTGACAGAATTTTAGAAGCAATTGCGGTGATATGCAGAATTTCTCTTGGGGTTTGGGGGAAAAGGAGGTTTTTTGGAGGTTTGGGGTTTTTTTTTGGTTGGTTGGTTTTTTCCTCCTTTTTCTTTTTATATCGTACCCTTCAATGCAGTCTCCAGCTGCCTCCCCAGCCAGACAGAAGCTGAAACCCCGACCCCTGAGACAATGCACTTCCACTTTAGACATACAATCTTCAAGAAGGCCTACAAGAGGCACTTAAATTGCAACAAATTTACTTTGAGCAATGATAGGCCATAAAGACCCATCGTTTTCTGATGAAAATAGAAACAGAAAAAACATACCTGATTTTTTTTTTGTGGGTAGAAAACAAGAGATCAAAGTCTAGTAATGTATAACTGAAACAAGTAATCTGAAATAATAGTTGATTGACCTTCTAGACGTTTTGTCTTGTTCAAATGGTAAGTCTATCTTTTATCATTGGGATCATCAAAATATCAACTCATTTAAGGGGCTAAATAAGCCTACACCCTCAGCTGGTGAGAACTACCACAAAGCTTCAGGTTGGATCATCCACTATCCGAACTATTTGCAATGGACTTGGAAAAAAGGTCTCAAATCCCTGTAACAGCTTGAGGATCTGGCCCAGAATTCCTCAAGTTCTACTTACCACTAACTGCTGCAATATACGTGCTAAAAACAGATGATACGAAACAGTGAGCAATAAAACACTTCCTTGGAAAGATGGCAAATGGTTACAAATGACCTTTAGAGGATAAGTATTCTGTAAGAGCGACAACATCCCCATATTCAGAGGTTATGCCCAGCACATGATGTGGCCAAGAGGCTGACTTGATTTGTTGGCTAAATTGGCCAAAAATCTCAGAACTGAACCACTGAATAAAGATCATCTTGTAGCTATTGCTTAAGCTTCTGTATGGCAAACAAGAACTGCTGTAACTGTTTTCCCTATGGATATTATTCCTTTAGCAAAGGTATTCTTTTCCTGTATGTTAGGACCAACAGAATTGGGAAAGGGGTGGGGCATGTTAGATGCATCTTTAATTGACATGGCCAAACCCTCAGCTGCTCAAGTCAATAGATTGGTATTGATTTAAGCCACAAGATTTGGCTGCGTAACTTTAGCAGGGTGATCCTGAAATCAGTGGGAGCTAATGAATGGCTCTTCCTCACTCAGGATCAGACACCAGTGGGTGAGTCAAAGATGCAGGACCTGGTATCCATTCTGTTGGATCATTACAAGTTAGCTTGAAAAGGAATTATGGGACAGTAGTATTGCAAAAGACCGGTTTTAATAATAGTGGTTATATTCTACTTTAATGTCCTCCTAGGAAAAGACTTATTTTACAGAATAGATGCAAAAAAATGCCAGTTTTCTGTAAAATCATCGTTTATCCACATGGAATGCATGTACCATATCACCTTTAAAGAGTGCTAAAAGCCAGAGACATACATTCTTAGCTTTCCCCCACCAGAAGATGGTAAAGGGCTAAAGCTATTACTGCTTTAATTATGCAGTGTCACAGTATTAGTTCACTCCCAGGGAGCATACAGCACTTCAGTGAAGCATGGAAAAATTAAAGCAGTGTTATAAGAGCAAGCAAACACAGTAGCTGGCATCATTTCAGGGCTGAGCAGAAACAAAACCAAACAAACAAAGCCCTCACAAAGGAAAATGAAATGAAACCATTTGGGGAGATGCATAATTATTTTGCTACTGTGGCTACGAAGGTAGTTTCTGCAGTCATTGCAGCATGTAATGTGAGGTGGCACACACCACTTTGTGTCCCTGAAGTGCTACAGTGATGGACCTTTCCATCTTGGCCTTCCTCTCCATTGTGCTGAAGGGATCTTCTGCCACTATTGCTGCCAAAATTTCTCCTGTGCTCGCTTCTCACTCTCTTCACCTACTTCCCATCCCCACCAGCTGTGCTCCAGATGCTGGGGCACTGCAGGGCCAAGTTAGATCTCTGTTGCTCTTCTGCTCAGTGTACTCTCTTTACCACCACCCTGTTGACAGACAATGTAGGCTGCCCGTGCAGAGAAGTACATGGGTATAAAAACTGCTCTGTCACATGCTGGCACATGGCTATTCTGCTTCTAAGCCTAAGCCCTCTGCCATCAGACTAATAGGAGTTCTGCAGTGCGGAGCTCTCAGGCTCAGCAATTTGACTCTTAAGTAGCTAAAACTGCTGCTCATCCTTCTGTTACCTTGTGTGATGGTTTCAGAGATGGGGATACTCTCCTGGTCATCCTTGACTGAATAAACGCTGACGTTGTACTCCACACCAGGGTTTAGGTTTTCAAAGGTGCAGGTGGTCTGATCTGCACCTACTACTTCCTCCAAGGTAGAGCCCTGCTGCCCATTGGTAGGAGCGGTGGTCACTCGGTATCCACTGATGCCTGAAATACAGATAAACCAGTATACAGTAATCTCATGCTGTATTGACTTACATCAGGCCCCAGCATAAACAACCAAAGCAAACACATTACATTTTACAAGTGATTTTGCCCCCCTGAGCCCAGCAGGCAAAAGGCTGCTTTGTCAAGCACTACAAAACAAAATTTCCAGGAGGTCGCCATGCCCCTCTCACAGCACAGTTTCAGTTCCCTTTGAGACCTTACCAAACTGAAAATCTCATGACACGTCAAGAAAAGATACATTGGTTTGAGCATAGTGTGAGGTCACGTAGTTACCTGGAGTTGTGCTTCTATCCCAAGAGACTACCAGGATCCCAGTATCAGGATTGGGCTCCAGGCGCAGGTTGGTTGGTGGAGACAATGCTGCAAGCGTTCAGACAAATGGGTCATTTATGGAACCAAGAATCATGCTAGCTCCCTCAGCACCCCTCCTCCCCAGATTGTACCCTCACCCTTCAGAATTAGCTAAAAAAATATTCTCCTGAAGTTGTGACCTGCATTGCATGAACTAGTGCTACTGTCAGCTATTTCAAGAAGAAAGACACCTTCCAGACCATGACAGGAGGAAAAGACTAGGATTGACTCCCAGAAGACAGCCATTCATCTGGGGAGCACAGGAGAAGCAAGCGAAAAAAGGAATAATTGTGGAAAAGCGAATGTGTCATACGTGTAGTCACTCTCCTGACGATCGGAGTCTCTCTCTCCTGGCCGTCCATCAGGACTGTGAGGCTGTAGGTGTATTCCACTCCAGGGGTCAGGCCAGATATCACGATGCTGCCAGAATCAGAGATGACCTCCCGAGGAGCTTCTCCACCTTGGCTTGGACGCACACCCAGCTGCAAAGAGGCAGCAAAATTTGCTTTTCAGTCTCAAATACTCCTATCCCAGCTAACTATCAGCATCCTGACTTATCATCCAACATGAGTTTCATGGGCCTGTATGCTCCACACCAACTGTTAATCCTGTAACCTGTGTTGTAGATGTCCCACTGATGAACTTGACCTGAAGCCCAGAGGATGTGCTTGCACTGACCCCTGTGACCTAGACCTGCCCCCTGTAAGCAGCATGCCTTTTGCGCCTTTTGCACCTCTTTCCTTTTTGTGCTACTATCTTCACTGCGGTCCATAGTAATGGACCAGCTTTAATTTGTCCTCCCTATCACAATGAAGCAAGGTGAAAAAGAAACACGGGACTTCAGTATCTCCTACCTTGAAACCAATCCTTGGGGCAGGTGTCCAGGTGATGACAATAGAAGTCTCAGTCACTTCTGTGTTAAAAGGAGGAACGGAGCCAACAGGCTGATCTGTGAAGTGAATTGACAGAGTTGAAGTCTAGCTGCTGTGATGGCACTGAACAGTTAGAAAACCTGACCTATAGCAGTTCAAATAGCAAAAGGTATGTAATAAGCGCTGAACTATGCTACTTTTCAAAATTCAGTGATTTGGAAGGATCTGACAGACAACCTCTGTCTGCTGCTGGGCTTGATAGACACAGTATGCAAAAGTGGTCTAACCATAGCCAGTGTTTTTGTTGTTCCCGAAGAAAATGAAAATATTGAACTGGGCCTGGTAAGTCCTCCATGCATCCAACCCCAAGAATTTGGGGAATATTGTTTTTGGCATGATACCTAAAGTGTTCCTCAAAAAGCAGCTTTTTTTTCCTTCACCCACCATATGCCATTCAATCAGTAGAACACTACACCCTCATCTGTCATCCAGCTGTCCCAGTTAGGACCATCTCATCCCTCACCAACATCTTCAACTCCTTTGAAGTCAGCAGTGTTAGAAAGAGCTCACAGTCAGTCTGAGGAATCTGTGGTCTCATTGATATCCATCAGGAGCATCACACAGAAGCTAAAGCTTTTGTGTACCCCAGAATCAGTCCACTGAGTTTAATCTGAATTGACCTCGTTACTAATGAAGAGACTTGGTTTATTAATCTATAGTCTTAAACTGGACTGGTATCATTCAGATAAGCCAGAATTTGAAGGCAATGTTCATCTAATATATCCCGTCATATCCTAATTCAGAACTATTTATAAATAAGGCTGTCTGTCAGCAAAAAAGCACCTTGCCAAGGTCAACAGTGTTACTCTGATTAAAAGTTTGAACCCTTATTTTAATTTCACATTGTTCTAAAAGAAACCACATTCTCTTTTGAAAAGAGGATGTGGTTCTGGGCTTGGATGGCTTTGAGTTTTGTTACTTTATACGACTGCTTCATCATTATTTAAACAGTGAATCTATCTGTTCTTTCTAGAAGTATGTGTGGGTTCTGACAGAATTCCCTTTCCTCCCCAAATTTGCTTACTATTTCTTCCAAGCCAGCAGCACAAGTACAGATGACTGAAATTAAAATAAAAAAAAAAAAAAAAGATAGAATGCAATGTTTGTGTCAGTTTCTGTAACTGCAGCTGAGCTGCCTTAGATGGTATGGTTGGGCTTGAGAAATGACTGCCTTCAGCTTTATACAAATGACAGACTAATTATTTGTTGCCCATTTTAAGGGAGCTGTTTGCTTTCCTTGATTTGTCATGCCAAAACCAAACAACTGGAAAGATCAAGTAAAATTAAATTTCTTTTTCATTCAGTTAAACAAAACCTGAGGTACCAGTACTAAGTTTTTAATCATCAAAAAGCTGAAATATATTTTACTAAAAACTTTTTGATGCAAATAACTCTCTTTTTTCCTGCCAAGTAGTTCAGGAAGAAGAACAAGGAATATTTCCCAAGCAATTCTGCTGGAATGCTACTTCAAAAGGCTGCTTCTGTAATCCAATTCACAATAGCCACTTTCAGCACAAGTTTTGAAGAAAGGCCAGGGCATTAGGGAAGAGGAATATGTGCCTATTATACTTACAAGTTGTGAAGACTCCAGTCTCTCTGGTGCTTTGCAAGTCATCTTTAACTGCCACAAGGTACACAGTGTACTCAGTGCCAGGTTGCAAGTTCCTGAGAAGGTACTTGGTGGCAGAAGGTCCCACATTGTAGGTCCTTGGTTGACCTCCTCTTGTGGGACCTGCAGTCAGCCGGTATCCTGTGATCACGGCACGGGGCCGCGTCCACAACACTAACACTGAATGCTCCGTGGTATTGAGAAATCTCAGGTTGGTGGGGGCATCGAGCTCTGAGGAAGAAAAAACATAACATGCATTGATTTTCCAGCTGAATCTCTACTTCACCCCTGCTTCCAAAGCATGTCCATTACCATGCAAAAAAGACGGGTGTACAATGACAGTGTTGAACCTGCATTTCTGACTTAGAGTATGAGCAAAACAGTAGGGAAGAAAGAAGGGGGGACTGTGAGAAAGCTGGAAATGAAAGCGAAATAACTATATCCGTGCCTCAGTGCCATCTGGTAATATGCGGGGCCAGGCAGACCTGCGCACTCTGGGCTGCACTGATTTGGGTTGCTGCCATACGTGCCCATTCCATGGGGAAGCCAGGCTAACGGCTGAGGCAAGACAGATGAATGAACCCAACCGCACTCAGGAATTTCAATAGTTTCTCATGAATGCTGAGCATTTTTTAAAAATCAGCTCAGTTTAGACTTGTCAGCCTAAGCACGGAAACCTAATTTTAGCCCTTTTTCATTAAAAAAGATTTATTCTTTTAAATCTTTGCCCAGTCCTTTTGCCCAGTCCCTTTGCCCTTTCAAAATCCCTTCCCAAAACAAAACACCCCCACTTTGTCATTTTAATGTAAAAACAAATAACAGTCAGCGACTTTCTGCAGAAAACCAGTTCCTAGATCTACTTAAAAATAATCACACCGTGGAACTGACTACACAACAATTCTAAGCATGCTCATCTCTCCCATGGGACTCATACGACAGCTCATCAGGCTTCCTCCCCTTTTTATCACTGCCTCTGGGAAGCTGCTGAAACTGATAACCCAGAAAATTACACAAATAAGAGAGTGAAGCAGCACAGCTTCTTCAGCACTGCACTGGAGTCCAGTGAATGGTGGAGATGTCACTACCTTTGGCTGAGAAGAGATGAGGCTCGGGGGGGAAAGACACTTAAGCAATTTGGCCCCCTCAGCAAGCAGGGTAGCACTGGCTGCAGTGAATAGTTTACAGCGTCTACATGGCAACTTTCCCCAGCTTTTCTAGGCCTCAATTATACATTGAAATTAAGTGCAGTGAGGAGAGGTTCCATCAATGCTCTTTTTTGATGGCAAATGCTTTTTTCTCCCCTGAGTAAATAACATTTTTGTGATAAGGTTAATGATTTCATCACTCCCCCAGTGATTCAGTGGGAAGCAGTTTTTGCCTTTTTGTTTTCTCCCCAATTGTTTTCTCCCTTTTTGAGGAGGTAGGGAAAAGGAAGCAAAGACTTCCTTCTTCGATCACTTCCAAAGATGGGGGAGATCTAAAAGACAAAGGATGAGTGTGACCCTCCTTAGGCCCATGTCCAATCCACCAGCTGAGAGTCAGCTTTATCTCTTCTTGGTACTTAGATCTGTCCTAAGTCCCATCTGACAAGGATTGTATCTTCCTCCGATTTGTAGCCTACAGTCAGTTCTTTCCTGCACAATTTAATTTGCCAGCTCTATTAGGCTCTTATCACTTCCTTTCCCCATAGTAAAGGAAAAAGGGGAAGATTAAAAAGCCACACACGCACTCAGGGTTTATTTGTAGACTGCTTTTTTAACAGAAGGCCAAAGAGAGAATCACATTTACACCGTGGGAGGAGACTTTTGCTGCAGGGTTTTCCTTGGGAACTCTGAATGATTTCTGTTTCCCAGGACTTTCGACTACAGGATGCAATTTATGTGAATACTTTCTGAAATGTGGTTTAGGCAAAGCAGTTAAGCGGATGATCACAGCCTATGGAAAATGATTCCAGACATTTGTAACTAGCCCTGTGCTGTCTGAATCAAATGTCTATGCTCCGATGTGCACCTCTGTGTGTGGACTCTCCGAGGGGCTCTACACCTAGCCAAGGCTTCTGAAAACAACCACAAAAAATTACAGATCTAACCGGGAACTGAGCTCTTCTTGTTCTAAATGCTTCCAAGGGAGTTCAGATTTCTAAGTCTCATCCTTGCTTTTGAAAGCCTCATTTGAAAGTGGAGGGAGGGTGTTCATACCATCTGTGTTACACTCAAATCAGATACCTATGTCAAAGGACAAACATAAGGATCCCATTCTCCCTGCACAGTCAAGGGAGATGGGAAAAGGGAGAGGCGCTATTCATGGCTCCTAACTTTATGGATGTAAATAAATACTATTTTCTCAAACAGCATGGGTACATCCACAGATTACCCCATTTCCTTTCCTTCCCTCTCATCTTGATAAGAGTTGGGCTGGATTCTCAAAAGTTGCTCTCATTTATAAAAAAGTATCAGAAGAGCAGCAGATGTGCACAGCTGAATTTTGGTCCTTTGAATAATGTGACCCAGTCAAAGAACATCACAAACACCAAGTCACCCTTCTATTCCCAAATAAACAGGATCTGTTCAAATGAACCACATCCCAGGTTCTGTCTGATCTGCTTCTCTTGGATCAAAAAAAGGAGATAACTACCTGAAGCCCTGCTAAACTCCTCTTCCACCTGAAAGCCTACATCTTGCCCAGCCACTGCTCCTCTCTTCTCTGCACTTCTGCAAAACGAAAAGCAATGCCTGACAGACTGTGTACTTTGCTTGTCACCTTGCCTCACACTGGGACGTGCTGCACTGCCACTAGATCATTAGCAAGTAGGTTCTGAGAGATCCTGTAGAACCCTTCCTGAAAAATATATGCTCCCCATCGCCCTCGTCAAGAGTCCACTGACGTTGCTGCAAACACGTTCCCCTGGTTTCACTGGAATGAGAGTGAAATTTCTGGGGTGGTGAGAAAATTTCTGGGGTGGTGGCCTGTGGAAAGCCAGGCCTGACCTGGCAAAGCTGAAATGCAGTCCTCTAATGACAAGGCCTGTCCTTACATGTGCATGTAGAACTCCTACTGCTGACAGTGGAGCCAAATAGGTATGTAGCTGTCAGAAAGGAGATAGGGATTTTCAGAGCAATCTCAGCAAGGCTCCTAAGTCATGCAGAAATCTGCCCTAAGGTATCCTCAAAGAAAAAATATCTCAGGCTGCGATCTGTGCTGTAAAAGAACTGCAGGGCCCATCAATTCTCAGTCAGTAATAAAAAAGTTGAATTCCAGCCATACGAAATTGTTTTAAAGTGCCATGAGAATTAAACTCCCATTGGAAAGCCCTGGAGGAGGATAAATCTGCTGAAGAGATCATTGTTCGAGTGAATGAATTCCCAGCCCTGTCATCCTAGTTATGGGATACCTCCTGGGCTATAACTGTTGCACTTTAAGTGCTCTGTTTATATATTTCTCTAAGCGACAGAGAAATATGCACTTCAAAAGGTTGAAAAAAGCATGAAGAAAAGACACTTACTTGTGGTTTGCTCCCCAGTCAAAGGTTTGCTCTCCCTGCCATGGCTCACAGCAAAGATCTTAAAGAGATAAGTTGTTCCTGGGAGCAGGTCAACAACTTCAGCGAAAGAACTCCTGGTGATAGGCAGTCTCTGGCCGTGTTGGCCAGGGCGGTTGACAGGGATCACTTCCACTCGATAGCCAGACACTTGGCTCTGTGGCGGGGTCCACATGATGGTGATCTTGATATCAGAAACCTCCACAAACTGCAGATCTTTGGGTGAAGGAACTTCATCTGAAAGCAGAGTGACAGAACAGTGTTAAAGGGAGTCCTTAGCAATCAGCAGGAGAAGCTATAGGTTTACGTGGAAGAAAAAGGTGAATTTTGATTGAACAGCAGATAGCTCAAGAATATTTACCAAATTAAAAATGTCATGGTAACCTTACCTTACACACATATTCCCAGACAGTATTTAAGCAGACTACGATTCAAAATGTCACTACACAGTTTTAAGTATTTTATGCCTTCAGTCATAGAAGGTATCTTGCTGTCACAAGCAAGACCAGATGTAATATGCTACAGAACTTCAAGTATATGCACGACCAAAAGCTTGGAGTGGGGGGAAATATTCCAGGGGTTGAAAACAGGAACCTCCTTTTAAAATTAAAAGAGAGGGTTTTCAAAACCCATGGCATGTTCTGAATGTCTATAATTAACTTAAAATCCATCTTTTATAATTAAACAAGTACAGGGGCTGATTTGGCCTTACTGTAGTCAAAGACAAAATCCAGTTCCCTCTGTGTTGGTCCACAGTACTGCACCCCTGAATTCCAACATTCAAATTAAGTTTCTTCAGATTAGGACTGATACTGCCCTAAGGTTAACCAATGCACATTTTTGGAAGATACAGATGCCAAACCATAAAATCTTTGAGCTCAGTTCATTCCTGGTAAATTCCCATTTGCAAACACGTGCTTGCAACATGCAGGACCATCAAATTCCACTGCTACCACATCAAGATCCCAATTCTTTCACTATCCTTTCTTTTGGTTTGGCTATTCAGCCCAATTGGATACTTGAAGAACCCTGAAACCAGTAGTTTTTTTAAACTGCGGGTGGCTCAAGTTTAGATCGTATGGTGTTATTTTGGCACATTAGTCAATGCTGAGCAATCTCCCATCCCCACCGACTGCAATGGAAAATAATGGTTAGGACTGGAAGGGAAGAAGAGGAGACTTAGGAGAAGTCAGGTGAATGATTTGGATTTGTGTTGTGGTGTCTGAGTACAAAACCTTAAACATCTGCAGGCCAAGTACTGAGGCAAAATGATTTACCAGGCTCTTAAGAAGATCTCTTAGCAGAATCCCCTTAAGACAACTTAGGAAACTCTGATCTTTTCTGTAGACACAATGCAAGACCAACCTTTTGACCTGCCTGCAGTCTGATCCCTAGGAATTACAACCCTATTAATGCAGAGTGGTGGCTTGACTGTGTCAGTTCATAAGCGAGTATGACTCTGCTATACAACTTCAGTACCAGTGACATTTATAATTCAAAACCACAACCACGATGACAAAACCCAGAATTGAGCTAGAGCAATGTAAGCCTGCATTGTCATTTGGCTCTACGTACTAACAGAAAACTCACCGACTGGTAATACAGAACATGCTGACCATTACCTGTGCGCGGGACACCTGTGGTTTCCTGCTGGATGAAGATAGGAGTACTCTCCTGATTTTCTTCCACTGCATAGATGCTGATGTTGTACTGAACACCCGGCATCAAGTCACTGAGTGTTACAGAGGTAGCAGTGTCAGGCAGGTTGAGCTCTGTGCTGCTGCCTTCCACAGAGGGTGCGTAGATAATTCTGTAGCCTAAAGCAAGACAGAGATACATATAGTCCTTAGCCACAATCGGTAAGCCAGCACAAGGAATGCTAGAAATGAGAACTAAACTGATCTCCCCACAGAGGTTTCATAAAAATAGTCTTGAACCTTAGTGGGACCTGTGGCTTGCCTGTGCTCACATCCCATCTACAGATCACATACTCATAATGCCTTACAAAGCATAATCTGACCTGGATTAGAATATTTCTGAGTTCTGACAGGTGGATTTAGGGTCTATACAGTTCTCATGCTTGTTATGGGATGGTCTGGATGACAGATATAAAGAGAAGGTCATGGGGCTTACTTTTATTTAACACAAATCCAGAAGGAATTGTTTTGCATCCAGCCTCCTGAATTGCTTGGTTCAGACAGTGAAACCAAACAAATGCTAAACTGCCCATGTGCTTTCCAGCTGGTCTCTCTGACTGGGCAGAATTATGCACTAGCCCTCTGTCCCAGTTATACTTCATTTTCTTTTTTTACCTAGATTTCAGGTTCTACCAATAGTGCTGAACAGGCGCACTCCAATTAGACAAACCTGTGATCGGAGCCTGTGGTCTGCTCCAGCTAATGACAATTGATGTGTCATCTACACTTTCCACGGTGTGATCGGGCGGTGCATCAGGAGCTGTTTAAGGGAATAAACAGAGGAAGACAGCAAGCATGAGGATAAGAGGTAACAAAAATGTATTGAGCAAACAATAAAAACAGCTTTCAAAATGCAGCAACACCCACCCACACATACCTGTAGTCTGTGAAGTAGACAGGATCAGATTCTGCTCTCCTTCTTCAGAGATCTGATAGACATTAACAATATACTTGCGGCCAGGAAGCAAGTCAGGGATGTTGACGGAAGTGGCTGTGCTTGGAAGATCTAAGGAAGGCAGGAAAGAAAAAAATTGCCTTAGCAATTCTACCTTCTTGCTTTCTCTCCAAATGAAATAATTGAGACCTCTGTTCTAATCTGGGCTGAATCACAGTCTTCCTGCAATAACACAGCAATTGTTCTGCACTGTGTCTTTAGTCCACATCAGAAAAGTCGTGTGGAGAGCTGGGACAGGTGCAGACAACACCTAGGCAAGGCTTGATGTGTGTTATGGCAGGGCAACTTGAGCTGCAGCCCCCTGCTCACTGCTGGCATTTAGCCATCTCAGCTAACCGAGTACTCATTTCATACCCTGACTGTTGTATTTGCAAAACCAAAATATATGGAAAAGTTTTCACATGAATAGGTTATGTGGAAAGACTGACTCATAAGCAGAGAAGAATGATATTATGAGGGCTGATGGACTTCTCTCCCCTCCCTTCCCCCAGATGTCCACCTACACGCCAGATGTAGGAAATTCCCCATACTGGCCAGACTTAAGAATCTTAAGGGGAAACTGGGAATTGACTTTCAATTTGCCTGTAAACCTCTGTCTGTAGACAGATGAGCTCAGGAGCTGCTTCACAATGCAGCTCAGCTGTCTGGGCAGCCAGTGTGCAGGCAAGAAAGGTGGCGACAGTGCTGGCAGTCCCAATCTGCCACTCATGAGCCACTTCTGCTCATGAGTCCAAGCCTGTGAGTTGAGGTGAACAACAGTCCAGGGAGAATTATTAGGTCAGGGGATTACTGTTCTTTTTCTCATGTTGCTGCTCTATCACACTCGTGTCCTAATAGCTATTATAGCAGTATCTCACAAGGATTTTAGGTTATTACCATTGTTAAGACAGGAAGTTAGGAAAAAGAAGTTAAGATGAAATTACATGTGGTGACACAGGCTCTACAGTAGATGTGGGAAAAGTGGATTCAATTCCTAGGTCTGAGTCCAGTGCCTTTAATCAGCTTCCTGGCTTAGCTAAGTTGTCACATTATCAAAGATGAATAAGATCCAATCCAAACAAACCAACTGACAGAGCTGACTGGAACAGACATCCATGAGATGACAAGTAACCAAAAGAAGGCATTTGGGAAGGATTTCTCTCTGTCCATTCTGATGGAAGGACAAAGGTATAGCAAAGTAAATTAGCCAGGCAGCAGGTTCAAAAAATAGATTTGGTCCTTTTCTCACCTGCACTGCTGCTCACTTCAGAATGCTGTGGAAGCTAGTAAATTTACATGATTTCAAAAGGAAAAAGACACTGGACAAATTCATGGAGCTGAAAAGAATAAATATATCTACCCACGGTTCTTACAAATCCACCACCTCTGACCCAGGGATTTTTCCTCTGCAGGATCCTGGGACAGTATTCTGAGGGGGTATTGCTATATACTTGCCTTGTTCTCATGCTCTTCCTTGGACATGAACTTACAGCCATTGATGGAGAAAGGACAATGAACTAGGTGAGCTTTTAGTCTGAGCTAGTCCTGCCACTCTCATATCCTGACTGAATCATACTGAAAGATAGTGAGATCCTCACTATTTATACTAGCTATACTGATTGTCACAGAAAACAGTGATGCACTGTTAGCAATGCTTTGGTCTAGTAGACTCAAACACTGTCTCACCAAGATACTGTGGCTCATCACCCTCCTCACTCAGCTCATACTCAACACGGAATCCAGAAACGGTGTCAGAAGCAGAAACCCAGGACACAACAAAGCTGTTGGCTGTGATTTCAGTGACTGACTCAGAAGTAGCAACCATGGGAGGAAGAAGAGTTGTCTCTCCTGAAACAGTGTTGCCTACATGAGAGAAAAAAGGTTTAATTAAACATCACTACTTTTGTGTCAACTGGGATGCACAGAACAAAGACTTAAGTGAAGGACGTTAGGTTTTTCTGGATGCCCTGCTGTTCAACTTACTTGTCACTGCTGTGGTGCTGGTTGTGGTAAAATCAAAGCGGGTGACTTCTTTGTGGCCATACTGCTGAACACTGATGAGCTGTCCTTCATATATCACACCAGGCTTCAGGCCAGAGATGGTGTAGGAGTTCTGGTAGCCGGGGACGGTGGCTTCCTTCCACTGCCTTCCAGAGTTTTTCTGCAAGAACCGGGACACCCAAACAATGAGAGACTCTCTAGCCTGCAAGCAGGGGTATCGAGTGACCTGACCTGCTACATGGTTCCCAAGCACTGTGATATTCAAACAGAGGTGTGACTCAAATGCTAATGCAGAGAGTCAAGTCAAAGGAGATGAGAAAGGTATGCCAGGAAGCAGGGCTAATGACATTTTGGGTGATTTTTACGGGGCTAAATTGAAAAACAATTTAGCTTTCATCTTTTTCCTTTAAAAGGAGCATTATTTGTAGCATATACACTAAACTCATTCCTTTATCAAAAATGCATTAAGGCATGAAGGAATGGCAGGAAAATGCATATTTGAAGGCTGTTCACAGTAACACTCTAAGCCATCATCTGAAAACAATATACAGAAAAGTTCTTTCCTTCTACCCCGCGTTTGAACTCTATGGGAAGCTCTAAAATAATGCTCCATCCTCTGAAGTTTGTACTCCAGTGCTTTAAAGTCCATTTCATTCAGGCCTTGATCCAAGATACACTGAAGCCAGTAAAAAGATTTGAGTGGCTTTAATGGCTTTGGATCAGGGCCTTTATTGTTCTCTTAATAACAGGCAGCATCGAGGTACTAATGTTCTTAATCATTAAGTGGTCTTTTGTGAAGCTGTACTCAGGGGAACTGTAACACAACTCATCTACATTGGTAAAAATGAATCATTCCTCAAATATGAGTGAGCCAACAAGCAGTGGTTAACCAGCTTTGGTTTAGACTTTACAGAAGATGGGAGATGACTGTTTATTTAATCCTATGCTAGCTGTTTATATACTCATATCCTACTTATTTTTACCTCCTCATTAATAGGAGAAAATCTATCCTAGTTGTCTCTGGATATACACATAGTACTAAAACAATATTTCTTAGGATGAAGAAGTTTCCATAAGGATTTACATTACTTAAAGTGAGAAAGGATATAAACTTGTCTGCTTTGGTTAATAAGATACTTCATGAACACAGTGCCCAGTAAAGTCTGGGCAGGAAAACATCAAGTATTTATAAAGCGCTGGTTGTCTTTGATCCTCAGAGTAGCTGTTGACCTCGGCAGGATGAGAACACTGAATTAGCAACTAAAGTTTGCTGAAATCCTGTCAGCCACTTCTTTCAGACACCAGAAAAAGCCAAATAAAGTATTTTTGATGAATGATGATGAATGTGGCACTCACCGGTCTCCAGCGCAAGATGTACTTGGTGATGTGAGATCGTTCAGGAGCGTTCCACTGGATGGGGTGTGAGTTTGGCTGATTTGTACTCTCTGTGATGATCACTTGAACAGGCCCAGTTGACCCTGAAAAAAAGAATTGCCATTTTTAACATACTGGGGATTCTTTTCTTCTGCCTTCGTTGTGGAGTCATCACAAAGCAAGAAAGTTATGTGGCTCACATACTATTTCTAAAGATGGGAAATAAGTTATATTGTCTTTCTATCCTTAATGCTTCTTGCTACTTAGAAAACTGGTGAATTAGAATACATTCTGTGGGGGAATTAACATGTGCTGTTTTGGTTAATTTCCTGTGAGTTATCAATGAATTAGAAAACCAGAGAGGCCTACTATAGAAAAAGTCTGCAAGGCAAAGTCATATTGCTCAGTGAGAGGGAGCTTCTCAGCAACTACATTCATCAATTAGGCATATTTTCTCCACAAAACTCTCTAGTAGAGAAGGAAAGGTTTTATGATCCCATGGTTCTCCTTTCAGTCCCTCCCAGCCCTGCTGAGGAGGTTTCACTGAATGCTCAGCAGCACTATGTTCGTGTTAGTTCTCAGAAAATCCCAGCAAAGAGCAGCCTGGAATCTGCAGGAAAGTGTCTTGGTTTAGTCATTAAATACCTTCGCCCTCCTTCCACTCCCAGCATTTGTAATTAAAATTTATTTGGACAACCGTGTAACATATATACCTGCTCCATATTTAACGTGACTTCCAAGCAACCAAACTTGTGCCCACACGCAGAAAATTTCAAAGCTCACCTAACCCCAAACCTACATTCAGAAACATTAGATTTGGTTCATTTACACATTTTCAGTCACTCTTGTGTCTAAAGAAGCCCAAAGCCCTGGTCTCCAGTCTGGAGGCATGCATATTTCACATATTTCAGAGAGATGTTTGTTTAAGCAGTCTGACAGGAGTCAATGAAGCTTAGCAAGCCCCAGTAAGAAACTTAGGAAAAAAAAAAAAGTCCAAAGAAGGCCTGCTTCCTTTTCTTGCCCTCCTTACTTCACTGCCCCAAAGAAAGGCAGTCCCTAATTCTGTCTGCCAAGTCTCCTATTGCCTAGTCTCTGGCTCACCAGCTGTACAGCCATGGCTGGAAAGCAGTCAGTTCATTGATGACACTGCTGGGTATAGGTTATGTCCAACAGGGTGCTGTCGCAAAGACCTTCTATACGATGTGTGTGAAGAAAGTCACAGAGAAGAGGTACTCACCTTATTTATGTGAAGCATTTAGCTGGAACAGACTTCAGGGGCTAGTCTCCTACTACAGCAGAGTCACCTATATTAAAAGTCTCTTTCTAATGAGCCTCATACTCCCTTTCTTACTTTGCAGGGCACTTAGAGGATAAATACATTGCAGCTACTGAGTGGACAGACTCTTCTTAACCTATCTTGATATAAAAGCAGAGAATCAACTCAGCATTGAAACTGCCACATCCAATCCTCACGCAGTTCCTCCACATTTATGATCAGAGATGGGTTGGGGAACCAATGACATGAGCATAGTCTTCTCCTCCCAACAGGGAAGCCAAAACACAGCCTTAATATTTCATCTTATTCAGATTAAGAAAGCAGCAGTTGCAACTTTAAACAGGAAAATAGAGAGGTTCCCTTATCATGTTCTGTTCAGGGAACTGAAACAGGACAAGCCAACAAACAGACATTGCCTATCCCTATAAAGATTTCCTGGAACTGACTGGGCAAACAAAAGTTCAAATATTTAATTTCTTCAGGGCACTGATCAGGAAAAATGCTTCATTCTGTGTTGGATTTTGCTTCTGTAGTGAGTGGAAAAGGAAGACTACATACGTAAGAGTTTTAAGCAATAGAAACTGAAGGTTCCAGGTGTGATATCGCTAAATACCAAGAGGCAATGTAAACCCAAGTTGTTGCATTAACTGATAGTCATCCTCTAAACTAACCCTGGCCTCAGGAATAGCTGCTAACAGCCTGGCCCCCTCTTTATAATCATGACACCTGTTTGTATCTGCCAAGGGAGTGGGGAAAATGGTTCTGTCTAAAAAGGAAACCAAAAGGAATAATGTACAGAAACCTGAACAGGTAAGGAGTGGAAAGTTTGCTTTCCTCATGTCTTATTTAGCAGATGAGTTAGTTATCTGTTGGTTTCTTACCAGGATAGGTCTGCAGAGGCTGGCAATGCCATTCTCCAATACCACGACCATAGCAATAGCACTGGTATCTGACACCATGGACGTACTTCTCCCAAGAATCTCCGATTTGGTAAAAGGTACGGGTTTCTGAATCCTGGCACTGATCTAAAGGCACAAAAAGAGACAGTTAACCACTGTGTGTTACTGAAACTATAGTGAAAAATCTATCCCGAACACAGAAGAGTAAGTCACAACAGATTTTTAGACAAATAAATGTAACAATAATGTTTACTTACAAATATAGTTATGTTTACTTACAAATATAGTTACATAAAGAGAAAGTGGCATCAGAAATTGAATCTCAAATCAAGGTTCTTGGTATACCACGTGTTAAGTTAGATACTAGGGGGTTAATTCAGCTGTGATGCATTTCTTAAGATGCTGTTAAGTACAGGCCATCCACCTGGCAATCTTCCCAGTGAAGTCAATGGGCTGTTCCTTCAAGAAAGGATTTATTCTGAACTGTCTATTGTGGAGCCCAATTCTGCTCCAGTCAGCTAGGTTCATCTCTCATCCAAAGCTAAACTCAAGGAAATCAATGGCAAAATTCCTACTGGCTTCAGCAGAATTCAGTCATACTTTACAAGTCCAAAGTGACCCATTAATTTTCAGCACTTTTTTCAGATTTACCACTGTATAAACCAAAGGAGGACATATCAAATCCTGAAATCAGCTTAGCTAGGGTAAATACAACACAGTACCAGCGCTTCAGTGTACTTTCTAGTCTGAACTATGCCCGTGTTTTCAGCACAAGGGAAATTTTCAGTGAGAACTAGCATTGTGCTTGCTTGGATAAACAGGAGCCTTGTTTAGAGACAGCCAACAAAATTAAACCGATTGTACCTTTACAGATAGCTGAAATCACCCCCCTCCCCTTCTTTCAAAGTAGTAATTCGCAGGAGCTTTACAATCCAAGTTCCTCCAGTAAGCCTGTACAGATATTACTGTAAATAAAGCAGAACTTAACCACTAGTACTTTCTAATAGATTTTCTTGGCAATAGTTCGAAGTTCTCTTGGATTTAGTAATTGCAAACCAAACAGTCAGGTCTTATCTTCCAATCTAGGTTCACTAGGGAAGTGGGGGGAAGGCAGAAGAGATGAAATCTCCTCATTCCTACAGAGAACCACGATGGTTTTAGCTAACCTCCAGAGTGCTATTAACACGTGTTCTTATCCTGAGCTTTCTGTCTTTGCCAGAACAAAGGGCAGCCAAAAAAATCAATTTAGTCCAAGGTAAGTTAATATATGCTGGTGCTCCTTTCTCAGTTCAATGAGGAGACCTAAAGATTTTAGGATAGACATAGGAAAGAAAACTGATCCTAGCATCAGTGCCTAGCTGCACACTGTTTTATCAGCGTTCAGTCTGAGAGCCCTGCCTACTAGGCCAACAGCTCAGGTACCAGAATTCAGCCAAATCACCCCAGCCTGCGGCTAACATGCCCTGTTACCACACCCTGCTACATTTTAATAGATTGCTGCCACAATCAATTACTACTGCATCATCATTGACTTTTGTGGCATGTCTGATAACCCAAGCTTATCTCCTTAAAACTAGGAATCCCCTTTCACTTACCCTCCAGCAAATCCAGTGTTACTTCTGCTTTTGCAGTTGTGCAATACAAGGCAGAAAGCGGGCAAAGACTAGGTCCAAATACACACACCAGTTTCACCATACCATAAGCAGTTCCTATACCGCCACAGTCTGTGTTTGGCAAGCGGGAACAGCTGGTTACTTACCAACAGGATCGCACTTCCATCTCCCCCGGCCCTGGCCAAAGCACGTGCAGTTCAGCATGTGCCCCTCATCGTGACGCTTGTGGAAGGTTTGGTTCACATCATAGGTGATACCGTCCACAATGCACTGGTCTGTTTGAGAAAGAGCAGAGACACTTTTGTCAGCAATAGCTCTAAGCATTAAGACAAAATCCTTCTGTTTGGCACACTGTTCCCTCCTCTTGATCTGCTTACAGAGACTGACTCCATTCATGCAAAAGGGAGCCCTCCTGATATCTGTGATCATCACAGATTAGTGCTGTGTACACACCACTGCTCCCAAGTTTATTTATCAGCAGTGTACAATTAAGCAACACTTGCAGAAAAGAGGTCTGTAGGATTCAGGCTGAAGTACTACACGTTACTCAAACTACAGAATTGCCTGGTTGTTCCTTTTGACAGATTCCACGTGTGAAAGAAAATCTAAAACCAGCACACTAACTCTCTCACTACCTCCTCTGAGGAAGGTCTAGACTGAAATACCTCAGTGAGTACTGTCTGAAATCATTAGAACTACAAAAGGAGAAAAGGGCTGCTCCAAATTCATAAAGATACCACAAAGAGGTACAAACATCCTCATGATGTTATTCTGCTGGGTATCTCTGCTACACTTCGCAGTAATCTGAAGACAATACCGGATGTATTGCACGTTCAAGACACTAGTGGTGCCTACTAATCTACTATTCCTTTAAAACACAGTAACCAGACCCCACGCTTAAGTACCATGGTATCAGTCTATTAGGTTCAATGGTGATGTGTCAATCTGATCTGGCCCAGAATTCCTACCACCAGTCTAATCACAGCGAGGAGCAGAAAGACAAAACAAACATGAAAACCACCCCAGAAGCACATTGTTTTGTTCACTGGGACCCAAGAGACCCACGTTCAGTTCCGGAGTCAATCGCAGACCATCAGTCCTTGGGGAAGTGACTCAGTTAATTCCAGGCTTTCATTCCCCATCATACTTTCCCACACCACGGGCCTGGCGTCAGGATAAACCAAGCAGCACTCAGACCCTCCTATGGGCGCCAAGGACCTTCTCTGTCTGCTATGTTTAAACAGCTTTACTTAGATAACCTTTGCCTTTTGAAAAGGCAAAGTATCTCTACCCTCCTCGTCAAGAAAGACCACTTTAACTCCAAAATGAAACTGCAGAGAACTAGCTGTGTCCGTGGAAAAAGGAGTTTCACAGACCAGAACTTTTAGCAGTGCATTTCTCACTGTTCTGAAGGAAACGCATTAAAAAAACCCTCCCAGAGCCCTTGAGTGAGCCTTTCCCTATAAATTATATCCCATTTCAGCAGTGGTGTTAAGAGTCCTTTCTTGGCTGCTTGACAGCAAGCCCCCTGCCTTTTCCAGACATGAAGCCAATGGTGTGAGCTAGCTGTAGGATGATCAAATGTCTGTGCTTTTAAGTCTTCTTTTTTTGGTATTGCTTAAGCATTTCTCCACTTGGACCACTCATATAAGTAAGTAAATAAATACAAGTAATCTCAGTGCTGTCCTGCCAACTTTTCATATAGATTAGCCAGCAAAGGGCTAATCCAGCACAGAGGAATTGAAAATTTCACTGTAGAAAAATAAAACAGAATGGGTCTGCATTCAAATTTCAGACAAGTCTGGAGTTTTGTCTGTTCTTGAGGGGGGGGAAGTGCCTCTACTGAGCTCTCCATAAAGTCACAGTGGTGCTGATTCCTAAATGTAGACAAAAGGAGGTAGAGATTCCTGCTGATCAAGCTAATCAAGGTTTGCCTCTGCTTGCAAGCCTGTAAAGGCTGAAACAATACTTTTCTAGCAGGTAAACAGGACAGGAACTTCACTTAGCTCCTCTGATCCCCTTTCCACTCCAAAGAAAAGCTTGCTAATATGTAGTACTTGAGCCTGGGCTCGAACTCACAATGATGGAAAAGAAAACCAATTTCTCCCATCCCCCAAACACTTCGACTAAAGTGGTGATATCAACATGACAATCAGTACCTCTGAGCTGCGAATAGGCAATGCAAGTCCATTCTCCACGGCCATTTCCTACACAAGTACATCTCATCATATGGCCCATGTCGTGTTGTTTATCCCACTGGTCCCCAACACGGTACATGACACCATCATTGGTTGTGCAGATTTCTTCATGGGCTGGTTGAGGAGAAAGCAAGAGGATACTTTATGTGGCCAGAATTAACAAGATCTTGAGGGCTTAGACCATTTACAATGTCCCTTCATACTGTGTAGTGGTTTCTGCATCATAACAAGGAAGCTTTAGGCACCCACTCAATTTTGAATAGCATTTTTGCTGGGTGATGACATTCTCTAAGTGCAGATCCCTTGTAGGGGTTCATTCATTTTAATTTTCATTTGAAAGCTACTAGAAACAGCTTCTGTGCAATGTCCAAGGGGTGTTACGTGAAAGAATCAGTTCTTGTTACATACATGTCTTTATATGAACGTAGACATTTGAAGACCTGTGTGTTCCACAGATGAAACAGGAGGATGCAGATGCTACACTGCCACTAGTTACCACAGGTCTTTCATTAAGAACTGGTAGGCACATTCCCTCCCACATGTCCCCTCCATACATCATGGAGATGAGCATGGAACGTAGGAATGGACCACAATATTGATTTTGACATCATTGCCATTTTCAGGGTAACACATCAGGCAAGAGGAAGTGACGAGCCATGAGGGAGAAGCTTCAGTAGATGCACGATATAAACCTAACCTGCTACAAAACGCTACAGTCCAATGCTCTTTAATGGAGCTACACCAGTTTGCACCAGCTGAGAAGTATGCCTACCACTGGCTTGTAGCAAAGAAGTAATGAAAATTGCCTTCTCCTGGCATTGCCTAAGTCTCTGCTAGAGGTGATCAGTGGGAAAAAAAGGACAAAACAGAACTACAGAAATGCCTTAAAGGGTTTTGGGCTGGGATGCAGCTCATTGGAAGTCATCAATAAGTGACCAGCAACAGACAGGTCTTCACTTTCCAGCTCAAATAACCACTTATAGGTACTGCATAATTCCCTTATGGTTCTCAGCCTTACCAGCCATAGGGCAGAAACCAAATTTCTGGTCAGCGTCATAGTTCTCCGTGGTTCCACACCACTTCATGTTGTCTCTCCGTCCCTCAGAAGTACAGTCAGTGTAGTTGCGGTTGTTGTACAGGAAGGGGAAGTGGCACAGAGCACCATTGGAATTGCCACCACGTGTTTGGACCAAAACTGTACAAAAGTGAAAAGAAAACAGATGCAAATGAAGCTTGCACTCTCCCTTAGCACACATGGAAGAGCTTGGAAAACAAACCACCAGCACTATTTTTCCCACGTATACCCTGTATATTATCCATGGGCCTCTTTTCTTGGCTTTAATTAATTCAGATCAGGAAACATAAGCCTTGCATAAGGTCAATTCAATTCAAATGTTGCTTTGGAAGGAGTTGCAGAGCCCGCCATGGGAATTCCTGGGGAACAGGGAAAACCAAAGCTTGCTGTGTTTGAGAAGTAGCTTTGCAGACCCTTCGTGCCAAGGCCTAGGGAATCAAATAAGCTCACAGTTCTCAGCATACCTGAAAATCTGTATTATCTCACTGAGGCTATTACCCAACTGTGCCCTTTGGCTTAAAGTAAACCCTTAGCCCTCACGAAAGGGTTACATTTCAGTTGTGTGTAACATGACAAGTAAAAACCTCCCTGCAGGCTGGAAGCTTCATGTTTTGCAAGCAGCAGTGGAAATAGGGCTGTAATTTACCTGAACTACTCACCTCTTGAGCAACTCTGCTTTACAAATAATGGAGAACAAGGAGGCATTCGTTGAGGTTTTTCTATATTCATATTTCTCATTCCCCACAGTATATCACTAGAAGCCTCACTAAAACAAGAATGTGTGTGTGGACAGGGACAGTGGGGGCTTTTTGGGGTTTGGGGTTTTTTTTTAAAGCGAGAATATTGTACATGCTACAGAGAAAGGCTTAACTTTTATCACAGAAAAACAACTGAAGTAGAACAGAGCAAAAAAAGATAAATCTATGCAGTGTAAGAAGCAGTATTTTCATGCGGGAATGTGAAAAATTTTCTCCAACGTCAGATCCCAGAGAAGCTGCCTGGATGTCTGACGGGCTTTCCAGGAAGCGCAACCACACAGGTAGATCTGTGCTGCGAAGGAAATACTGACCATCCACAGACAAGAAAGAATGTTGCCGCATTAGTCATGCACCAGCTCTTGATCAGTGATCACAAATCACATTAAGATTACTGCTATATATGGCAACCTGGCTAGATAGTCAGGATGGAGGGAATGACAGAGGACTGCACAAACTGTACTCCATGAATATCCTCTTCTTTGCAGCCTAATATGGGCATTGCTCTAGCAATTCAGCCAAGCAAAGCCAAAGTTTAAGTATCCTTTGGGCCAAAGCTCTATCGTGATGAGGTACTCCTGTTCTATGGTCAGCTCAGAGGAGAGAGAACAGGACTCAAATGCTACACCTGTATCATAGAATCGTTTAGGTTGGAAAAGACCTTTAAGATCATCAAGTCCAACCATTAACCTAGCAATGCCAAGTCCACCACTAGCCCACGCTCCTAAGCGCCATGTCTACGCATCATCCTCAGCAGTCTCCAAAGATGCCAAGGGCACTTTTTGCCCCAACTCCAGGCAGCCCTCCTTTCACAGGACTGCCTTGCTGCTGAGGAATGGCTAGAGTCCCTTCAGACTACCAGAATTGTTCAGGCAACCTGTCTCTATATTCTCTGGTCCTTCCTCCATCTGTGCACGAGGGTCACGTGCATATGCAGATCCTTTGAGAAGAACTTACCGTTCTGCTCGGTACAGAAGGAATATCTCCTGTCCTGCTCAAAGTTGGAAGTGGTGCTGCACCAGAGGTGCCCATCTGTGCGGCCTTCGGTGGTGCAGGAATAGAAAGTTCTCCCGTCGTAGGTGAAAGGCAGAACACAGGCTTCTCCATCAGAATTGCCACCATATGTTTGGGTCACGGCTGTAACACAAACAAATCACAGCATTAGACTCTGGCTTAAAGCAATCCCCAAATCTTAGGGCTTTACAACAGCAATAGCACCTCTGGACCAAGTCACTGGCTGCTGCAAACCCACACTGACTGCCATGGAGCTGGGCCAATACACACCAACAGATGACTTAGCCCCACAGCTGTGTCATTCTTTTACATTCTTTTCCAAACATATATTATTGCAGCTCAGTTTAAATAAAGTTACTAATGCTGCTCCCCAGGGGCTGTTTTCCCTCAGCCAGTTATATATAACACACTGGGAAATGTTTCTGCCCTACAGAACCAGGCATCAAATAACCAAAACAACCATTTTTTCACCCCTTGCACCTTTCTCCAGTATGTCTTCTTCAGAAGACATTTCTGATACACACACAAAAGGATTCTACTTTGAAATTAAACCAGGGCATTCCCAAAGATCTCGCTGGACTGAACAGGCACTAAACACAATCTCATACCTATTTCCTGGCAGCTGACTCCATTGCCCAGGCAGGTACAAAGCATTTGCTGGCTGCCCTGTGTCTTCAGCCACTGCATACCCACAGAGTACACAACTCCGTTATCGGTGATGCACTGGCCATACGGCTGAGGCTGGGGCTGTTGAGGCTGGGGCTGGTACAATGCAGTCTGCACATTTGTGAAGCTAGGAGAGCCAGATCCTGCAGCAGAACATGGGAGAAGTGAGACGTTACATGCAAAGCTAAAGAACAGAATGCTTCAATTAAATGCTGGGATAATAAAACCCTAGGCACTCCATTCAGATTGAAGGCACAACTCTCTTAGCTTCCCTAGACATGTTTTAATTATTCCACTAAGCAAACCTCAAAATTAAAAGAACAACTCCCACTTCTGCTAATGATAGCCTCTGGTTTCTACCACTGTAGAGTGGCTTTAGAAAGGATTAAGAGCATCAACTACTTTTCACAGGAACTGTTTAAATACCATTTTTTGGGAAAAAATTAATTAGTTGAAGGAAATCTAGAATAGAAAAATCAAGATAAGTGACAAGACAATAAAAAATTGCCAAGGAAGTAGGGAGATAAGGCAAAAAGGATTCATTCTGAATTTTTCATTGAAAAATAAAAATAAAATACAAACATATTCATTTACTCTGGAATTTTTAAACTTCAAAGTTCATAGTTTAAAATTCAAAGGTTTTGGCCCATTATCATTTGGAATAATACCGAGAGACAGAGAGGCTTGTTGTCTACTTAGTGGAAATTTTTGCTAATGATTCCCCCAGGAATCTCCACAAATTCAGCTCTGCTGAGATAGTGGAAATAATAATGGAAACAAAACACTGGCATCCTTGAAGCTTTGTGCAGTTTGAAGCTTAGACCTTCTGAGAGTTTGAAGTTAACCTGCTGGTATCAAACAGTTAAAGGTCATTTACCAAGAAAGATTTAGTGTAGGTATTGCAGGAAAACAGACAAGTTTTACATTGCACTCACCAGAAGGAAACCTAGATCCTTAAAATGGCAAAAAAGAATTTAGAAGCTGAAGATTTTAACAAACCTTGGGCAAAAAAAATATACGCTACCTATAAACTAGGCAATATTTCATACCGGAATTACAAACTACCTAATGTATATGTATTAAATAGCATTGTATACATTCCTTGACATTTCTGGTTTTTAAAGCTCAAGCATTAGTGGGTGTATTTATCTTGTCAAAGAGACCAGATGGTCTCAGTGGAGTTTAAATTAGGGACACTTCAACAAAGTTACCCTGAGGCGAATATATAAAGTTCAAATACTAACTTGAAGTGCCATGCTTCCAAGACAAAGTTAGTAGATAGTTACTGTGGATGCATAGCCCTAGATGTGATTTACTGCACCGTGACTGTGCAGGCAATCACACCTGCATGTGCAAGCCCCATTTGTGCACGGAAACAAGGTATAAATTAATCTTATCTACACATGCACAAACAAGGAGCATCTCCTGAACTCTGACCCTCTTTGTTGCTGATCTTTCCCTGACTAGACTCATAAATAGCTAAATTAGGATGGCACATTTCAATTCCCAGTCCTAGCCATTTGCAATGTGCCATTCTTTGTCCCTTCCTCTACTTTACACACTGTGATGCCCCACTTACCAGTGGAAGTCGTATGCAGGGACGTGTGTCTTTCGCATTTCCATTCACCTCTGCCGTTACCAGTACAGATGCACTGAAGCAAGTTTCCACGGTTATCCTTCTTGCTCCAGGTGTCTCCAATTCTGTAGGAAGTCTTGGTGTCGTGGTCATTGCACCTATCTGTATAAGGAATATGACTTTTAGCTATTTATGCATTGGATGGCTTCACTGTGCAATTTATAGTACCGAACCACCAACACTATCAAGTTCAAAGCCTTTATTTAGAGCCCACCTCATTTTTTGCAGCCCACTATTACAAGTCCTATCTGCACTAAAGCCTGCCTGAAACTGCACAGGCTGAGAGTATCTGAAAACCCTGATGCTTTAGTCTAAAGGAAAATTCTCCTTTATTTCCGGAACTGTGATTTCACTTTGTAGCCATTGTCAAAGTTAGCATCATACCATTCCCAGCACGAACATGCTAAGATATGTTCAAAATCAATGTGAAAAAGCACATTCTGGATTGAAAACATTCCTGCTAGTTACTTTTAAAGCTATTTTGAAGCCCATTCTGTCTAGCATACACCTTTAAAGCTCAAACTTGTTTTAATGTCCTTTTCTTTTTTTTGTTTTATAGCGGAAGTCTTTGTAGCTAGGTCATTTCATACTATACATAAGGCACAGTTCAAGTTTGGGGTTCTACTTCACCTGGAAGAAACTAAAACCTGTTTGAGGGCAATATGTTAAATCCCATTTCTTTTAAAAGAAGTGTGTGTGAAGCTCCAGTAAAGTTAATATAAGCTGCTCATGTCATACCAGGAGTATTAGACTTTCTAAATCTCCCTGTTGTCTTTAATAACCCACAGCCCCTGATGAATTGAGTAAATGGGTTCAAAGGACAACATAACAAACTACTTTTGTCTGGATGCCAGATCCACATAGATTAACTAGTTCTTCTTCCATTACAACATTTTACCTTCTTATTCAAGGGCAACTTGATACAGTGGCTCAAATATAATCATGGATCAATGAACATGGATTTATGAAGAACTGTGGAAGGACATATGCACCATGCCACATTGCCACTGAAAGAGCATACAGGATAGAATACGAATATGGAAAACACATTACTAATTCACTGTAGTTAAAATGACCAAAACCTGAGTATTTGCAGAAGAGTGGTAAACTGGTGAAGTATTAATAATGTAATTTGGCAAATGTGAAGAAAAATCCCTGTCTTACGCACACTCAGACTCTCAAATTAGAAAATGAAAAGCTGAAACATCTCCCAAAAAATCAGCCATGATTCTGGAAAATGCTGGCCATAAAAGATACGTAACAGCAGTACACACTGAAGTGTAATGCCACTTTGTGGGCTACAGCTATCGTTTTACATATATAAATTTGAATTTCTCCATTTGATTACATTTCAAAAACAAAATGAAAAACAAACAGGTAATTTTATTGCAATTTCCCTTATGACACAACAATGCAGACCTGAGTTATGGGAGAAAAGATACTGCCAAGTCATTTTTATTAGTAATAATAACTCCTCCAAAATTCACAAACCACACGTTCTGTTTTATTCATTCCTATTTGACAGTTAATGATTTTTCCCCATGTGTTTTTAACAGACTTAATATTGTCAAGGCTGTTTTAATTTTTATAGCTTATTTCTTGACCAAGTCTCTCCAGATCTTCAGTTTTAATCTCAACTCTGCTTAGACCTTTACAGGTCTGTTGTTTATATCAGTAGAAAGCCATTATCTCTGTGCCCCCAGACAACTGAATATGAGGCAATTTAATAGCTACAGAAGAGTTTCTCAAACCTTGCATAACAAGGGTGTAAGGTACAAAGTTAAATTTTCTTGAGGTAACTGGTATAAACCATGATAGCTCCACAACGGAGCTTGCTCCTAACAAAACTGGAACAGAAGGTAAATAAACAAGCGAGATTTTTGGATTTTAAAAGCCCTGTTTGCTTTGCAAATACAAATGAAATGGAATATTTAGGGTAATGCCCTTCAATGATGTAAAAACTAAACCTGCGCTGGTGAGGCATGTTTACACTGCAGACAAAATGGCGGGAAAATCTAACAAGCAAGATGGGAGAGCAAACAAACCCTGTTTTAGCGAACATATGTATTAAACAGTAATAAAGAGAAAAAATAAGATGACATTTTAATATGGCAAATCCTGCTTTTGGAGCAGGTAACTATTTCTCCTTAAAAGCACCTAATTCTCCCTCAGGAGGCTACTTTAAAAAACAGAAACGGAGATGTTCAGCCAAACTCGCCGCCATTTTGTAGACCAAGCAATTCTCCCGACTTCCTGGGGGATGCGTGACTGAGTCAGCTGGCCTGCAGATTTCTTAAACCTTTCTCTCTAAAGCAGGTTAAAACCCCAAATAATCCAGCCATTCTGTCACCAGCACAGATCACCAGCTCTCCTGCGTGTTCCCAGATCGCAAACGGCAACTGGGACACGCAAATGCTTCCCTCTCACCTCAGAGGGGTCTGTCTCCCACCCCTTCTCAGGCGATGGCCTGAGAAGAACTACTGTCACTTGCAACAGGGCAGAAAAAGGAATACCTTTTCTTTTTGACACAGGACAGACTTGAAAAATAAGTAAGATAAATAAAACGGAGCAGCCGGCGGGTGCCAGGTCAGCACTTACTTCTGGAAGTACAGGTGATGCGGCCGCTGCCCTCGCCCAGGCAGGTGCAGTCCACCATCATCCAGCCCTGGTAGGGCTTCTCCCAGGTCTCACCGACCACATAGGACGTCCCAGCAGTGTTGTCATAGCATCGCTCAGCTGTGAGAAGGAAGGGAAAAAGAGTCTGCCCAGGGCTATCCCACACAGGGACGCCTCAGGGAAGATGAGGAGGAAGAGGCCGTACACCCTGACTGAGCTGAGGGAGGAGGGAGCTGCCACCTACCCACGGGCTTGCAGGTCCACTCGCCCTTCCCGTTGCCCAGGCACACACACTCCAGCATGTAGCCGCCAGTCTCATGGGGCCGGCGCCAGGTATCGCCGATCTTGTAGGACTGGCCACCCTCATGGCAGCGATCTGCAGCGGGAGAGAGGGGAGCTGAGGTGAGGGACCACACCAGGGAGAGCATCGCAGAGACAAGGTAAGGGCCAGGGGCGAAGGAGATCAGCTGGGGCGGAGGTGGGGGGCAGTGAGGAGGAGCACCATCTCATCCTCCAGCCTGCAAAATGGCGCCTGCCATTTTCTGCTGACACCCGCCATTTTCTGAACCTCCCAGACCCAGTCCTTTCTCCTCAGCTAACCCCCTCCAGGTTTCAAACCACAGCTGGTGAAAGGGGAATGCCAGGGCCTGAAGATATGGTGTTTCTCCCTCAGGTCCTGCTAACAGCCTGAGGGCTGGTGAGAGAGGGTTTGTCTCCATCTTGTTCTGAGGTGGTGCCACTTGGGCCTCTCTGTGGCTGTCCCTGTAGAGCATGAGGGACATGGTGGCCAGGCCAGCATGTGGAGAATAAGGAGGTGCTTGGTGTGACACCCCGGTGGGACATCAGTCCTCTTGGGTTTGGAAACCCTGCCCTGGAAAGGCAGATTCCCAGCCTGCCAGTGCTCCACAAGCCTGAGGCAGTCCAGACCCACCACCTGGCCCAGGCTCAGGGAGGGAAACATGGTGAAGGGCAGTTTGCAAACACAGAGTCTTCATCAAGGAAAAAAAAAAAAAAAAGGAGAAACACACATTTGGTCATTTATAAGGAGCCACTAAATGTTTAGTTGGCTCTTTCATGAAAGCAGGGAATCTAAGACTTATGAAGATTGATTCAAAGCCAGTTGCAGTCACTGAGACTCTCCAGTGAGCTCTAAACCAGGCTGATGATGAGGAAATGAGACTGCTCTTATGTTTGCAATTTCCTTACCAACTCTTTCTTTTCTTACAACGCTTATCATCCCTGCCTAATAAAATGCCATTAAATTCAGAAGGGCTTCAGCTCTACTTGTTAGATTCAATACATTATTTTTTTTCCATGCTGTAACGATGGCTGGCTTCTGAGTCCTCTGTGGCAATGCTACTAGCATCAGCATGTGGGTCTTAAAGAAGAAACTGGATACTTTTAAGAATAAGTCTTTTCTCAAAAGGTGCCTCAGGGACTTTGAAATCACAGTCTAAAAGTCCTGACACACAATGATCTTCATCTGTGCTCACAGAAAGTCTAATTATGAACTGAAGGGAAATTGTGAACAATTCAGTGACTCAATAAGGAAAGGATTTCCAGACAGAGACGTGAAAGGGAGAGCTTGGGAGAAAGGACCAAAGGAAGAGAGGGAGGAACAAGAGGAAAGTGTGGGTCAGGCTGGTGAGAAAAAGAGTTGCAGAAAGACATTGAGCTGGTGTCTGGATACCAAATCACACCTCCCTCAGCGACAAGTGTCGGCATGACATTTTTGGAGGACAGGGGGACTGGCTCTCAGGTTGTATTTATTTATTATTTATTCAGAGTAGTCCCATTAAGGCTGATCGTGTTACTCTGACTCACTAGCTGCAGAGCAGACCCTCACTTTTTTCCAGTCAAAAAACTACTTTCGTAAATGCGCCTGTGAAGATGTAACGAACTCTTGTATATAGTAAACGTACTAACCTGTATGGCTGGACACTAACAGTAATTCTTGGCCTACGTCTTTGCACACAACACTTTACCTCTTAAATAAAAGGGGAATTTGTTTGTGCAAATGTATGTACATGGGGCAAGGACTTTCAATTCCAAGATTTTAATGGGCTTTGGATTAACACCCCCCCCCCCCCAACTGTAGCTAACAGGCATTGGGAATATTGTGTAAGTTGCTCTGGAAAATATGACATGAAGGAACAATAGCTGTAGTAATAGGCTCTTAGTTACATACTGGCAATGGTGCAGCTGATTCTCCCACGTCCAGCTCCAATGCAAGTACAGTCCCAGATCATGGAATCCTTGGGGCGCTCGTATGTCTCCCCTACTCGGTAAGTGGATCCAGTGTATTTGTCAAAGCAAGTCTCTTCAGCTGTGAGGGGAGAAAAATCAACTTCATGTAACCATGCCAGTAACATGTACAGTCGACAGAAACACACATTCCTCGCCTCCTCACACAAATGCTTTTTTTCTGGGGAAAAATGCATATCAATCTCCTCTTCCTTCCTAGAATGGAACGGCAGAGAGGAAGTTGGGTGAAATTTGCCCCCCTCAAGGTCCCCATGATGCTGAATAACCTCAGTTTCCTTCCCCCAGTGAGCCAGAAGTTGGGCATGGCACGTAGGCAGGCATGCCCTGAAAGGATCAACCCCAGCTGTCTGAAGTGCACCAGGACAGAAGACAGGAGGGATCAAACATCCCCTAGGAGATGTGTGCTTTCTCATGCTAATTCTCCTTATTCTGACCTGGCAAAATACTGAGTATATGAATCCCAAATCCTACAGCAGTCTCACTGAAGTCAACGGCACTACTTGTGAATCGTTCACACTTGCACATGAGTAAGTGATTACAGAATGGTTAGGTCAGTGCTACCACCAGACTTGAGATCAGCAACAGAACAACCTTCTTCATCTCACTACTGGACAGATCAAGTTAACTGTGCCATAAGGGAAACGTGCTATTGGACTTCGAAACTGTAAAACTTGGGAATCCCCGCAGGGGAAGGAAAGCTAGATTAAACCCCCTTTTATGGAGGAGTAAGGGGACGGAGTACTCCTTAAAATACTCTAGCTGTGAGGCAGGCAGCACACAAGCCTTGCAGAACAGATTGCTGGGACGCTCCCATCTGTCTTACATGAACACTATCAGCCAGGAACGAGTTTTTCTCTCTTATATCTCCACATAAAGGAGTTATGGCAAACCAGCGGCTTCAGACCAATAAATACAGATAGATCGCATCTGATTATCTAAACTGCACTGTGTCCCAGAGAGATGCATCTTCCAGCAGACCTTGCATTTAAAGTTCCTTCTGTTACCTAAACTTTTTCTGCAGAAGACTAAACAATCTCATTTTACACTCAATTATAGAAAGCTCACAGCAAGCTGGGGGGAGGGAGGCTGTGGAAAGTTGTAAGTTGAAATATTTTTAAACAAGCTGACGACACTGCACAGCTATGAAAAGTTGGGGTGAAGCAATCAAACAGCACAGAGCCAGAGCTGCAAAGTGACTCCAGATTTGAACTTCCCCGTGCGAGTCCAGGAGTCAGTTCAGTTCATTATAAAGAAGAGGTTGGCTCCAAAGTTAATGTTTAGATCCAATCCTCCAGAGACATGAGTGATGTTTGGCTCAGGATTCTGGTGGCAGGCCCATCCCTAATGAAAAGCATTTTTTAAAATCCCAAGCCAGATCTTCGATGTAATTGAGTGTAGATCCGTTACTGACCCTAAGTACCAAACTTCAGCTGAAAACTCAGTCTGCCAGTTATAACTCGGTATAAGGCTCAGCCTACTCAGCATCAAAAGCTATTCTGGGGTCCCAATGCAGACAAAAAAGACCACCAACTTACGTTCAGGTTTGCTTTCGCAGTTAAACCCTCTGCTTCCACCATAGCAGGTACAGACCAGTGTGTTTCCCAGGTAAATGCGCTCCCACTGCTGGTTTATGTGATAGTATTTTCCATTGTCAAAACAGGTCTCTGGGGAGGGGGAGAGGAGGAGGGAAGCAGAGGGGGAAGAGGAAGAAAAGTTTGGAGTTACCGACGGCAGCAGCAGAGAGGGAAGGGGCACGGCACAGACAAACCGCGCCCGCAGCGGGCATCGGCTGCTGCCCCGCAGCCTCGCACGTGTGCGGCGGGTCCCGCCGGGCCCGAGGGGCAGCAAAGGGCCGAGCTGCGGAGCCCGAGGGACAGAAAAAGCCACCCGGGGATCACCCAGCGGTGCCGGGGCTCCGGTTCCCGCCGCGATCCGGGGGGCTCGGGGCAACCTCGCGTCCCGTCCGCGCTGCGGAGGGGCCGGGCCGAGCCCCCGCCATGCCCTGCCCGCGGGACCCCATCCCGGCGCGGTACTCACGCTTGCCCTGCGCAGGGGTGCCCTGAGGTACCGAGGTGGTCTGCGCCTGCCGCCGGCTTTTGCCACCGCCTCCGCGGCGCTGTCCGCCGCCACCCCCCGCCGCTGCAGCCCCCAGGCAGAGGGCGAGAAGCGCCAGCCGCCACACGGTGCGGCCCGGCATCACGGCACGGCACGGCACGGCACGGCACGGCACGGCACGGCACGGCACGGCACGGCACGGCACTGATAGCGGCGCCGCTCGCAGGCAGCCCGACGGACGGGACAGCGGCGCCGCCCGAGCGCTATATAGCGCGGGCGGCGCGGGGAAGGGGCGGCCGCCGCCGCCCCGGCGCCCATTGGTCTCGGCGCCGTCGGGGGCCGGGCGGGGGCCGCCACCGCCCCGCCGAGTGTAACCGGCCCGGCCCGGCCGCCACAAAGGACGGAGCCGGGCGGGGTGGGGGCTGCCGGCGGTGGGCAGCGCGGGAAGCCCAGCCGGAGTGAGAGGCCCGTCCCCGCAAGGAGAGCGGGCTGGAAGGCGGTCGTGCCATTTTGTGGAACATTTGGCTTAACAAAATGGCTTTTTGGGGGGAAAGGCAAACTTTTCTCTTTCCTTTGAGCAACGCTGCCTGTAAGCTGATACCGCTCCAGTCAGGAGAAATAATGTTCTGCACAGGGGAGAAGGTGAGGCAGAACATACGTGTACAGCTTGGGAATAGGAAACCCTAAGATGTTTTAGCTACTGCTGGTGACTCAAGGTTAAAATCTTTCACACCTCAGTTGGAAAAAACGATGTTGTTACATTCTCTTAAAAATAAATTTAATAGCCTCTTTCTCTGACTTTGTTTCTTGCTGTTCAAAATCAATTCTGAGAACAAAAGAAAAGTGAAAAAAAAAATGCTAGGCTTTGAACTCCTTTTAAGTATATGGGATCTTCAGTGTGATGATCTAATGTAACCAGGCTGTATACAAATTTTGTCATCCTCTTTCTCCTGTCTTCTTCCTGTAGCCATCTCTGCTGCTTTGGGGGTGTGTGTGTGTGTCTCTTTTCCCTAGTTTGAAGGAATACTGCAGAGCAGAGAGCATGCACTGTAATTGTGGCTCTCAAGCGGGAAGCTGCTAGTGAGCAAAGCACAGTGTGCCCCATTCTGGTACAGCGCCTGGACCAGCACTCAAGTTCAGATCAGTATAGGAAGGTTGTGTTGCTAACCATTTTCATGCCTCTTGTGCATACTTTGTCTTGGCAAAGAGATTATTAATCTAAAAGTCTGCTGTGGTTGCTGATCTATTAAAGCAACTCTTCAAACATGAGTGTGAAGTAGTCTACAGTGTTTCCAGACATCTGAAGCTGAACATCCAAAGGTCTCCATAAGAGTTCTTCAGCAAGTTGGGCACCAAGCTCTAGTTCCACTTACTGCAAACCAATTGTATTATCTTTATTGAAATGCAAGCAGTAATAGCTCACTTGGAATGAAGACTCTTTCAGTAGGCAGTGTACAGATCCAGCACATTCTTTGTTCCAGGAAAGCACGTAGTTGTGTTGTCAGGTATCTATTTTCAAAGAAATTTCTATTCCTCTGTAAGAGGAATGCCCACAGATACATTAACACAAGCTCCCCTGCTGAAAACTTACTGGAAATTGAAACCTAACCTGGCAATTGAGGTGAGCTGTGGTAAGCTAATTCCCATGTTTCCTAATTTTTATTTTTAGATCTACTGTGGTGCATTTTTTTTGAGTTACCGGACACACATTATCCCTCAAAATAATCACAGAAGTAAGGTGGCCATAGCAAGAGACAGCATTAGCTTTTGAAGCGGGACACATCATCATAAACTAGCAAATATTCAGTTTCTTAAAATGAGAACCTGCTTTCAGAAAGTGTTCCTGCTTTTCTGAGACCTAAGATATGAAATGTCATCCTCAAATTCCAGCTTACAACATATCTGGAATTCTTTGATAAAAGCAGGGTGAAAAGCACATTGTCAAAAAATGATACTATATGACCATTTATAACTGAGATGTACTTTACCTAGCCTGCTCAAAAGGAGGCATTACTGAGTGGAAATCCATAGAAAAGAAGAGTTTCCCTTCTAGGAAGCACATCTGTGCAATGAGGAGGCAATTTTAGGTCATTTTTGACCAATGTCTCTGTCAAATTTTCAATTTCTTTTGCACAGTATGCAGTGTAGCGCTGCTTCTGCACGGTGCTTGCTTCTGCATACCCTTCCAGTGAGTGTGTGAACAAGTCCTGCTGCTGCTACGAGCTGCTCATTAAGCTCAATTGACATGGAAAAGGAAAGGGTAATGAGGAGTCTTCAAGTACAGGAGGATTATGATAAATAAAAATCGCTAGGCGAAACCTGCTTAAAGTGTAAGAGCTAAGTACAGGTAATCTATAAGAACAGGCTATGGTGGCATAAGCAAACATGAGGAAGCAACCAGCAGTCTTCACTGTGGAGCAAGAGCCTGTGGGTGCTAGATGCTGTGCAAACATAGCTGAAGAGCGTAGGTCTGCGTACATAGTACCTACCAGCACACTGCAGGCATTAGAGGAGGAGAGTCCCCACTCCCAAAAAATAAGACTTTTAGATCCACTTCTAGGAGGCTGCTCTTAGTGACCCCCATTTCCAGCATGCTGCTTTTAGCGACTGATTTAAAAGGTTCATATACTGGATATACTCCCCATGAAGGCTAAATGATCAACATTGACCTCATTTATGTCTGCTTTAAATCCAGTTTGTGTTATTTTGCATTGTGCTTAGGACTTCAAGAATAGTATGAGTATTTACACAAAACTGAAAATAGAATTCAGTCTGAAAATTGAATGAGAAATACAACGTTAGGGAGTGTGTGACTGTCTAGTGTTTTCCACAGCATTAGTTACACAAATACAAGGACAAATGTAAGATTCTTGTTTAAGAAAACATTACTGGAAGCACACAAAACAAAATTATAATTCTCAACAATGCTCAAATTAGTTTCTTGCATAGCTGTCATTTATTAGCAGCCAGAAGTAATCTTATGAGTCGTATTTCAACACTATTGGAACAGACTGATTTCACTTCTAAAGGAATCTCTGACAGTAATTATGACACAAATGTAGTAATTATTATATTGCATGCTGTTAGACTTTCTGAGATGTCTCTTACTTATTTCAGGAAAAGGATGTAACTCCTTTGTCTGTCCTGCTGCCAGTTCATCCCTTGAGCTAACAGGAAATTAAAAGAAGATTCACCTGAAGTTTTTCTTAGGATGAGATCAGTTTGAATTTACAACCACCCTTCCATGGTTTTTGCATCTGAATAAGGACTAAGAATGTCCTAAACCTCTGCTTTAGCCATGGGTATTCTGATTCACGTTCTTGATCTTTTAAAAATTTTTTTCTACGGAGATCCTAACTTTTCTACTCTCAGAAAAGGCACATGCCCTTAGAAGGTTTTCGTGACCTTCGTTGCTCCATTGTGTTGCTCTGCAGATAAACCTGTCCACTGGGTTGCCTTGATTTTCTTTGCTGCACACACTTGTGGGGGGCTATGCATATGGCTGGGAGCACGGTCTGTCCCTGTAACTATTCTTCTGCAAATTCCAATAGTAAACAGGGAAGATGGATCAGTACGAAAAGGACCAAGCCAGGTCACTTGTTATTCTTTTAGCAACCTTAGAATAAAGGCCACTTGGGCTTAATCATCTCCTTCTAAAATTGTCAGTCATAGGAACAAGAGCCATAAAGACAAGAGGTCAGGATTCCTCTCCTTGACATAGGCAGACCATTAAATGCTTCCTGCAGTTCCCAAATATTTTGCAAGAACTCCTGTTGTGAGCTGAAAATTTCTGAATCATCACAATTTCAAGTCTGTGGTTTTTGTTAGGTCACAGCAAAATTCATTTCAAGGCTGCTGAGGCTCTACTGCACAGTGCTTCATTCACTCTTGAGTGTCTCATCCAGGAATCTGGAACATCGCTCTTTAAATGAAATTCATTCCTTCTGCCGGTTAACTGCAACTTCAGCGGTACGTAACTTTATGCCGGCTCTCAGGGTAGGAATGAATTTCATTGTGTATAAATGGTCCCTAGCAGGGCATTAATTAGATCTTTGGCACTCTCAATGGAAATTCCCTTCTCTTCTCCCTCCTCCCTAGTCTTTCCTAACAAAATGTTCAGTGTCATCAATGCAGAAAAACGTGTGTCCTTTCTCTAGCTGTCCATGGATTATGTTATTTAGTTTGGTCTACCCAAACTGTTGTAGTTTGCCAGTGATGAGAAGTTCATAGCCACGACTCTTGTTTTGCAGTTGGGTCTGCAGTACTGTCAGCCCCAGGCGTTTAACACTCATGAGTCAGACCCTGCAAAATCAGGGGAATAGCTTTGGAGGGCAGGGGGAAGAGACTTTCCTTCTTTTCCAGGTAGAAGGGTTCTTTTGGGGGTTTCAGTTTGTTTGTTTGTTTTCCTGATTCTTCACGGAGGTGCTTACATTACCTACGAACCGATTTAAGAATGGAAACTGAGATTCTGACATACTTCCTGATGCCAGAACTTCAAGAAAAATGAGAACTCTCATGAGACCCATGATAATATGAATTGGCAGGCAAGTAGCATGTGACGGACCCTTGTTCACAGGAAAAGCTTTTGGAAGGGCAATACCAGCTTGAAAGAGCTGAAAACATGTTCTTCACATTTTGGGATGTTTGGCGGAGATTTTCACAGACGCCCAAATCCAGTTCAGGGCTGTTCTGCAACACTTCTGGGAACTTGTCAGGGCAGCTCTGGAAATCTGAATTAGCATTTTGGGATGTCTCATGAGCACTGTTGAACAGGGCTGTAGGACCTGGCTTGGGACACCAAGCACGGTGTTGCCAGCTCTTGAAAGAGATGTTGTTTTAAGCAGAGTTGGAACTATTTTGTCTTAATGAGGGATGATCCATTTCCCCAGTTGATGCCTGCCCTGCTTAAAGGAAATCCTCCTCTAACTGGCTGCTTGTGCCACTTATTTTCCTCCTGTCAGAGATTAAACAGCCCCCAAGGACCTCTGCAGGGAACAGGTGAGCCTTCTCCTCCTCCAGCTCACAGCCCAGTACTCCTTGCATGGAAGTAGAAGGGATCCTACAGCTTCTCCCCAAAGCAAAGATGATAGACCTCCAAAAGGCTCTGAAACAGGGCTACAGGGACAAAATGTGCTAGAGAGAGGCCTTCTGCGAGGGGCCTGGGCACCATGGGGGTTCACATCCCTGAGCACGGGGGGTGACAGATCACTCATCAGGAGCCAGAACGCCCCCCTCCACAATTAACAGGGAAGAATTAGCAATTCCTGCAATTGTGTGCAAACCTGTATGCATTAAGCATGGACAAAGGAAGGAAAAAAGTTATGACAGCTGGAATAGTGCAGTTTCTTATGACTGTTATTTTCTTTCTAATGTTTGTGTTTTGGCCAAAATCCCACCCAGTGGTGGTGATGGGGGAAGTCTCCTAATTCCAGTGGCTGTTTTTATTTAGTCATTACGAGTTTCTAACAATAATTTGACTTCTGAGTAATAGAGGGCTTTTTCTTTTAATGGAAGGACAACAGTTAGTTATGCCTATATTGTTAGCATAACTTGCATCTCTGTCAAAGCCCAGAAACAGAATTGAAACCCTCCCTTTTCCACAGCAGTCTTAAAAGAACTAAAGCAAAGTTAAATAGCAGTGATATCACCACCAGCAGCATGAGGTGAACTTGGCCACAAACCCTGGTGTTTGAGTGCAATTGCTTTTATTCTCTCCCAGTGAATGTGGCAAATCACACCGAGTCTTGTTTGGTTTTAGATGGGCCTGGTCAAAATCCAGAAATAAAGGCTAGTGCTGGGTTGAGCTTGGCCTGCTGCGAGGAAGTTGCATACACTGAGCAAGCAAACAGCTATTTATTATGATGATTATGGGGGAGTGCGTAACGGGTTGAAATTGAGAGTCACAAAGGGCTGAACTGAGCCAGGAGCATCCAGAAGGAAAATATTTTGGCTCCGAGATGCAGTTAGTCCCCTGTTTCCTTCTTACCCCTTCCACCCAGCCTTACATGGAGCCAAGGAGTGTGGATAGTTCTGTGCTGCCAGTTTTGAAGGGTTTGCTTTCCCCCCCCTTCTTTTACTGTTGGTAACCTGATTTTTTGGCTGCACTCTCAGAGATGAGAGAAGCTCTCACTTTCACTTGTTTTTCAGCCCTGCCCAGAAGTTCTCATTGGCCGCCTTTTATACTTTCCAGCTTCTGGGGAAGAACTTGGGTCTTCTCCCTGTCTTCATTCTCACTTTCTTTTCCCTACTCTTCTACCCTCTCTTTCCGGTAGCCCAGGTCTCCTGGCCAGCAAGATGTTCCTTGGTTTCTGATATATTTATTTTAACTTGGCTGTTTCTGTGGCCCAGCAATAGTGTCACTTCTCCTGTGGGACTTTCACAACTATTTCGCTTCTGTGGGTGGGAATCCAGCCCAGAGAGAGGCCCAGAATAAGGCATAAGGGCTGTTTCTGACTTATTCAAACCCTTTGCGGAATATGAGCTTCTAGCAAGAAATTTTAGTAAAGCAGGCTATTGATAGTTACACCAAAGGTGTTTCTATATGCAATAAAAAGTTTTATCACTGATTGTATTTAGCCACTGACGTATGTATGATACACTACAAGAGGTTTTCCGCTGGGACGTCACAAACGAAAACAAGTCAGTTTGCCCAGAACAAGGAGCTGTGTCCATGTTCCAGGAATCCATTTAATTACTTTCAAGCGTTTACACACCGATTTAAAGCTTCAAAGTGTTTTGCAGGAAAGCCAGTGATTTTGACTGGTGTATGGGGAAGGGATGGCATTGTAATTTAACCTGCACTTTACTCTCCTGTAAAGGCACAGGAGTAGTTGCCAGGCAGGCACTTAGGCGTGTAATGGATGGAAAACTAAATCCCTTACCTGATTACAATGAGGCGATTGTTGAACTGGGCAATGAAATTCATGTTTTTCATAAAAGGAGCAGGATTTGGGCCTGGTAGCAGGTTGATCTACGGACCTTCCAAACTGTGTAGCTTTCAGCATTTCCCTTTCATAGATATGCAAACAGAGAAAAAAAGGGGTTTCAGAGGAAAGAAAGCCCTAAATAGTTTGACACAATCTGGAGAGGAAAGCTTCTCATTATGTTGTCCAGGATAGCTTCTGGCAACACCAAAATCTGAGCATAATTCTTAAGTGAAGTAGGAAGTTTTGCAAAGATGCATCATATCTTGTGGTCATATGCTAAAAACAAATATCCCAAGGCTCTTGATGATGCATCTGGTGTTTGTACTCATTGAATATGTCCCAAGCCAGCCATATTTATTGAAGGCACATTTTTGCTTGGCAGGGTCATGCAGAAACTAAGGCAAACATTACTTAAATACATATCATCAAATTGGGATATTAATCTGGCTAGATTAGTGTAAACCCACTTGCTGTCCATTCCACAGCTGAAAGATTTACAGGGGCAGGTAGAAGCTTCAGAGTCTGGAGATATACATTGCTTCTGCATTTGATTATACTCTCCAGATTTATACACAATGTGGAAAGAGGTCATAGCTTTACTTTCCAGGAACAGCATTCATATTTTCCATAGAGTGCATTAGTATAAAATGCAGATTATGTGCACGTTAAATGAAGGGAAAGTTTTTGACAGTATGTCTCTTCAATTAATTTATAATCAGAAATGTCATGTGTAATATTGAAAATAAGTGTTATACATGGCATTTATCTCCTGACTGACACTTCCTTCACCCTGTTTTCAGGCTCTGTTTCAGAGGTTTGCAGGGACATGGAAATGGGAGGCTGTAAAGGTCCTGTATAAGTCTCCTGTCGTTAGAGAGTATTTTGTGCAATCTCTTCTGAAACATACCTTCTAAAAATCACTCTTTTTTTCCTCTGGCAAATAAAACAGCCTGAAACATTTCTTATACGGAAAGTCTTGAAGGAGAAAACAAAAAGGGGCAGAGAGAAACGTACCTGTAATAGGAATTTTTTATAGAAGATGGAGCATCTGTTCATGGGAAAGAAATACTTAAGGCAACAAAATTCTAAGGATCACTGGAAAATCAGTAGTATTTTACCAATGTCGTTGTAAGATGACTATGGGGTAGAGCTTTGAGCTCTGGAGCACTGGTGTTTAAGCACCTCTGAAGTGCCTGAGGCTCAGGTTGACATATGGATATCTACCTCCCATGTGTTTGAGACCTAAGATTGTTTGACAGGCCAGGTCCAAGAGACTTGTGAGCCTAAGTCGCATTGAAAGACAGCATGATTTAGGTTTCTTAGTATCTGAGTCTATAGACATGTTATTTAGGCCCCTGGGTCCCATAGGCACATAGCGCCTGGTAGAAACCTTGCCAAGGGGAAGGTTGGTCAGCTGAGGGAAGCAGCGTTAGGCTGGAGGCAACCCAGTGCACCGAATTTGTTGTCGTTGTTGTTGGCTCACAGCTTAGAGATCTGCCAGGGACTTTTTGTACCTGAAAGGCTCAGATCCTGACCCTGCAAAGAGTAGTTAAAGTGTCTAGCTTTACCTGTTGCAGTAATTCCACTATTTGATTTACCTTGACTGTCACCTGAATAAAGCTAGGCATGTGCTTTGTCTTTCCAGAGCCCAACCCCTGCACGCCTGTGAGCAGCATTTAAATACATCAGTATCCTCAGCCTCGCCACTGGGAAAGTGTGTAAGAATAAGCTGCATGACAGGGTCATAAATTACGTGGAGAATAGAACAAATCTTGGCAGCAGATCATAGCTGCTGGAGAGATGAGAGCTATGGCAGACACATGAGCAGAAAAGTAAAGGAAGACTAATATTTAAGAGGAAGGCAGAAATTTTACTACTAGACTCAGTCCCATTGAAATGAGACCATTTCTGACCTTGGTTTCTTTGGGAGCAGATTTGGTCTCCTAATTTCTGTTTAATGTTTCTCTTTTTGTCTAACCTCTCAGGGAAGGTTTGATGCTTTAAGACCATTAGAAATTCTGCTGCCTTTATAGAGAAGCCAAAATCAAAACCATAAAGTGCAACTGATTTTTAAGCAGGCTGGAGCAATCCCACAAAAGCATATATACTGTGCATGCCTATCTCTAAATCCACCGACTGCAGCTATATCCTTAAATTTGTGTGTCAGCCTTCATGGGATACAGGCCTAAATATTCTTTTCACGTCTAGCGTCTATCACAAAGTCTAAACCATTACCATTACTGTGTAAAACTCTTTTGTTTTCTTTGAAGTTTCATAACTTTATAACATTCTTATAAATGTGTTTGAAAACTGTAGTGTGACTTTAAGACATGTTTGGAAAAACTTCAAACAATTACAAATATGCACACAAAAAAATCTCTGCTCAGATGAGGTAATCCACAAGAGGGTTTCCAGTTGGCTTTTTTGAAAACCAGCTATTTTATATATAAATGTCAACGGTAATTAAAAAGCAACACAAAACAGGAAGTAAAAAACCATAATGCTGTATTGGTTATGATATGAATATACTGATTAAGTCCTACCCCATTAGTAAGAGTTTATTCCTGGAGGCAGTGAAGTTTTTTAAAAGAAAGAAACAGATACGCACCCACTGGAGGATGCAGCCCATCGGATGATTTCATATGGAAACGGACATGTGGACAGCAGTTTTCAAAGACATTGTGGGTCCTTGCATGATGCCTGATTAATAATGAAAATGGAGCGTCCTAATCCTTTTTGGCATCTGTAAAAATCACTCCCATGATTTAAGCTTATTGGCCAGAGTCCCCTCCCTGGAGAGCTGCTGTTGTCTGCGTAGGCTTATACCATGAATCAGTGAGATCTCATGAGTTAATATTTGTGTGCTTATGCTCTTAGCTGGCTTTTATGAGTGGTACTAAATGGCTTTTTAGATCCGGTCCTCAGATACACAAAATGTGCCTTCCAACACTGCTGCTTATATCCAAGCTGCTGGAGGGAATAGGAAATGGTCTGAGCTTAATCCATCCTGAAGACAATCTTAAAATGATTAATTTGCGGTTGTCCTTGAATGCCACACAGCAGGTTTCACTACTACTGAGTTTTTCCAGAAATCTCTTTATTTATTACTGCTACGTACATTACTGCATTTTTTTAGGGATGGAAGAATATGCCAGCACATTCAGGGCACACTTCACTGCCTCACTAGTGGGGCACACGCTTGAAAAAGTTCCCAAATCATAGCACTTTAAATCAGAAATCATATGCAGTTAAAATTAATTTCAAAAACACGTCCCATAGTGTGTCCAGTGCTATGCACACCATTTCTTTTTAGGAATGCAGAGGGACACTGCAAACATGCCTCAGCTAGGGGTGACTGCTTACATCCTTAAGTCCTGTTAGGTCAAATTCTCTCCTAAATGGTAGACAGAACGTAAATAAAATGGTGAACTCTTCTTCTTCCCCAGATGAATTATCCTGGGGACAGGATGGGGTCAGAACGTTATGTTCAGACTTGGAAGTGGTGCGGATGTGTTGGGCGAGTGGGAGCCCCAGGGTAGAAAGCTGGCTGGCAGAATAAGGTCCTCCAGGATCGGAGGGGGTGCTCAGGGTTTCCCTCATGGGTGCTGCAACACACATTACTGAAGTTTGCATTGCTCCCCAGGAGAGGTTTACAAAGTGGAAAAGAGACCGGTACATCTCAGACAGCTAGTTGCCATGATACTCATAACTGATTAGTGTCCTTTCATCCTTTCTTCTACTATAGGGTTTATGGCAAGAAGGAGCTTTGTAAACTCTCAATGCACACACCTCCCTGATGAGAAAAGTTTCCAGGTATAAGAAGGAGAGATTTAGACCTGCTGCAGGCTGCTGTAATGGACGTAACTTTCCTCATGTTGCTTTCTTGCCCATTCGATCTGACAGGCTATACTAGAAACCCCAGGCAGATAGAGTAGGGCTGAGAAAGCCGCTCTGTGCACCTCCTGCCCCATAAAAATTATCCACTAGATCTCTGAGGATCCTTTTTAGCACCTGCATGTGAACACAGCCAGCCGTACCAGCTGATCAGCGTCTAACCCTCCTGCTATGCGGCTGATGTCATTGCCAGTGCAAATCATGTCATGGTGTATGTGACTATGGGCTGTGATTATGTAGTTCTTAGACAAGCATGTTCTTGTTCGCACATATAATTCACGTGAGTTATGTGTTTAAAGAGGATATTCATCTCCAGGGAAGGTAACACTTACTGATGTTCAAATGCCACACTAGATATCAGTCACTGATTTGTTTTGCCTCATTAAAAGAAGCTGCTACATTTATAAAACTGAAGTCTTGATGTTGATTTTAAACCCAAGCATAGCTTCAGGGTGTTTTGACCTGGGCCTTTTAAATTTAGATTCATATTCAAATTTATATTCATATGTCTACTAGATATTCATGTTGTATAAATTCTGTAAAAATGAACAAATTATATTATGTTCATTGGGTGGGAACTAGAAGACATGAGCTTGCTAAACTGGCGCTGGAAGAGCCAACAACAGGGACAGCATCTCGAGCATTACATGCGGGCGATGACTTCCCAAAAGTAAAGTTTTTTTGTAGGGAAAAGGCCCAGCGAATGCCCACAACTGCCTGGAAATGACTAGAAATCAGTCTTCAGTCTTTCCTGCTGTGAGGAAATCTGAGTGAGGCTGCAAGCAACTGCTGAATCCTGCAAAGAAGAAAGGAAAGTTTTCACCTGTCACCATTTGCAAGTTGCCGGAGGCAGTGAAAGTATAAATACAATAACTCACTGCGGTAGCAATAGCTTTGCAGTGAACTGCACAGTCGTCTTAAACCCCCATGTTATATTATAAGGATATGCTGACCATGATGAATGCTTCTGGTTTAAAATATTCCAGAGAGAACATTTTTTATCTCTCTCCTCTTCCAGACTTCTACCAACTGTGTTTGCATCTAATAAAATCCAGATGCTCCTGAAAATAAAATTGCTGCTATATTGGATTGCAAAACTTCTTTTAAAATTAAGGTTGTGACATTTTTAGCAAATGTTGCCTTTCACTGCAGTGGACTCAGAGCAGGAAGCAGTAGATTTTATGACAGTGAAACACAGGCAGACGGTGTTTATTCTTATCTGCTAACAGCGGTATTATTGCTCTGTGGTTCTCTGGTGGACAGTTTCTAACATGGCTTGTATCTAGTATTTGTAGTCAGCTAGATCTTGGAAAAACTATTCCCTGTTTAGAGAAACCAAGAACAAGCTTGTGTATACAAACACAGTGTATACTTATCTATATGCAGCTACATGACATCTGAAAAATACTATAGGATGTCAAGATGACCTGAAGAATTAAAATAGCAGTATATGCATGAGGATTTGGAGGCATACTTCCAAAGGAAGACATTTTTGGATGCTATGTCAAGGAAGGCTATAAGGCATCGTTGTGATGGTTTGCGACACATTATGGCAGAGGACCAAGCTAGACAAAAAGTGGATTTATAGTGGGTCTATTATGACTACAGTAATAACCATCCTTTATGCCGGTATCACAGCCTGTTTTCATTTTGTTTAAAAGACCAATGGCCTTTATGTACCAAGCTTGGCTTGCACATGTCTGTCTTAAATCATCTCCATGACCACTACAGTAAAATACCTTGACTTCTTGTGTATTTTGTATTGTCAGTCATCCCTGTGCACAAATACCTCTTCCAGGAACCCTCCCTTCACCACATCTCTGGTACACGCAGATTGTCCCCAACCTGACCGCAATACTAAGAAATATGTTTCTTTTTTTTTAAAGAACTGAAATATTCTGATTGCAAGAACTCGTCTCTCTGTGTTCAAAAGGAATTCACATGTGGCCAGATGCTTCTGAAAGCCTGTTTCCCTTTCTAAAACAAATGCATCTCGAATAATCACTGACTGCTTTTCCCTAGGGTTTCCTGAGGTCAGGTGCTACATGGAATAGCATGATGCGAATTATGCTCTTTTTTTATTCCCAAATTCTTTTCAAGTCAGAAAACTTTGGGAGCCCCCCCCTTTGAAAAACTGAAAGTTTACAGGGTGAAAAATCAGATTTCAAGTTCATTTTTGTAGGGGGAAAAAGTCTTTATTTTGAACAAACTAAATGTATCATATATGTAAAGAAAAAAGTCAGATAAATGTTTCAACTGAAATGTCATGACAAATTCTAATAATAAATTAAAAAATAAACCAGTTTTATGTCTATGAAAATTTCTAGTTATCCTGATACTGACTTGAAGAACAATACTGAGGGAATTCAGGAAGGAAAGATGTTAATGCAAGGATTGTTTCCTGTAAGGTATATTAAAGGGCCATAAACCCAGCTATCTAGTTTGGATGTCATAAGTGGAAATGACATAAGGCACAATAAACGAAAGAAAAGACGGAGATCTCTGCTCTGCGGATCCTAATGTCAACCACTCAGATTGCTACTGTGTCTGTGTATGCAAATGCATGCGAGTTTGTTTCAAAGGTATTACTGTTCAGAAGATAAAGAACATTCAGTGTCTCTTGTGCATTTAGATTTATAAAAAGTTTACCCTGAGAACAAACACAAAGATGAATTGAGTCTTCAAAATAACTCACTGCATTTCCAAAAAAAAAAAAATGCTATTTTTCAAGAGCTGTCATTTCTGTCTCCAGTTAAACATATGCTGGGCTTCACTGGTGAAACGCAGGCATGTATAGGTGAACAAGAGTCACAGCGTGTATTTCATACCAGCTGTGTATATTGGCAAACTGTATCTGAGAAGTACAACTGACCTGCAATGTGATGGACCTAAGTACTTTGCAAGGCTGTAGCAGAGAAAACTTAAGCCCAGGAATTTCACTGCTTATTGTCCTTCAACTTCACAGTGAAGATGTTAGCATTGAAAGTTTGAAATCTGGGCTACTTTCAAGACTGTGGCAGAACTCCATCAGGTCTAAGAAGTTCAAGACTACAGCTATTAATCATTTGGACTGCAGGGAGGACTTGGACATAGACTTGTTTACTGCGGGCACTTGTAATCATTGGAAAGTAAGGTTACAGGACTTAAAAGATCGCATGCTCCAATCCTAGACTTGAATATGCCAGAGGTGTAGGCTATTGCAGCAGGCGTTGGCCTGACCTTGACCTTGTGAAGGAGATTGCTTCAGTAATCCTTCTCAGGGCTGCCCCTTCCCAGTTCAGAAAGTTTTTCTTAAACCACCACAGCTGAAAACTATACTAAATTCTTCTCCTTGTTGATGTTCCCCAGCAGCCCTCTTAAATATGTCTGTGTACATGCTTTAGGGCACTGGCTTGGTGATTTTCCTCCCTTCCTCCCTTCCTTCTTTTCCCCAGGTAGAACCCAGTTCATAGTTCATGTCTGATCACCTGTTCCAGTTTTCCTACTGTTCCCTCCTAGAATCTTTTCAATTTGTCCCTAGCCAACTTGTCGGAAGGTTGAAGTAACACAATAACAGGAGTGGAATCACAGCTGATCAGAAGGAGCACAGGAATCATCCTCCAAGTCTTGCCTACACTATTCTACTGCTTTTCACCATTCCTACAGCCCAAAAGGAGAATTGTAATTTTTGGCAACAGCATCTCACTGATTTTTTTTATAACCTGAAATTTTTCTTATCCATAGTTTTTTCTAGAGTTGTGCTACTGAACCACATAAGCTCCCCTCATCGCTGGGCAATCTCCACTTGTCTCTATCAGATTTCATGTTATTGATTTCAGAGGTGCCGTCAAGGTCATTTTGTATTCTGACACTGTCCTTGGAATTCTTGGAAGCTTTGGTGATTTCTGGCCACACACAAATGTCCTAGTTACATTCTATTTATTCTTGACAGCTGTACTGGGGAGCCATATTTTAATTGGAATAATTTGAATTTTTTGCTTAAAGTCAGTCCCTGGAAAAAGAGCATTCAGAACTGAAGAAATTCTAAGCATAATCATATTTAATGCAATCTTTATCCTACCTTATCTCTTCTTTCTTTTGATTTTTGAAAGAGATCAAAAGTGATTTACTCATAGTCCATATAAGTGAGCACTGCAGTTATGTTCAATGTGCTAATAACGTGCAACAGCAAAAGAGAAATGGAAACTGGATTATGTGGCAAATGCTTCTTTTTTCCATGCATTCCGATTACTTGCTGTGGATGTAGCATCCAAATAAATATGTAAAGTTTACATACAGAGTAACAGACAGAACATCTTTCAACAAAAATTCCTTCCTTTCTGGCTAAGCTGTATAAATACAGTAATTCTGCTCCTAACGCAAACTGCCGTTTACGTGCCTCATGTACATGTGTTTGTGTATATGTGTCTTTTGAAAACAAACTGGGGTGAATCATATTGGAAGAGCTTCACAGACTCGTGTTGTTGGCAGAGCCTGGAATAGCAGTCTCGCGGAAAAATCCGTTGCTGGCAGGCAGGTAGAGACAGCAATTGTTTTCTCACTTGCGTGAATCGGAAGGAGATTTTTTTTACCTTCACTTTATATTCCTAACCAGTTGTGTCCGTTTCTGCATTCCTAACAGTATACTGAAGACTGACGTTGTTCTTTCGTCAACAGGCTTTTAAACATAGATCCAGCCGCGCTGCTGGTTTAACTGCACTCTTTATATTGCAGCCCATGAAAAATGAGGGATTATTTCGTACGTATTCAGCAGGGTAACTACATTCACTTGTGAGAATTTGTACCGGTCTTCATTATGGAAACTGGACTGCCCCAGTACCCGCAGCCACCAATAACACTGAGTGTGCGATTTCTTCTAATGACTTTGCAAGGAATTAATATCAGCAAAAATCAAGATATTGCCAAGACTGTTGCACTCACTGGGTAGGAGACTGATGCAAGAGAAGCACTTGGGCCTGCCTTTGGTAGAAAAGCTGACTCAGAGAGGGTGTGCATGGGGTGAAACTACTGCCTCATTTGCTCAGTTGTTTGCTACCCTGGTGTGATGGAAATTGCAGATTTTGTAGTGGTGGTGCTTTTTCTGATGAGATGCTTAGCCTCAAGGAACCCCATGGGTTCCTCTTGTGCACCCAGGCTGCCTCTGGGGTTACATCCTCTGTCCTCTGACCCACCGCAGCCACCTTTGAGCGTGACATCCTGCTTGCTCCCACTCCCTTCTCTTGAGCCACGCTCATCCTGCCTATCACACCATCTCACACTCTCTCCTAATTTTGTATCCTGACTTTCAGTTTTGGAGGATGTGCCAGAGGTTATACTGAGCTCTGAGAGACAAAGAAAGTATGTCTCACTCCCACAGTCAGCTGAAGGATTTGTGAAAGCTTAAGGTGACTGACAGCATTTTGAGCTGCACAGAGGTGTCGGTGGAGGAATTACAGCATGTAAAACGATGCACAATTAAACACCCAGGGTATTTATTGGGTCTAAGCTTATAGCAGCTGATTGTTCTCTACATTTTTTTTACTCAACCATTACTTACTGGCCTAAACCCAATCTCTGGAGGAGCAGATTAGCAGGACTATTATGCCATTTTGCCTAATACCCCTCAAGATTTATTCCTGCTGGGAGCTATTAAAAAAATATTGTGTAATCTCCTCCAGGTTACAGAATACGTTGGACATATTGGCAGTCACACCTCCCTGATATCAGGATCTTCACTGACTTCAGGGCTGATGGATGGTCTGTAGGAACAGAGATAAACTTGGCCCTTGGTATATCATGAGTCTGATTTCAAAAGCAGCATTTTTTGCATAGAGATTAAATGTATAAACTTGCAATTTTAGAAGACATTTATTCAGGGAATCTGTGCTTTAGCTGTCCTGAGCATGTAAAAACCCTCAAGAGAGGCTCTACATCCAGGTTGCGGTTGCCCTAATTAATTCTCTTGCGCATTGGCATTTACAAGCAAATAATTTGACTCTCTCTGTTTTATTAAAACACATATTGTAAAGTGCTCAGCTAAAGAGGAAATTAAAATTTCCTTTCACACTCAAGACTTTTCCTGGTAATACAAATAGCTCGATATTACAACAGCGAGCATGTTATGTAGACAGACCAGGGCAAAACAGTCAGAGAGACGTACTTTGCAGAGAGTGTGATGAAGGGCGTTTGTGGAAGCATGAACTCCTCTTGCTGCAGAGCTGGGGTGAGATGGAGGAACAAGAATAACCCGAGTAGATCTTGAGCTGGTGCAGTTTGGTGTAATTTAATTGATTCCAGAGGAGCCACTCTCCTTGACACAGTGTGGGTTGAAATCCTCAGAAAGGCTTGCGCCGAGGACCAAGCTATTCATAAGATGTCTGTTACGGAGCTTTATTTTTACCGTAGGCAGCTCTGAAACAGGCTCGAAGTGAAGGGTTCAGGAGAGAGGCCAAGGGTGCAGCGATTGCAGCTGTTCCACAGTTGGGATGGGAGATGTGCTCCGCAATGTATTTTGATCAGAGACAGCTACCTCCTACGAGATCCTGAAGTGCTTTTAATTATTCACTAGAATTATTCATTATTCAGTGGAAATACTTATTTAAGGGAAATAATTACTCAGGAGAAAGTAGTCATGAGCAGGAGGAATGAAGCAGCATATCCATGCATCATCCGTGTATCTGTGTACAACAGCATTTATGAGAACACAACAAATTATGAAACAGCAACTTTCCTGGTTTCACCACAAGTGAAATTCTAAGCAGGCAAAATCCCATTTGAAACTGAGCCAAGGCTGTGGGCTATCACTCCCGCTCTTGTGGCAAGTGCAATGGGGGTTTAATGATGAGAGACAGTCAATGATGTAGTATGATGCCTCCTGTGAGAAGCAGGAGCATCCCCTTCCACTGACATTTTCTACCTCTTCAGTGGACTTTCTCCTATGTCCTTATCATTAAAAGTGCTGTGCAATGTCTTGTATGTCTCTTAAGAAGCTGTATTTTTGTTTTTCTTTAACTTAATAGCTATTACTTTTAATTCTCTCATGATCCAAGTGCACTTAGGTGTTGAGTGTGCTCCTGGGTGAGAATCTGTGCGACTCAAATGCCCTGATGGAACATTTTTCTGTTGGAAGGTACTGTATCCTCAAAGTCAAAACTTTGGAAATACAAGCAAAATGTCCACAAAGTTGATAAACAATCATATCCAGCATTTATGATAATATCAAATACCCCCAAAAATGCAGAAAATTTTATTTTAAAAAATTTATGCTAATTCCAAAATTTTAAAGAAAATTTTCTTTTAAAAGCTGGTATAAAAGCGAAACATGGGTCAGATTACTTCTGTTTTACTCAGAATCTTGAAAAGTAATATTCCTGTTTAATTTGGAAGGAAAATAAATGCTGAAATTACAGGACTTTTGAAATGCCTTGGATGCAAGTCTGCTCTGATCAGAAAGTCAGATTGCTGGTTTATTAGCTCAAGCTCAGGTCTGTCCTAAGCCTCACTGATATGCAAGAAATTCCCCTGAGTTAGGGCTAAGTTCACCTTTCTGCACAGGTATGTCCCTGATGTCTGTTAATTGCTGTTTCTGCATTACAGTCTTGGGGAGGCCACCAGATCAAAGCAAAGGCCTCTTGCCTCTATTTTTTCAGGATCTTTGGAGCGGCACAAACATGAGCTCCTCTGGGATTTCATGCCCTGCTTTATTAAATAGGAGTTGTAACGTGTGGGATAGGGCTGCTTCCCTCAAAACTTTTTATTGTAAATAAATAAAGTTGTATGGGGTTTATCAGCTCCTGATATATTTTGTGCATGGTAGGACTTCTGTCCTACTCGCTTGCAAAACCTGCTATATTCCCCGCTTAGGGAAGCAGCTGGCAGTTCAGGAGTGGGCTGATTTGAAAAATAAGGATGGAATGTGCTCTGAGCTGAGGTGGTGGTAATGGTGGTTTGGATCGAAGGGAGAGCAACTTTACCTTCTTAATCATCCCGTGTTTGCTTAATTATCCCAAAGTATGTCTTTCATTCCCCTGCCCCCTCTGAGAATGTGAGATGGGCTTGTTAGAAGTATTAGGAAGTATGAAAGGTGAATTTCCCCTTAATTTAACATGTTTCCGAGCTGCGCACTCTCCACCCTGAACACAGCTGCTTTGACTGCTGTTTTTTGTTTGCTTTTCTTCCAGCAGTCTTGCCTTTCTTTGCCCTGTTTTTCCATCTTCTCCTCCTCCTCTTCTGAGTCATATGTTGACACAACTCAGTGTTGGCCCTGGTTGTTAGAGTGGGGCATTGTTGCTGCATATAGGTACAAAGAGGGATTATTTTCATGCTTGGTATATGAATACCAAAATTCACTTCTATTTCTTCGAAGTCAGGTATTTAGCGTCAAGATACTCAACTGGTGCAAGTTTGCTTTCACAGAGCTATTCTGGTGAGCACCAGTTGGAATTGATGGAGACGACTGAAACTGTATGAATTCATTTTTCCTGTTTTCAGCCGGGATCTGCCTTCTCTGAAGTGATCTTTGCTCACCCCCTAGACTGACCCTGGGGAAAGCTGTTGTCATAACTTTGAAAGGCTCCTTTTACATGGGTGTCTTATTGCCCAACATGTAGCACAACAACATGATGCAGTGCTCTGACAGCTGATTATTTATATCCTCTGGTTGGGATACAGAAGAGGGCTGTTTGTGTATCCTATGTTGAGGCATATACTGTGTCCAGGAGTGACTTAAAACTTGATTTATTTTTTCTGAAATATCCTCACTCTCCTCTGTAATCCTGCTTTGAATGCTGCATGAATGCAAAATATTTCCAGTAACATGCAGGTATGGAAAGCCCTGCCCTGATGTCAGGTTGTAAATGGTGAAGAAAGATAGCTGAGAACTGCAACTGTGTTGTGGCATGACCAGGGCCATTTCATCGTGGCACTGATCCTCATCTCAGGATAGCTCAGCTGACAATCTTGTCCTGATCCTTGGACGTAATCATTTTGGAATGCCTTAGTCCCTGTGACCACAGGAATGCAGCTGTATCAGGCCACTCCTGTGCACTGGGACAGCCTCTCCTTACTTCTTTCCTGATACCTTTCTTACTGTCCTTATTGATAAGAAGACATGACTGGTGAGAGACTGGGCTGATGGGTTTACAAAATAGCACTTCGGACTTTGTAGTAAAAATAGTTTTAAATTAGGAACAGTTATAAATGACAGAGATCTATTCTTCCCCGAGGAAAATAATAGACTAGGGAACTGTTGCACTGAGCATTTAACTGGTGTCAGGCTAAAGAGTGTGCTGTTCCTGTTCCCTCTGCTACAAATCTTTGGTGCCTTGATTTTCTTTTCTCTGCCTCTTGCCTTCTGTACTGAAGCAGTAAATACTTCAAGGCAAGGACTCTCTTATAGTTTGTTTTACAAAACATGCGTTAGCATTCTTGATCATCATTTTAGGCCTCATGGTGCTAGCATAAGATAAAAGCAAACATTCTGTCTCAGATATTAGACAATGTATGGAACATTTCTTCTCCTTGAATGATGTTCTTTATTTTTAGAAGGATTTCTGATTTCTGGCCTTTCTATTCTAGTGTTATTCTTTTCTCTGTACTCTTCTTTCTCTGGGTGATGGCTCAGTGTTGCATGGTTATTATGTCGGTCTTCACTCTGCTCAGAAGACGGTGTACAACAAACACAGGTTGTAACTCACTGATAAAGATGGATGAATCTGTGTTTATTTTTTAAGAAAAGCCATGAGCCATTTCTCCAGCTCAAAACAGCGCTGATTTTGCTTTGACAGGTTTTGTGATCCCTTTTCTTTGTTTTCTGCAAACATCTGTCCAACCATTTTTATTTACAACAATGTATTCATGGAAAAGAGCATGTCTCAAATATGGAAAGGAAAAAGTGTGACGCCCTCCGAAAGCATTTGCTCAGCTGATTTGGAAGTTTGTTGTGGGTGTTGGAGTGTTTTAATCATTCAGTAAAAACAATGCCATGTAATTTAGCAGTTCAGAGGCCATTAACACAGCCTACTCACTATTCTAAGGCTGGAATCCATTCAGCTAGTCTTGACCACCAAAGATCTACTTAATTCCTCAAAAAACCAGCTTTATGAAGTTGTGTGGTTTCATTAACATGATTTCTAAATGGAGCCCTTGCTGAATAGCTCATAAGCAACTTACGTGCAGAAATACTATCATACAACATTTTTTCCCCTGTGGTTCTTACATAGCCTAATTTTTTAAAAGTGTTTGTTGTAGAGGAAGTGATTCAATAACAGGGAAAGAGTCCCGAAGAGATGGACCCACACGAATGAAATAACAATCCTCCGCTGGGGTGAATTAGGCAAAGCAGTAGTACAAATGAAAGTAATAAGATGAGTCTCTGGGGGACCAAGTTAACATGAGATCAGAGCGGTAGGATGAGATGAGTATGTTGGAGATCTTTAAAATCCAGGGAGTGACTTGTAATTGGATTAAATGCTGGATGAACGGTTAGAAGTATAAAACCAGTCAATGTGTCTGAAAATGGGGGAGATTTACTGCTATTTCTTGCAGCAAGAGATTGTTCTGTTCATGGACTTGGGATCCTTACAAGTTTCTGAGAGCAAGGATTTGGGAATTTGTCTTTTACAAGGCAGAAATAATTTCAAAAGGTAGGGTCAAGATAAGGACGAATGCTAAACACTTTCCATAGGTGAAGATGGGCAAAATTGCTGGAAGGGGAAAAAACCCTAGGCAATAATATCTTGCTTTCCAACCAGAGGACATTAAATAGAGTGCTTAATTAGGTAGCTGGTGATTAATAGAAGCAAGTAGGGTTTTATTAGAAAAAGAGTAAGGTGATCAGAGAAAAGACTGGGTTTATCATTCTTTGTAGAGAAACATCATTCAGACACAAAGGGCAATATTGGTAGCAGGGAGAACAAAGGAGGAAAGACACACCAGCTAGAATTCCCTACTAATCTTTCCAATCTTTCCCTACTAATGCCCAGTGCTCTGAAAAAAGTATTGTCTTAAAACATGACATACCAGCTAGAATTAGATAGCTGCTTGTGAAATGCTTCTTCCTTGGAGAGCATTTCCAAGTGTCTCTTCAGCAACAGGAAACCAGTAAATAAATCATTGCAATATTTATTTTTTAATTCAATAATACATGGGGCAATCTGCTTTTATAGTATGTCTGTACTGTACTTATTGTATTAAATAAGTGGTCATGCTCTCAGCAGCTGTTTTCCATGCCTCCTACTTCTTAGCATAAAACATGATATTATCTGTCTATATACTCATACCGTAATACTGAAATATAACACATTTCACGTTTCAGCCTCCTTGTAATAAATTCTGCTCTCTGCTTTAGCCTTGCTTTGACAGGCTTTTAAAGAGGGAGTCATATCCCTGAGAAAGATGAGGTTGGTTTACGAATTGTGAGATAGTTTTAGCTGTGTTGCCTACACTTTGTTTCCTTAAATGATCATACTCCTCTCCTCTCAACTTCTGAACCCACTGACTAATGTCAACTGACTTCATCAGAAGGGCAGAAACGTCAAAGATAATTTTGTTTCTGTAAGTGTCAGCAATAAATTGTTGAGTAGGAGAGAGAGAGAGATCTTGTGACTGAAAGGAAAAATTGAAGTGTGAGTTCAGACATGAGTAGGTCTGAATGTGCCCAGGAGAGATGTTATGAAAGCTCCACTAATGGGGGAATGATTGAGAATCCACACATCCGATGTGGCTCGGTAGCAAACCAGCTTTCACTGCGTGTTGAACTAGTAAAATTAATCGGGGGTGCTTTTGACTTGTGGCCTTTGAATTTGTAAGGTTCTCTGTTCTGCTTTCCTCTACAATCTAGCAGGGTTTTTTTTTTTTTACCATGAAAGTCAACATTGTTCTACAGCTCTATGTCTTTAGAAGCTGAGCTGTTAAGAAAAATGCCAAATAAATTGAGATTAATGGTAAAATTAAAGGTGTTGACGGCACAGCAGAGGTCTTTGGAGAATCTTGGATTATAACAGTATGGAGGCCCAGAGGTGGTGTGCCACAGGAGCTCCATGAATCTATGAACTCTCAGGAAACAATTTCATGGCCATTATGCTGGGTAGGACTGATAGAAAAAAATATGCTTCCGTATATACCCTTCATTTCCCTATACCTTCCCATCAACTGACTTATTCAGCTGCCTCCCTGGATTAACTCTGAGGTCTCTTTGTGCTTCCTGAAATAGCTCAAGTGGCTTTAGAGATACTAAAAACTTGCCTAGACAAGGCCTTGAACAGCCTGATCTAGGCTGTCCCTCTTCCAAAAAGGAGGCAGGTTGCACCAGATGACCTCCAGAAGTCCCTTCCAACCCATATTGGCCCGTGAGTCTGATGCTACGACTTGTGACATTGCTGGCTCGTTGTGGAACACCCTGTGAAGATGTTTGCAAGCTATCCAGTCATCAAAGGGAAAGTCAAGTCTTACTGGCAAAGCAGTCCAGTATTGAGGATTCTCTTTTTTTCCGCTCTGTGTCAATCAGTTGAAAGACAGGCAGAAATAAGGCCCAAGAATTGAGCTGACGTATGCAATCTGACTTGCAGGCACCTGGTGCCCTGTAACTAGAAGACTTGGATAGCTTGAGGGAAATTGAGGCCAACAAGTTCTTCCAGATGTAGATCTGGGTGCAGGCAAACTTTCTGAGGGCAGAAGCCTGCTGGAGGTGCCAAAAAAAGATCGTGGCCCTGCTACCCACTTCCTTATGCCAGAGTCCTGAAAAATGAATAGCTGAGTCTGTTATTTCTGCTGAAGAGGGCATGGGGATGCACAGGGTTTGGCTTCTGCAGGAGGCAAGAGTCTGTGTAACAGCAGGCCTTTTCCTCTCTGTCCATGATTTGTTCCCTTGTTCCACGTAGATATGAAACCAAACTTTTCAAGTTTCAGAGGGAAAAAAGAGACCTGGAAGCTTCCCGCAAGTGGTTCCTACCCAAATCTCTCTTTTTTATCCTGAAAATTTAAACAAGGCCCATAAAGAGAAAATTAGAAAATTAGAAACAAGATAGGCCCTATAAGAAGTCAGAGATTTTGAAGAGCTCTGTTTCTCAGCCAACTGACTCATGAATCAGGCACCATCAAACCATGAAGCTGGCTTAGCTGTCATGAGATTTTTGAACACAATAACTCCTGTTCTTCCCCCAGGTGTTTTTAGGTGATGTCTTTAAAGATGTTACAGTAGACTCAAGTTTTAATGTGTATCTTAACAACAGGAACAGGAATTTAACAGCAGGACCAGTATTTTACCAACAGGGGTAGGAACTTTCCAAGTATTGCGAGTGAGTATGGAAAGGTTATGCGGAAGCTGGGGCGTTAAGAAAAATAATCAAATATTGAAAGACCCATTAAAAATGGCAAGAAATGGTAACATGGGGTTTTTTTGTATACATTTGATTCTCTGTTTTGCTGGCATTTGATTCTCTGTTTTACTGGCGAGCACTGTCTGTGAGAAAAGTGACAAATGGAGCTCCAGAGTGTCTCTTTGTCTGACCAGGGCCTCTGATGTTTTAATTAGAACTGAGAGTAAATGCCTATTTCCAAGATAAACTTCAACTCTTTTCCATGGGATGGTGGTGGGGTGTTACTAAAACCAAAACGGAAGGAGACAGGGTGGAGAGGACACATCCAAGCTCTTGGTGACTGTGAGGAAAAATGCTGACTTGAGAAAACTTGTCTGTGCAACTTCATTAGACACAAAGCATCAGCTTCTGTAAATCAGCACAATTTAATTGATGCTGAAGTAGCCATTTTGCCTTGCACCAAATGAGTCACTGGCCTTAGTCCTCCCTCTGGTGAAGATTTCCTAAGTTCTAGAAGAAATCATTACTGCAGATCTGCGGATACTTTCTTCTTTCAAAGCCCTTTCGTACGTGCAGGCATGGGATGGGCGCTGTGTGCAACCTTCATTTGGCCATTCTTATAGCACATTCTGGTAGAGTATTGGTTTTGTCTGTAGATTAAAAACAAACAAACAAAAAAATCCCTCTACAGCTTCCATGATCCATTGACCCTGGAAAATCTACAGATACTTAGACTTTACCTCCTCTCTCCCTCACCATCTGGCCCATTCCTTATGGCAATGGGATACTTTGGGGGTTACACAAGAAAGAGCCGAGGTGTCGATACCTTCACTGCCACTGAGGCCACAGTCATGGATTGTGTGGGTTCTCTTGAGCTATTGCTCCTCAAAGGTAGCTGCTTTGGTAAAAATGCTAATGCTTCCCTCTGAGGCTGTGCAAAAAAAGATCATGATATAGCTGCTAAAGGAGGAGAGAGTGGTCCTCATTTGGTGTTCCCAAGCACAGGAGTTAGGGTCTGCTGCCATACCCTGCCCTGCCCGGGAGCTGTCTTTGTGTAAGATGTGACTGTCCTCAAACAGGAGGCTACCACCCCCCATCTGGATACATCTGTGTAGCAGATGATGTGGGATGCTCCTGGACCGGTAACCTGGAAATATCATCCGCAGTTCCCTTCCGGCCATGTAATCACCCTCCGCTCCACTGAGCCAGGGCGAGTTTTGCCATTCACCTCCCTGGGAGCAGGACATGCTGCGTAAAGAGTGATGGTTAGAAGTATGCAGGAGAACTAATAAAGCTGTTTGTTGTACATTTTCGTGGTGGGTTTCTCTTTGCCAGCTTTTCTTAGTGGAGGGATAGTGAAAAGCTATCTAAACGAGGAATGTCAGTTCACAAATTACAATTTAATTTGGCCACACCCTTCCTGTAACTGAGAAATAATTAAAAACAATTAAAAATGGGTCGTAATAGAAATAAGAGAAACACTGATGTTTCTAAAGGGTTGGATTAGAAACAAATCATTAAATTGGATTAAAAATAAATAGGGTGGTTTGGTAAACATAGTTGTTGAATTGGGTGAGGAGCGTGATTTGAAATGGAAAGCTCCTTCCTGTTATGATTGTTCACCTCTAATATATTCAGGGTAAAGGAAAACTGGCTGGAAATTTCCGATCAAAGCAAAGTTTTGATGGAAAATGCCAATTTTTCTCACATTGTACAATTTAGATGGACAAATCCTTATGCAGCAGTGAGGCAGGCCTCAGTGCATGGCAGGGGGCTTGAGGAGCAGAGCCAAAGGGAGGGCAGTGCAAGAGGAGTGCAAGAATCCTTTCCTCGGGAATACATAATTTTAGCATGTACTGAGCAAAATTTGAATCAAATTAAGCTTGGAATTTACAGGGTCCTTTTAGTTGTTTGAGAAGGAAGGGGAAAACCAAGGTAACCTCAGAACCATCCCGTCAGCCAGGAGCCCAGCATTTGTGACCAGCTGCAACAGAAAGCTGATGCTCGTTAGCAGAACAAGCTTATTACTGGGATAGTAACTGGAGGGGAGGGAGAGGATTGCAGGGGGGTTTCATGGTATGTACTGAGTGATTGATGCTTGTATCCCTTTAACTGGAGCAGCAGCTCTTTGGGTGGTGCTTTATAAGGGAGAATATCTAGCAGGTATCTCTGGAGGGGTAAGGCTTGTAGTAGGTATTGGCTTCTTTCTGCTGCTTGGAAGAGGTATTCCTGGGTTATGCTATGTTGTTCCTTATACTTGTGTTTTGGTTTTTTTTGTTTGACCCAACTTTGCATGAAGCTTTATCCAAGCTTAAAAGGGTGAAAATTTGTTATATTGGAGTGTCTTCTGAAGATGAAATCTTCTGTTAAGAGTGCTGAGTTTGTGTGGGAAGGGAGGATTTCTAGATGCTGATAACTTTGTTCTGCTCTAATTATGTGCCATTATTCTTAAAAGTTAAAAGTATTGATGGATGATTGAGCTATCTTCCATCTCTGCTTTGCCCAGGAAGATGTTTAAAATGAGGAACAGTCAGAGGACTTAAAATGTGGGGGGGTTTGTGTGCTTTCTTTCAGCATTGTGCTTTCCTGTGTATGAACTTACCTTTAATGCTAGCAAGTAGTCTGCTGCAGCTACGACTGAGTGGAGAGAGCAGCCTCAATGCATATACCAGGTAATGCCTTTCATTTACCAAGTTGTGGGTATTCTTTGTGGGTTTTTTCAATTTGGCTCACTGAGTTTTACAGGTAAGACAACTTTTCTTAGTGCTGATGTGCAAATAAGTGAAAAAGAAGATGTAGCAGTAGAAATACAGGCATTCTGAAATAGCTGTCCATATTGTTGCATGGGGAAATTGAGGCCATCGATAGCACAGAATCTTGAAGACAGCATCTCTTCAGGTATGTGGGAAATGAGCAAATGGACAGTGAATGTCTGACCATGATGAGGAGATACTGATTCACCTGAGACATTGCCCATGATGTTCTTGAGAAATAGCATCACAGACACTGGGTTTTTACTTGCCTTTTCCCTGGCCAAGGTAATGGAGTAGTTTTCTCTGCATACTTCAGATAGTGTTTGAAAGCTTCCTATTAGCAAACAGAAGGAAAACTAAAGTCTACTTTTTGTCCCAAAAAGTAAATTTTTGCTTCAGTTTTGTGGCCTTTATGACAAGGAAACAAATTTTTTTAAAGAAGAAAATTTGGGGGTATAAATAAGAGTTAACTATATTTTGTCAATTATCCCAATCCTAGTGGGTTTTTTCATTTTAAAACCACTTTTTTGCTCTCATGAAAATGGTAAGTCTTGTTTTCTTATTTGGGGAAGTGGTGGTATTTCTGCAGAAAACGTTGAAAGTCCTTTTGTAAGGAGGTCTAGACAGTGATATTTCCTTCTTTGCTGAGCAATGCACAGAAACACAGCTGAGACAATGCCTGACTTGTTTATGGAGTATGGCACAGATAGCAGCTGCAAGCAGTTAAGGGTTAGAGGAATCCTTTCATAGCTGCTGTCTTCCCCACACAGACCCACCCATTTCTTACACCCCTAGTCCCTAGGGAACAAGCAGAGTGAGGTATTAATATGAAACACTTTCTTATTCCTGTTGTTAGCAACAGTCTTTTTTTAGGAACATTGTATGTTAAACAGATAGTGGTCTGGGAAGTCAATACTTGTGAATACTCTTAAAAATGGGCATAATGCTGATGCTACTAACTTCCCCAAAGCTCTTAAAAGTTCTTCTCCTTGTTTGGCTAGTTTTACAACCAGGGAAAATAGGAAGGTTTTCTGGTGCTTTTGGTCTTCCTCACAAAATGTATTTTCTTCTGTGTGGTAGTTTCTAAAAGCCAGGTACTACTTTGGTGTTGAGGGTGCTTGGATTTCTGTCAGCTGACTTCTTTCAGCTTGTTAGAAACAGATGTTGATTTGAGGCAAGCCTGTTCTTTAGCCTTTTGCTGATAACTTTGACATAAATGGTGGCTGCCTGGTTGTCAGAAACAGCCATTCTCCTTTAAGTGTGAGATGTGTGCAAAGGCAATGTATCCTTTTCCCCATGCATCTAGTGCTCCCACCCCTTGTGCATCCCACTTTTCCCAGTGAAAGAGCAGCATTGCTCCTCTAAGGTATACTGTCAGCCTAAAGGCATGTCTTGAGTCTGGGGTGATAGATAATCTCCATCTGGAGTACCTGTGAACAAGGAGCTGTAGTGCAAAGTCTTGCCCAAGTTAAGGACTGTTTTCTGGTGCTATATTTGTGTATGGCTGTGGCCATATAAGCTAATGGGAAGTTTACCCCAGAATTAATAGGTTTTGGGGAAGTGCTATAGTCCAATCTAAAACACCAACTTGGATACCTCCTGTCTACAGTGCAGATGTAGGATCCCTCCTGGAGACTTCTGGCTCCCCCCTGCCTTGCTCCTGGCTTGTACAACTCTGGCAAGGCTGGCTGTTGAGGGCTCGAAGTGAAGTGTGAACCATTGTTGTGTTGGGTTTCATCTATTTAAACTGAAATATCAAATTGATGCTTTTATTACAGTATGCACAAATCCAAATTCTTGCACTTAAATGCAACCATTGGTGCCTTGGGGCTTTACCCTGCAGTTCTCTGCAGTAAAATGAATTCTTTGACCTGCTGCTAGGATGGTGGTGCTGGCTTATCAGCTTTATGCTATCTAAAGTAGCATTCAGCTCACAGCTTGGGGAGGTTACAAGCTTGGTATAACTGAGTACTATCTTTTTTAACTAGTTGAGAGCCCAGTCTGTGCTGAGAGTCGGTTTAGAGTATCTTGAGTGCAGACAGTAGTTGGCTAGAATAACAGACAGAATTAGAACTTGCACTATTTCTGCAGTGATGGCAAACTGTAAAGTCATCCTAGCAGCCGGAAAGTGGGAGATTGGGCCATTGTGATCCACCATATTATCCCTTCTCCCTGCTGCTGCCTCTGGCTTTACCACACATCCAGTGGATAGCTCATTTGCCAAAAAATGGCTGAAACCCATCATTCTTGTACCACATCAGCAGCACAGGCTGAAGAGGCTGGAGACTCTGGCCTGATATGCCTGTATTTCCTTCCACATTTTTGGTTATCCATATCTTAACATTACTGTTACTAAATCTGTGTATTTCTTTTTTCCTGGCCAGCCCTTTGTTTTTTGCTTTGACATTCTTTCTGTCTCATTTGCTGATTATGCAAGTAAAAGCTACATTTTCTCCACTGGATTGCTACTTTTGAGCAAACATAACAAATTCCACTCCATGGAAAGTTACCAGTGCAATTAATTTACTTGCATGTGTCTGAAATCTACCTCTTGGAAGCATTTCATTCCCTATAAATACAAGACAGTAGAACAGTGGTATCTGCCAGAACTACTTTGAACATAGTTCTTTTAAGGACTTGTCCCAGGGTGTGGGTTTTGTGCCTGTTCTCATGCAAATACACTTTACCACTGATTCCCTGGTTCCATGTAGAAGAGCATTGGTTATAGGAGATGTTTTATTCATGTGCATAGTGCCAGTGGTTACTAAGTGGGAACCGCTTATGAGTGAACCTCTTGCTGGTTCTAGTCCTAAGTTACAGAAAGTCATCCATTTATTAAATGCTAACTATCCCTCTCAACAGGCTGGGTGGAAATATGATTCATGAATGTATAGAGAGAGTATTCCTCACCTGGCTGAAACCACTGGGAGAGCAAATTGGTGGCTTCAGTGGAGGTGTTGCCCAGATAACTACCACCCTGAAATATGGCTAGTAGAAACTGAGATTGGAAGCTTCCAAAGTGATGCATTTACAGTCTTAAGTCTTTTCCTTCATTTGTTGATCTAAAAATCATTGAGGTGGGGAAACCATGTGAAAATGGGGCTGAAGCAGTAGGCAAGGAAGAGAAGCTGGGGTCAGTTTTAAGGAATATAAAGCATGTATTGCAGAATGTTTGTTGACAAGTAAACAATGCTCTCTTAGCAGTAGGAAGATACTGATCACTAGTAGTCATATCTGTAATCTACTGACTCCTTCACAGGGTGCATTGCTCAACAGAGGCTTGTGATGACAGCTAGGGAGGCAGACTCTTAATAGCAGATGTGGTAGGAAGCCTGACAGAAAGTTTCCACAAAGAAAATTTGTTTTAACATTCAAAACCTTTATGGTAAAATGCTGGCATTGGAGTAGCTCTGTCATGTAAGCAAATGAAAATGAAGGATTTCCTTTCAGAATAATGCTTTCACTGAAAATATGTTGAGCTACAGTATTATCAAACTTCAAAACACCATTGTTTGAACAAGTTTCTCAACTTTATTGAAATAGAATGATTTTTTTACTCCAATAGACATTTTCCTGAGATGATAATTTAATTGTTGAAACATGAGACTTCTCTAATTTGGGATGAAAACAGACTTAGATGTTTTCAGTAGAACTGAAATGTCAGTTTCTATGTGTCTAACCAGGAATTCTGAGTATGTCCAACATCCAGAAGGAAATTTTGAATGGCAGGGTGGGGGGAATGGCTAACCCTGTTCTAAATGTACATCTCCAAGAATGTGACTTTCATTAATTCAATTCTTGTGTAATCAATGACTACGTACCATGATGCTGGGAGCAGTTCACAGAACATCATTACAAGTTTGCAGTGGAAGAACAACTGTAGCCTGGTCCCTTCAGAGATCCTTGGGTCGGTACCTGATAGGGTGACATACTGATTTGAATCTTCAAAGCTCATTCTAACTTAGTTAACTGTCTTCAGGCTACCTTTCCAAACTGCAATGGAGAATTAAGTGGCTGTGAAAATGGTGGGAGGAGAGTGGAGTACAGAGAAAGTAGTTTGCTTACTGTAGGAGTGGGCTGGGGACCTGCTGTGCTAGGGAAAGCAGTGTGGGGACTAGCTCGAGCTCTCCTCAAAATATTGAGTGTGAATGATGCAGAGATGATTTAGCCTGTGTGGCTGAAGCTGGGGATGTAGTTAAGTGTTGAATGGAGACTGTGAAGAAAACATCTATAGAAGGAAACAGTTTAAGATATTGCTGGCATGGGGTTATGAAGGTAGGAAATCCCATGGGGATGACCTTTTTAGCCAAGTCTGCTTCTGTGGAAGCCATGAGGGAGGCTGCAAAGATGAACAAAAGGGACAGACACCTGAAATGAGAAACCTCCAGGCTGGAAGCCTCTGTTGCTGTCAAGGATTGCTGAGCACTGCTCCTTATGGCCCTCTCCCCATCTACCAGTTGTGTACCTGTTGCTCCAAGCTGTGCTGTTAAAAGAATCCTCCCTGAGGCATGGCCAAACCTGCCTGTTAGGAATGCCACTAATTAAAGCTGATGCTGTGTGACTTCTTCTTTCCCCAGCTGTAGGTTGAAGGTGCTGGCTGTTGCCCCATCCCAGAACAGCTGACTCATGCTCTGGAACAGAGCACCATGGGGGGCAGCAAAGAAATAATTCAGCTGTGTTGACTAAAAATCAGACTGCTGACTCCTCACCAAAGCATGGAAGGAGATGGGAGCCTGGCTTTGCAAACTAGCTTCCTGCTGCCCTCTAAGTATTGTGAGTCAGTGCTAGGGAGATAATTCCCTTGTTTAGAATATTCTGTAGCATATATCAGTCTCCTTGGCCAGCTGTTTGCCCAGGTCTCTGCTTGTCTAGAGGGGATAGACTTCTTCCTCTTTGGACAGCTTTCTTCAAGAGGTCAGCTGTAGGGTTTCATAGTTAGGGGAGCAAGGGCCTTTGCTGGTTCCCAAATAATGACTATTTGCTTTGAGGGAATAAAGCCTATTTAGGCAGGATGCTTTAGAAGGGTCTCTGCCCTCTGGGTTATGATGTCCTTATGTTAGACTTATTACAGAAGAGGCAGTTTGAGGTAGTTTGGTTGCTAGCACAAATTAGAGGATTTCTGGGACTGTTCTTGCTTTTCGCTGTAGTCCCCAGAAAGGCAAGTTAAGATCAGAGCTCTGATGCACAAGGAATGGTGTGTGTGAGAAGGATTTATTACTGGGGAAGTTTATCACCTAAAGCAGGAGATGAGTACTGCTTTCTTGCTGATGTTGGGTTTTTAGACATAACTGGAAAGCAACACTAATACATCTTACTGATGCTTCGTCAGTCATGATGTAGGAGGAATCTGGTACCTCTGGGTCATATGAATAAACCATGAGCTGTACCCTCCCTTCCCTGGCTTCTCCAAAGGAGCTTAAAATAGATAAGAAACCCTTTGAGGTGGAGCAAGAAGATAATTTGTCCTAGATCACAAGGTAGGTGACAGACTGGAAACAGACCTCAAATCTTGCTTTACAAGCCAGTGTCCTCTCTATCTGCCATGCAGCTTTGTGTTGGTTTTGGACTAAGGAAATAAGATCTGGGTACTTCAATACTCCTAGTGATACTCACCCAGAAACAGCATTTTCTACCTCATTTTGCCCTGGCTGTGCCCTGTACTTTGAGTGCTGTGAAGAGGGTGGAGTAGGTACTAATGCCAGTCCTACAACAAAATGCTTTTCTGCATCCAAAGTATTGGCACTTGGTTGGCTCTGGGTGGGGTTTAGGTCACCAAAACAAATCAATCCTGCTGGGACCAGGGCTTATAGGACAACTCTTGCAAGACTAAATGTAAATGGGTGTACTGAATGGAGTCAGAAAATGGCAAAAGTTTGTAAGCATTTGGATAAGGCCTTAAATGGTTGCATCAGCCACAATCCACTCTATGCCAGGATCATAAAACCATGCTAAATCATCATTTGCCAGCTGTTCATAAAAGAGCAAAACTGTCACGCAAATTCTTTGTAGATAAAGCCGTGTGTTTAGGCACTTCCACTCTGTAATCTAGTGCCTTTTTTAAACTGCTCAAAATTGATGACTTTGTTGCAGCAGACACAACTTCAGTAGATAAATATTATTTTTAAGTGGTGTAATGGTGGTTTGTTATCCTAACATTCAGGCAACTCATACTGGTCTACTAGCTAAAATAGTGGAAACTCACTTCCTACTTTCTTTTAAGGTTCTGAAACTTTCAGGATTGTATTTTCAAGCATGTGTGGAGCAGGTTACTAAATGTGTAAAATAACTCATTGGGCAAAACCAATTGTGCTAATGATTGAGGATGGACTAATTTCAGAAAACCCAGAGTTTGATCCTGCTTGTGGGAGAGCTAATGCTCATCCAGTTTTTCACAGCCTCTACAAACTATTGCTATAATGTTCAGGAAACAGATATTTTTTGACTGAAGGTGCCTTTTGCTCCTATTCTATTTTGGAAAAGCTTCAAGAAGGAACTTTCTCACACTCTACAAGCCAAAAGTAATCTTGCCTATACCAAATGGGCAAATGGAAAAAAAAAAAATTCAAATTCAGTGCTCTTTGAACTTCCAAATGGTTTGGCTCGTGTTCTGCTCTAGACATGGCTAATACTTGAGGTGAGGAAGTTATCGGATGACTTAGGAGTGTCTGTTTCTTGTCATTGCAGTATTCATCCTAAAGTGATTTTTCTTGACCACTTCTGGGGGGCATCTATTGCTATTGTACTTGTAAATAGGACCTCACCTTAATTTTGGGTTCCAATGTGCAGTGTGAGCCACAAGACCCAGCGCAAGCCTGACAGTGAAAGTAAATCGTAGGTACAATGCTATGCAGGAAAGTGCAAAAGGGGTTAAATAGCACTGGAAAATATTCAATGAGTTGAATGCAAAAAGCTTCAGTGGCATTGCAGCAGGAGGTCAGGGAAGAGAAATGTCACATCAAGCATCAATTTCTTTTAATACTAAATAGAGTAATCCAAAGGGGCTGGAATAAGTTGAAGGGACTTTATTGACTAGAATTGATGTGTTTTGCATCAGACACTAAAAGCAACTGATCACATATGTTATTGGCTTTGGTTTGTCACATAAACCCAAAGGATTACAATCACTTGAAGTCTGATGCTGACTTCTTGAAGCTTTGTTTTCAGTTTGGAGTTCTTAATGGCTTTTAAGTTGCTGTTTATAATTAGCTTAAGAGTCTGAATTTTCCTGTGTACCTTACACAAGATAATGTTGCCCAGGAAATCCAACATAAACCCAGTACTGATTTTATTTTTTCTTTTGTGAGGACATTGCCTTGAATAAGGTGCCTCACTGCATGGTACTGGGGTTTGGTCCAACAGCCATCAGACTGGGACTTCTCCTGAGGCTGGATCTGAAATTCAGGCTTGAAAACATAACAAAATGTCTGATCCGAATGGGGGAGAGAGAGACTTCCTATTAGGGTGGAGTGTTTACTTTGCTCTGTGAAGTGTTTTTATAGTGTTCTCTATTTCTTCAAAACTCTCTGTGCAATCATTTAAGAAACCAAAATGCTGTCAGCCTTGTTAACAGCAAGTCCTGGAAACATTTTTAAACCACCTCTCTGATTCATCCTGCCATATCTAATATATATGTAAACAGTTTATTTTTGAAGTTTCATGTTAAAAAGGGTGCTCCTGCATGTACTTACAGCTTGGATCTTTGTAATGAAGAGGTTTAATTGGTACCAGTATGTCAGTCTGTCCAAACATAATACTTTCTGCTCAGAGCTTTTATTTAAACTGCTTTTGGCTTTACTATGTAAGGACCTCAGACTGTTTAACAGATTTAAGGACTAATTTAGCTGTATTCCTGCTGACACATACAGTCCTGATGCATGCAGAGCTTTGCATGTTAGGATCCCCAGCACCCGTGAGGCTGTCTAGTATCTTTTTCCATTATATCCAGTGATGCTGCTTTCATAGGATGTTCAGAATTTCCATCACATTCCCCCTATTCTGTAGGTCACAAAACTGACCCCAAATATTGTGGCTGAAGCCTACAGACCCTGTTCTCATGCAGCAACCTCTTTGCTTCCCTGTCTTGAATTCCTCCTTGATGGGATAATTTCCAGGATGCGTTAGAGGGGATGAGGTAGATCTGGTTTCCAAAGGGAATATACCCAGCTGCTGCAGCTGCTCTGTGGGAGCATAGCATGGGCAGCAGTACATTAACAAGGATTGAGTCTTTATTTTGTATAAACAAAAGACAGGTTGTTCAAAACCCCTCCAGTAAATGTTGTAAACCAGCATTGTGGATCAGCTGATCCTGTCTGCTGATGTCCCCTTGATCTTCACAGGTACCATTGACTGTTTTGGGCTTGCCCAAACACAGTGCGAGCATACTTAAATCAGAGGAACTGGTGAGACTTGGTTTCAAGCTCCCCTGGATGTGGCAGGACTGCAGTGAGAGTAATTGTTTCACAAGCTTGGAGGCATGCCAGACACTCAGAGCCTGCCACTTCCAATAAGCATGTACAGCTCAAATCTACATACAGTTAAATTGTGGGCTTGAGTTAAAATGAAAATACAAAATGAAAGCAACTAGTTCCACTTTGAAATTGGATGAGAGACATTGAGTTTGCTAAAAGGAAACATGTTTCTACAGTAATGTCTCTCCACCAAGACTGCTAGTATAGTTCAGTCTGCAGAACTGCTTAAAGCTGCCATATGCTGGGGGAGCATTGTTCAGCAATTCCTACAAAAAAGGTGCCTTTTTAATAAAATGCTACCCAGGAGCAGTGTTGGCATCTTTGTGTGCCACCAGATCATTTGTGTGGCAGCTCTGGTGGGAATGCAGTGTGGTGAGCCACGACTGTGCCTTTGGAGGATGTGCTGTGGGTTGGCAGGGAGTCTTGGGGGAAAATCTGTGGTATATCAGATGCAGTTTTATCTTGTGGAGTGGATCAAAAGCTGCAAGGCTATTAGCTTCAGCTTAGCAATTAGCCTGAGCTTAGCACTAAGCTCCCAGAGTCTCTGGGTCAGCCCCAGAGCAAGCAGGTTTCAGTGTGAATAATGCTTGGTGGCCACAGCTAGTGTGTAACACAGTGCACAAGGAGTTAAACACATCTGACTCCCAAGCCTGGGACAGTACAGGTGCACCTGCTTGTCTCAGCCTTTCTGGCTCCACAAATAGCTACTGCAGGTACACTTCTAAATGCTGGAGGACTTGCCTTGTGTGGCTTAATGCTAAGGACACAGAACTAACTTGGAGAGTTAAGTCTTCATCAATGTAGGTACTCAAGAGCAGCAGCATGTATAGATGATGTTGATTGTTCAAAGAGCCTGCTGAAGTTTGACACTGCCCACAATACTTGGTATTAGACAGAAAAGGGGGAGAGTGTGACACCATCCCTGCTGTCAGCTAAGTCACTTAGCATATGACTAGTTCTGCTAGAGTCATGCTGACCCTCAAAAGCATTGCAGCAAAGAACACCTGCTTACTCCATCTTGTTCTAAGATCATAATCTCTTTTGCCTTTTTGTTCTCCTAAGTGCAGGGGAGCTTGGCTTTTACCTGTGGGCAATATTCAGGCTGAGATTAGCATGATGATGAAGGAAAGAAAACCTGAAGGAGGCTTAAGCAGTACCCAGCTCTTGTTCTGACCCTTGATTTCCCCCACCTGATAAGAGCTAGCTTCCTCCTCCCACACCAAACTCACAAACAGCAGCTAGTTATACAGTAATGGAGATTAAGAAAAAGGAATTTGCCAAAGACATCAACACTCTGGGAAGTCTTGCTTAAACCCTGTTTTGCACTTTGCTATCGTAGTTTACTTGAGTTATTTCAAACCCAAGGAAGGAGAAGGTGTGCTGCCAACTCATGGGTCATTAATTTCCAAGCCATGCTGAAAGGTGCAAGGCTGAGCATGTTTTTCTAATTTTTTTACTGACAACAAATATTTGTTTGGAATATTTTGTGAAAAGCAGAGACCAGGACTGCTCACTGGCTTGGAGCTGCTCATCACACCAATCTGCGGTGAGATATTTGGAAGACCTAAAGGCTGTGTGGGACGTGCCTAAGAGTCCATGGTAGTCATTCTCAGCCGAAGATTTACAGGATGATAACAGATTCTGAGGGTGTTTTTATCAGCTGTATGCTAATACTTTTCCTTTAGTAAAACTTATTCCACTCAGTAGAAATTCTGCAGCCTCCAGGGTGTGAAATTTTGGAGTATGTTCTCCTCTAGCTCTCTTTGAGCTTTGCTGCAATATCTCATCTCTTAGAGGTGATGCTAATGGTGCTCGAACCAGTGGCACTCTCCTCTAGAGTTTGCTAAGTGAGGATAAACCATCTCTGGAAGAGGCTAGACTCTTCACAAGATGCAGAGGCAGGGTTTGGACTTGTGAATATATTGCTAAATACCTTGTGGTATGTTTTTTTTGTTTAGAGAAATGATGTGAAGTCCAGTGTTGGTCAAGTTTTAACTTAGTCTGTTATGTTCTGCCTTTCTGTCTCATCATGGAATTCTTAATCAAACCTGATGGCTTTATTTCTTGGTGCCTTTTGTGGTATAGAGCTGCTGAACAACTTTATCTTGCTTTAGAGGTGTCTATTTCAGTAGGTATATAAGAAATCTTCCATGCAGACTCACTTCTGCAAATACATAAACTGGTGACTAATTTTAAATAAATGAATAATCTCACTGACTTGGGAATATTCCTGTGAACAAAAGTCTTCAGGGGTTTCCTTGGATTTGAATTGGTTCCACATGTAAAGCTCTTTGGGAAGAAAGTTTCTGTATAAAATACAATTCCAAATGTTTGTATTTACACAAAACTACATTCCTTCAAAGGCAAAGGAATGCCTTCAATTTGTAGCTTAAACAGTGTAAATGATTTGTTATAGGTAGTTTTAAATATCCTATTTTCTATGCTGGTTTTTATGATCTTACAGTTATGGTTTTCCTATAGTTAAAAGATTGTTTTTCTCCTTGTTGCTAAGAGAAAAACACACAAACAGCAAAGCAAACTAAATACAGTCACTTTAACTATTCATAAGAAAGCTACATTAAATGTAAAACCAAATAAACCCCTTTCTCAATTTTTTCATTTGCAGTACACATACATTTCACAGAGCAATAGTAAGATTTTTAGACAGGAACATAATTAAGACTATGCACTTTAAGGCAATGATAAATTGGGTTTGTAGAGCTGTACACTTAATACATGCCTCAAAACGGTGTGACTGCAGAGCTGTGCAGCTTTACATCAACTCTGTATGTTCAAAACCATATCCTAGGTTTTACTTGATCTTGGATACTATTTCTGCTATGACAGTGTTGTATTTATACACAGCCACGATGCTGTTATGATGTCATTATAAATATAAGCAAAAGTTATTTTAAGTCTGAAATGCACAATAAAGTCACCTGCCCTACTGTCTTTACATTGCAGGCTGTAGTTTTACAAGTAATACAGTCTGAAGGGCTTGGGGGGAATGTTATGTTATCTGTAATGTGGCTTTTATCTGGATATTGTGTGCTTCAGTGTTAGAGCTTGCTAGTCAAGTGAGGGCTTTTCATGTGGAAATACTTGTGTTGAAATTCTTATGCTTTTTTAACATAAAAGCATTAAAACATGAAACCTTGAAAACTTGGGGTGGAAAAGAAGCCCTTAAAATAGTGTAACAACTGAAGACAAGAAGAAAAATGTTTAATGAAGTGAGCATAGATGATAGCGATGTATGTGCTATATGCATGTACTTCTATAGGCGAACAGCAGTAGGTGTCCTTACAAAATGGATGGCAATGAATGTACACACAGAAATGCAATCTGGTGGCGTCTGAATTAAGCTGTGTAATGTACAAATGTCCCCAGGAGGAAGATGGAGGCTCCCTTGGGAGGCAGAGAGCCTGTATGCTGAATTTTATTAATATAGTGCTTGAAGTTAGAATGAGAATGGTCTCTTCTGCGTCACCCCTTCCACAAGTGCAAGCGAGAACTGGCTTAGATGGCCTGTGAAAAGACAGGGAGTTAATGCTGGGTATTTCTGCATCCAAAATACATGCAATATTTTAAGGTATGTTACCTGTGTAACTCAATTTATCAAGGTGCATTAAGCAGATTCAAGTGTGATAAAGTGTTTGTAAACCACTGATCTCTAAAAGCCAGGAGGATATAGTGGGAGATACTCCTGTGGCCTCACTCTTCTCCCCAGCTCTCCTCTCCCCAAATCTGCTGTTTGCTGTGGTTAGAGGATATTACTCTTAGATCTAACATGATTGTCCTTATACCTTTAAAAAGCAACAAATGTGAGTTATCTTAGTGGCTTATCAAAAGTGTATAGAAATATGGGAAATTGATAGTGTAGGAATATATTAATATAATATGTACAGGGGTGAATGGGGAGTTGTCAGAACAGCTGTAAACCATACATGAAGGGAAGCCCATCTATGCAGGGATGTTTCTCCAGCATGGAGAACTAAATGCTTATTATTGGGGGTTATGCTTAATTTGGAGACTATGGTATACAGTGCAAGGGGTTAGTTTCTAAAAGAGCATTTGGCAGAGCCTGACTCTGCAGCATCACTGAGGAGACTAATTGTACAGTGGCTTCAAGTGTTTGGACAATATGCTGGAGAATGTATGGAATGTCTTCTAAATGTGGCTAACAAATATGCATATGAAGCATATTCTTCCCCAAATATGCCATGATGGATGCTACAGATTTATGTCAATATGCATTCCAAATTAGGAATTTTGATTTACCTGGATTTTGTTCAGATCAGGTATAATAGTTTCATAGCTAAAACTAAGAATTTGAAGAACTTGTCTTCAGCTTCTCAGGAAACCACTTCTGAAACTCTAGCTGAAAATCATCAATTTCCTGCCAGAGAAGAACACTTTGGAAAAGTAGAAAGAAAAAAAACCAAACCCTGTCCTCAGCTGCAGACACAATGCACTGTAAGACACAGTGACCATAACCATGCAGTTCAGTCATTCTTTCTACTTCTGTGTTTCAGATTCATAATTTTCTACTTTAAAGCAATAGTTTAAGATAGAGAAAAGGGAGTATCTCTATTTGTATGACCAGGAAGATCAACTCCTATCATTTGTTGGATGAGATGATTCACACTTTACACAGAATTACGTTTTTGCTCCTGGGTGACAATCACTCTGGAGACTAATTTTTTTGCATAGGATAATCTGTATTATTTGGGGAAGCCTCCCCAACAAACTTTACTGTAAACATATGTATTTTGATGAAAAGTTTAATATAAACTCAAGGTTCTGCTTTAGAAATGTATAGTAAGTTCTATATCAAAATAAACAATCCTGCAGTTGAGACTGGTGTGTAGGGTACAGTGGAGTAGAGCAGAGATGTAAATAAAGATTTTAAGTATCCCTGAATGCCTTATCCACTAAACTAAAGAAAACAAGAATGCTTATTATTGTCTTTTTGGTAAAAAACCTTCCTTAGGCCCTTGCTGCTTCTTTCTGCCAAAACTTGTCATCTGGGTTTAGTCATCACTTAGACTGTAACGCTAACAAACTTTTATCTAAACATTTATGTATAAAGGCTTTACAATTGTTTTGGTAGAAAGAAAAGTACACAAATTCTGATTGTCATTTTGTAATGAAGCATACAGTTCTCATAAAGGACCAGTTAGAGACACTTTAAAATAAATTCTGGGGTTTTTTCTAATTTCCCCTGCAGCAGTGAGAAACTTGCTGCTGTAAGGCAAACCCCACACCTCTTCTATTCTCTCCTAACCCTGTCTCTTCAAATACAGCCAGCTCCTGCTTCCCCCTGTGTTTCCAGGCTTACACCTTGACCTGTGTATGTCTCATGAGATTTTTGTTTTTATCCTGTTTCACAGCCCTTTGAGTGACCTTGCACTGGTGCTGCAGGTCACATAAATGCTGCTCTTGTCTTCATTTTATATATCAGGGTGTTCACTCCCTAACTTGTCATTAAATATGATTCCAGCTGTTTCAAGCATTTCTATGGCTCCAAACACTCATACTTGTTTTCAATAAGTAGTCCAGACACACAGTGGGTCCAGTCTTTCTAATGTGTTATCATTATGTAAGGAGTAAAATAGAAAAATATCAATAACTAAGTTGTCCTGCCTTTTAGAATGTGTTCCTGAGGATTTTGATTTCTATCCAGCTATGGTCAAATAATCCCTTGTTCTTGCAGATGAGCAGTGAATTTCCAGTAGGAATGGTCTTAGGAGACTGGTAAATCCACATGTAGTTTCATCTCTTCCAGGCATTTCTCCTTGCTTTCTGCCAGCCAGTGTTTCTCTTGAACGCTTCACTTTCTGTAGAAAGCCCTCCTTGTCCTATTTCTAAGCTTCGTGTTTTTTCTTCCCCAATCTCCAAATGTTTTTTCTCTTTAACCTAGATGTTAAGTACGCTGTCTCTTTTATCAGGCCTTTAAATTGTTAAAGAAATCTCAGTTCTAAAACTCTGTATAATTATCAAATAATCAAGTCACTGGTATCTGATTGCTCTAACTTGAAATTTCAGTTTTGAGCATTACTCAACATATGTGGAGCAACTAAGCTATGAACTGTAACCGCATACTCAGAGGATATTTGGAGTCCCCACCAGGGAGAGCTTTTTGTAAATGGTCCAAGCTGAGAAAAAGCTGCATTTGAAGCTTGCACTTCTGATTTTTAGATTTCAAAGCTAATCAGGTGTGAGGATGCTCCTGAGTGCACCTGGGGACAGGTGAAGTTGTTGTTCATGCTACATGGCAAGCTGGCTTTGCTATTTGAATACTGTTAGAAACACTTGGTTTGGTCTTCTAAATATTAAGAAGGTCAGTTCCATGCTGTGGTCACTTGTATGGGTATGTCCAGCATCCACCTAGCTAATGTATAAGTAATCAGGGAAGGATTATAGATAAAACTTCAAGAAGGATGATGCAAAAAGCATGGGGCACTTAGTGGGTTATTTCCCTGTGCTAAAAGTCTGTGCTGCTGCACTCTCACTGCTATTGGTAGCTGTGCTGGCTCCTCAAGTCCACCTCTTCTGCACTACACTTCTTGTATTAATATTTGTGTTGTATTTAACCAATATGTTACCGGCAAGCCTCCTTTTTTTGTAGCACTTGTGGTAGACAAGTTGTGCTCTCTTGCCACACTTGGAGCCTGTAGTCTTTATTTACAGCACCTCTGTACCAATAAATTTCTGGTTGATGCTTAATTAAGAAGGAAGATAGCATTATTTTTCAGTAAATGCTGTTCCAGTGGCTGCCTAGCTATACTTCATGCAAAGAAAGCTTTGATGGTGAGTGGGCTGAATAGCTGGTTTGCTCTTCTACCCTTCAAGTCGCTCTGCCTGGGACACTGAAAAGGACCAGTGCTGTTTTGTACCCCCGCAGGGTGGTTTTCCACACCATAGTGGCACAGGCAGCTTTGCATTTCAAATCAAGTTGCTGCAGATCTTGGTGAAACAGGGATGAGCATGGCAGAGACTTCCGTACCTTCCTGACAGCTCTGCCTTAAGCGTTTCCAAATGCACTGACAATCATGACTTTTTTTTCTGACTCTGGATTAAGTTGTTCCTAAATGTTTGGATTAGCAGAGATACCATCCAGCTGTTATACCACCTCCTCCTCTTGCAGAGTGATGTCTCTCCTCACCATGTCCTTTTTCAACAACATATCAACAGTCAGAGTGCAAGAAAAGAGTAAATGTTCCACATTCCCCCTTTCTGTGAAGAACTGTTGTGATAGTACACTTGCATAACATGGGTACATTCAGTCTGTAGGGTATTATCTGGTAGCTGTCTTTTGGCCTGAATCTGGGAGGGTAAGCGCTCACACATGATATAGGATGATCTCATCTGGCTGTCAGGAACCTGTTTCTCTCTAGCCCATCTGCTTGCAAAACCCTTGGGTAAGAATTATTAAAAAATACCAAACAGCAGGGTGCCCCAGGATATGGTCTGGCTTCATATGTGAGAAACAAAACAATCAATAGGAAAGAAAAAAGAAAAATTTGAAGAGCCAGTGCTAGAGCCTCTGAAACCACATCAACTTTACTGAGGGAAATTTCCAGACTGGCATCAGCTCCTAGCAGCTTTAATTTCAGTTGTGATAAGATGTGGCCAAGAGATTAGCTTGACAGTTCTTACTTAATGTTAAAGGCCATACCCATGGACTGCGGTACCAGATTAAAGATAAGGATTGGGATTTTAACTTTCCTTATTTTTCAGTTTTTGAGCTGAATTTCACTTCTGTGGAGAAAGCAGGAGAACAGCTAAGACCTGAAAACTTGCATTGCTGGATAAGATGGGCTTGGAATAAAATTTTATTTGGGAGATCTTGGTGTTGCATGCCAGAACAGAGGACTTCAGCAGGGTGAAACTCTGTGAAACACCTCTCTAGGGAAGCTTTACTTTGTGTAAAAACAAAACAACAATAAATTAAAACCATAAATCCCAGCTGGCCAGGAGAGCAAGGAATGAATTGACTTCAGTGCTCAGTTCTGCCTTTACTTTACACAGAAGGTTGCTGCTCAGGAGTAATAGATGCTGTAGCAGATGAAAGTCATTTGGCCATCTGGTAGAGAAGATGGGGGGAGTATTTTGAATCTAAACAAATACATGGTAGTTTCCTCAGATGAGCTTAACTCTTAATCTTATCCTGCTTAGCCTCTGTCCAAATACAAGAGTGCCCAATTTTGAAATGAAGAAAGCAATCGGATTGTATTGGATACATTGCAGAGATGGGTATCGTGGGGTGAGACTTCCTCAAGAAATCTGGACAGATGTGGAGCAAAAACAGCTTTGGGGAGTGATGGCTTAACTTGAATTTATCCACTTTTGGCTTCTATTGCTGGAAATTCACTGCTTGCTAGAAGAGACAGATTGTTGTTTCCCACAACTGGGATGTGAACAAACATACTTAGCAGTAAATTTTAACCCATAAGAACATTTGGTTTGTTTTAACACCTCTTCCCTCCCTCATCTTAGGTACAAATAAGACTATTTTTGCTTCATAACTCCAGCAGAATAGGTTGCCCTACTTGCCCTTCACAAGTATCTCTTGATGGAAAAACGTATGAGCTTAGGAACAATTTTCAGAAGAGTGAACTGCTTATGTAGATCATATTTGGCAAACTAATCAGTGCTCTAATTCTAATTACCTCCAAGGTGTATAATGAAACCCCACATAACACTTGACAAATGCAAGGACTGAGTGGATATTTTTCGAAGTCAAACTCCTTTTTCACCTCACAAGACCTGTTGAATAAAGTGAGAAACTGTGTGTGAGTCTCAGTATGAGCTGAGTTGTTACAAATGTTCATTAAATCAGAGGATGGAGGATAATATAATGAGTAGTAGGTGTTGAGAACTGTTTGAGTTCTGTCATATCTTTATATATAAACTTGATAACTACTGTGAGGCTGTTCTGATTATTTTCTATGGCAGGGATTCTGTGGGGTAAAAAAAAGAGGAAAGGTAAATCTTTCCCATCAAATATGGAGAGGGAGGCAAAAGTCACTGTGTGGTGTGGGTGTCAGGTGCTTATTTGGAGCCACAGGAAGGCAAGTTCCACTATTTCTTGCAGTGCTGAGTTACTACTAAAGCTCATGAGACCTACCTTTTTTTTAGATGTCTGCATTTTTTTGAGTAACTAATTTGTAGCATCTTGAGGAAGGGTGATTTTTCAGAGGTGTAATATCCTGACTGGAACTGGATTTGGGCACTGAAAGAACTGGTAGTAAAAACCCCCATCGGTACCAAAAACTTAAGTCTGTGTTGTAAAAGCTTTGGAAGACACCACAGGATTCACAACTAAATTAGATTGAAACTAGCTCAAATCTTTTGGCTTGGATATTCTCAGTCAACATTTCTTCTCTGTGATGACATTCTGTCTCCAGTTGCATCTGTGTCTGGAGCCTTTTCCTTTGAAAGATATCACAGATTTGAAGAACGAGGTGTCATAATCCATGGGTCTTCCAGCGAAACCTTGAGGCTACGGCATTGCAGATGGCAACAGCCAGAAGCCATTGTGCAGCTTGGAAACTGAGATATCTCAGGACACCTAAAGCCTCAGATATGTTCTCTGCTCTGTTAAATATCTCTCAAAGTGTGGGTGTGATGTTATTTAAGTGGGAGCAATGCACAGTTTGAGCACATCTGGTGGATTGTGCCAGGGGAGAGAATGTTCTGGGTACTGGTGAGACAACAAACATAAAAATTAACTTCAATATCTTTTAGTCCTCTTAGACATACTGAAGCATCCTAATTCTTCTTATTGTTACTAGCATCTCTTAGCAGTGTACCAATGGTAAGGTAACTTTTTTAACATAAAGAATGTTTTCAGAGGGCGCTGGATGTTTTGCGGACACTGGATCGGGAGTGGACAAGCCCTGTATGGACAGAGAAAGGAGATGATGCTGAAATATTTTCTGTTTCTCACCCTTGTTTTCATTTGGGAAAATGGCAGATTGGCTTCTACTAGATGCTGCGAACATTTACTCCAAGTGGACTTGAAAGGGATGTGAGTAGTTTACAGGTCTTGGGAATTTTACATGGTTGAACATTATGTACTTTCTTCTCTAGGAGATATATCACAACTTAACTACAGAAGAGTAGAGTAGCTACAATACTGAGGTATGAGCCAGCCACTGGAAATGCTTATGGTATTGCTGGGAGTGTCCTGCTTCCCTGTCTGGGAATGACACCATTTTCTTTGCTGGAGCAGGGGAGATGAATTCATGCCCCCCTTTTCGACTTGTATCAAAAAAGACTAGCAGGACTGACATGGTCATTTGTCGTACTTTGACTAAAAGGGTGTTGTGTCCTAATTGGCAGCACTAATTTTAAAGCATTTTGTTTCTTGCAATTATCTAGCCATGCCAATTTGAGTGTGTTAAGCAATTTCTTAATGGAACTTTACTTACTGTTAAAATCCTTTGTTTAGATCTGGTGCTTTGTTTGCTTAAGCTGAATGAAGCAATGATTGCTTTGGTCTCCTAAAAAGAAACATTAGCTTTGAGGAAAACAATAAATTACTTTCCCCTTAATAGCACCTCCCTTCCATGTCTGTCTGTTTCTCTTTCCTAGTTCTTCTGAAGTTCAGAGGTTTCATAGTCTGAAGTTATAGTCATTTGGGAAACTCTTTATAGAGAGGTAGGAGTTGAATGTTTCTATCTCTGATTAAATAAATTTCTCTAATTTCTTGTTAATGAGAATGTTTCTCTTTGTTTTTCATTCCCCTTTGGGAGAGATTTTTAGGCAGTAATGCTCTAAGAATGTATGGCTGAATTATCTGCTGCTGCTCTGATTTCAGTGGAGTTGGGCCAGCAGAGACTTTGGCCCACTGTTTGTCTATGTTTCTCAGAAATGCTTTTCTGAGCAGATTTGCATTGTTTCCCAGAGGAAGGCTAACTCCACTTAACATATTAATCCAGGCAAATTTGTAAATGCAAGATCCACATGGCAAAGTGTATATATGGGAGTGAAGGTTACCTCATCTCCAGTTCCCTTAACAGGTTTTGTAGTGCATGAAACAGTCAATAGTAACTCTTCCATCTTCATCTAGTTATAAGGGTCTGTTAGTCATTTGTCACCTGAATGTCTCTTCTCCCCCTGCAACTTCTGAGTACGTAAAACAACTTCTTACATATCACAGGACCAAATCAAATCAAGTACAGAGGGTTTGCCGCTTAGATGTAGTGAGGTTAAATCTGGCCCATAATGAATGAGCTGAAGAAACAAGCAGGTGCTCATTGTGCAGTAGCTTATTTCAGCTCAGCTGTGCTATATTTATAAATATATTATAAAGATCATGTCATGTAATGAGTAGGGTGAACTATAAGGCCCATCGGCTTTTGGTTTTTGTGGCTGGTAATTTGTCACTGGTATAAGTGATTTCAGGACAGTGCATCTTGTTGAAGTATCAATTTATTATGGACAATTTGGAGGCATCTCTGTCTAATCTGCCTAAAAAGGTCAGCTGGGAGAGGCTTGTGTGATGTATTGCTGATGTTGGATATTTGCAAAGCAGAGAAGTCTTCCCATGCTTGCAACTTTAATCAATAAGTGCTGGGATATCCACATGATGTAAACATTTATGGTCCTTGTAAAGTCATGTAACTTACCAGGCTCTGAGTGCTCAGCCATGTGTGATCAGCCAAACCATGAAGCCAGGCCCATGTTGTTATACTTTCCTTGAGGCAATATTCTTCCTTGATGGGACTTCTGTGGCTTATTACAAGTGGCTCGTCACTGAATGAGGTGACCCACTTGGGCTGAGCCACAGTGAGGAAGAGCACTTCTGTCCTTGGAGTAACAGAGGGAGTTGCAGGGGGTTAAACCTGCATCCACTCTCCAAAATGACTGGGTCACAGGCAGCATGTGAGTGCATGCAAACTTCTCTAGGTATTCAACTTCCTTGGAGCTCCTATTTTATAGGATGTTACAATGCAGGAGTCTTGTCTCCAATTCTAAAGCACAGCTCAAAATTCAGGTGTTGAGATCCACCAAAAATGTTGCATTGGAGAGGAGGGAGGGATTCCTTCCATTTCTGCAGCTTTCAGACCTTGTTGCAAATATCAGGCTGTTTGAATGCGTATCTTCCTGAGAACAGACTGAGTCACTGGCCAGTTCAAACGTCCCTTTTTGCACAACTGGCAGTGTGTCTCTGCTTATTAGATGTGGAGTGGTTGTGGCATCTCTCCCTGCTTTGGACAGAGGCACAACATGGACTTGTGGCTCTGTACAAAAGGCCACAGCCTTACTGACAACATGCCATCATATGAGTCACGAATAATAATATTCCAAGCTGTCTGAGCAACCGTGAGAAAGATCCTGGTATTAACAGTTTTCTGAGCGCTAGCCCAACTGAATCCATCCTTTCATGCTGTTTCCCATTGTCTGCTGTTGCAGAAAGACTGCAGAGCTAGAGAGGAAATTTCCTAAGTGCTCCTGAAAGAGAGACCACCCAAAATTCCTGCCCAAAGATAGAAACAGTAATTAAGGATGAACACTTCTGTAGATGAGAAAAAAGGTTATGGCCTACTGCTGCTTAGAACAACTTTATTTTCCTTTTTTTTGAAACTTCTTGGTTATGTTGGTAAGAGGTTCTCCTGTTAGGGACTAGGATATGTAACTAAACACCGGAAGCAGATGTGTCTGCAGGGTCTTCTGCAAGTTTTTCTTCCAAAAGGGGAGCTGAATATTTGTGTGACTGAGCAGCCTAGAAAGCCTGGAGAGTGTGGAGGTGAACCTACCGCTTCCCAATCTGTCCGTCTCTTTGGGTAAGCTTCAGTAAGAGATGGGGAAGGAAGAGGCATGATGATGGAGACAATCTCGTGCTCTGGTGGATCTGTGCACTAAAGGACTATTCTAAAGCAGACTGGAGGGGAAAATCCCTTCTTCAGCAGAGTCTGAGTAGACAAGGTACAAGCTATTTCTCTTGCACCTGTGCTAGTTCAAGAACAGGAATAAGTTTAGCCCACCAGGTCTGTCCCCAGAACACTGTAATCATTTACCATAAAACACTCTGAATAAATATTTTTTCTCCTTCGTCTATTTCTGTAAAAAGGTCTTTTGATGAAAACATCATTAGTATGTTTGAAAAAACCATTCCCTGAGTAGTTATTTACTGAGTCTTTAAATACACAAGGCTGAATAATTGACTCCTGTAAAAGCACTGCCACTGTAGACCAGGCAGAAATGCCCCATGTCTCAGTCCGGAGCATCCAGTCATTTTCTCCCTGTGCTGCAAATGGTGATGTGGATGCCCAAGGGGGGAACCTCTGTGTGACCGACCAGCATAGGATAAAGATGGTGTCTTGGACCTTGCCCTTTCCTGTGCATCATGTACCTGGCTGTGTCCAGATGGGGAATGGGGTCTTGAAAGATAAGTGACACTGTGAAACCTGCAGAAGATGTCAAAGGGAATTGGGAGTTTTCAACATCCTATCCCCTCTGATAGTGTGTAGGGCTGGAGTCTGTCTCACCCATCAGTGTTGAGCCTGGTCTTTTTGTTCAGACAATAACTTTAATGGAATTTAAGGAGTTTCAGTGTGGCCTCTTGTATCCCCTGGTGTCTTTGTCCAGAGAGAGCAGGTGGTGTGGTGGTGCTCCTCTCTCCCATCAGCTGAGCACTCTTTTTAAAAGCCTCAGGCAGGGAAGTATAGAGGTCACCATGTATAATCAACATGACTGTCCACTCACTGAGATCCTATTCAAAGAGAACAGTAGTACGGGAACTACATCTTGGGTGGAAATCTATGTAATGACTGACTTGGCAAAAATTATTTCAGAATGTTCCTTTTGCTGGACATGACCTATTTTGCTGCAAGCCAAACATACATAGCTGTGAAGTTGAGAGGCTGATGAAAGGTTACCATATAAGCAGTTGATAAATCCTTGACCCATTTCACATCTTGCTGAGCTTTTTACAAATTAAGGAGCTGTAAAATGCCTGTGAATCCTGATGACCAGCAATGTATGAGGGTGAATAGCCAGCTCATACTGGCTCCTCACGAAGCAGGAGCCAGTAAATGGAAATGGTCTTGGTTTCTTTTGCTGTAGGTGTTACGCGTGTTATTTCCACTCATGGTCTGTGTCTGCTGTAATGCACTTGAGGTGCTGCAAGATATTGATTGTGAGCAGCTGCAAGGTCTTGTTAGCCAAGAATTGATCAGTTCTTTTTATCTTGTGTTTGTCCTTACTTAAGAAAGGATGGAGCTGGGTGTGTGGAAGTATACAGCTATATTTGTGTTGTTGATGGGGAAGAAGATAAGCTGCAGACTCTCCAACTCCCACCTCTGTAGCATCATGCCCTGTCTCTGCATGTAGCCAGTGCTATGCATGTAGGTCTTGTTTTTTCTTCTGTCTGGAGTTTTTTTGGGGTATTGGTATGATAAATTCTGATAGTGATAGAGTTTATAAGGGGAACTGTTAAGTTTTACAAGCTGCACACCATATTTAACATAAGTTTATAGCTACAATTATATGCTTATCATTCCCTGGAGTTTAAACTAGATCAGATGGAGAATTCAAAAGTAATCATGTTCTTCCGAGGAAAAACACAGAATACTGGTGATTTGAATGAACTAGTGTTTTTTGTCATGCAATACACAAACTAAAATACATTGGATGTACTAAGAATCACTCAGTCCTCCAACTCACTGAGATCCTTTAAACATTACATGTACTTTCATTAACACAATGTTTTTTAAAAAAGTTGGCTTTTTATATCAGTGTCAGTCTGCATCTTTAAGTGCCTAGAGTAGCTCTTAAAGATTCCAAGGCACAGAACCAAGTTAAGGTGTTTTGGTGTCTGCCCCTGCCTTCAGGTGCCTAATGCAGTCTAGAAAAATTGAAATATAACCTTTTAGATGCTGTAGTAGAAATCATAGTTGCCCAGCTGCTAACCTCCAGAAGTTTATTCTATTGTTGGTTTTTCTATTGTGGGTAATTATTGATTTATCTAGAACCAGAACAGTTCTGTAGTTGATTTAATTGCCTGTCTAATTATTCATTCTTGATTGCTTTTTCTATTAATCATGAATATTTTTTCATTATTCAGCAAGGTTTAGTATTTTTAATATAATCTTAGCAAGGATTTACTAGTGTGTTTTATCTGTTTTCTCCATTAATGAAGAGGTGCTATGATGCTATTAACAGTGTTGCAGTGACAGAGCAACCCAAAGTCACCAGAACCTACTAGTGAACCTTGCTCTGCATATTCAAACATAGTATGGGTAAAAATGTTGGCTCTGACTGTGCTGTTGAAAAGGTGATGGGAATGCTTTTCTAATCTGTCATCCCCTTTATGGTATATTTTTAGGGAAAAATTAAATACTTGGTAAAAGGCTTAATTTATCAATATATTACTATCATGCACATGTTAAAACCAGGAGCTTTTTAAGGTTTAATGATATTTAAGTCTTTCTGCATGATTCTGGGAAGGATTATTGAACAGATCCCTCTTATGTTACCAGTGCTACACAAAGAGCTGTTAGTCTAAGATGGCATTCAGTTCGTCACACTTAAACTTGGGGATGGAGTGTTTGAACCAAACCTCTTCATATAAATAGTAGCTTGCTTTCTCGGTAGCCTCAATATCCACTTAAATACATCCCCTAATTTATAGGGGACTGAACTGAAAACCTAGCTCCAACTTCCCCTCTGTCCCAAACCCATCTAACTCTAGAGCTAGATTTGTGTGGGTAGGAACTGCCTATTTTTAACAGGTATTTTGAAATGTGTGGTTTAAGGGCTGGAAATTGTGCCTCTGTTCTAGGCATTTCTTATTTTCCGTGGTTCCCAAGCTAGTCTCTTCATAAAATAATGTTGATCGTGCTTATATTCAGAGTCTTAAGGGGAGCATGGCTTTGTGTTCCCCTCTCCCCAGCTCATCTTCAGGCCGCAGTGGTGATCCAGCAGTGGCAGCATGGCACTATTGCTCTCTAATACTGTGTTTGAACACTTTGGTGCCCTTTTGAAAATATTACTTCACATTCATCTATGCTGTCATGCAGACAGCACTAATTAATTTACTTACTCGTGCAACTACCTATTCTGTTGCTGTTTCCAAGGGAAAAGCAGATGAGCGTTGTTTCTGCTTGGTGTGCTCACCAGAGCCCAGAAGATCCACATGTCCTGTTCCCAACATGGGCCCTTTTAGCTCTTAAGTCACCTTGAAAAACTTCTCTTTGGTATTACTATAGCTCTTGTCTTAAGGTAACAAAGCTCATGGTCGCAGGGGACCATAGATAAGATGCTCAAAGCAGCAGAGGTGACAACATCTATGTATTTCTTGTAGTAGGCAAGTTATCAGTCAGCCCTAATGCCACTGTTACATGGATACATTGCATGAGGCAGCCCCTGCTTGAGAAACCACTGGAACTGCCAAAAAAAAAATCAAACCAGAGAGTAGTTGGTATGATGTTTATCAAGTAAACCCCTTACTCTGAGTAAGGAATAAGCTGCTTCCCATATTGCTCATTTTTTGAAGATGATCTCCTGGAAGGAGGCTGCACAAGGATGTATATATTAGGGGAAAATGAGCAGAAACAGTATTAAATGGAGCAATGGTTCTTAAGAAAATGCAACAGTTGATGTATAAACGTACATTTTGAGCTGTCATTTATCACTGTAGACAAAACTAAGCTGAGCTAGATGCTATATTTAAGGCAGAGATGATAATAGTCCTTGCTATAGTTATAGGCTTCCCACAGTACTAAGGAAACATATGACAAATCCAAGCCAACTATTTTTCCAGATTTTGTGCCAGAGTTCAGTTTGTATAGGTGGCAGTATTGGAAACTCTCCAGAGAAAGCTTTTTATCTGACCATTCATTTCTACTAGCTGTTCTCATCTTGAATCCCACTCAAGTTGAGTCTAAACCTGCCATAGCTGAAAAAGCCAACCACTCCGCTATCCAAAACAACTCACTAGTTTCAAACCTACCGCAGATCGAGACAAACAGGTCTCAGATAAAGGCAGCGCTGGGCTTTTCTATTTCCTCTGCTTATCAGAGCCAAAAAGCCCTTTTCTAACAAGTTGAACTCATCCAAAGGAGCTAAAAGGAGAATATGGATTATTGGCTGGTTGCTTTCTGCACAAGCATGTAGGTTTTCACCATTGGCATGGGCAAGTAAAATACGTAGTGTGCTGAAGCCCACCCACTGGGCAGATAGTTGGGCAAATGTGAATTTCCTTGTGGGCTATTCTTGCTTCACTTCAGACAGTCTGAAGGGGAGAGGGGGAAGGGAGCTGTGATTAGTCACCTCTGCCATTGGGAATTGTTTCTACACCTCAACTGAATGACTGACACCTCTGAGTAAGAGCACTGAGCAATTAATAATAAACTTTGTAATGAGTTCTCAGACAAAGGGTCTGTTGTAGTGAAACTTTGGGGAATTGGGCTGTTGTCCAATATCTGAAGATACTGAATATTCTGGTTCTATAAATAATACAAGAAAAATCCTGGAACTCTTCTGTAATATAGGTACTCTTCTAGAATATACATATATACACATACTTATATAGGAAAAAATCACAACAGCTTTACTTTTTGAGCGGTTTTATCAAGTGACCACCCACTCTGAGCTGGTCCCTTTCTGGGAACCAAAGCTCTTGAAAGCTGAGTCTTTCGATCTGGGAAGCTTTTATAGCAGTCTTGGAAACACGACCTACTTCTTTCAGACCAATGTCTTCTGTCTGTGTCTGGAGGGAGCCAACAAAGATGGCCACAAATGGTGTCACCTCGGAAATTCAGGGTTGTGAATGGGCATGATAGAGATGGGCGAATCCATAAGCGGCTGAAGATGAAACAGTGCCCAGCAGATTGAAACTTCTTGTGCATTGTATGCCTTGAGAGCAGGAGTTAGTGCTTAAAATTCGTGAAGCCACCACCAATTATCTCAAGGCTTGAACAGCCTCTGAAAACCTTTGCTGACTGATGTTCTGTTATATTGGTAAGCAAAGGAAAGATCAAAATCTCATGACTATGAGAATATCCTGAGTTTGTTTAAGCATTTTGAAGGCTGAGGTTCCCCTCTTTTCCGGAGAATATTATTACTTTTTGCTGAGTTTTGAAAAATCAGACCACACCATGTTGAAAAAGAAGAGCAGCTGATGATACTGGGTGAACTGCCTGATCTCAGATGTGGAGTCCTGTGTGAAGAATCTGCTTCCATGGGATTCCCACTGGAGAGGGTTTTTGACTGCAGCAGTAAATGTAGCCTGAGGTATTTGGTAACTATGTAAAATTCTAGTTTTCATCATAAAGTAAGGACCATTACATCTCTTAACATTCACTTGACTCCCTGCATTTGCTCAGTTTGCTTCTGTTACATCGTAATGGTTGTAGCAGTCACACTGAAAGCCCTAAAGAATCTGAACTAGTGGGGAAGGAACAGCGCAGTTGTATTGCACAATCCTGATATGTGGCTACCTCTGACAAAAGTCACTTTTTTCCTTATCTATTTAGAGTATGGCTTTTATGTTATAACACAGTGAAGATACTAAATAGTGTTCAACAAAAGTCGATGGACTTTTTTTAAATTGGGAGACCTTGATAGCGAGCTGGTGTCAGCTGGCAACACTTTGCTGTTCAGTCAGCAGGCTGGGATCTTTGATCACCATTTATTCAAAACAGCTGTATTTGTCACTTTAGACCAGTCTTATCGATTTACTAATCATGTGAACTCACTAGTGACTTGTACCACCACAGCTCCCTGCCACTGATCTTTTTACTTGTAGGTGGCAGTTAAAGGTCACTATTTTTGTGTGTGTGTGTCCTTCATAGTTATATCTTAGCCTTGCAGTTAAAGTATTTAAATGCATACTTAGTTTTATACATGTGACTGCCCTACTGACTTCACTGGGATTACTTATATGTTAGGCATATGTTTAGGTAACTCACCAGATTAGAGTTTAACTATGTATAAAAAAGTTTTCTCTGTTCTCTAGTCCAGGAGAAACAGCAGCTGTGTAAAGCCGGAAGGCATTGCCAGTTGGAAGCAAAGAGACTCCTCTCATTAGAGGCCTCATAAGCCTAGGGTTAGAAAATTAAGCTGAAGCATAATAGGAGCATCAGCGTAAGGTAGAACTTGCCAGTAAGAAGTGAAATGCTGGCTAAAACAAATACCCTTACAAACCTGTACAGCTGGATTGATTGGAGAGCTTGATTACTCATCCTTTCCTGTCTAGACAGACCTAGTTTTTAGATTTAATTTAAAAAGTTAATACTTATCATGTTTGATGGCAGTCTTGATGTTGGGATGAGGTTTCGTGAATTACGGTCAATATAATTGGAAATGGAGTTTGGGAAGTGAGTAAAATGGCCTTACCTTTTGGTGTAGCTTAGCGGAAGAAACGTGGGGGTATAAAAGAGAGGGAGCCTCCTGCTGCCTCCTTTTCAGAATTTGATTACAGCAAATGCATTTGGCATGTTCTATGCTGGTATATTTGGGAAAATCTTGGTCCATTTGCCTATAAACAAGAAACATTGCATTATATGAGGTCTTGACATAAACCCGAACAAATGCAAGGTTGTCAAAGGTATCAGGTGTATGGAAAGTAGATTAATTTGTACCTGGAAGACTTTTATATCTTGGGGATAGCATAGCTTGTTTAAAACTATAAAGGCAGAAGGTGACCTGTGTAACCTGGACCCTAGGCTTTACATTGTATGAAGGTGGTGAAGCTGTCCACTTAGTGTGTGCCCAGGCAAGGCAGAGGATTTATTTTTCCCTTTCCATCTGTTATTCTAGTTGCAAAGTGATTTCCCATTATAGATGGGGAGAAGAGGTGATGAGGAACCACAGAGCTGGCTGTGTGCTGAGCAATCTTTAAAGGGGGCCATTTGTTGTCAGCCCAATCACTTATACCTGGGGCATCAAAGCTGAAGACCCTGGTTTGAACTAGTCCAATGTGTTTTGATAGACTCCAGTAGATTCAAGGGAAAAGAACATAAGAAATAGAGATCTGACATTATCAAAACTTTGAATTTTGTTGGAGAGGTACTTCACTTTTATGTGTTTTGTTTTCTGTTGCCCTTGAATTAATCTAGTCAATATGGTAATAATTTTTCCTTGAAATTTCATATTCTAAAACAGGTCAAACTATTGACAAACTGTTCAGCTTTTGTTGTCATTTTTTAACTTCTTGTAATATCTATTAAACTGCTGGGCAAAATGTAAAGAATCCAAACAGACTGAAAATACTCAGGCTTTGTGCTCAGGCTTTACAGGTAAAAAAATGTGACAGCTTATGATGGCATTTACCAAATGAATATTTTTAGGAAAAATAATATGGCAATAAGAATCGTATCTCCTAACGTTGTACTTAATAGGGTGAATTTCAGAGCTTTCAAAAGAAAAAAGTAAGAATGGTCATGGCTATTTACTCATAAACTAGCACAGATAATCAATATAAAACATGGTATGTGCTTAGTGCTGCCTGTTGCTGCATTAACTTCTGAAATATTAGACAGTGATTTACCTTTTGCAACCCAACTAATATTGAAGTCTGAGTTAGGAACACCTGAGTACAATTCCCACTTCAAATGCTGTTGCTTTAAACAGGTAAGGTGGAGAATAGGAGAAATTAGGTCCTTTTAGCAGAAGGGAAACCCCAGGCAAAGCTAAGATCCAGATTTGTAGAGTCCCCAACTCTTAAATTGGAAGAGAACAAGGTGTGCAAAATACCTGCAGAGATCAATGCTGAAAGGGCATGCCTACAGCAGAGTTGAGAGCTAAATGAGAATCTCGGTCCCAGTACTTAACTGGATGCTCTTTCTAGGTAGTCTGTACTTCTTCAGTCTACTATGAAGATGGCTGAGACATCATTATATGAGAAACCCAGCAGAGTGCTAGAAATGATGCTGTGCCATACCAGAGTGTGAGCTGACTTCATCAATGGTCTGGTTCTAATCTCTCCTCACCAGCTACAAATTTTAGTAACTCCTTACTGATGGTTTTGGATACTCTAACTCCAAGTGTGTCTGATCCTGAAAGTGACCTTGGAGAGAAGCCTTAACAGGTATTTGAGCTGTCCTTTCATCTTTTATGAAGAATGTTATGCTAAGTGCTCTTTGGCTGCTGTTTCAGTGAGCTGGCACAAGCAAAGTGGTAAGGAGCTCATTTTAATAGAGCTGAACTCATTAGCATTCCAGATGCTGAAAATGTGCACAGCTGGATCGCTGCCAAAGAGCAGGCCTCCTCATCTGTGGCTTTCTGCTGGCCTAAAAATAAAGTTCAAACTGACTTTATTAAAAATCTCTCTATATGTATACCTATATAAACATATATATTTATACACATATAAACACACATTATGGCCAAGCTGATGTTTGCCCATTGCCTCCTTAAAGGATGAAGTCCTGCTCTGTCCTTCACTGGTGGACAGTGTCATATTGCAAGAACTGTGTTCACATCCAGGTCTTGAGGTCACGAGTTAGGTTTGCCTCACAGCAGTGTTGAGATGCTCTGCTAGCTCCTGAGCTCGAAGAGGGACTGTCACTTTGGAATACCATATCACCTTGGTTTATATGGCTGTACCCTCTCCGTGACCAGGCTGGTACTTCATCATGCATATGCAACACTATCTTCTAGAGAGCAGAAATGTTTTGAAACCCACCTTCTTCAGTAAAAGCTGTAATAGGTGATTTTATGAAAATAACAACTCAACTGGGGTAAGAAAAAGATCAAATTATGCTAAGAACTACCAGGACAGAAAAAAGAATAATCCAAACTTGTGGCAAGGTATAGTTCCTCAGCACATCCTTAAGAACTGCATGTGGTATTTGGTACTCAAAAGTAAAAGAATAAAGTATCCAGAGAAGGAAAAAATAGATGAAGGGTGTGGAATGGCTTTTGTAGAAGAGGTGACTGAAAGTGTTATTTGTTTTGATGTGGAAGAGATGAACAAGAAGGGATTGTCTTTAACTTCATGACCTGCAGGGAGAAGGTCAGTGGGTGTGTTATTCACTCACGGTTTAAAAATCAGAGGCATCAAATTAAATTACCAGCTGAAGTGCTCAAAATGAATGAAAGGAGGTACTTTGTCACACAACATGTGATTCAGGTGTGGAAGTAATTGCCAAAAGTGGCCAAGCAACTACTGAAATCCAAAAAAGGCTTTAGAGAAATTACCAGTAATAAGATTTCTTGGGGATTATTAAACACAAAGGTCTGTTTAAGCATGCAGACTCTGGCTCAAGAAGTCTGAGCTGCACATCGCCAAAACCTGAGACAATAATGGGAAGTGTTGCTAAATGCCTGTCCTCACATGCTTCCTTATAGAGTTGTCTGCAGCAGCTGGAGGGAGGTTACAGGGCTTGGATGGCCTTGTAGTCTAATCTGTAATATGCAAGTCATCCAAGACAGGTAAAAATGTCCTGATTCAATAAGCTGAAGTTGAAAGACTGGCTGCAGTGTTGCAGAACTAACCTAAGAGACATTATATCCCCATCCCTTGAGCCACCATCTGGATTTCTACCCTCTTTCCTTTGAGGAGCTAGTATTCTGGGCTTGATTTTTTTTTTTTTTTTTTTCAAAAGGCAATGAGGGCTAGATCTTAAAGATGCTTGGGCATTTTACTCCCATGTATTTTAAGGAGAAATCTGTATCCTTATGGATCTTTCCAAAAAAGACATCACCTTTATTTAAATAGACCTGTATGCCTAGTTCTTTTATGCTTTGTTTTATCGGCAGAAAGGAGTACCTTTCTCTATCTACTTGCACGGGTAAAGGCCCCTTTCTTCACCAGGCTTTGCCCATTCCTGGATTTGTAGATGTGTGAGTTTCCTCTCAGGAACTTAAAAATGGCTGGTCTATCTATCTGAGCTAGTCACACAGAGCAAATGAGGGATGGGGGAGGGAGAAGATTCATAAATTGCAAATGTAGTTAGGATTGATTCTAGGGGAAAGAGAAGAATGAGAAAAAGCTTGGCAAATTTAGTGCAGAAAAAGACTGAGGGAGAACAGTGTCAATGAATATCGCCCTAGGAAGAGGACTGATGCCTCCAGAAGGTCAGCAATGTGCTATCAAATCACAGCTATGGTGAAAGATGAATTAGGCACCCTTCTGAATGGTGACAGTTTACTGGAGTATACTGCACCATTGCAGATCTTTCAAGGGTGTCTGGGATGGGAAATATCTGTCTACTGTTTGTTTACCTATACATGGTGGCTCAATGAGTGTGTTTGCAAATGATCCCAGTTTCCAATAAGATGATGTTGGATATAACCACTATTTTCCCATCATTGTCTAGTTCAAAGTTGGTCTTCTGGGTTTATGGCTGTCTAGTTCCTTCTCAATTCTGGTACGTGGGCTCATTAATTAAACACCCATCATTTAAGGAACTAAAAACAGTCCAAAAGTTTTGTTGACCAAAGTCTGAAAATATGAAATGTTCTTTGGGGGGTTTTGGGTGTGGATAGTGAGGCACATTTTCGTAATATTTAGTATGTCATCTTCAAGTAATGTTTTTAAACCTCAAAACTCCAGGGAAGTTCTGTAGGCTTTAGCAAACAGATGTTAGCAGTCAGGAAAGAATTATGATTCCTGCCCAAAAATATTCCCTCCTGCCTATCAAGATATCCTGACATGCAACACTTTCAAGATATGTTTCTTATGGAAGTGGGGACACAATGTTTCTGCATTTAATCAATAGATTAAAAAGAGGTCTTGAGTCCCTCTTAATCATCAAGACAACGTATTGTTTGGGATGCCCTGATTAAGAGAGTGTGTGTGTATTAGGGCATATTTTGTCCCTATCTAGTAGCTGCCTTAAGTTGTTTGACTCAGCTGCTGCTTGTCATTAAACAGTCTTTTAACTTAAATATGTGCACTAAGATCCTACATATCCCAAGTTCTGTAATCTGCTTCAGGGATCAATGGGAATTATTAGCTGTGAATCCAGACCCCTGTTGTTATGAAAACTGGGGAAGGGTTGGCCCCAGAGGTCTTGACAAGGGGAAAATGACGACATCTGGTTGACGGGAAAAGTTTAGCTTCACTTCCATGAAACTGCATCAGCTTTCTGGCATTTTCTATTTAAAGCTTAATGGTAAAGGTATACAGAGGTTCCCGAGACAGAGCATGAAACTCACTGATCCAAAAGGACTGGGAGCTTCTGCTGATTTACAGGTAGTGTGACAGTGTCTTCATGAAACTACCAAGCAACATGGGGATAGCTGTGTAAACACCTGAAAATGAGCTGACATTGTGCTGATGTACAGTGAGAAACCAATGGACTGTCTCTATGTTACCATCACAGAGGCACCACATAACACAACTTCATTATCTTTGGGTTGATACAACTCCGTGCTGCATCCTTCTCATGGGAGAGCATAAAGAGTATGATCTGTTCATTCTTCAGAGCTCTCATGCTTTAAGATTTAATGGAGGCATCTGAAATCTTGCTCTAACTTTCTCTTTAGCAACCCTCAGTGTGGTTTATAACAACCTGTAGACAATTTGCCTATACAGCCAGCTGAGTCTGTGGTCTCTTGTTGCCTGTTGACCCCAGGTTTATGACCCTAATCCCATCAAAAGCTGAACAGGATGGGACGTGTGCTTCCACATGGCAGAAGAGCTGTGTTTTTGAATCCAGAGGTGGTTGGACTTAATCCCTACAGATGGCTTCCCAGTTTCGCTGCTTTTTCCCACCCTTTCCTGGGCTACAAAGAAAAGGGAAAGGAGGGATGATGGCTCTGTAAAGGGAGATGTAACACTTGTTGATAGTGGTACACTCTCCTGCTAGCTTATGCATTATTACCTTCTGGTGTTCTGCTGCTGTTACAAGCGTATGTCCTTCCATATCTTTGTTTCCACTCTGCACTCCTGTTCCTGAAAGTTACTTCTCAGTGTGGGTTCCAGCCTGACAACTTCTTTCAAGTGCCTGTTGAGTGCTCAGCCTCTGCCCTTTAGGTCTAGAGAAACAGCAGCCACAAACAAAGGTTTTAGGTGGGAAGCAGAAAATACTCTTTGGTATCTTCTTCTCTGTTCCTGGTTAAAAATATGAACTGATTTTTATTTCTTCTCTGTTCCTGGTTAAAAATATGGACTGATTTTTAATTCTCTGGGAATTTAGTGTCCAGTCTTAGTCTGAACTGGTATACCATTTTCTACTCATCTCTTACCAATGGATCCAGTGGTATATTTCCCCTTTAATCCTTCTGCTTGCTTGCGCTTGGATGATTACTGTTTCAATGAAGGTGAGAGCCCCAGTTTCAGTATTTTGGGAGTTCTGATCTTTGAACTTGTGGTGGGATTTATTAATAATTTCAAATGGAGAAAAATCACTCTTTGAAATAGCTCCACTTAATGTAAATACTAAATTTAGGATCATGTTCTACCAATGTTTACCTTAATAGACATGCCCACTCTTCACATGAAATTTGCCAGACTTTTATATTACAGTAAGGTGAAATTGGCTGCCTGTGAAAAGTAAATATCTCTCTGATTAATACACACTAATTTTATCTGTGCAGTGTATATATGACCCTTCCATTCATCTTCAAAAAAGCTTCCTGTGTCTGTACTATATTGTCTCATTTTACAAATGATTCATCCTTCTTGGTGGCGGGGAAAGGACATAGGGAATTCCCTAGGAAAATGTTGCCTTAGCCATAACTGAAGTTTATTCTTGCCTAATGGAAATAGATAATACTGTGCATGGATCAGCTCTTTGGAGACCAGCCCAAATTCACTTGGGTGCTTGAAATTAAGTTCCACTTGATTTGGGATCTGTGGTGAAACTGTTGCTTTGAGAGGTGTTAATTAAACTTTAGAGGATTATGTCTTAATTATGTTCATGTAATCACCACTAGTGTAGAAAGAAGCTGTCAGGAAGGCAGTAATGAACCTCATCTAGAGAACTGCAGATGGCATAGGCCAAATAACTGTTTCTGTTTATTGATATGAAGGAAAAGAGGTGTTCCAAGAGTAATGGTAGTATTTTTTGCCTAACTCAGAATCCATGAAGCCTTTGGAGAGGCTCCTTTTTACACTTCACCAGGCTTAGGACATGCTCACAGGGCCCGAGAAAATACATGACACGGACATGGTGCTTTGACTGAATATGAACCCAGACATGTGCTGGCAGATTTTCTCACTTAAGATGAAATCCCTTGCAAATGGCTCAGTCAACCTAATAAAAATCAGAACTGCAATCTCTCAGTTCAGGAAAGTACAGCATAATTGTGATTATAGCCTTCTGCTGTCTGAACCACTTAAAAATGAACAACATGCTGAAGAAAGGTAGAATTTACAGATTTATTTATTTATTGCCTTCACTTCTTTAGTGGCTGGATGTAAAGCTACACTATATGATTGCAAGTCCAAGAAAGGCACTCCCTGGAATGTTTTTGAAAGCTTCCAGAAATAGAGTGAAAGTCTGATGAGCTTGGATTGAAAAGTGCAAAATTCCAAGTACAGAAGCTCACAAGTTTTGTTAGAGGCAAAGAAAGCTTATGTTTATAGCTGTTTCAGGCCTGATCCAGCTCGTGCTGATGTCAATGGAAAGCCCTTTGCTTGAGTTCTTCATCAGCAAGGTTCTGAGCCCTGAGAGAAACAAGATTTATGGAGAAAGCTGTAAATGGGCAGTTTACACCTTTCACCCCATTTAGCAGAAGGAGCTGCAGAAGATTAATCTGCGGCAGTTTCACTGCCGAAGACATTTTTTGAACCATGAGAAGATGCAATATGCTAGTAATGAGGGCTCAGATGCTGTCACTTGCATTTCCAGGATTTTGAAAGGGTAAGCAGTGACTGCTCAAGTGATGGACTTGGAAAATACAGTGTCTAGCTTGGTATGTTAGGAAAAGCATGTTTGTTTTTTCTTTTTTTTTTTTTTTGGAGACAGGGTAAAGTATGACAGCACCACCACCGGGGCACTGGAGACAGGCCAGATATACATATTTGGTCAGAGAAGAAAAACAACCATCTGTCTAGAAAAGGATGTAAACATTAAGTTTTAACTTTCTGTCTTAGCTGCTTCTGCAACAGAAAGGAAGCCTTGTATGTTGAGCTATTCTGCTACTCTGTTAAAAGCTACTGTAATTCAGACTGTGTTGAAAAGGAGCAATTTAGGGATAGATTTTTTCTTTTACTGTGTTTTTCCAAAAGATGACTTTTTTCACATAGGTCCCTTCTGACTCAAGAAAGGAGAAATCATTTGAAAGGAAATAAATCTCTACTGATGGCTATTCAGAAAAGCAGCCAATAAGCATCAGTGATCTAATATTAATAAATGCCATGGATGATGCACTGAATAATCTCTCAGTTGTTTTTGTTATGCTATTAAGAAGTTTAACTTTAGGCTTCCAAGAGCCACAGGGACACTTACTTTTTTGGGGTGTGTGCATTGCAGTGAATCTTTGGAGTATCAGTACAAGGAGTGAAGTATACTCCAGAGGCATATCATGATTATGGCACGATCAATCTGTAATACATGGGCTGTAAGGCTGGAAACCTGCTAAACGCAAACGAGCCTTGCACACCTCTAGCAGTGCAGGATTCAGCCTCAGAGCGGCTGCTGGCCAGGGGTCTGCTGGCATTGTAAACCGGGATAACTCCTGCCCAAAGAATGACTGAACTGCTGTCTAAAATAACTTACTGCAACACAATCGTGTCACACCAGGAACGGACTTAACGTGCGTTAACTGAGGACCTGACCCATTCAATTCTTATTGTGTCTTCATTGTTCTTTATCCTCAATCTAGTAGCTGAGGACAGTTTGAATTAGGTTGGGTGCAAGCAATCTTCAAACACAGGGGACCTCTTTCTGCTGTGGCTGATCCTTCATCTGGTGTCTTCTACTTCTCCAATCCATCATCTTTGTCTCTGGCCCTGTTCTCTTGTTAAAGCTGTTGAATATGAGACCATTTCTGTTCAATCCTCAACGGCAGTCAGGAGTTGGATAGCAGATCTAGGTCTTAAATCACAAATTTTTGAACAGCTTTGTCCCCAAGACTATGATAGATGTCACTTTTTTCATTCTGTTGTACATAGTAAATATCAATTAGCTGAAGCCTGTTATAAATCTGATTTAACAATAAGGGAAAAGTGCTTCCCAATATAATATTTATATGTATAATATAATATTACAGCTTTGACTTAAAGGCCAAGAAGGCCAATGGTATCCTGGGGTGCATTAAGTAGAGTGTGTCCAGCAGGTTGAGGGAGGTTCTCCTCCCCCTCTACTCTGCCCTGGTGAGGCCACATCTGGAGTTCTGTGTCCAGTTCTGAGCTCCCCAGTTCAAGACAGACAGGGAACTACTGGAGAGACCAGCGGAGGGCTATGAGGATGATGGGGGGGCTGGAGCATCTCTCTTTTGAGGAAAGTCTGAGAGAGCTGGGTCTGTTTAGTCTGGAGAAGAGAAGACAGAGGGGATCTTACCAATGCTTATAAATATCTAAAGAGTGGATGTTAAGAGGATGGGGCCAGACTCTTTGCAGTGGTGCTCAGCAACAGGGCAATGGGCACAAACTGGAACACAGGAAGTTCCATCTCAACATGAGGAAAAAAACTTCTTTACTCTGAGGGTGACAGAGCACTGGAACAGGCCACCCAGAGAGGTTGTGGTGTCTCCTTCTCTGGAGATATTCAACCCCCCCCGGACGCAATCCTATGCAACCTGCTTGAGGTGATCCTGCTTTAGCAGGGGAATTGGACTAGATGATCTCCAGAGATCCCTTCCAACCCCAACCATTCTGTGAAAGACAAGCAATTAAACTGTCTCATTTTCACTTAGACTTGGGTCTACAGGGACTGAAGAACACTGGATATGATTTTTTGGGTTATTCTGTGCTGTGAAACAGAAAATGAACCTGAAAAAATATAGAAGTTCGATTTCTGAGCACCAATCTAAAATCTGAGGAGATGGCAGAGGACCAGACCATTTCCTCCACCCTCTGTGCTGAGCCTGGGGTTGGAGTGTGTTTTTGGAGTTGAGTCATCCAGCCTCTCAGAATAGGAGCCTAACATTAATGCATCTGGAACAGCAAGAGCCTGGCCAAGTGCCTATCCTGATTTGGTGAAATATTCTTGGCAACTACCAAGCATTTTTAAACCAGTCCTTCATTAAATACAGTTTTATATGCCAAAATATGCCAGTTTCACTTTATATGCAAACTATTTTAAGAAGACTTACGTGCAGGCTTATATTTATGGTAATAGCAGGAGCTGCACTGCCAGTCAGGCCAGGGTGGTGGGACCTGGGGGGTGAGAACTAGCATTTGCTGTGTCAGGCAATGTAAGCACAAGTGCCTCTTATTTCTGTCATCTATCACTCACCTCATCAATGTAAGCCCAGATCTGGCCACAAAATCTCAGTCGTATGGACTCCCACTGACTTCTGTGGGGCTTTTCTAGCTTGGAGGAGCTTCTTCAAACTGAGCTCAACGAAGTGTCGAGGCCTTTGTGCAAGTCCTAGCTGGTGTTTCATGTGTGGTTGTAGATCAAGTGATGGCAATGCTGTTGATGGCTGCTTCTACCTTTATGGGAGGGGATAAATGCCAGCTTCTTAGAAAGTTAATTTTAAGTCAAAATCACTTTCTAGATCATTTTAAGATGATATTTGTAGTAAAGATGTAAGTAGCAAACTTTGTTTTCCAAACACATGTGGAAATATTGTATGGTTGGGATCAGTACTGCCCCTTGCACAATATTGTCAGACTTGCTGAATTCAGCTTTCCAGAGTCTAATATTTTGCTGTTTAGCAGTCACGTGGCTTGTGTGCCTCTACAGAAACTGCAGGGGCTTGATGTAACTCCTTTGCAAATCCTTCCTGTGAAGGAGAGGAGGAACCACACAGCAACACCAGGCAAGAACCAACCTCAGAACTATCACCTGCAGTGAGGGAGTCAGTGTGTGGATGGAGTGGGTTTAGTAGCACGAGAGCAATCCCAGATGAAGGGAGGGTGATGGGCACGTTCCTCTGCATGCTTTGTTCCAGAGAAAAGGGCAGGAGCCACTGAAATCAGCAGTTCTGGGCCTCCCAAGAAAAAACAAGCTTATGGGCAGCCAGGATCCTCCTTGGCTCTGAACCAGCTTCTACATATGCTGAATCCTCTCAATTCTCCTGTGTCCTCAGCCAGGATGGGGGAATTGGCATGTGTCTTGCTGGTCCAGATCCTTTCCTTCTACAGTGGAAATGTGGAGGGAGCTCTGAATCTTGCAGGCAGGAATAAAGCGTGTTTGAGAGGTTTTCACACCTTCATGTTAATGCAGAAATGCATTGCCTTTCTGGAAAGGGATCACTTGCTCTGTATTTGCCCAGGCCCTTCTCCAAAAGGGGATATGCACTCCAATTCCAGCAGGAGTGACTTCTTCAAGGACCATATGTTTTTCATGTGCCTTATCCTAAGTGTAAATGTGGAACCCATTTACTGAATGCAGGTCATGGCTGAATTAGGCTGGAATGGGGTCTACCCTGGGGCGCCTGAGCTGGCGAGCACACCAACAACGTGTCAACTCAAGTGTTTGGGTTAGGAAATGTGTCTATCCCAGGTTGACTCAGGGCTTCTCAGATGGGCACCTCAAGTAGTCTTCTCCTCAAATTGCCAGTGGTTGGGGCTGCTATAGGAAGGGGCATGGGGAAAGGGAAGGTGCAGTAAAGTATCAGGGTGGCACCTGGGCAAAGTAGGCATGAGACCTACAGCTGTTTTGTTATACCTACTGCCTGTCTTGTCTGTGCCGAGGTGGCCCTCCGTCAGTCCTTCATGCCTTCTGAAAGATGCTATGTGTTTGTAGTGCTGATTTGCAAGCCTGTCAAATGAAGCTGTTTTGCTTGTCACATATATTTTTGTAGTGGGCTGAGGGTAGTTTTGCTGATTAAAAATGCATGTTTAAAATAATATTTTATCTTTTTCCTTCTGGGCTGAATGCAATGTTTTGTTTGACCCCAGGTGTGGGGGGTGGATAAATTCTATTTTTTGGTAGACTCAAACTTTTAAAATAATTTTGGATGGGTCTGAAACAAAATACAGTGTTTTCAAGTTCAGCCAGGGAACCAAAATGTAACTATTTGCACAGCTGTAATCGTACTTCAAAGGAGACAGGACTCCTCCTGGAGCCCCAGGTGCATGGAGAGGGCACTCCAGCCCCTGCCACAAGCTCTGCATCCCTTCTTTCTGCGTCTGTGGAAATGCAGGACCACTGCCCCGCTATTTTGGTGACTACTGTAGCATCCCGGCTAACAGGTTGCATTTTACAGTAGGAAGCTCAAAGTATGTCTATGCTATTTCGTCAGCAAATGCAGCTCCTCCTTTGCTATGGGCTGCTGTGCTGTTAACGTGGTGCTGAGCTCGTCCTCACAGCTCCATCAACGTAATCCTCTTCCCTGTTAAAAATCTAACCGGCATCAGGATGCAGCCAGACGAGGCTGTGTGGAGCTGAAGGCAAGGGTGAGGCTGCACTTACGTGTGCACGCCTGCACGGGCTCCAAAACTTCTGCCTGCAAATTCCTGTTTATAAACAAATAGAAGCAGCTTTCATCCCGTAAACAGTGGTCAAAAAAAATTGTGTGAAAATCAATGGGCTTTTTAAAACAAAATTTTCCACCAAAAGTTACCTCTGTGAAAGTTTTTTTTATGATAATGTTTCTTCTAAACTTGTAAAACTTCCAGCAAAATTGTTTATCAAAACATTTTTGTCTTCTGGTAGTAAGAATGTACTCTTGATGTTTGCATTAAAAACTTGAGGAACCTTCTTAAAAACCTTGGGAAGATTTGAAAAAAAAAAAAAACAACCCCAATGTCTGCTTTAAGTGCTTTCAGAACAAAAAACCAATTAAAAATTCTGTTTATTTTTATACCAGCAAAATAGGTTTATATAACTTAACCAGCTTGTCCCTTTGGCTTCCTCATACCTCCAGTTTGAGCTCGTGTCCCGAGGGCTGTGGGCACTAAGCTGTCTTGGGAGAGCACTGCTTACGTGGCAAGGTGGAAGTTTATTTGGTTCTGTCTAGACCTGATCATCTTTTTTTTTTTTTTTTTTTTTTTTTTAAAAAAAAGGTCTCAGGTGCAGGCTGTATTTTAGTGCTCATGCTTAGACATTTGCTTGATATGTGAGTACAAAAATATGCAATTTTTGAGACATTTTTCTTTTTTGCAGTTCCTCTTGTAGTCTATTCTGCCCCAAGTGCTGTGATGGATGGTACATGTTTTCTCTGGTGTTTGTGTATAAAGACTGTTTCTTATGTTACTTTCAGGTGAAAATGAGAAAGAAAAAGGGGTTGGGAAAAAGTAAGGAAAAGGGGACAGAGGCTAAAGGTTGGGATAATCTGGCAAAAAGTCATGTGGTTCAATATTATTGGAGAGTTTGGCCTGTCCAGTTTGTCTGCAACTGGGTTTTAGTGGAGGTGGGGGAATTACTGAAAGGATTGCACAGAGGCAGCTCTGCAGAGTCCGGGAACACAGAAGAGAAAGTTTACCAAGTTAAACCCAGTGCATTTCTTTCTTTTTTCTTTACTATTGAGTTCTATATCTGATTTTAATGGGTGTTTATTCCCAGCTTGCTTTATAGAGCGGTTATTAAAAAAAAAAAAGCCTCTTAAAAAAATTATTAAAAATTGTTTCCATTGGCAGGGGAACTTTTTACAAACAAGATATGTAATTACTTTTTCAACTAGTGAGGGACTTGCTGTTTCCTTTGGTCACTGACACAGTGTTGCCTCTTTTTAATGACGGGGTGCAGAGATACTTTTTTTTATTAAAGCTCTTGAGAGACTCCAGCTTTAGCAAAAGTTTGTTAAAGCAGACTGGAGACTTGTGGGGCGCTTACTACTCCAGCAAGGCTGTTTGAACAACTCTGTGGTCTGGGCAGATGTCCAGCTGGATATATTGATACTTTGCTGGAATGATCCAGGAAAGTTTTGTTGCTAAATTGTATCTTGACTGGCAAATCCTGCTCAGCAGTGGTTTGAGATCTGCCCGGCCTGAGCTTTTAGTGTTTCTTGGAACCATTTGTCCCACTTAAATCTAGGGCAAGAGCAAGAGATGCTCTTGTGTTACAGTCTAATTGCTATCTCATTTCTCTCTGAGATCAAAGATGCTTGAATAACTTAAGCTGGTGCTAATTCCTTTGAGAAATCCAATGCTGCCGTGTGCCCTGGGAGTTAGTCAGTTGGACAACCAACCTGCCGTGTCCTGGCTGCCTCTGTCTATGGAGTCTTTCCACTTCAGATCCCAAAGAGACCAAGATGAATCCCCAACAAGGGGCTGAAGGAGTTTTCATGCAAGTTAAGTGTCCATAGGTTTTCCTTCAAGGAAACAAGTTATAATTTGGGGGCAAATGTTTAAAAGCTGCATTTATCCCCAAATGATCCTCTCTGCTGGAATCCATTTGTTTTCCACGTGCCCATATTTGTGTTGCTGCCGCCTTAAGCATGGTAGCACATACCAAATCGTACGCAAGCTTGGGACAGGATGTGGCCTCAGGGAAGACCAAGGAGGAGGTCTGCCTGCCAAATAAAATCCCTGCAAGGCTGTCTGGCGTTGGTTAGGCAAACGGAAAGCCGAGACATCTGCTATGCTGTCGAACACTGCTCCCTTCGCTATCTCCTGCTGCCACCCACGTTCTCATACGTGTGTCCTGTCCACCTGCCCTGTCCTGACGTGTGCTTTGTACGTCTAGACAGGAGTCTGTGCATCTGCCTGACAGCTCAATCAAATTCATTCTCCTGGATAGTCTGGACACCCTGGAAATGCTTGCTCTGGGACACAAACATTTGTGGCTTACCTAGAGCTGTGTCGTAGCCTTAAACCACAAATATTTTTGTGTCCTGGAATTAGCCTTGCATTTACAAGTGTCTTGGTTAAAACAGCAATAGGGATCTAACCCTGAGACCCTTGTGCTACACAGGCTGCAGGGATGAGAGAGATCCCCTTTTCTGACACATCTGCCCAGATGGTGTTTCTACACTGGCTGCTTCTGCAATATATACAATTCCCATCGCTGATAACAGTTAATTAAATGGTAGGCTCAGTGCCCTGAAGCACTGGTTTCTGAGACAAGGAGGTGACAGGCTCTGTGTTTATGGCGTTTAGCAATATGGGTTTGGTTTTGAGCAACTCATCAACAGTGTGATACTGGTAAATTAGTGGGATTTTAGAGAAAAGTGCATCTAGAAGGCTGGCACAGAGGCATTGTCACAGGGAAGGTTTAAACGTTAATTATGAGTAACTTAACTGAGCAACACTTAAAAGTCTGTCTGCCAGTAATTTCCTAGCTCAAAATGAGGGAATTACACTAGAAGAGACAAAAAGCACCAGAATCCAGGAAGGGATCCTCAGCTGCTGCCCGATCCCAGAGGCAGATCCACTGGTCCTCTCAGTGACAATAGTAGCCTAAAGCATTCCCTGTGTCCCTTTCCCTGCTTGCTTCTGACCTCATGTCTGGCATGCTGGTTTGGTAAACCAGCATGCTAAACTGGGTCAGTGAACTATTCCAGGCTATGAAATAATCCTGGAAGAAAAGCCTAACCTGATCTGTTCACTAATGCTGTGTCCTGGGCAGCCCTGAGATCAACTGGACTGTCAAAGCGGAGAGGGTAATTGATGGGAGACAGGCAAACGTGGGAGCTGTTTAAACTGGTGCAGCTGCTAAGACTAACGTGGGCTGACTTTGCCAACCACCTAAAATCCCGCTTGTAGTTAGGTATACCTGTGGTCTGGACAGAGCCAGGCGTTTCAGTTCTTAATCGTCATCCATAAATTAGCTATCGTCCAGTTTGTCTTACAGGCTTCAAACTAGCGTTCTTTCTTGGACCAGGCAAAGGCAGACTGGATGCCTAGCATAGCTCAGGGCAACAGTGGCATTTGCCCCTACCCAAAAAGTTATGGCTACAGCACGCTCAAAGGATGAGCTATACTGAACTTCAGGTCTTCCCAAGGTGAATCAAACCCTGTACATCATCTCTCTCTCCTTCCCCAATTATTTTAGCTACTAGCTTGTAAAATATTGATGGTGGGATGGAGCAGCCCCATTTAAAAATGTCAAATTATTTGCAAGTTCAGGGTCCTACGCCCAAACTCTCTTGGTTGTTTCCAAGTCACAACCCAAAACACTAAGGAGCAGTTGTGCTAATTCTCAGCTCACTTCTCCTGGCCTAGTGGCTATGAAATCCTGGAAAATGGAGGGAATGAGAACACCACCTTTGAAAAAACCTGGGTGCTAGGGCAGTTTCCTGCAAATCAGGATCTGCAGGTTTAAGTCCCTCCAGCGATAAGCTGAACGCCTCTGCGCTCGCCACCAGGTACTGAACTGTCAGATGAAGCAGGCGACCGTACAACTGCTCCTTCAGCCTTTAAAATGTAAGTTCTCAGGAAAGCTTTTGGGCTGGGAATAGCAAGTGGAAGGAATTGCTTGCAATGTAAGGTTAGGTGCCAGAGTCATGAGAAGATGATTGGATTTAGGAATTAATCTGGCACAGTTCCCAATGCAGGACAGTTCCTGTTCTGTGGCAGTAAATCCACCCATACACTTTGCAATGCATCTGACTTGGATGCTTGAGTTTCAGTAGGTGAAACAGCACTCGAGCTCTGAACTCTGGGTTGGTGAGAGGTGATTATATTCTTAAATATATGCTATTAATTATAGGAAATGCCAGCCTTCAACTATGCTTAGAGCCACTGGCCGGAGTGTGATTGATCTTCCTGCTCAAGAAAGGTCTTTTTGACCCTGAAGCATTTCTACACTTTCTTGAAATTTGCTGTTGAAAACCACTTTGAGAATCACACCTGGCTTGTAGCAAACAGTGGTGGCCTTACTTATTGCCTGGGAGCAAAAATGAGAGGAAATCCAAGAGCTTTGACATGAAAGGCATATAAAGGATACTAATGACTTCATACGTTCAGCATCAGTCCTTAACTCCAGTGGCAAATAGGAGCAGCTGATGAGGGGAAAGACTAAAATCTTCCTCCAATTGATGTGCAACATGTTTGCTAGTGAGTGAAGTGGCGAGTGGGGAGCCCAGGAAGCTTGTGGACGCACCTAATCAGTACCTCCTCACCACTGAAATGGCCGTGTGTGGGTCTATGATGCTTCTTAGGGTTAAATTACCCTTAATTGTGTTTTGTTGCATCTAACCTTCTAGCAAAATAGCTGGATTTCATCTAACAACTATTTTGCTTTTAACAGATAGGAGGCTTTTTCATGGCTGAGCTGTTCATTCTCTAATCCCTCCTTTCTCCTTGGCTCAGGTTTGCTATAGTTACCCACGGTCTGCTTGTGTCAGTCCCAGCAGGGACAATTCTGAACTGTCTTTTCATTTTAATCAAGATATCTGTCACTGTTATATACGCTGTTCAAAATACCCGAGCTATCAGACCGGTCTTTCTCAACATGGGTTTTATCTTGAATAGGCACATAAAAATGCTGGTTTGTTTTGCAGTTTCATAAACAGGCAAGTGGATTGTATAGAGTAGCTTTGTTTGGGTCCTGTTGACTGAGAAGCTCTTTGAAGATGCTTTAAATAAACATCACTTGCTAGTAGTTCATTATCTAGTCAAACAAGGAGATTTTATGGTTTGGAGTTATGGAAAGGAATCAGCTAATGTAAATAACAGTGGATGAAGGAAGAAGTAATGATTTTTATATTAGATTGTCAGAAACTGAAGTTGGGACTAGCAGAGTATCTTTGCAACAACCCTGTAAAATCTTTAACACAGGCATAAGTGTAACCATTGTGCAGAGCAGTGGGACTATCTGTTTACTGAAAAGTTAAATTCTGCTTAAGTGTTTTGGTGGATTAGCATCAGCATATGAGTATCTTGAAGCTCTAACGGCCTTACTTTATAAATATTTAATAGAGGCATCACTGTCTTAGACCTACTTATGCATCCAGAATACCTTGAAATGAGGGCTGGAATAAGACTTAAACCGATAAATGAACAAAGGATCACACAGAGCCAAATTCCTGCCTGGCAAAGTTCTTCAGTGTTCGAGCATTTGGCAGACAATATTTAATAAAGCACTTGCATCCACACTTAAAACTTTATACCATTAGCATTCCCCGCCTCTTTATTCATTTTTCTTCAGATACTATTGAAATTACACAGAGATGACCATTATAGCTCTCAAGGTACTTTTATAATTAGAAAGTAGAAGTCTTGGGTGGTGTGTGTATCACCACTACTGCTTTCAATGGGCTAGTCCTTTGCTGTGCAAAGAAGATGCCCTAAAGAAGATGGGGAATCTGTTTTCACTTAAGGATAAAAATCTGCATTTCTTTTCCCCCCAGAAACTAGGAAACTATGACTAAACACATTTTTTGAGGTGACGCTTTTCACAAGAAAAGGAGAGGGTTTTTTCTTTGGAACTTAACAGTTGATAAGGGGGATGCTTGAGATTGCAAGGGGAGTCAGTAGTGCACATAGATAATGTGGTAATTTTTCGCCTCATTTTCTGCTGCAGGGTAGAGTGTATCCAGAGCTATTCTCTGTGATGCTGCATGGCCAGGGGTCCCCAAGGGAACAGCACTGGGTATCTCGCTCCTTACTCATTTAGGACCTGTGTTTTTTGGATAAATCCCTTCAGCCAAGAGCAGAACAATAATAACTCCACATGCCGAGAAGTTTAACTATTATCTGCAGAGTGCTTTGAATGCACATTAAATTTTGTTTCTAGCTCTGTTGAGAGCCTGAGCAGCTGGAAGATGGCAGGGAAATGGTTAGCTGGTGGCTGGGAAGCCTTGCTGGGGATGCGGAGCCTCCCCGGCTCCACTCAAACAATGGCAAAAAGCCACCTACCCCGTACTAAAAAAATGAAACGTTTTACAGATGTCCATAAAGGAAATTGATTTGGGCTGCTTTATCCCATGTAGCTAAAAAGGGTTAGGAAGCTGTGTTTTCTTATTAGAAATTTTTAGCTAGGGGATAGTTGGGTGACTGAACAATAATTAATTGTAGTGTAACACAGAACCCTGTTTCCAGGTTTAAGACAAGCTCCTCGCTCTCTCGATGGGAATACCTGACACGTCAGGGAGTGGGGAAGCACAAGTCCTCTATGCGAAAGTCAGTCGAGAGCAGGCTGTCAGGCTCATTGGTGATAACTGAGGATCAGAGTGTCCAGTTTTCCATGGACAGAAAGTAAGTGCCTGCAAAGGGCTGGCTTAGAGATAAGGTGATGTGCTGAATAACAGGAGCCTGGATGGATACCCAGCTAATGTACAAAACTGGCAGTGACAGCAAAATTTTGAGAGGTGTTTTAAAACAGGAAAAACTTTAGAGGATGCTGGCTCAGCTATAGGGGGTGAGAATTGCATGCAAGTTCCCAAGCCTGGCCACCTGAATTTGAATGCTCTTTTTACAGTTAGTGACAAATAGATGTTAATTCCCTCACTATGCTGCCCTTAGCTATTCACTGCTGTTCAGTGGGCTTGAAAAAAGGACACGTCAACCATACAGTGTCTGAGGCAGGTACTTTCCTGGACAAATGCTTTCCAGTTGCATGGTGTTGGAAAACTCATAGGGTTTCTGTAGTGTATTGGTGCATGTTCCTCCCCTCTTTGCTTGATTTAAGTTCTGCAATATTCCGGAGCTATGTCTTGATATATACCTGTACTGTGCCTACCACACTGGGCTTGATCTTGGGTAAGGGATGAATCAGAAGCAAACCCAGACGCCCTCAAAAAAGCAAAAGGTTTGGAGGGGCAAGAAATAACAAATTAGGGCTCACACTTGGGTTTTTAAAGCGTTATGGTTGCTCAGAGCTGAGCTATTTCATTTGTTAAATTGAGAGCAAATGGGTGCTGTGTACTATTCCCAAGTGTCTGACCCTCTTCTCCATCCCTCAGTGTCATTCATTTGCTTTTTTTTTCTCATGTCCCCTCACCTCTGGGTGATAAGGAAGCTTTCTTTATTTCTCAGATGGGAGAAACATGAGGCGATTAAAGACTTACACCAGGTCAGATAAGGGGCCCTGCCTGAGCTAGGGCTGAACCACCCTTTGGCATGTTATTTATCGAAAGAGATCCTGTGCTTGTGCTCAGATTTTCATATTTTTTTTAATCCAGTGGTTGCTTCTGGCTTTTTGAACTCAGAATCATCCGTGGGTGAGAAAAATGCCTCCCTGTGTCTCTAGCTTTAAATGAAAGGTAACACACATTCCTCTTTCTGTATGTAACTTCTCCCTCTCCTCCTTCCCCAGGCTGCAAAGTCGCTTGCTCAGGCTGCCCACCTCTGCTCTCCCTCTCACCCACCCTAATGTGGCTGGCAAGGCCTCTCTGGCTCAGGGTATCACTTCTCACCTGCCTGGGTGTTTTTCCCCTGCCCGGACATGCTCTAGCTTGTGTCCAGCACCTCAACTGGCCTCTGAAGACAGAGGCACTCTTAGACTGCCGATCTTCCCTCTGCAGCTGCCCTGGTAGCAAAGGCAGTAAATGTTGTTTCTGACCACAGCAAGCTGTCCAAAAGAAATAACTGTCATATCAAATGCCCAACAGAAATTCAAACTTATATCCCAGCTGCGTGGCTGCATATGAGAATTGTGCAGATGATTCTCCAAGGGGCTCACCAGGCTGCAGTGCAGGTGCTTGATTTCTCTTCTTGCCCATCAAACTGCCTGGGTTTAAGCCCAGCCACCCTTTTCCCCCTCCATCCCTGGGCTGAGCACTCGGTTGCCCTCAAGCGCTGCTTTGGATGGGTGTGGATATATTGGAAAACTAGCAAGCCAGACTTTCGGAGATGTTTTTCCAGGGGCTGGGAGCTGTGCGCTACCTGCTCCACCCTGAAAGCATCTTGCGGCAGGCTTGCTGCTGCGGGGCAGGGCTGCCGAGGGGAGATGGTAGCAAAGGGCAAGGTATGAGGGGGCTGGGGTCTAACAGCCCTGATAGAAAAGGACATATCTCAGGTTCTGCAGCCCCTTTTCTTTAAAACCTCTGAGAGGGGTCTGAGAAGTGCAAGGGGAGATAGTGATGGGTGATGTTTTTTCTGATTATTCTTTTTTCATGAGAACTAAGTTAGAGAAGGTCAGCTGCAGAAATTTTGTCTGTATTTCTCCTTTCTCTGCTGAAAAATCTGGAGGGGAACAACTGGTGAAGATTTTGTCAACATGACCCATGTAAATAAAGCTGAGTCAAGAGAGGAATAGGTTTAACCTAAGCCGTTCGTGCTGTAAGCAGACCCATGCTGCCTTAGGAAGGCTGTGATATGAATGCCACCTGGGAGGTCTCCAGCACCAGGAAAGGGGGGATCCCTTTAGCTGAGGAGACCAATGTTCCCTCTGCTTTGCACTGCTCTCAATTAGAGACACTACAGGACCTGGAAATTGGAGGTTTTGCTGGTTTGTTAACAGAGAGGCCAGGGGAGAGAGGAGAAGATATTTGCATTCATAGACTGACCCTGCAAAGGGCAGAGAGCCCTCTAATCAGATGCCCAAATCTTGCTGCGAGCCTTCTAGCACTGCTTGCTGTAACACACATAGTTGCTTGGATAGATACTAGTGCTTGCTGGCACAAAACCTTGCAATGGAGGGGTGCTTTTAGGAGGGGTTTGCTTGATGAAACAGGAGTAAGAAATGCAACCAGCGAAAGCTTTTGCTACCCTCCAGCCTAAAATGTCAGTGCCTCATCCCATGTTTTTTCTTTGAGGGCTATTTTCATATTCCTTTGCTCGGGGGCAAATCTTGTTCGTCTACCAGCTGCAGGTCTTTCCCCTTTCCCCCCTGCCTTCCTCTCTTTTCCCATCACCATTCCTCTTCCCCCCCAGTTCCCCCTTTCCCGGGAGGGGACGGGAAGCACGGGGCTCTGCACCGCGCATCTGTCTGCCAGGAGTTTCGCTTCATTGACAGAATCCTCCACCGCTTTTTATTAAAGACGGGAAGTGTTTTGCAGGCTGGGGGTGACTCTAGGTCTGCTTGTCTCAAGCTTTCTAGTGACTCATCTGTCTGCAACTGATATGATGTCGTCTGATATATTTTTTAAACTGCAGACAGCGTTATGTGCTGAGGTATTGAAAGGCTGATTTCTGTTTTGACTGTTGTCATGTTGGCTTGCAAAGTATAAGGTATGTGTCACTTTTTGGGGTTAACCATTCTCATTCAGTAATTTTATTAATAGCTTCTATGCTCATGAATGAAAAAAAAAGAGCAACTTGTTGAAATTGGAAGGAATAGGAGGGAACTTCTCTTTTTTTTTTTTTTTTTTTTTCTCTCCTGATCTGCTGTGTGGATTCCAAAGGCTTTCCCCAGAAAGAGAGTCTCACAAGAAGGCTGAGTTTCCTTCTGCCCAAATGCAGCCTCTCAGCTAATTACACCAGATCTGACTGTGGCCCTGTTATGCTACAGAATATATTGAGGCTTACAAATGTAACCTGTTATACATTAGGATGTTAAACATACAGCTGCAGTGTCTGGAGCTATGTAGTATAGCTTACAGGCTTAGAATTTAGAATAAAAAAAAGAAGTCTATAGACTGTATTAAGCTCATTAAAGAGATAAAGGTAACATACAAATTAAATTGATTTCTTTTGTGTTTTAAAAGGATTGTCTGAGACAACTGAAAATATTTCTCTGGCCACTACTCGCTACCTCTAACCCAAGAAGTAAATGATAACAAATATCCCATTTCTTTTAAAGGCGTCTGTTTCTTTTGGTTTTAACTGTATTTATTTAAATACCATGACCCTTCTGTGATTCCTCTGCTTTCTGAATAAAGCTAACCTGTTAAGTAATTTGGATGACATTTACAAAAAGGCCCACAGGTTCAGGAATTGTGCAGCTTCAGATGAATATTTTTATCATGCCTTTCAAGTGTGGCCACATCTTGTGTCCTTCATTGCTGATTTAGGGCATTTTACACCAAGCAGAGCATCTCTTCAGAAATGATGAGCTTGGAAGGGAGAGGATCTGAAGAGGGTTACCTTTTATTGCCTAAGTAACCCCAAAGTTACAGCTAGAGAGGAGATGTGCTGAAGGCAAAGAGCCTGGGCTTGGGAATAAAATTTCGGCTCTGCTGCACAGTTCCTGGTCCTGATCCAGCTTGCCTCTGATCCAATGGGCTGCAAATGATGCCTGTAATCTTTGGTCCCTAAGCGCCTCGCCAGGATATTAATAATTCTGTATGTCATAAGGACAGAGGAAATGAATTAATTAATGTAGGAGCTCAGATTGTACATTAATGAAGCTATAGGAACAGACAGACAGGACTGCCCTGAGCCACTCAACAACAGATACTGGAGGATAAACAGAGCATGGGAAAATAAGGAAACAGCTGAAATGTCAGCAAGAAAGAGGAACCCCCCTGAGATCCTTCCAGTTTTAGTGCAATGGTGTTGCATTCCTCCCTCAAAACAGAAGTCCCTGAGGTTGAACTAACAGGAGAAAGCAGAGTCCCACTCTGGAAGTCTTAGGCAAATAGGCAGAGGGGCCAGGTTATCCCTCTGGAATTTTTATCGGCTCCAGCTGCTTTTCTCCAGGCTGATTCACCCCTGTCTCTAAGGAAACATGGGGAAGAGATGATGTTTCTTGCAATCTGGAGGGACTCACAATATGCCTTCAGGGCACTGGGTGTATAAACAGAAGAATTTGAGATCAATTACCTTTGCTGTTTAGGTTGGCTTTTCCCTCCTTCCTTTGCTGACCTATAACAGAACTTGTATTGAGGTGATTCATCCTCTAAAATTCTCTAGGTTACTATGGAATACTTCTTTGCAAACAGCATGCATACATGACATAACCAGTCATGTGTATGTGTGCTGAAATGGTTATGGAGGAGTCAGTGGTGGGCTAGTATGAAGCTTTCTTAATTGTGTTTTCATTCATATTAGTGAATTTCCAGTAATTACAAGGTTAAAAATTTATGACTAACAGAAAAAAAACCAGTGCCTATGATTCATGATGGCATTTTTCTGAAGAAGAGAAGCCCCTGTGAGCAAGGTCTCAGAATATATGGAATAGAAAAGGGATTAGTTTTCCATGGGACCTTTAAAATGCATTCTACTCAGGTGCAGTTAACAGGTAAAATGAAAGTACCTGGTTTCTCTGCAAATAGAGCTACTAGCAATATATGTTTTAAGAATATCAAAGACCAAAAATTCTGCCAAATCAGTGTAGGTCTGCTCATTTTGACAGCAATATAGTTTAAACAAGCTACAGCCTTAGCTGCATTTTTCTTGACCAAAATAAGAGTGGCCAAAAATTGTGAAGTTTCACCTGACCATCTTTACACAGCCTTGTAGATCACTACGTGTGTCTTGGATGTTATATTTGTGCTGTGTGCTATTTGACAGAAGGCTCCAGATCCATGAAGCACTTAACAGTAAACTCTAAAGATGTTCTTAAACAGCATATACAAAATCACATAGAGAAATGATCAGAGTCCAGAATAGGGCTCTTAAGTCCTTGATTCAGTGTATTCATCAGATTTGTTGGTCCCAAATACATCCTTAGTCTTTACAGCCCCCATAGTCCTGTAGTCAAATACACGTGGTTTCCTGAATCAGAGGAAAATCTTCTTAGGAATTATGGCAAAGCAAAAACCATCTTCTCACTTGTTCTCACAGGGCTATGTCTCCCCATGAGAAAACAAGGGTGGCATTAGGGGTATTAAGTAATGCTTTGAGCAAGACTGCACCCTGGGCAAAAGGAAGATTGAAGGGAAGGTTGTAAAAGGCTCACCGAGCACACACCACACTGTAACAACACTCACTGCAGGGGTTTGCCCCTGTGTGGGGTTTAGAGGAGTAGGTGGGAAGAGGAGTTGTTTGTCTGTACATTGAGCTCCTGTTAATGCTTACCCAAAAGCAAACTTATACCGACTCAATAGGACATTGTCCTGTTGTCCACTTGTGTTGGAGAGCAGGGGACCTTTTATGCTTGGGTGGTGGAGGCAGTTCCCCGGACCTCTATGCTGATAAATGCAGATGCAAATCTGCTTGGTGTTTCTCAGCTCCTACCATGCTCATGAGATCCTCCAGGAGGCCCTAAGCCTGAGGGAATTTCCATATGTAAACCTGATTCACCCTGCTTGCAGAGATCCCCATACTTGTAGAATACATGGATGCACTCTCTTAAATTCAAAAGCAATGCTACTGGTTTGCATCATACAGCGTAAAAATAAGTCTTGTAAAGGTGGCGCTGCATCTGGATCAGAGCTGACTTGCACCCTGACAGCTCCACCATGCTCCTACTGTGGTACCTTCAGTGGTTGCAATGACCAAGAGCCACAGCTTGAGCCTGGAGGGGGACACCCCAGGGCAGGTGTGTCAGAAGGGTGAGGTTGCGAGGGCATCTTGCTCTGGAGAGGGAGGGAGACAGCCAGTGTGAGGTGAATCACATAATTATCCCAGCTGATGTTGCAGAATTTCAACTTTCATCCTGTAACAGCCATATCTTTAGTCCATGAGAGGTCTTGTCCGCAATCATACATGACTTCAAGGTAAATTCACAGGGTAAGACCACCACCACTCCCACTGGTGATTAGGTGGCCTCTTTTCAGCAACTGGAGCAATGGTCTTCAGTCTTTCCATTTTAAGGACCAATAAATACCTTTGGACTGAGCACAGTTTGAGGCCCAGTTTAACAGGAGGGAGCGGGTGGACAGAAAGGAGAAGAATAAGGAACCTGTTGCTGCTCACCTGTGCCCAGACCATGGCCTGCTGCTTTGTTAAACCACGGGTCAAGTCATGGGCCACAATCCAGAAATCTTTGGTCAACAGCACTAGGTAGCTAAATTTCATTTCTGTCTGTCCCAGCACTTCTGCCAGAGCAGAGCTGCAGAATCCTATGCTATGGCATGTTGGGTTTGCATGAATTATATTTTCTAACATTAGAAAAATTATCCATAAAAGCAGAAGAAAACCCTATCCAGTGAATAGTCTCAGTTAAACAAACATGTAAATTTATGGTAAGCCCTATGAACTACTTAGAAATGTCTACTAGAGCCAATAAGTGTGCTGGCTTTCAGTCTCAGTCTTAATTACCCTGCGTGCTGCTTTGCTATGTACTTCCAACCCATGCAAAGAAAATAAATTGGAGCTATCTGATCAGAACAGCTGCTCATGTGTTACAAAGATTCATCCTTTTGGAAAAATATGTATATTTAATAGTTCTGAACAGACAGGCTTGTGTTGATAGCTGGCTTTCATTTATTTGGTAGGATCCTATAATTCCTTCAGATCAAATCTGAGACCACATGAAGCGTGAGCACTTCTATAGATGTGAATTTGTGAAGAAAATTGCAGTGCTACTAATTTCTGGTTAATCTTGATTCTTGCTTGAATGTGAGGTCTTTATAGCAAGATAGGAAGTAAAGCTGGTTCACCGTAAAACCCAAAAGAAGTCTAAAAACTTAATATTTTATTTTTAGGGAAGTGTGTATTTTAAAGTCTGATTTCATTTTCTTTTTTTTCCTGTTTGATTTGTATCTTTGAGAAATATCTACTTTCCTGGTTTTATTGCACTTCCTCACACCTTCCCCTCTGGAGATTTAAAAATCTGAGATGTTTATGGGCTCAAATACTCTGATTTTATTGGTCCTCCAAGAGCTCTGTGTATGGCTCAGCCTTACAGTCGGCTGATGTTCTTCTCCATGGTTTAAATAAGGCTGTTAAAGAAATGAAACCTCTAAGGACAAAACCCCCCAAAGGTCATTTATCAGACATTTGGCAGAATAAGTAGCAGCTCTGATAATGCTTCTGATGGGCTGAATGAAAGATCTATAATCCCTTTTCTGTAGTAAATGTGGGCAAATCTGGATCTATTCCTCCTAGCAACCAGTAATTTGACATAAATTACACAGCAACTGCTTAGCAGGGTTTGGAGGGTGGTGGGGTTTTTTTTCTTTGCCCTGAAGATGAACTTCATTTGTAGCAGGGCTGCCAAATCCGTTTCATTGTAAAGAAATTTGCTTTCTAAACTAGATACCCCTAGGGATTGAAATTGTGTGTAAACTAAGCCAAACCCAATTGCTTGGCTATCTGTATTGGTTGGATGTACGTTAACAAACGGTATCGTTCTTTGCATCTCATATTTACTAGGCTATTTATTTATTGGCTTCAGGCTGCATTCCTGGAAGCCTGTCAAGCTGCTAAAACGCGTGGAGCCTGTCAGAGCTATGGAGGAGGTTCCCACCTTAAAACAGGCGGCTGCGTTACCGGCAGAGGAGCGGATGTGGCTTTTTGCAAGGACCTGTCTTGTAACCCTTTGAGACTTTCTCTTTGCAGGGGTGAATCTTATCTGCTGTCTCTCCTTCTCCCAGCCTTTCCAGGTGGGCACTTGAGCCCTCGCATGCCGCTTGTGATCTGGTCCTAAGGTTTTGCTGGCTGACGGCATGACTTGTGGTTGGTTTTCAGTCTTCTTTATGTGTTAGTATGGATATCTGATGGAAATTGCTGTCTAGCCTTAAGGAAATCTCAGAACAACAAAATGCATCAAAATTGCAGTGCTGGACAATTTTGACCTTTCTTCCACAAACATGGTTGTGGACTAAACCTTTTTTTTTTTTTTTTTCCCACAACAGCAATTAAGAACACAGTTTTACTTTGGAGGGTAGGCGAATGGGTTTGTCTGCTGACTTTGAACCTGTGGGATCCAAACTCCAAGGTGTCTGTAGGCGCAACTGCAATATAAACAAACACTTTATCAAGTGCCGCTTGTCTCTACGCTTTGGCTTTAGATTGCAGCAATAGGGTATGTGGCAATCTTTTCTGCCTTTGAAAATTCTCTTCCTCCAGCCTATCCACTATCGCTATTGAATTACAACCTAATCATACTAGAAAGGGTAAGTATAGTGGTCAAACTCACAAAAAAAATACAGTCCAAAAGGGGAAAAAAAAATGTTCTCTCAGCCAATCAGAGTGTGGACTAAAGAATGAGTCACGTCTGATGTATTTAAAAAATATATGGCCTGTTCCTGTAACGTAAAACATTGCTACAGCTTGCTGTTCTAATACAGTGGAAATTCCATATTTATTTCTCGTGAAGCCTATCTGTTATGTTATCCTACTGAGTTACTTAGAAACAGCAGTCACTCCAGTGTTTTAACAGGGGACTATAACCAAACTTTCCTTTGTGATTTCAGTGTAGGCTTGTCTTGACAATCCATGAAGATGATGTAACCAGAAAACAGCCCATTAATCTCATGCGAAGCTTTACATTCCAAGGTTCAATAAATCAAGTTTAAATGAGTTTCCACTGAACAAAAGTAAAGGGTTTTTATGAAAAACTTTCATTTTCAGTGATGGTTTCTTTTACTCCATGTTGTTATATAATTTTTCAAGCAGCAGCTAGTTATGCTAAAACGGGAGAACACTGATGAATTTCTCTTTGTTTCTGCACCCTTGTAAGATATTTTGTTTAGCAGATGCAGAAGCTGCTGAAAGGAGGAAAAAAAAGGGGGGAGGAGGGGGCAATTTCAGTGTCATACTCTTTTGGGGGGGGGGGAATGCAGAATTTATTTCTTTATGGCCTATGGACAAGGCTAATTACACATTGGAGCAGTGCAGAATTACCAGAATCAGCCAGAGATGTCTGAATGCTCAGTTGGGTATGAGTCTGTGAGCTCATTTTCATGTTCTGGCACCTCTAAAGCACTAGAAATACAAAATCAGTTGTGTTTGTAGGCTATATTTTTTAAAGCAGTTTCCAGCATTGAGTCTTGCCCTGTTCTTTAGCACACAAAATTTGGTAATGCTGTGAGTACGTGAAAGGATATAGCAGAGATGTGTGAAAATACAGCTTTATATGCCTTTGAATATAGAAGCTGGAGAATGTAATATATACAAATGCATGTGCATATGCTTGGCTACATACAGTTACACTAAATAAGCACTTGCAGTTAAGGCTGGCTCTCCTTTGGTGACTTTGCAGAAGTTGTTGGCTGTGTCTCTCTGTCTATACATGTGTCTGTGGTCCCCCAAACCTCGTCCTTGTTCACCCAGCTCCCCCAGTGACACGCATCGCTCCGCAGAGACAGATGTCAGCTAAGAGAAGAGGAGGGGAGGTCTGAAAAGCTAGGGCTCTGCAAAAAAAACCAGTGCTCTGACTTTTAGCAACGTTTCCTTACATCTTTTCAGTACCTGCCTGCTGTAGGATGCAGAGGCTCTAGGATTACTAATGCTTGCACCAGACCTGTTGGGCTCTGCAAAGCCTCCAGTCGAAGTCACATCAGCCATTCAAGGCTTTGCAAAAGAAACAGGAGGCCCTGCAAGGGGAGTCAGAGAAGGGAGGAAAAGTGCATTTATGTCCTCGTTGTGCTGTCTTTGAGATTTTTGATGCAACACTTGTAAGCGTGAGTGGTGTGGAAGCAGAACTTGGACGACTGGAGTAGATCTCTTGGCTTCAGTGGGTCTTTAATAATTTAGGAATTTTTAAAAAAATCTCCAAAACTATATTCAGAACCTACAGCCGCATTTGAGTATTTCAGTTGCTTTTTCTCCTGTAGTCCCTTCTCAGAATGATGACCAGGGAGGTGTGGGGGGTGGAGGGGAAGGAAAGAATTCAGTAAAGCTGAGCAGGATCATTTTGCTTGAAACTGTTAGGAAACAGCACTGTTACCAGCAAAACTAAAGAGCCAGTAAGCTCTAATGCTGGGGTGCTGTCAGACAGGTGGGAAAGGGCTGGAGCAGTAATCTTTTTGCCCCCCAGGTCAGCTCTAACCAGTGCAGCATGCCCCTAGTAAGAGGAAGGAAGCCCTCCTGTGCTTGTAAGCGGCTTGTCTGGGATGTACAAAGCTACCCAGTGACCTTTCAATGCCTGAATTGTCCTGTGCAGAAAGTGCAGACAACGGTGTTTTCTCACCCTGCAAGGAGAATAAATCCGCACAGTTTGAGATGCCCGGACACCATCGCCACACAGGCAAGTGTTTTTAATTGGAGCTGCTGCCCAGCCCAGGATTCCTGTCATGGGGCACAGCTCTGCCATGCCTGGCACGGGGATGGTACCAGCCCCAGGGAGACCCTGCCTTAACAGGGATTAAGGGCAGCTGCCCCCGTTATTTGGGGACATTTGTCTTGCACAGTGCTGTGAAGATCTATGGGTACAGCTGTGGCTGTCTGAGGGTCCCCCACATCTCTGTTACTGTTTTCTAGCAGTGATCTTTTTTTTTTCATGAATAACTTTATGCCTTCTTGGCTTCCAAATATTTGTGTTTTATGCAAGGAATTAAAAGTAAGAGAATCTATTAGTTTTCCTTTTGTATATGGTGATATTTGGAAGCATAGCAGACATGAGAGGATAGGGAGAGGTGTCTCTAGGTGTCACGATTAAACTGTGATCAGGGAGGGCACCTTTGCTGTGGAGGCTAACCTCCCCAGCAGCCACTGAATGCCTCCCTACCCCAGCAGCTCTCTGAGAAGGTTTAGCTTTGATGGCAGGGCTGGGTAAGCCACAGAAGCCGCATGCTCTGTTGCTGCCGGAAGCACAGGCTGCTGAGGCTCCCTCCTCAAGCGTGGAGCTCCTCTTCTCATCTTCATGTGGATGTGCTTGTGTCTGAGCATCTGCCTCAATGCTCACCGATGACTGTGGGAGCTGGATTCTTCCCCTCCTCTCTTTCCCTCCCTCCAGGATTTCTGTTCGAATGTGAACATCTGTATGGAGGTTGGTAAAGTAAGAGGAAACGTTTCTGACCATTCTCAGGAGTTTATGACCAAGGAAAACCAAGCAAGCAACTGAGTGTAATGAATGTCTTGTGTCACTTCCCTCTGGATGGAGCAAATGGAGGGCCTTTTTGGTTTTGTAAAAAGTGCATCAGGTTGATGCTAGCTGAGCAGGCATTGGGTGTAAGGAAAAAAGCATAAACCAGCCAAGCTGATACTTGTGTGCAGAAGTCCCCTCTTCTTCTGAAAATCTAGGTAGAGCAGAGCTAACTGTTCGAACAGGAATCTGAGTCTGCCTCTATCTGAATGATCTGTGAATTTTGCATGGTGAGAGCAGGGAAGAGGAATCACGTTGTCACGTTCTTTCTGCGCTCATAGCATCAAATACCATTTTGTTGGAAATCATGGCCACATTGCATTCCTTTGCTGCTAAAACAAAGAGACGAGCAGAAAGGCTGCAGAAGAAACATGCATGTTCAAGTACAACCACTTACATCAGGGCTCATGTTCCTCTCTTAGTTCAAGAACGCGTTCTTGAAAAATATGTCCCAAGTCAGTCGCAAGCTATTGGGCCTGTTAGTGGTGGCTTAGGTAGAAAAGAAAGGTATTTCCCACCCACAGAGAAGTTACAACAGGGGCTCACTGGCTGGAGTGACGGAAGAGGTGAAGATGTATGAGCAAAGGGATCCCTTCTGGCCTTAGCAAAATATACGAATCCACAAATTTTCTCTGACTTGAGCAAAGTTCTCACTGAACTGAGGAAGAGCTGAAACATGCAAAAGTTGGCTGCAGCATCTTTTGTAGTAAGTAGATGCTGTAAGAAATAGCATGAAAGGAAAATGGTTTCCTGATTAAATATGACCTAGGCTTACAGAGCTCTCCAGCATGGGAACGGTTCAGCTGGCCAGCAGACCAGATTTGCTGTCTAACTTACCAGGTGATGTCTTTAATTAAAGCCATGGCAGTGTGCTTCTACTCTCTTCCAAGAAGTATTTTTAGACACCTTGGGAAACACAATAGGTTTGCTAGTGTGTGCTCTTTTAAGCTAACAAAAGGCATATGGGAAGGTATGCCTTCCTTAATAAAATATTTAGCAAAAGGATCTACTTCTAAAATCAGCAGAGGAATTCTCTTAGGAAGTCTAGATTTTCACAATAAGAAACTGTCCTCCTTTTCTAGCTTTAGGAATATTGCCTTTTGTCATTCCTTTACCTCTGCTGGCACTGTCACTGTTTCCTTTATTTGGTATAGTGTTTTCCAATAGTAAGTACCCAGGACAGGCAAACAGCTTCAAATATATTGCATCTGCTTTTCTTCTGAGTGCTTATCAAGGCTGGGGACTTTTCTGTTAAGGTGCCTTCCCCCAAGAAACTCTTCCCTGCTTTATTAGCTATACCATGAATATTTCACACTGCCCATTCCGTAGGACTGGCTAGCCAGCTTGTGTTCTCAGTCACCATGCAGATCAGACACAGTTTCTGATTTTGATGCCTTTACACTTCCTGCCTGAAGTTAGGATATCTAGAAATTGCTTCCTTTGTGTTTCTCGAAAGGCCAGTCCTCCTCCAGCTGTATGCAGATGAGGCATCTCCCTCCATCCCCGTTCTTGCAGCAAGAAGAGAACAAGCAGGACAGCGTAGTCAGGTCATACGTAAATTGTCTTGCAGCATCAGCAGAGGCAAGAGACTTGATGAGTCAGCCTTGAGTTATAAACATCCAGCACTAAAGTCTGGCTAAAGAGGCCTCTGTTACTGGCCTCTGGGTGGGAGGAATTTGCACAGCCTTGAGTAAATATCCAGACTCCTAGAAGCCCACCAAATTTGAGCTCAAAAACATGTCTTGGAATAAAGGTCAGAACCTGTATTCCAATTGTATGGTCAGGGAAAGCATCAGTTTCAGGTAAAGGAGATTAATAAAGGAACTTAGTTTATTCCCTTGAATGTAATTATGAAGTCCAGGGCATGTGTAGAAAATGTGTGGGCTTTTTGATCTCAGCTTCAGGCTTCTGGAGGGATTTTATGTCTCTTCAGGACCTTCTCTGAATGCTATTAGGCTTCTGGGACTCTGGGGCCATTGCAGTCTTGCACTGAATGGAAAAGAACAACAGGGAGTGCAATGAATGAATGCAGATTCTCTCACACTCTGAATTTATGAAAGACGAGATATTTTTTCTTAATTATAAGCACCTCCCCCTCCACTGAGTCGTGTGACAACAACCCACCAAAAAGCCCACAACCTCGAAAGAGGTATCAACTGTTTTCCCAGGGCAGGGAAAAAGCAATGTTTACCCATGTATGTTCATTTCCAGGATGAAATATAATAAGAAGATCTCATACTCCTCTCTCTCTTTGTCGTCAAGTGTCAATTGGTTTGTGCGCTTAAGAAACTGTGAATCGTGGTATTGGAAGGATTATCTAGAGATCATGTAGGTGAAACCCCCTGCTCAAGCAGGGCTGGCTAGAGCAGGTCATCCATGACCACATCCAGTCAGGTTTTGAGTATTTTCATTGGGATTTTTTCGGGGGAGAAGGTATTTTGTTAAACTGTAGTGGAAAGAAACTGCAAAATAAGACCTTTGTGAAGAGTCAGAGAGCACAGCTTCTTGCCATTGGGCCTGTGTTTGGCCTCAGCAGGTACATTTCAAACCCTTGCTCTCAGCAATTTGTCAGAAACTTGTTTCTATATCACAGGGAGAAGTGAAAGATCTATTATCAATTGATGCAATTTCATCCTACCCACAAGCATAGAGCTGCAAAGCCCAGCATTGAACTGGGGAGTAGTCCTGGAGAAAGCACAGATCTGTATCTGAGCTTCCTGCAAAGGTCTAGGTGGAGGAAGCTTTGCTTTTGGTTTTGTAGAGTGTTTCTGGCAAAGGTGGCAGCCTGGATGCAGAGCTTTTGCTGCATGAGAATCTGCTGGTAAATGATACTGGGCCAGGCACAGTCTCTGGAGGAAATAAATAGTTGGGAATGGCGGTTTTATTCCTTCTCCCTCTGCATTTTCCCTTTTTCCCTTGTTTTTCTTCTCAGTAACCTTGGAGAAGCTCTGAAGAAGATCAGTCAGGGACCAAGCTCCTATGTGAGACTTGGTGAGAGTGCCCACCTTGGCATGGCTGAACAGAGCTGCTGCAAAGCCCCAGCTCCTCACACGAGGGTGTGGTGGTGGATGTAAGGTCTTTGGCATATCATAAACCAAGTAAACTGATTGGGTCACTGTCTGTCTTGCTCCAATGAGAAAAATCCATGGAACTCTGGCATAGTGGAAAATTACTGAGGGTAAACAAAAATGTCAAAAGGAACAGAAACTTCTTCTGATGTATGGCCAGGAAACCTCAAGGTTTGCAGGAAGCTGTGCTGGTGATTCACGGGGTGGTATTCTTCCCTTTGAGTCAGTCCTGAATCCATGCCTGGGTATGACCACATCTGAAATATGGCTCCTCTTTCAGCACAGTGCCCATGAACACTGTGCTGGAGGGCTGGCTTCTCACTGGATTTTTCTTGGAAAACTCCCATCCAGGAAGAGTTCAGGCTTGACCAACTTAGCTGACGAAAGCTGGCAGAATCACAGCAAAGGCTTTGTAGCTTTGCTTGAGCAAGTAGAGGAATTCAGGGGTATTAGATCAGATCCTTGGTTAGTAAAAACCGGTATAACACTGGTTGAATTGCAACTGCAAACAATTGGTCTAACACCATTAATAAAACATGTCTGCTGATTAAATAGGAGGAGAGGAGAAGAGCTGAAGACCTCCTTGCTTGCCATAGTTACAAAAAAGATCACTATTACTTCTAGAAATGAAGCAAAATGCATTGTGAACAGTGAGGCAAAAATGAGCAGAATATTGATAACGGTCACTGCTTGAATGAGTTTCAGCTCTCTCTTTCCTGCCAAGGTTGAAATGCAAAGGGAAGTTAATTGGCAGTGGATGTCCCATCTATACCGAAGCCAGTGATCCTACAACAGCCTGTTCAGACATCTGTGCAAAGCAAGTTGGTTTGCTGCAATTCTGTGGACAGGATGTAGGATGGCAAATCACTTCATTTGGCACAAATTCACGCCGTGGCTGGAAGGACCACATAGGAATGATTGGCTCGGAGGCTTGAATACCTTCTCATACCCAGGCATGGGTCCCCACAGATCTAGATTCAGTCTTGATGACTGAATATGTACAGAGGTATGTGCTGAAATACCTACAGAGGTTTGCGCTGCTACTCCTCTGCAGCAGCAGCCGTTCTGATGTATTTCTGTCTGTAGATTGATCTGTGCAGTGTGTTGTAGGGAGTAGAAAATCCTTTAGCTGGAGAACTTTAATGCCTGGGAAGAACAACAAATGACTAAGGATGAGACCTTAAGTGCAGTAAGGCTTTAATGTTTCCCTACAAATGAAGAACCTATTTAAAAAGGCAGCTGATGTGGGAATGTGAGAGTGATAAGACCTTAGGAAACACATTTAATAATAACATTCCATCACTTGATACTAGAATGGTAAAATGGAAAACAGCTGAGAAGTTATTTTCCATAAAAGTTAATATACCGAAAATAATGGGGCTTTCTGCTGATTAATGCTTTATAAAGCAGTGTGTTGATGCAAATGTAGTCCAATGGATGTCAGTGGTGTGGAAGATAAATTTTGTTTAAGTGTTTTCCTGGATTAGGTTGAGATTGTAGGATCCATAAGAAATTTTGGAGCTGTAACAGCAGTTAAGCCTGTCTTATTCCATGTCAACCAGAGACATATTAGGCTCCCAAAATAAAGGCTTATGCAATTGGCAGGTCACGTAGCTACAGCTCAGACAATACCATTGAACGTAGTAGTATTACCTTTGGGTAACACTTGACAAGACTTTGGTCAGATACTCAGGTACACATGGACTTGCGTAGATGTGAGTGGGAAGTAGGAGAGAGGGAGACAGAAGGGGAATTAGCACTGCCCCTAGATTTTTTTTTTTCCTATTGTCCTTTCTCCCTTCTAGGAAATTAGGTATTTCTGGCAATATCCCTTTCCAGTGATGTTACAGTATCTATAAGCCCCCTGCTCTGGGACTTGGAGAGCTATACGAACAGGGAGGGAACTGTCTCCTGTATGACCAAAGCCCCTTGTTCATACCCGAGCAGGGTCTAGATTCTACAATGTTAGTTTGCACTGGGCCACTCTGTGAACACCTTACAGAGCTGATGATCCTTGCTTGAGGAACGGGTGCATCTTCTGCAGAGTTCCAGTCTGAATATGGAGGGGATACTTCATCACTGAAGTGCAGCTTCACAGATTCATTCAGTCATTTAATTTCCAAACCCACAGTGACAGATGTGGTGATAGTCAGAGCGGGTTCAGCTATACAAATGTGGGAGCATGCTGAAATGGGTAATAGTTTGCTATTTTTTCTGCCGACAGCTTTTGACAGAAACCATTTCTCTGATCCCCAGGTCCACCCATATTATGAGCTCAGAAATAAGGCCTGCAGCCAAACCATTCTTGGTACTTGTTTTGCAAAAGCAAACAAAAAACAAATGATGAGGTCTGTCCATCTGTTTTAAACCCATTTCTAATTATAGCATGTTTTCTCAATACAATCAATTCTTCCTGCTGCCCTGGTGGGATCGCTTAGATGGTCATCAGGAGCTGATGCTTCTGGCTGAGCCAAATTCCAAGGAACCTGTATTTCTTAATAAGTTACAAAGCAGTGCTTGTATGCCAGGATGGTTTCCAGCTGCATACTGTGCTGTAGCAGTGGGCTCAGGTGCGGAAACTCATTCCTTAGTTCCCATCACTGCATCCGTAGCCTTTGCTAAGCTGGTAAGAAGGGACTGAAGAGTGCGAGAGAGGGAGTAGGAGCCTTGCTAGAGGGACCAGGCAGAGAAATAAGTTCACTCTCAAAGACAAGGAGGGCAGTGTGACAAGGCAGCCGCGTGTTGATCTGACCAGCTCACCTTGCAGGTATAGCATGGAGGTGTCATTGTGCTGCATCGGTGTGGTGTCATGTTCAGTGACAGAGACGTTATGGGTGGATGGAATGTATTGTCTGCAAGTTGCTGGCCACAGCTTCCTTGTGAGTCAGTGCAGAGGCAGCCCGATAATCTGAGTTACAGTATTTTGGGAAGCTGGGCTAATTATGGTGGTAATACCAAAGTTGTAGGAGGGGATAATTCTGTTGAGGAGAGGGAACTAAATATTTAAAGAGCTTGCAGATGGTGATTTTTGCTAATAATTATCTGCAGTTATGATAGATTTTCATTAAAACTAGTCAAAATGCCAGAAATAAAAAAAAAATCATTTGGATACGTGCATGGATTGCATGAACGCTTTTTGGCTAAAAGTTTCAGGTTTCCTAGCATTGACTGAAAGTAAAAAGCAAACTTGAGCCTTAAGCATCCTTTTGAGTTTGTCCTTTCATGCCATACAAAAGAAAAAGATATTCCAAGAATAATTTCTGACCAGGTCTATTTTTATGCTAATGATCTCTGCAGCAGACAATAGTTTTTTCTGTTGCTCACCCTTAAATTAAAATTAAGGTTCTGGGCAGGATCTTGCTTTTGTAGACACAGACAACCCGATCCCTGTAACATGTTTGAGCAGAACAGCCAATTTCACCATAAATAGTTTGCAGAAATGTGTGTCGTTTGTTTGGGTTCTGTGGAGTATTTTTGTGTTTGGGGTGTGTTGGTTTTTTTTCTGAAAACATCCCTTTTCCCTTAGAAATTATGCTATAAGCATTTAACTGCGTAAGCAGTGCCAATGAAAACCCTTCTAAAATATCATTTTTCATGGTCATCCTGCCGGCAGGACTTAAACTTAATGACTCATGTGAATCTCTGTTGCTTTCTCCCAGTGGGAGCTAATAAATCCTAATGGAGTAGCTGCCACTTTATAGCTCTAGGAAAGATGGAGGAAATAAGCTCTGTTAGCACTCTTGGTGGATGGAGGACAGAATGTCAGAAGACTGGAGGAAGCTTGGAAGAGTTGAGGAACCACGTGGTGGTCCTTCAGCTGTTCTGCACAGCTGGAGATACTGCAGCAATCTCTGTTTGCTTTACCATGCGTTGGTGCCACCTGACAGTGAAATGCCCTTGCATTTGCATTGGCAGAATTGAGCTGTTGTAGTCTGTTTCTTAAGGACATGCCAGTTCTCTAGCATTGGAAGGCCTCAGGATGCCAAAACGCCTGCGGTCTCTCCCTTCCAGTAACACATTACAGTTTTCGAGGGTTTTGGTCTCTTCTGCTATCAGCCTTATTTTGTGTTAAGTCTGTCTTATGGTTGCGGCGAGTGAGGAATGGATGTGCTGTGGATTTTAACTGGACTAAACACCTCTGTTGTGCTTCGCTGGGATTTGTGGAGCGTGATCTCAGTGCCCCAGCTGGTCTGCAGTCCAGTGGAGATAAGTGACGTCCGTATCCCATTCTCAAAGCGCTGTCAAGGGAATGATTTACTGAGTGCAGCTTACTTCATGAATGATGACATTTGCACAAAGTATCAGTGAGAAGCTCAAGTGGGGGATTGGGGTCCCAATTTGCTAAGCACAGGGATTCGTTGTGCAAGGAGATGGCTTACGTTGTCGGTGTGTTCCAAGGACTAGCAGATGAACCCAGCCAGACACAGAAGCCCAAATAACAGTGGGAGGATGACTGATGCATCTGTAATCAGCAGGCACTGCAGCACACTGCCATCGTTCATTGCTGTCAGAGCTGAGGCAGCTGCACAGATGAAGAAGTGATGTCATCCCTCACAGCCTTACCCCACTCAATGCAAGGCTGGGCTGGAGCAGGGTCTGCCCAAATGCAGGAGGTGGGAAGGATCCTCTCTGAGACAAAGGTCCTCACGATGGCCAAGTGCTCAGGTCCCTCTTAGGTATAGGATGGCCAAAGGAGTTTCACGGGGCTTGGGCAGGCTGGATGTTGTGCTCCTGCATACCAGAGCTGGGGGATGCAGAAGCAGCCTGAAGCCCAGGGTGGGTGGGAGCCACAGGGAACAACATGAAGTGTGATTTTCCAGTTCCTGTCTGCTTGGTGGCTAGCTGCACTCGGGGTAAGGTCAAGGTAGCGTTGCCCTACTGGCTCTCCTCACCAGTTGACTGCAGCACATAGGATGTGTTTTAATTTAATACACTCAGAGGAAACTTAAAAGATATATAAAAATCTCATAAATTGTTTAGGTAAGCTGAGAGCATTTTTAATAGTGGGTGTCAAGTGGGAGCTGTTTGAGGGGAATTTCTGAGTGTAGGTACTTTGTTGTAGGCATTACAGAGAAGCTTGTCCTGATGAAAGCTATTTTCAGAAAATAACTTCGGCTCCCGTGGTGATCACCCTCACTGTTTGGGGTTATCTTCTTTTCTATCAACAATATGCCTGGCCTCTGCCTGCCATTTATCCACCATGTGTCAAATTAACTCTCATTTCAAAGAGAACAAACTCTTTCTCCCTTCCTTCTCCAAAGAGAAGTTAAGTTAGTTATTCTTTCTTTAATGAGAGACATCTGCTCTCTGGGATCTACAGCAAAAGCAAAGCAAGCATGAAAAAATTTGGGTGGAAAAATGTCCCGGCTTTTATTATCATGTCCCACAGAGATGCATGAGTAAAGTGAGAGTAGAGCTGATTAACAGCCACAGACCAGCGATTCATTCCCTCCACTTTCCTTTTGCTTTACATTATGCCTTGCAGGTCCCCGAAACATCATTTGCTTAGCTGAGGTAGAACACTAGCTTTCATCTGCTGCTAAGGATCCTTCACTGATAACTACATATCTGTAGTTGATTAAAAATACTTTAGCCAATTAGAATTTTTTTGTCAGGAAATCAGATATTTAAAAAGTAAATGTGGCTTGTCTTTTTTTTTTTAATGAAAAGATTGTGAACTATGAAAAAATACCTATAGAAAAATTTTAGCCTTAAGATGAGCACTCAAGAAGTCAAAAAATGCTTCTGGTTGCACCCAAAACCGCATATCTTTTTATCTGGAAACGATGCTGTGCTAATTTATGGGAGATCTAGCACAGATGCCTTGTAACACCAGGCTTCCTCAGCTGTGCAGCATTTCCCAGGTTGCCTTTCCCATCATGTCTGTCTTGGTGGCAGGGCACTGATGTACCACGGGAGGCACTTGGCTTACAGAATATAATGGGAAATGATCATCAGCCAAACCAGAGGTTCTGCGCTGCAGAAGTTTCCCTAAGTGCAATGATTTTGGTTTTAGCTGAAGTAGTCAAGTTTACAGATTTCTGCCGCAATGTTTAAATTGTCACTAGGCTTGGCAGGTAAGTAATTAAGGCATGTCACAGGATGATTTCACTTTCTGCTGGCTTCCCGCAGTATTCATTCTGTAGCTCAGATCTGCAGCAATGGATTCATCATCACAAGAATAAAGGAGAGAATATGACTCTTAGTCACTTTTTGAATCAATCTCTGCATTGTGAGTTGGCTTGTCATTCATCCTGAATCTTAGCATAAATTAGAGCAACCCGAGGTTCGATTTAAATTTGTACCAAAGATGGCCAGGGACTGACTCCAGGACTTAAACCAGACTCATACGCTCAAGCCAGGTGTGAGGCCACTGAGTGTTACAAAAATCTTTTTTCCTATTCTAACAGGGAAACACACCCAGCCCTCCTGGGCGAGAATTATTGTCCCTTAAACCAAGTCTGGCTTCAGCTGGGTGTCAAAGTACAGGATGCTGAGTTTGTCTTGGAAATGTTGTTGCATATCTCGGTGTTTAAAGGGGTGTGAGTTGGTCTGCTGACCTTGGTTGTGAATGGTGCCTAGTTGAAAAATCTCATCTGGGCTCCTTCTGGAAAATCTGAGGGTTAAATCAGATGTAAAGTTAAATATAGCAGAGTCAAGTCTGAATAGAAGTCTGAACTTCACATCCTGGTGCAGACAAATTAAAATGAGGATGGGAACAGATCTGTGTGGCTTAGATTGATTGCTGATAGATAGGAAAGGAATAACACAAGAATGCCTTCTTTATTAATTTCAGGAAGGTAGGAGGATGGATATTCAGCACAAGATCATTGAGCAAAAATAGGAAAATTTCTGGTGCAGAGATCCTCTGCAGGACTCTGTGGACCAAGATAAGCCCCTGAGGGCTGGAAAGCTTTAGGATCTTACTGAAGCAGCTAGGCAATCTGAGCAGTCAGAGCATTGGCAGCACAATAGCCAAAACATGATTGCCCGTCAGGGTGAGAGACAAGTTATTACAGGAACTAGAAGCATGGAAAGGGTTGGGTTTGTACTGTATTATTATAACTTATAATGTGCCCTGCAAAAAGCAGCGGTTATGATGCAGACCTCCAGCTCTTTCCAACAGTTACCATAGCTCAGTTCAGAGGCTGAGGTAGGCTGTTGGAGAAAGGAAGGATAACCCCACTGAGTTTTTGGGTGGAGTCCTGTGGATTTGTGACATGTGCTTATTAATACTTTCCACTTGCACAGTGGTTCCAGATATTCTTTGAAGATTGCTGGCTGTCTGCTAGGCCTGGTAGAGTGACCTTCAAGACACCATCCTTCACTTACACATCTGTTAAAAAATGAGCAATTTTGAGTACAGGGAGTGACTTCTTCAGAAATGTTTGGGATCCACTCGGCTGTAACACTGGCGAACAGCAGACACCAAGAAGGATGTGCTTGCCCTTGGTTAAGGACACGGTACCAAGAAGAATGATGAGGAACATTGTGGAAACTTAGGGGATAGCTGCTGAGTGTTCACCCATTTCTGAGCTAGGCAATCACTCTGAATTTCAGAACTTCTCGGATAGTTGGGATATCTGACAAAATGTTTATGTTGGTGGATCAGAGATTACTCGGGGCCATTCTCACCATGGCTAATTCGTGAATCTCCATTGACTATAACATGATTCTTTGTATTGAATAACAGAAATGAGAAAACCTTGCTTATAACCAAAAGCTGAAACCGAAAGGCTTGCCTGTCTGGAGGGATGCCACACCTTCTTTCATGCATCCAGGAGAGGGCAGAGGTAGGCACAAAAGCTCTGCTAGCTATTGTGGCCATGGCTGTCACCAGCTGTAAGACAGTTCCCCTTCTCTGATGGCTGGTGCCGGCCCATGGCTTTCATCAGATGGGACCGGGGCTGCCTGTGAACCCCCTGTACAGAGTGGGCCTGTGGATAACTCCTTCATACTGAGGTGGTTTTATTTGTGATTCAAAATTGAAAAGGGACTGTGATTCACTGTTGCTTGAATTCCTGAGGGACTTTCTGCTGATTTCAGCACCTGAAGCAAGAGGAAGGGCACACCCTGCTTGAGGAGCTTCTGCAGTGCAGAGACAGGGCAGTCTGACCATTGCTTCCCTCTCGATGACACTTCACTGGAAGTGTAATCTTTGCACCCTCTTAGAAAGTCCCCGAGAAGCTGCTTGTAAATGGTGAGAGTTCCTCTCATGAGCAAACTGCACTACCCCATAGGGTAACAAAGAAGATTGGAGGAAGCAATGAGTGTTTTCAGAAAATTCTTATTTTTTTCTTCCACATTTCCAGTGCAGATATGAGTCCGGATCAGAGCCAAATGTTTTCTCCTGTTTTTTAACCACCCCCTTCCCATAAATTGGGCTTATGCCATAGACAGGAACCTCTCAGGCAACAGTGGCTCATCATCTGGGTCCTATACTGATCACAAATGTTATTTGCAGTTGTTCCTAGATTGGCGTAATGGAAAGATTTGGACATGACCAATACAGTGCTTTTCATACAAGAACATGTAATATTTCCACATAGTAGTTGGTGTCTGTCTTTCCATTTCAATGGGAAGGACAGAAAGAAGGGGTACCAGGATCATGGCAACAAGGAAATTCCCAAAGCAAAATGTTTCTGGTAAGCATGACTCACAAGAGTCAAAATACTACTTCTTAACCGCTGGCCAGCTGAGCAAGAAGAGGAAAAGCAGATAAACAGGACAGGACAACAGAACAGCATCTCTGCAAAGTTTCCAGTCCTCCTGCCCAGTCTCTGAATACTAGTTTCCAAATGTCTTTCCCTCTTTTACAGCTCATTGGCAAGGACAGTGGGTTCTTCAATAGGATCCTTTCGTATTATATTTTCCAGGAAGGTATATTTTATAGGATTCTTCAGGGTTAAAGTAAAATCCAAATAAAACTGAGAATAGTAACAGTTTAACTTGAGTACAACTCTGGTAATGATATCCTGATTGCCTGTAAGTCTTTAGAAGCATCTGTCCTTCATTTTCTCTGCTAAACTATACACACACACACACATATTTATACACACCTGAAACCTTTAAGAACTAAGAGTTGTAAACCCAGATTAGACCAACAGTTCACGTAGCCGGTTTCTTGTTTACAAGAGTGGTTGTTGCTCAGTGCTTCAGAGGAATGTGTAGGAAGCCCTTTATGAACCAGTTCTCAAAATATTCTGCTTCAGAAAAATATTTCAGCCTCTGCAGTAAAGGTCAGCTTCAACCTGAAATATATATTATAACTTTTCTGAGTGCTCCGATTGATTTAGATAACTCTTGATATAGTTGTCACCCATAATTTCTTTATGTCCCCGCTAAGCTGTCAGGCTCGTGTTCTTCGGTGGCAGGGACTAGCCGTGCACTGCATGGAAAAAAATGAGAGGAAGGCTGGTTCCTCAGATCAGTGGTGATTACCTCCTTGAAATGAGTCTCGAGTATCTCTCCTGTTTGCAGGCAAGCTGTGAGCAGTTCACTAATCCTGTGTGGGATGTTCTCAGTGTGGAGACGCCTGCGTAGGAAGATGAGGTTCATCCTTCTACCTGTAGCTCTCTCAGGGTATTTTGTGGAAAGCTTTCTTTGAGGCCAGAGGAAGCAGGCTAGCACTAGGGTGGACCAAAGTACTATCTTTTTCCCTCCCAACAACAGAGAACAATATTTTCTCTGAAAATAATGCAGCCAAGTGTTTTTCTTCCATCAGAAAAAATGATTTTCTGCTTGGTCTCCGGTATTGGCAATATCAGAAACACTCTTCCCCCCCCCCCCCCCAGTGAGACTGGGATAGGTTATGACATCTTAGAAATGCGGACACCAAAAATATAAAGATTTTGAACTGTTCCTTGATGCAGGGTGAGTTTCCACTGCACTTTTAGCCTGAGCTTGAACCTTGACTTCAGCCTCTCCACACGGAAAAGCCTTCGTGGGGGTGGTTTAAGCCAAAGTGAATTCAGCAGGGGGTATAGATAAGAAAAGGATGCTGTATTTCACTCGGGTTCAAATCACCTACTCACAAGTGCTGGTTGTTCTCGATTTCCTTCCTGAGCGGCTCCTTACAGGACAAACACATTCTCCATAGCTGTGTTACACGCTTGGATGTTCACCTATATCAGTGCAAAAGGGGTAGAAATATTTATATTTATTTTTATTTTCGTTTGCAGTGAAGAAAGTAAAAACACAAGAATACTGGGTGTAGGACAGAAAGACTTTTTATTCAAAGTCAGATAGAAAATTGTACTGAATGAAGCAAAGCTATTCAGCTGCCAAAACTCAATGTATAAATTCAGAATAAAACTGGATAGAAGTTTGAAAAAAAAATTATGATTTTGGTTGTGGATTTTCTTGATACTTTTTTGTTAGGAAGCTTGGAACTTAGTTTTTAAGGAGAAAAGTTATCTGTGGGGATCTGCTTAGCAGAGATCCAGATTGTAAGTGAATTTGGAAAGTTTATAGTCAATATTAATTCCTGCATTGTGCTCACAAGGAAAAGCAATGTTGAATGAATGCAATGCCAGCATAGATTTCATTCTCTTGGAACATCTTGGAACAGATACAGATGCAGCCCAGCACAAAACTAGGAATCAGAAGGTATTCCTCTTCTGTAGTGTTTCTGGTGGGCTCTGCAAACACACGACCAAAGAACAGAAATGTCGCCTATGTTCATTTTAATAGCTTTTCATCAGAAAACAACAGCCTAGCAGCATGTCCTGTATCAGATGTAATACTACAGAAGCAATTAATTAATTAGTATAGCTTGAGATTTTCTAAACTCTGATATTAAGCTCCAAAACCTCTGTCAGTCTTCTGCTGCCATTGCCCCAGGAAGCTATTTATTTTGTACCTCTTCCTACTACGTAGGATCAAGTGAATTCCTCTGCCTCCGTTGCAAGCCAGCTCTTGCTGAATACAAGCTGGGAATAGATGAACGCAGGAGGAAGCCTGAAGCATTGCTGAAAAGAATCAGTGCAGATGGGTCTGACACCTGACAACAGATTTTGCTGACTTTGAGTCAAATTTAGGGTGAGATTTAATTGTTGTCAGCTCACTGTATGCATTGTACTTTAGCGTCTAGCTGTACCGTGTCCTAAATTAATCCTAGCTGGGATTAGGGCTCACCAAAAAAGGCTCTAGAAGGAGGTAACAGGGGTCAAAGTTTTCTCTGTGACATATCTACAGTTCTCACCTTGGACATAAAGCAAAGTAAGAATGAGAAAATGTAGGACCATCTGGGTCTGTGTGACTTTCTTAGGTGACCTTGGGCAGGTCTGGGCCACAGCTCATCATCTAAGTTATAATTTTCTTGATTTGTCCATTTATATTTTATTCATCTCAAAGCAGGACATTTTTGCCTCTATAGTTCTTTGTTTTGGTTTTTTTTTCCCCCCCTTTGGGTGTGAAATGTCATAGTTACGCTCAATAATATTTGCACCAACCTTTACTCATTGATGTCTAGTCATCTGCTACAGTGCTAATAAAACTTGTAAATAAACAGTAATTTTTGCTAGAAACGTTTATGGTGCTCAGTATGTTCAAGGAATCATGGAAGGAAACATCAAAATAAATGTTTTCTTTGTAGCTAGTGGAGCTTACAAATATGATCTCAACTATAATTTCCATTTGAAGGAATTTTTTCAAGCATCCCATGGAGTGTAACAAGTTTCAAATATTTCAGTATCTTTGAGGAACTGCAAAGATTAGAATACGCAGTGCATGTTGCTCATTGTCTTGTGGCGATATGAAAGATTTAAAATAATGGCAAAAGTAAAATAGGCTCAATTAATCCTGAAAATGTTGAAACCATCCTTGACTGCTGCCTGTAATGTTGTGGGTTCGATCCACCAGGAAGTGCTTGTTTACAACCTCAGCAATTTATATTTCCCTTTTGCAACAGCAAGGCATCGTATTGTCTCATTCCTGCTCCAGTCATCTCCTTTGTTGCTATTAACTTATATTGCTCAAGCTCCAGTCCCATTTGCTTCAGCAATGGGAGTTGCATAGATGAAGCAATACCAGGAGCAATACAATCAAATTACAGCCCATTTCAGAAAAAAAAAGAAGAAAATAAAGAAAAATATTTTTAAAAAGGCAACATGAACAGAAAGAGAATTGGGAGAAGGTCCAAAACAACTTTGTGATGCTGAAAAGTAAGAAAGCAGAAATTATAATGGTCTCCATAGAGAAAATGAAAGTTATAACGGAAGAATTCTTTCTGGAGTTGAAGATGATTATAGGAGATTACACCAGTATCTGTAGGAGATAACTAGTATCATCAGGAGATTTATGGGAATTAATTGCATTTAAGCAAGTTATTGCTAGTGGAAGTTACAGGGATTATCACTCGTTCTTGGGAGACTTTCCCACCATGAGTCTTGAGTATGCTTGGTATGCATTTCTCTGCTGATAATTCAGGCATTGCTAGGTTGGACTTAGTCTAGATTAGGTCTCTACTGCAGTCCTAGTACTTCAGTATGCAGCTTTAAAAGGAGTTGGCTTTAAACTACTACCTGAAGTATTGGCATGGCCTCACCACTGCAATGCTGAGCTCAAACCAGGGTACGTTTACTGGACAAAAATGGACTGAAGGGTAGATGTGCTTTAAAAGTAAGTCTGATGCAGTTCAGGAATTGCATGGCAACTGGATATGCTGTGACACAATGGTATTTCTCCAAGTGGTTAGAAGTAGGAGCAGGCATGTCATTGTCTTTCTGATTACCCCCCCCCTTTTTTTTCTTTTGAAGCTGGAAATTCAGACTGACATATGTCTGAGCTCATGGTCTTTGGGATGACATGAATGAATACATAGCACCTGCAGGCAAAGAGAAATGTTGTAAACAAAGATTTAGCTTGAGGAGAAAGCTGAAAACTTCTGAAACAGTAGTCAGAAAGGTGAGCTTGGTACAGCTGCCATTGAAGATGTCTTGAGCTGTCCATGCTGGACATCATCTGGAAAGTCAGAAGCATTTGTCCATTGAAATGCATCAAGTAGCCAGGCTGCTAGAAACACTTGAAATCACGGCAGAGAAAAGACTGGCCAATATGGTTGCAAATGTAACCCTAACCACAGAAGATGACTGTGTTGATCCACACAGTTCCACCTGATGCGAGCCATAATTGTCTAGCTTGGAGACCAGTCACACCAAAACCTTTCTATATATCTTTCTGGTAGCCTGACCTTCATTAGGATGTGCTGGGTAGTGTACAAAGATGATAACAGGGGTTGATTTTTCTAATCTTCTTTCTTATCATATGCAATAGAGCAGGAAGCAGAGCCTGGCTGCCCAGGATTGTGATAAGCTTTGGAGCAGGTCAGTAAAGAACTGGCTCTTCCCAAGCTACTTATGTGTCTCTGACAGTTGCATCATTTTTTCCATGTCAAAAAGCCAGTCCTCTTGCTGTTAGCACAGAGACGCATACAGCGTTTTGCCCCTACTGTGCAGTCTCCTTGATGTAGAAGGAATAATAAGGGCTAGTATCAGGTTTTCTTTTCATGCAGAGCAGAGGGAGAGAGGACACATCTCACTCTGCATTTGCAGATGGTTTCTGCAGTTAGCAGCAATACCTGGGGTTTGGGGGGTTTTTCCCCTCTAGGGATGGCTTATGCAGTGAACAGTATACTGTGTCTGAGAACGTGAAACAGCATGTAACCCCATCTCTAGCTTTTGCCAGAAAAAAAAAAAATATATATATATGTATATATTCAGTGAACTGTGGCACCCTGACTTCACCCTAACTCTTGCTGTTGGTACAAAACACCAATTTACTGCCCTAAAAAAAAAAAAAAGCCTCTCTTGCAAAAAGGAGACACCAAGCCCCTCAGTTGCATCTGAATCATGAAGTGTTAGAACTCTTTCCCAAAGCAAGCCTTCAAAGTCTTTAGCTGATCAGATAAACATTTCACAAACATTTCTGCTTGGGGCTGCAAAATCTTTTCTCTCCAGCATGCCTCAACCTAGGAGAACGAGTAAGGACAGCAGATGATGCTGAAGGGATGTGTCTGCTGCGTTTCCTGATTGTGGTAGACAAAACACACATAAGGATTCCCCCCTTTCTTCTCCTGAAATTAATGCTGATCTGACACAACGTTTTCTCTTTCCTTCCCCCTAAATCTGGTATGGCCTCTTGAAATACAGCTCAAAATCTGAGTAGTCTGTAAAAGTAGGATCTTTACAGTTCTTTACCCTCCATCGTCTACCAGACTGTGGCTGTGTACACAGGGGAATCAAAGCTTCCTTTGAGAGGAAATTTAGGCTAAAAAAAGAAATAACAACAAAAAATTCTGTTATGTTTAGGAAAAAAAGGAGGTAAATAAAAATACTTTTCTCTCGCAAAATCAAGTGATGGTCAAAGAAAAAGAGCCCTTTGCCTGTTACAAAATCATATTCACAGCTGCATATCTAGCAGAGATCTTGTCCAGAAGTTTCTTCAGAAGCCGGCACATTGCTGTAAGAGGGCATCACAGTGCTGGCACAGCACACCTTCTCACTACCGAAACGTGATATGTGATAAATGATGGTCAGTGGTTTCAGGGCATTAATTGATTCACTCCCTGCAGAAAACCTTTTAGATGAGCTGGGTTCAGATCTCACAGGAAAAGAGCCACTGCAAATACGAGCGTTGTTTATAAGCGAGTTGGGTCTCGAGGGGCCTATCCTTATCCCCGTCACGTCTGCAAAGCTGCCTGGGAAACATCAGCAAATTGTGTGCACAGCAGTTCTTCTTGTAAACACATGAAGCCAACTTTGTAGCTCCCGAACACTGGGTTCTGCCCTGGGGAAAAACCAGGCGATCGCCTGCAATTGAGGCATCCCTCCAGTTCTCCCTTCTCTCGATGGGTTTGTCACTATTGCAGCACCGTGAATTTGAGTTTGGAAAGTGCCTGCTAAAGTTACCTCTTGGAAAAGATTGGACTCTGGCATGAAGCTGTGCGTGCTGGCCATCGCGTTGGTCCACACGCTGAGGTTTAAGCCAAACTGAAAGCCCAGGCTGCTATTTTCCAAGCTAAAAGCTAAGGTGCAGTAGCTTTTATTTGGCACAAAGAGGAACTGCTGCGTGGACTTGCTGGAGGGGTAATAGGAAGGTTTATATACAGCGTGCACCTGAGGTTCAGAGGTTTGGTTCCTAGTTCGCATTTGGGCAGCAGCAACACTTTTGGAAAACCTTGTTGCACCTCGGGAGCTAGAAGAAGTGGAGAGACAAGAACTTGTAGCAGAGAGCTGATACCCTGCAGATCAATGCAACACAGAGCCTCTGCGTGATCGAGATGTTTGCATTTGGTGCATCAGCAGCAAGAAAGGAATACACCAAACAACAAGCACAAAGTTAATGAGACGGGTGTTTTGCTTTCTCAAGGGAGAGCAGGCCTGTGTGGCCGTTGTTTTATTTTCTCTCTCTTCTTTCTCTATGCAGGCAGTCCACACATGCTTTTCCCGTGGATGGAAATTCTTGTCCTGCAAAGTGCCAATACTTTCGCACGTCTGCATGTTTTCAACTTCCAACTCTGTTTGCAAAATGTGTCCGCCCTACGCCAGCCTGCGATCTTAGTTGTGCAGTAGATACTGATTGCTCTGGCTAGTAAAGGCTGCTCGCTTGAGACAGCTTGTGGGATAAGACCTTGGTACTGTAAGCATCTTGAAACACAGACTTTTCCCTCGGGCTTTTGGTAATGCCCCGGGATTGACGCTCATAAACAAAATGATATCTGGGATCGACATTGCTCTCTAGATTAGGGTCCTAAGTCTGCAAATATTTGCACAAATGTTTATCCCTGAGCACATGGCTGGGCCCATCAGTTTCAAGCTGCTTAACTTGAAACAGCCGGGAGCTGTGCTCGGTTTGGAGGGAGCCCTCCTTCAAACAGCACCCGAGCGTAGAAAAGGCAGAGGGGGAGGGCTGGTCGAATGGATGCATTTCTCGGCCCCAGTGGCTATCATTATGGCAGGAGAGCGAGCTTCCAATCTGCATGCGAACTGTTAGCAGAAGGTGAGAGAAAGCCTAAACTGTGGGATGGCCAGGCTTTGTCACAGAGCATCTCGGATGGACCCAAATAGCTGATTACACAAGCCCTTTCTGTCTCTAACCCTGCTAGGAGCAGCCCCTGCCTCGGCGTGAGGCGTGTCACAAAGTGTGCCCTTTTCTGAAGGTGTTTCCTGGATCCCGCCGTGTTGGCCAATTCTCCTGGTCAAGGGTAACCTCATCAAGTGTATGTCACCTTACGAGCTCAGATGCAAACCTGATTTTCAGCAGCTTAATAAGTTACCACTCATCAGCTGCGGTGCAGGTACTGGCAGGGTGTGCTCACAGCCTCCCCACCTGGGAGGGAAAGGAACTGGGCCAAAATCTCCAGGAATGGGACGGCGCTGCTTCCCCACTAGACAGTAAATTCCTGTGGCTCAGCAGACAACAGTGGTGTCTACACAACCCCAAGTCTCATCCCCAAGTCTGTAAAGACATAATGCACGATGGTATACATAAAGGGTGTTTGGGGTTTAAGTTTCATTTCACTTCCAGATAGGTGAAAGACGATGCTCACAAGAGATTTCTGCAGCAGTGTGTGATGTAGCCTGTAGCCAAGTCACCGGGGCCCTCTAACCGCTAACTTCTTTTGGCCAGGATTTTACCCACTGGCCTCACTTCAGTGAAGCTGTGAAGCCAGCACATACTCTTGCTTGGCCCGCAGGTTCTCATCACAAACAAGAACAATATTAATAATAACTTATTAAGGAATATTTATGATGAGTTTAAATAATTGCTGCATGCCTTCTCTGTGTGTGTTGCTTAAATTATTTATTTGTTAAATATATCAGAATATCTCAGATACCTATTTACTTTTAATAGCAGTAAGAGAAAAAGGGGATGATGCAAACTTCTCCAAAAGTGGGAAAGTAATTTCTACTATACTTGGCTATTCTTCATTTTCAGCAGGCAGTATGATGCAAAGGAGCCAGATAGGTTTGGGAGCACATACTATTTGTAAATAAAATTGGTTTCTAAATCTCGGACGAGAGTGCCTGTTGGAAATGTGCAATTGCAATTTATGAAACAGGAAACAGATGTATTCTGTATTGTAACCCTCTGTGGTTTGGAGTGGGGAGGTAGGAAGGGTATGATAGCTAAGGTCAAAGATATACTGCAAAGTAAAGGACTACTAACTCAGAGAATAATAAGTGATGCTTGTCGCTTACTGCCATGCTTTTCTCTGTGGGCCTCAGGGTGCTTTGCAGACAGCAACTAATTAGCCATTGACCCCTCTGCCTCCAATTTGTGACAGGGATGCAAAAACTGTGATTCGGTGGTACAGTAAAGCCAGCTCTTGGGTTCCTAACACTAGATCAAAACATAATGGCAGAGTGATGCAAAGCAAGACAATCCAGTGTAAAGTCACTTTTTGACCTCAAAAGTGTTCTAAAAAATGCAGCTGGGTGAACTCTGTGTTGGCAAGTGTTACACTGCATTAGCAATTGTCTGATTTCTGACAGCCAGGCCAAAGCTAGCATAAAGCATGAAGCCAGGCTAAATTCCATCTCATATACTCTGGATAATTTGTCAAAAATGCAATTGTGTGAGCTGGTGTGATGAGGGTTCCATCCACAATGCAAGTACGTAGGTCTGGTTCCAGTTACCGTGGAACCGAGGTCTGCAGGACCCAGACCCAGAGAACAGAGGTGACGATTTGCAGACCCGGCTCCCTGGAAGTGGCTCGTAAAAGTAGGTTTTGGCCACCCAAGGACAGCTGCTGAACCTCTTGCTTTGAAATTGCTTCTGGGTGGCCTTGAGCTTGGCTTTGTCTGTGTTTCAAAGGTTAGCTGGTCTAATTGCACTCGCCGGTGCTCCCGCTGTGAACAAAATTTACACTGGCAAAAGATCTCCAGCTGAAATAAGTGCTCAGGTGCACTGCTCAATACAGCAGAGCTGCTGAGGTTTAACTGGTACCCATCAGCTGCCCTGAATTTACTGCCTACCTGTGTGCCCAAATTGCAAAGTGACACAACGTGGATTAACCTATAATGAAAAGTGATTAAATTAATGCATTTTGCCTCAAAACTGGGCCTGGTTAAAGCTATACCTGCCTGGTTGTCTGCCTCATCCCTCTGCCAAAGATTCGAGGGCAACCTTAGCAGAAGATAGTACGTGCTTGTCTTAAGTTACGGGATAGCGAGGTTGTGGTGGGAATGAGAATGTCTTCGGCCAGCACAGCCCAATTCACAACGTCACCAAGACCTGATTCAGCAGGGTACGTACATACGTGCGTAAGTTAATGCAACAAGCTCATGCTCACATCCTCCTTGCTGAGCTTTCACTCCAGACACACCAGCTGTTGGCTGGGCACACGCCTCTTCTTTGCTGATGGGACGCATTTGGAGATGACCCACAAAATGCTTCCGGCCAGCGATTTATCTCCCGTGGCACCTTTATCTAACATGCATTAATATGTCTATCACCAGAATATCCAGTCTTTAAGCTGCTGGCTGGATGATACCTTTGTGAGACAGTGTTGTCCTACTGTCCCTGTTAACAAACGGGGCGGTGAGGCACCAAGGCAAGAAGCCCTGGTCCTTAAGGGATGAATTCTCCCTACCCTTGGTTCTCTGCTGCCTACTACAAGACTTGCTATTCTCCTGGTAAAGGAAACAAGAAAGGACATGAGGAGATGTGTCTTTGGATGTGGGCTGCTGGATCACAGCTTCCTCAGAGCTCAGCAGGAGCTCTAACACCTGGCACTTCTCCCAAGATATTGCCTCTGCAGCATCAGGGTCTCACAGAGCTTAGCAGGTGATCCAGGAGCCTGTGGTTTTTTCTTCAGAAGCTAAATACCATTGCTGAGCAGTGTCTTGCAGCTGTGAGAGTCGAGGGCACCTAAATCCACCCCCTCTTTGAAAATGGTGGTATACCTATCTCAACAGCAAAATAAGAAGTCAGGGCAGTGGTGCACCATCCAGTACCTCTCCACCATGCACATAACTGTCTGCTTCTCACAGCATGGCCATTGGTTATGCTGTCAACTCTGTCTGCTCTTGGATCTGAGCTCCATGGCAAATGGATCTGAAACTTATTTCAGGCTAAATTTCTGAGACACTGATGCCTTTCTTTTCCCAGCAGCTCTAGTGGACTTTGTTTAAATTCCAATTTGTTTCTGCTGTTGCACCCAAATTTTTGAGTCTGTTCTGAAAAGCAAAGCTATGTTCCCAAAGTCTGGGGACTAGCATGTATGAAACGATTGGAAAAGTAAACAGAGTTCTGTGGGGAAAAGATTTTACCTGGGCTTTTATTTCTTTTCTGTGTCCAACAAGAAAGAACGTAAGAACTTGACCTAACTTTGACTTCTCCATCGGCAAGCTCAGACACGGCATTGGGAAAGAGAGGTCAAGCAGTGCTGAGAGTGCAGAGGTGGACAGCACCAGTGTGACACCAGAAGCAGAGAGAAGGAAATTGGCACATCAAGTTGTTTTCTTCCTTCATGCCAAGTGAGAGCAACTGGGGGCGATAGGTTGTTGCAACGTAGGAAAGCGGAAACAGATGCACTTTCTGCTCCACTGGCACTGCAATCAGCCACGGCTTGGGAAGGGTGAGTGTCGTGAGATGCCCCAGCATCAGAGCAGGGCAGCTGAGGTCACTGGGGTGGATTTCAGAGCGAGAGCTGGCTTGTGTTGAAAAGCTATGTGGTATTGCTGTGAGAATATGAAATAAAGCCATAGTTGGAGCATTTGTTGGTCTGTTGCTAGGCAAACATTTCAAAAACAATCCTATTTTGCAAACTGATTCCTTCTTGTCTTTTTTTCTTTCTTTTTTTTTTTTTTTTGAGGCCCTTAAAAAATTAGGGTGGACTGTGATTTTTATCATCGTATCTGTTCTTTGCTGTTGCTGTGACTGAGCACTTATCAACTTCTCGAATCACCCTTGAGTTAATTTTCAAAATATTCATCCAGGTATTTGGTGCATTGTAATTCAATACATGTTTGCGTCGGTTCCTAAGGCACAGGAATTGTTTCTTCTCCATGAGAACAGGCTGAAGGAAATCAGTTTTCACAATTGTATTGTTGGTATGAATTTTCGTATGTGTGGGGATTGGAAACCCTTATTTCTTAGACTTTCTTTAATAAAGTGCAATCTGTTCCTCACAGTAAAAGAATAAATAAAACATCAAGTGTTTAAACACACTGGATCAAAGCTATTTACTTTATAAGATTACTTCATAAGTGAATTTAAGCTACTTGTCAAATATCAGGATTATGACCATGAAACGGTCCTTTTTTCTTTCATGAGTGGTGGAAAGAAACCTGGATTCAGCCTTTCCCATGTGTTTCCCCTTGTGCCGTGACATCCCATTGCCCGCACCAGTTTGTTATTTGCCAAACATGCTTTTGCGGATGATCTCTCTGGCGTCCTCCCGGGCCAGCTCCGGGCCAGCTTGCTTTCCTCACTGCAGTCGTGGGGCCACGATGATGAGATATGTTTGCATCAGTGTACCAGGAGAATTATGCATGGGCGTTTGTTAAGACACGCAGGTCAGCGTTGGGAGGGCAGACCCGAGCATCAGCCATGCTTTGCCAGCAGGAGAAGAAAGGGTTGTGTGTTGCTCAGAGACTCAGCTGCTTGCATTTGCTCTGCTGGGCTGTCATTAAAGCCTGCATTCGCTGCATTTAATTTTAGGCATCTACCTGGTACATCTCTCAGTTGCCCTGAACTCCTACTCCAGGATTACAGCCACGAAACAGTCTCTGGAGCTGTAAACCCTGTGTGCTGACGCACAGATGATGACGCACTGTGCTGCATCCAGATGCCTCTTCCTGGCATGTCACCAGCCCCAAGCCTCTCCATCCAATTTGTCCATCCCAGGAAAGATCAGAAGCACCTAAGCCTGGTTTCCTATGAGCTAGAGGTGAGATCGTCCCTGGCACAAACACCAGAGAGGAGATCTCCTGCCTTTCTCAAAGCCACAGGCTCCCAGCCCTGCTCCAGGCTGGCTGGCCCAGGAAAGCTGCTGTTTCAATCTCCCGTCTCCATCCCATCCTGAGCAGGAGGCTGGGCCACCCACTCCATGATCGCTCCAGGGCAAGCAGCTGAAGGTAGGAGGTCTGTGTCACCCCGGGTCCTGATCAACCATGACAAGGTTCACAGGTGGCTGGTTTTTGAGGCAGAGGACGCACATTGCTTCCTGGACTTCCCGACACAGCACTGATAGCCAGTGCCGGAGCAGCCTTGAGGGCAGCCATGCTGGTTAGCCACAAAAATTAGCAGCTAGTTTCTCAACGTTGACTGCTGCTGTGGGTTTCATTTGATTAGTATCAGCAGAGGATTTCAGCTCAGATTTATTTCAGTCATTCGTTATTCCCACTCAGTGTCTAGTATCTTGTATTCTCTCCCATCATCCCAAGATGACAATCAGCTCATCCCCAAAGAGTAGATGGGATATACTTGAAAGCACGCGACTTCGCTCTACTTGCAGAGCACAAATTGCTTCCTCTGTCCAAACGCTTGCTCCTAGCACGCTGGTTTTCCCACAGCACTTTGGGTGCATAATCTCTCTGCAAGGGCCACAGAGGAATCCACATTGTCATACACAAAAAAGTGGTCTTGAATGAATTAGTCTTTGTATCTCAGCTGGAAAATTATAATTTGAACCATTCCACTGAAGCAGTGAAATAATATGTGCAAGTGCCTGAGAGGAGCCCAGCTTGGAGGCTTCTAGTGGAAAAAGAAAGTTCGGATAGACAAAAAAAACCTGGCATGAAGGAGAATGTCATGAGATCAGCGCATAGAATATGCTGAGGAAGACAGAAAGTGACTGAACAAATCTAAGTAATTTGGGTAGCAGTTTGCATTTATTAAGTTCTGGCTCATCAGATGTATCAAATTAGGCAAGTGCACAAGTGCTATGTTTATCATACCAGGCTCCTAACGAGCATCCTCTGTCTTAAGGAGCTCCATTTAAACAAACAGACGCAGACGGGGGAACGGCTGGGAGGTAATGAGGTGGTGAGAGGAATGTATGTTGAATTCAGCACTTCTCTGGCTAACTATCAAGCCATTAGTCCCACAAGAAATTCCCAAACATCGTGCATGAAAAGATAGGCTCCCTTACACCATGTTGTCTAAGCGGCCTCAACCACTTGGTGTCTGCTGCTGAGAGAGCCTAGACCCAAGCCCAGCTCCTGCTTCCATGGAGAGGCTTGGAGAAATCCAGGGAAAATTCCTGGGGATGCAGGATTTGCCGGTGATGTGAACCAGGCCTGTCTGCCTTCTTCCACGCAGACTTGCTTCCTGCGTTAAACTTTTTGTTCTTCAAGTGCTTCATCTCGTCTAATCGAGCTGCTAGACTGAAGAGGAGTGCACTGATATTTAGCATGAATATCCCAAACGGCATTTTCATCAGTTCCTCCTTGTTGCATGCTCTGACTGTAACCGACAGCCATGAGCAACAAAGTCATTTGAAATCACCCCAGGAAAGAAAAACATAAACAAGTCAGGAGTAGATCTCTCATGCAGAGATAGACAATTTCTCCTCAAACTCAGCTTCTCCCCATATCCCCAAACAGTAAACTCACAGATGCGATCTTAAAACCTAGTTAATAGGTAAACAGGTGGATATCCTGCCTAGAGAATAGTTTTGCATACCAGAGAGCTGGTATGTGTCTTCGGTACCCAATGACTGTATCTCTGCACTGCAGCTGTTATGACTTCACAGAAAGATTGGTTGATGTGTCCCACATCCTAGGTCTCTTACTTTATGAAAGACTGAGGGTTTTTTGGAATATTTTTCTGAACAAATACCTGGTACCGTGTGGGGGCTTGTAAGTGTTTTTGGAGTAGTGCTATCACAGCTCTTGAAGGGTAACTATCTTAAGGGTTTTCTAAATCTAACTATTTCAATGTGTCTTAAAATTATATGAATTTATCCCTTAATCATTCCTATTATTCTTGCCTGAGTTTTCTCCTTTTGTTCCATTTGGGGTTGGAATCACCAGTAATTTCCACGTAGTCTCGCTGGTGATCCCTTTGCCAGAGATGCGCCATCTTTAATGCACGCAGCACAGTTACAAACAAGTTTATTATAGCTAACTTGCCTCACTGTTTTATAAATCTGCGTCTCAGATGATAACCTCCACCCTGATCCTCACTTTCAAACTGTATTTCTTCCATTGAATATCTGCACTTTGGATCACTCTGCCTCCCTGGCATACGCTATCCTAAACTGAGTCTCATTTCACTGTTTCCTCCTCATATTTCCAAGTGCTCAGTGCAACATGGATGTTGGCTGCATGTTTCAAAGACATTTCAGATGTGAATGTACTCGCTCCTTTTTATTCTCAAGGAATTAATGAGGTTGTTAAACAAAACCAGACACCAACTTTAATCTTTTTACCGCTTCCCTCAGTATCTCTGCTTTTCAGTATGGAACAGCTACTATTTCTTCTTGTTCTATGGTTCTTCCATCAGTTTGCTATCTGGATGAAGGGTTTCACATCTTCTCCACTCTAAATGTCTCTTGAGACATCATACTAAAAGTTTTATTCCTTTCACTGCAGCGTCACCTTTCATTCGTTTGGATCTAACCCATGTCTAAACCAGGGTTACGGTTTACTTGGTGCGATGAGTTCTCTTCCTGTCTATGTGTGACTATAGAAAGGAGACTAAAAATGAACATATAGGCTTAATAGCCCTTCTGTTTCTTCCTCATAGTACTGTTTGTCTCCTGAACTATAATTTGCCCTCAAGGATACAGCTAATGTGGGTTCCTCCTTCCCACATAATCTTCTCTCTGTTGATGGAGACAGCAGGAGACATGGGCTGACCTGTTGGGTTGTGTTGCCCATCCACAGAGAACAGGACAGGTTGATCTTGGCAATGTTTTCCAGGATTTTGCTCAGGCCACCTTCCAATGACTCAGGCTCAGGCTGTTCCCTTTGAGAGTCTATGCTACCATCTAGCATATTTCACAGCCAGGATTCATTTTCAGCCCCTGGCTGCTTCTTTTCTTTGCTCATTTCATCCCCTTCATCCAGGTGCCATATCCCATTTCCTCACCTTTCAATTTGTCTGATGCCTCCAGCACTTCTGGGACAAGCTGTCTCTGGTTACAAGCTTCACATCTCCTCAGAAAATGCCCATATTTTAAAAAATATCGTGCCCCCAGCATCTTCCCTAAATAACAATGAAAGCTGTTGAGTGCTTAGCACATGTAAATCATGGTCGATTCCAGATACTGAAACATGGACATTAAGCCTTAACTTCTAGTTCTGAAAGTTTAGGCTGTAACATAGGACTGCAAAAGGATTCGGCAAAGGAGTCGTCAGTACACATACATCATCTATTTATCATTTATACGTTGTACCAAGCTCAATCCAAAGGAGGCATGCTCTTTCTATCTCCACTGTCTCTGACAGATTTGAATACACAACTGTTGCCACTGCATTTTTGTTTCTTCTGCAGGTAAAGCCAGAACAACTTTTGAGAAGACACTTATGCTGTAGTTCTTACAGCCCAGGCACTTTTATATGTGGAGCAATATTGGACCAGCACTTTGGAGGTGGCACCTCTGCTCTTGACTCAGTAATTGAAGTAATTGAAGTGGTGGACGACCTAGGTTGTTTTGCTGCCCCTATTAGACATTTCTGAGATCTGCTAATAAGAAGGGCTGTCGTATCTGTAGTCTGTGGCCAGGCGAATATACATCCACACCGTAGCATACAGTGACTTCTTTTTAGTGCAAATGGACAGCACCTAATTCTCACAACGTTTAAAAACGGAGCATAATTCTGTTTGAATGGAAGTTCTTCAGGGTCAAAATCCTGTTCCCATGAAAGAGAATGGGAATTCTTCCTCTGGCTTTCATGGAATCCAGATCTGGCAAGCCATGAATGCAGATCTGTCACATTTCTTTCTCTTTCTTCATTAAGTTACTGTGATTTTTTTTCCTGGGAATCAGATTAGTGAATTCTCATTTGACCGAATACCTCTCTGAGGTACCTCAGCGAGACTGGAACATTTCCTGTGGCTATCGTATCTACTTCAATATCCTTCAAAGTGAATGTCACAGCCCTTTAACCATTGAAACAGGCTTTTCTTTCACAGCAGCAAAACAGCAAACCAGCCTGGATAAGATGCGAGGGTCACCATAAATATTACATACGGTCTGAGGCATTTACTGTAAATTCAACAGGAACTTTTCCAGTTTCCCATTGGGAGAGATTTCTCGGGAATAGAAAACTCTCTGGAGTTTGTAATAACTTCTTAAGCGATATTGGGATTTTTAACATTCCACATTACACAACAGGAAGCAGAATCTTAATAGAAATGCTGCACACAGTTGCCTTTAATAGGAAACAGAGTCTATGCAGCAGTGAAGGAATATTTAAAATATTATTTCCTTTTTTTTTTAAATTAAAACTGATTTTAGATATTTTTTAATTTACTGAACTCTTTACGCTCCTGGATTCAAGAAAGATCCGTGCAGGGCGAGGCATGACAGTCACAAGGACAAGCTGTTATACTCTACAGGCTGACTGGATCCTCACTCCAGTTCTGTCAAAGTTGCGGGGCTGGGCTGGGAAGCCCAGAACAGACTATCATATGAGTGCCGTCAGGCTTCAGCTTTGTGTTTGCAGATGTTCTTGTATAGATAGGACTTTGAGCTGAATCTAGATTCAGGCATTTTTCAATGGCAGCGGGACCTCCTAAACTTCAGGTTGAAGCAAGCTGAGTTTCCTGCTGAGTCCCTCTCAGAACGGGAGCAAGCTTCAAACTTCAAGCTGGCAGTGTCTGGTTTTGTTCGTCTAGCATCTGAGTGTAGGATGCACAAGCCTGACTGGGAATTGCAAGCACACGTAAATGGAAGGGTTTGCTGGTTAAATCTACAAGCCCCACTTCTGACTCCTTGCTTGTGCTGAGTATCAGAAAAGGCAGGCAGAAAGGTAGGGCCAGTCCTGAAAAGGGGTTTTCATACCCTCACTGACAATGCCAAATGCTTCCCTTTCCCGTTTATATGGGTGAACAACCGCAGTCAGTACAACATATATAGCAAACTATAGTTAGCAACTCCTTAGTAACTCCTTCACAGAGAATTTACTTGCTAGGATCCTAATTCACTGAGGCATCCTTAGCCTTGTGCTGCTACAGAGGTGTTACGTGGTTGTCTGAGGTCGAGTGCGTGGTCGGGGTGGTTTGCTGAACAGGGTTTGCTGGCCATATAGACAACAACTGACAGCGAGGAAGGATTCCCCCTGCTCCTGACCCTGGAGAACTATCTTTGTGCTCTGGCATTCAAGAAATACCCAGACCATTCAATAGTCATAAATGTTTTTCCTGACTTTCAGCTGAGAGAAATTCCTTCCAACTGATGTTGCTTTTTTATACAAACCGCAGGGTACACGATCTTGAATTGAACCCAGCCCTTTTGCTTTAAGGTAATTTGTGGCTCTTTCTTGGGTCTGAGTGAAGAATGGGGCTTGAACTTCTCCTTCCCCACAAGCCAAGTGGCTGGTGAGTAACACTTGTGAGTAAGCCTCGTCAGATGTCTGTGCAAATGAACCTTTCCCCCACCCAGTCTGAAACATGTACAGAGCGATCCAAAGAAAGTAGAGGTTTTCTGTGAAAGCGGGCAGGCAGGAGGACTCGAGCAAGCCTTGGCAGCAGAGCTCACCTCCGACTGCAGGAAAGCTGTGACCGGAATCCGGCTTCTTTGCCTCACCCTTGTTTCATTTCCAAATTTAAATGTGGGATAATGTTTACAGTAAATACAGGTCACCTCCATGTCTGGGAAGGAATTTCATCTCCATGCACTTCTGTGCTTTCAAAAGAGTTGCATTGTATAGCAAGTCTTTTATTTATAAGCAGTTGGAAAGGGGCTTGTGTTTTAATAAGTGAGTAATCAATGGGTATGACCCATGCTGTTGGTAGCGTATAATTTTCCTGTCTGTAACATGCTCAAGGAGCTCTGTTGACTATTTATGAACTCTGTGCATCACTTAGAAATCAGACTGTGCTGTGAAGTGTAGTCATTTGCTGAAAAGGCAAATAGAAGAGGCCATGTTTTGGAGGAAATCTCATGCCTGAGAGTTGCACTAGGTCCTGGGTGCTTTAGAATCACGCTGTCAGACCACAGCGAGAAAAGGGCTCCTGTGCTTTTTTCAGCCTCTTCCAAAAAGAGCAGAACAGACAGAAATTTCATCCTGGAAGTTTGCTTGCATGGTCATCCCCACAGTCTGGTACTTTTTGCTTGTGCCTGTAGTCATTTCCAGGCAGAGCTGTTGTGAATAATAACTAAACAGAGACTGAGATCTGGTTGTAAGCTACTGAAGAAAGCTTTTTTTCCCTCTGTGCTAGAGGGTTGTATGCTGAGTTCAGATTCAGACAAACCCTTACCAGACTCCCCTGGAACAAGCTTGGAAGGACAGAGCTGTAGTGGAGGGAAGACTGTTTCCAGCTAAAAACGTGATTATAAAAATGATGTTATGGTGGGAAGCAGCTCTGGCCGACACAGTGGCTGCTGGGGGTGGGACTTTGTAGCTCCCTCTGTGCTATTTTCCCTTCAAAGTGGAAGCTGCCTCCTTGCCCAGAGTTGCAGGAGTCCTGTCTTCACCTGCTCCACCCCGCACCTGAGCCTCAGAGCTGGGCAAGGGGCTTTGCAGGCTGACGAGAGGGGACATCAGCCCCAGCTGCAGCCAGGAGGCATGGGAGGGATTGGGTAACTCTCCTATCATCTGCTTTTTTGCTGCTCTGTGATGGGGCGTGGGAGGGAAAGCCGATGACAGGTCAGGCATTTTACCTCGCTCCAGCTCACGCTCTTTCCTGCAGGCCATGTGTAACCTCAGTTTCAGCATTTGTCTGCCCTTGGGACCCAGATTTCCTTTTTGGTCCTGCTCCTGGCCCGCGGCGTGATTGTAAGAAGTCATTTCACAGCTGCCTGCCTTAGTTTCCCCCCACGCAGTGAGTTTTTCAGGATTAGTTACCTCGTGCTTCTCTTTCCCCCGTCTCTAAGAGATGCTGAGCATGAGGTCTACCCAGGGACTAAGTTACCTGTAAAAGAGATCAAAGAAAGGTCCCAGGTACAAAATAAGATTCCTGGTTAGTGGCTTCTGATCTTTCCCATTTCTGGGTTTACAGTCCATTTTTGTTTTGCGATTTTGAGCAAGTCAGTATTTTTGCCTTTCCATGCCTGAAAGCTGCTGTAAGTCCCAGAAAGGCTTTTCCAGCATTAATAACATTTTGTGGCTTCTATCCTGAGGCATATTTAAAAAGGCTTGGTTTTCATAAGGTGGATAATAAGGCGAAAATTGTCTCCTACTACAATTTCTCAAGTCTAGCCCTCCTCCCAGTCAGTACTAGAACTGTCCCCCCTGCTCCTGAGCATTAAATTCAACTGCTTAGCCTTGTTAAAAACTCTAGGTTTAGCTTCCTGCTTAAAGCTGTAATTTTAGATCCTCGGTGGGTATAAATAGACACAAATACACAATGCAGTTATGCTGACTGACATTAACTGGGAATAAAGCCCAAACTTTTATTCCTTCTCTTCACCTCTGCTGTCTGTCTTTCCAACGCAGACACACATACCCGCATGCACACTTGTACAGACTGAGACACTGGAAAGGTTTTTGGAACTTAATCTCCTGCAAAACCTATAGCTTCCCTTCTTCTGTGTAAATTGATCGGTAGGTTTATTGGTTAAAAATATATATGAAACTATACATATCTCCATAACAGGAGCTGTGTGCAGACCTTTGATGGTATTTTTACATGACAATTTGCAAGAACACAAAAGTGTGCAAATTCTGGTGGCTCACCAGAAACACTGGAACACTGGAAGTTTATCATTCCTTCTCCATGACTTTATGTGTAGTGTTTGGAGGAGGAGGTTTTTTCTGGTTTGGAATTTTTCCTTTTTTTTTTTTTTTTTTTTTTTTTTAAAAGAAGAATAATTATAACCCAGCAAATGCTTTTGGAGTTAAAGGGGAAATCATCTCCCATAAGTCCGTCTGGAATGACTCAGCTCTGCTTTGGGGATCTCCAGTGCAGAAATGAGGATATGAATGTGTTTCTCAGCCATTTCTTGAGGGATAGCTGCTTCCCTCATGGCCCCATGGGTCCTTGCTCACCGCCAGTATCCCTCACCCTGGATGAGGGCCATACTCGGCCCTCAGGGATGGGTGGGAGAAGCGAGAGTGCGTAGGAGCTGTGTACGTGCTCATGTGTTAGTACAGTGAAGGACATACCATCTGGGGTCAGCTATCATGGCATCAGTAGGGCACGGTGGCCCCATCTTCATGGGGGACCATCCCAAAGGCTCATTCCCCAGCTTGGCTCCTGCAACTGGAGTTGCTGGCCACGAAAAAGCTGTCTGTAGGCAGCGGATGTTGCCTATCACACATTATCTTTGCCTTCTCCCCCTTGAGCTCTGTTTTTGGCAGCTCTCTGCAGCAGCCGGTCACTGCAGTTTATATATGTGTGTAAAGCAGCTGGTTAGAAATGTTTGGTCAAGGGTTTTCTTTTCCTCTCCCCCATGAAAAATGACTTTTAGACAAACTACTTCCCATGGAGAAATTTCCTTGTGCATGGACATTCCTGGAGGAGGAGGGGATGCCCAAAACACTGAATTGCCTCTGGAGGATGCAAACATCTGACGATGCTTAAACGGAGGAAAAAACCCCCAAACACGTCCATTTTCACTGGACTTGATTGCTTGAGCATGTTTTCTCACAGCAATTATGTATGATTAACTGTAAGCAGTTTCCATGACTGATAAGTCCTTTTCTAAGGGCCTGCTCTGCACTGGCTGCTCAGGGCATGAATTCCCAGTGCTGTCATCCCTGCCCCTTCCCAAGCCTTAAATCCCTCTTGGAGAATAGCATCCGAGGGGATTGTCCGCATCAAGCTGGATTTATAGGAAGCAGGCAAGAAAGGAAGGGGAATATTTTCACATTCTTTTGAAACATACGTTGGAAAATTTCCCTAGGAAAGAAAAGTGCTTACGCAGCTTTAGTTACTGTACATGTGCTTTGGATTGTGTGAAACCCTATCTGCTTTTTCTCAGCAGAGTCCTGATCCCCACATGAGAGAGGCAGACAGATAGGCAGACCGGCAGACCCGGCGACGGTGACTTGCTGCAGAGCCCCTTCAAGATCCCGCAGGCAAGCGCTGAGAAATGTCCCCACAGCCTGCATTTGTCAGTCCAGGAGGGTGGGAGGAAGAGGAGAAGATATTCCTCCTTGGGCTCAGGCCCAAAGAACTTGTGAAAGCAAAATATTCGGAGCGTAAAGTCTTTGCTAGAAAAGATGATCGTGGCTTAGAAATGCCTCAGAGTTTTTATCAGGCAATGAGTCTTAAAGGTTAGAGGGTCTGTTCCCCTGCACCATGTCTTGATGCTGCTGGTGCAGCTGGATAGTCCCTGCCCGTGGCAGAGCATGCTTGGGATGGCAAACCTGGGACAAAACCCTAACAGCACATATGTACAGGAGGGCAGTGAAGGACTGCTCAAACACTCGGCCTGAGTAGTGTCAGGTCTCCAGTACTGCTCTGTCCTATGTGTTGAAGCCCTCACCTCCTGTCCAGAAGGTTTTGGGGCTATATGCTCAGATGGCTTTGTTTGCCTTTCCTGGAAATGAGGAGATTCTCTCCTCTTCTGTGCACATGTGTGTCTCGGAAAAGAGTCTGGGGAAAGAGATGGTTGTGGGCGTATGTGTGTATGTGTGTGGGCAGCCACACTACCACTGTAGACGCCAGCAAAAATGACACCTTTTTGTTACTCCTGGCAGGATCCAAGGGTGAAGGCACCTGTGAGAGTACAGAAAAGCCTCTTCATGCCATAATGGAGATGTGGTGCTGGAGAGTGCAAGGGGCAGCTTCCAGGAGATGACTGGGCTGGTGCTATGGTTTCTCCACTGCTGCTGCCCATGGAAATGTGCGTCCCTGCAGGGGCTCGGCGTATATGTGAGGAGGAAGAGACAGCTCCCCGAGAGCCGGTAAGGCACGGGAAACACTGGCAATGTGAATACCACAAAAACAAAGCTGTTAATAATTACAGCCCAGCAGTGCTGCTAGCAGCTGCTGCTTTTCAGGCTGGACCCTCACCCTAAATAGGTATCTCAGGCACCCCTGGACTCATCTTGGCTGAAAGCTAGGCAGGGTCTGGCAGAACAGGAACTTGGGGGCAGCTTCCAGTCTCCTGAATCAGCATTTCAAAAGCTAGACGTGCTGAGTTACCCACCTTCCTTTCCCCAAGGCATGTGTGTGTATATACAGATATAAAATACACATATAGCTATGTGTTAGTACACACACTCCCGCCTCTGTGAAATGTCAGCCAAAAAATAATTCAAAGATTGCTTGGCCTGGTTCAAATGCTGTTAGGCTTCAGAAATTACACACCCCTCCAGGAATGGGTAAGAGCTGACACAAAGCAGCAATAACCAAAAATTTCCCAGCTGTTGTGTCTGGCCTTTTGAAAACAGGAATTCCTTGGTACAGAACCTGAAACCTTACTCTTTCCATTCGGCATTGCCTGAGGGCGCTAGCGTTAAAAGGATGTATAAGAAAGGATTTATTGTCAGCAAGGCGCTTGTAGCAACAACATTATTTTTTTAAAGACCTGAGTATAGACGGACATTAGGAGGATGGGGGGTAGCCATTGCTAGGTCTGTTTTTCTTCCCAAGACTGTCTGCACAGAGAGCTACTTGCAAGAAACACATTATGCTCCAGAGTGCAATGGCCCTACAATACTTGCAGAGACAGCTCACAGCTCTTCGTGGTTTAGTCAAGTTGGCCGCAGTCAGGGCTAGAGAGACATGAAGCAGAACAGGATCATCTCAGGAGCGCACCATGGGATAACAAGGTATGATGTTCTGCTTGGCCTGTTGTACCTGAGTTTTCTCCAGGGACCTCAAGGGCTGGGGGAACACACACCGCAGATGAATGCAGGAATAGTCTGCGATTCCCTTAGCTGCTGTCAGAGTATGTGTAGATTATTCCTAGAAATTCAGGGAAGGGATGGGAAGCAAGTTTTACCAAGACCTGGATCAAGAGTGGAAGCTGCATCTCCTGGTGCACAGGAGCTGAGGCAGATAGCATCCCCGTGAGAACATCCCTGGCCAGAGCCACAGGAGCTTTCTGGCAACACGAAGGAGCTTTAAAATGCTCCACCGACCCCCACTCTGCCTTCCATAGGCCTTTGGTACATGACTTGATGGATTAAAGCTTCAAGTAAAACACTCAAAAGCCCAAAATACTATTGCAATACACATGGTATATCTCACCTTGAGAATATAGAAACCCACAGCTTTTAAGCCAGCACACATTTCCTCTAGCTTATAACACTACTGCAGCTATTCCCAGGGCAGTAAAAACCTACTGTTCTTTGATGTGGACATTTCCCCTTCATGGCTTGTGACATGTCTCTAGCTCAAAAGGTTGTTGGTAGTGTGTCTTCAGTTGCATAAGGAATGCTGCACAGATTTATGCTAAATGTCGTGCTTCCTCTGACAAAAGCAAATCTGTGGGAGCTCAGAGCTCTCCTCCTTCCAGCCTCCCCCCAGGCCATCCACATCTTCCCTCCATCTGAGGATACAAACATGCAGCTATTTCAGTGCAGACTCCTATTGTTCGCAGAGTGCTTTGATGATAGAAACCAAACTTTGTACTTGGAGTACTTAATTGGGTACCAGCACAAACTCTGATTTATAGCAGTATATATAGCCGTGTTCTACATTTTATTAATGCTGTATGCATAATCATGCCACTAAAGTCAGATCCTTTCAGTCAGAACTCGAGACATGAGGCTGAATATTGGGATCTGGGCATTGTGATAAAATTTTGAATAATCAGAATCTCAAACAGTTGGAAATCACAACTCAATCATCACTCAATTCTACAGAGTGTTACTTTTAAAGGTTTCTTTCAATATATAGATGCATGAAACAAAATCTGGTGCAAAACAGTTAGACTTGGTGAGCATTTTAGTATGAGATAAGTGTCAAAAATGACCTAGATGGAAATGTGAAAAAGACAAGTCATGATTTCTCTCATGGCTTTAACAACGATTAGTTTGAGTTTTTAGTAACAAATGCTGCAAATACAAAATCCTGGAAGAGAGGGTTGAAAAGTCCCTGGTGCTTATTTTGGCTCTAAGAAACCTGGATTTTTTGAAGTGAAGAACATCTGCAGCTCCTGTTGATTTCAGAAGGACACTACCTCCAGGATTTGAACAACATACGGTGGAAACAGTTAAACACGAATCATTCATCACATAAGTCAGCACTAAGAAAATGATCTCATATTTATTTATGTCCTATCCGAATTTGTACTCATTTCCTCTGTGAAAGGTAATACAGGTAGTAAGTTCTTCAGTATTCCTGTGACCATGTTTCTCTGTACCTTACAACTATCGCACTGGCCAGCCTTCAGCTTTGTCCTTGCAGTAGGGAAGCTGAAGACCTGGGGTCATCCTTACATCAGTGAAGTTAATCTGTAAGTGGAATATAAAGAGCTAATCCAATTAACAGTAAAAACTAATCAATTGGCACATGCTATTAACAAGTCCATCAAATGAATAAGGTGCCTTTAACCAAGGATTAAAATCTTCTCCATCACTTACTGTCATTTTGTTTCGAACCATTAGTAATTTGTACCTATAGCATGTGTACAGTGTCCAATACTCATTTCTTGTTTAGCCATCCAGGGATTCATCATGGAGCTAGGAAGAAATATTCAGTAGTATATCCAATTCTAGGAGTAGTTTTTTCAGATTTTTAAGTTGATCAGTATTTCCAGTAACTGGTAGAGCTGTGTAAGTGGAGACACAGTTGGTAGTATTATAATTATAGTTATATTCCATGATGTTTTATTTAAATTGACTTTATTTCTTCTCCAGTCTAAGTAATGTTGCTATGTTATTTTTATGATGTAGTCCTGTGGTTTCTAAACTAAGGCCCACAGAATCCTGCAGGCTGACTGTTGCAGAGCTGGTCCATGGGTTGCACCAAGCTGGAGATTCAAAGAGGGCCCTCGCTAGCTGAGATGAAGCTTTATGTCCCACTGCAACAGGGCTTGGCATGTTAAATGTGCACCCTGGCATGTGATGGGACCTGTTGCTGCTTAGTAGTTCCACACACACCAAAATTAAAACAGATTTGGGAACCACTTACCTGCTACATTCTTGTTCTCAAAGGGGTATGGCTTTGTCAGTATTTTACAAAGAATTAAGTCTAAGGCATGACCCTGGAGAAAGAAGTATTTAATTGGTTCAGAAAGAGCTAAACCTGCTCCCATAGCAATCAAAGGAGGTTTTGCCATTGTTTTATGGAGTTGGAGCACGGGATTCAGAGCATCCCGTGATGGCTGCTTTGGGTTATGGGAGTTATGATTATGGTTTCTATTGCTGTTCTTTGAGTCACAGCTTGTTCCAGGTGCATAAAATTCAAAAAGCTAAGGTTTTGGTGTATGAAATAGAGACAGGCTGGGGAAATGGAGGGAGATGGGATGGGACGGGGACTCCAGGTGCAATTTCAGCCCATGGGCTGGAAGGGATACGTGGCATCTTTCATTTCCCCCACTGTGGAGCTAATCTGAAATTCTGAAAAGATCTTCCCGCTATAAAAGAACTTGTACTTACTACACTGTCCTGGTTTTGGTGGGATAGAGTTAATTTTCTTCCCAGCAGCTGATATAGTGCTGTGTTTTAGATTTAGGATGAAAATAATGTTGATAACACACTGATATTTTAGTGGTTGCCAAGCAGTCAGGGACTTCTCAGCTTCTCATACTGCCCTGCCAAAGAAAGGCGAGGGGAGCCCAAGAAGCTGGGAGGGGACGCAACCAGGACAGCTGACCCAAAGTGGCCAAAGGGATACTCCATACCATATGACGTCATGCTCTGTATATCACTGGGCAGTTGGCCGGGAGGTGGGGCAGCTCAGGAACTTGCTGAGCATCAGCTTCTAGTATAGAGCAATTGTGCTGTGCATCACTTGTTTTGTATATTCTATTATTAGTAGTATTAGTATTATTATCATCATCATCTTCCTTTTCTGTCCTATGAAACTGACTTTATCTCAGTCCATGAGTTTTACCTTTTTCTTTTCGATTCTCTCCCCCATCCCGCGGAGGGAGTGGGAGGGAGTGAGCAAACAGCTGTGTGGTTGTTTTAGCTGCTTGCTGAGTTAAACCACAACATACAGAAAGACTTCTTCATGGTGGTACAAGTGATGGTTATGGTGATGTCAACCCAACTGAGAGGTGTGAGGCAAGGCATGTGCATCTCCAAACAGGCAGAAAAGAAACCACAGTTCATTTCAAAGCCTGGCCTGGGGCTGGTTCTCCCCCCTAGCCTGCACAGCGCTACAACTGATTTCAGGGTGGAGGTGCAGGGCTATGGGATGGGGCACCAGGCTGGAAGAAGAGGGTTCAAGAGTGTTGTAAAGGCATGTGGGTCCTGGCTTCCAGAAGTTTTGGGTATGCTAACATCAAAGCTTTTGTCCATCGCTGTCGTAATAGGTGAGGACCTCACTGTCTTTAACATAATCACTTTCCTCAAACCTTGTGTTTCAGTGTGGAAAAAGCAGTAGAAGGTATCTTATCTCCGGACATATGGGAAACTTGCCATAGGAACTGAACCTGTGTCTCCCAAAGCTCCAGGCTCAGACTAAATCAACAGATAACTCCTGCCCTCTTCCTCTGCAGCCACTGATCCGGAAAAAGCTGTGGCTATAATCTGGTGCTAAATCTCTTCAGATCAAATAGCTTTGCTCTTAACAAAATAATCCTATAGAATGACTTGGCTTTCAGCTGAGAGCAGGAGGAAGATCTGGGCAGTGTATTGCAGTCAGGGCATGGCACCAGGAAATTAAACTTTATTATGTGTGCTCTGGCAACGAAGTGCACACGGAAGTGATGTTTATGGCACTTGCACCATGATTCTGTCTCTTAATTCTTAATCCTTCGCCCATCACAGTACGGTTGGAAAGTTTTCTTAGGGGAAAGCAAGGCTAATTTCAAGGCTTACTGTTGAGAAAAAAAAAAATATCTGGCTGTGGAGTTTTCCTCCTTTCTTTTTTTAAGCTGCCGGACAAGCTGACTGCTCTGACCGGCTTGTCTATGTTCACTTCTGGAGTGAGCGTGTCAGGTGGGGCATAAGCCAGATATATATCAAGGGTAGGTTCATCAGCAAGATAGCTTGATCCTCTGACACTCACTTTCCTCTTCTGCTGACGGTACCGCATGGTCACGAGACCAAGACCACCGATGTGCCTCCTGTTTGGATCTCAGGGCAGAATATAGATGGATTTGTGCATCACCGTCACTACCCAGACCCACAGAGTAAGGGACAAAAGAGCCACTTTGAGACCAGCTAGTCTGCCACATGGGAGCATGGTAATAAGACTGTGGATTAGCAATCTGGTATTTATCTTTTTTTTTTTTTTTTTTTTTTTCCTCCAGCACTAGGAACCTGGTAGCGGTAATGAAAGTCTGAAGCCATGGTTTTGGTTCCTTTCTAATTTAAAGATTAGATACCAGACTACGAGTCAAGAGCTTTGGTGGCTGGTCTTTAGCTATACTGTAAATCTTTTTCCATTTCCTCTGGCCAAAGCTGGAGTTGTGACCCAAAGCAAAATCTTCAGCCACTGTCAAGTTGCTGGGTAAAGTTTGCCTCAGGGAAACTCTGTTACGCTGGTGAATTCCCAGATTTTATTTTAGGGTATCATAATCCTGATAATCAGAGGACCTGTCTCTAAGGCTCTATTCCATGGAAATATTTGTGATTTTCAGAAGAATACCTTCTCTGTTAACAATAGCACTTACTGAACCTTCAGTTAGCTTGCATCCATGTTCAGGAGGTATTTTGCCAAGCATGAGCATGAGGAGGTGCGTAAGGGGCAGGTTGGTAATTTACAGTGAAAAAAAAAACATTTCCTGAGAGGCTTTTGAGGAGAAAATGAAGAGATGCATTCAGTATGTGCAGGTCTCAGCCAGCTAGAGATATCTATATTTCAGACATTGTGCAGATATCCAATAAGGCAAAATACAACTCTCCTTAACTAGAGCTGCAAATGACGCATTTATAATTGGAGCCCCAGGAACAAGGGGTTTGTGGTTCAGTCCTACTCAACACTTCTCAGTCCCTGTGTGAGCTTGAGCTTTCAATTCATTCAACACATTAATGCTGAGTATTGTTGAAGCCACCAGGTCTCTCTCCAATGGATTTCAAATCTATTTATTATACAGGATCTCTCTGTTCCCAAATATATACTTGTTTAAAATTGGTGGAAAAAGTTTGGCTAGGCTTGTTCAGAACTGGATCTTTGCTCGCTCACAAGGTTCATGAACCTTCACAACTCTCTAGGTGAACTTAGCCTGACTTTCCCATGTATAACCAAATCCCAGCCCAGGTCAATCTCATTTGGTTTCACGTTTCACTACAGACATTTTTTTTATAGCTCCAGTTTTAAAGACCTGAGCGTGGGACAGATACAGGGCTCCATAAACACAGGCAATAGCCATAATAATAGTTGTGCATGTCATTTGTTGTATCTGATGCTGAAATATATTTCCCCGTAGCAAAATCCTGGAGTAAGTGTGATGTGAATTAGTAGCAAAGTAGAAATAGAAGAGGAGTGTTTATGATTCATATGTTAAAATAATTCCACCCAAGTTTGATTTACACCAAACCTCACAGTATTTCTGTTTGGTCTAAGGCATTGCAAGTTTGCAAAAGTACCCAAAATATTGAGGGAGGTAGCTCGGTTTGTTCTGAAATGACCACAAAAGGGCAAAGGCATTGGTTAGAAATGTACACTGTAACACATAGTATATGAAGTCTGCCAAAAAGTCTGAATTAGACAATTCTGTCATGCTATTTCCTTATAAGAGCCCAAAGAGGCGGTGCTTTATGTCAAGAAGCATGAGTCAATCCTCAGAGGAGGATGCTCAAATGGAAAACAGATCGAAGGAGGGCTCTGCGGGCTGTGCTGCTGCAGGTCCTGTCCCTTGAAGTGAAAAGCAGAGGAAGGGAGGAAAAATGGGATCGGTAACAAATGATGTGATGGCAGAGTGTCAATCACAGCGGAATTTCATTCTGGCCCTGTATTACAGCAGTGCTGGGAGTGCTGCTCCAGCGAAGGCTGCGTCAGCACTTTGTTTAGCTTATACACCGATTTATTATCTACCCTTTGGGCTGAGGCTGATTTTTCTAGGAGTTAACCTGGCAACAGTTCTCTTCATGTATTTTCAGCTAGTGTGCAGCTCAAGAGTTGTTTAACCTCTCACCCCTGCGGCCTCAGTCCCACGGCACCTACCACGGCACAATTTTCTTGGAGTAACTGGGGCGGTAAGCTTGAAATCCAGGCTCTACAGCAAAGACAAGGGTTTGCGCGCAGCTCCCCCATCCTCAGAAAACACCTGCACCCTGTCCCCATCCTGTCCTTAGGCTGAAAGTCCTTTGGGAGCTGATAGAATTGGTGGATATTTTGGGGCAGTTCCCAGCTAGTTTGAACACGAACATCGTGTGTGCCAAGGGCAGTGATTTACAATTGCAAGTGGTGGAATTGTCCTACCTAATTAGCTACTGCCTGTCGGGAAAGCTGGAATAAATGTGTCGTCTTCATCTCATTCTGTTGTGAAGTAAAACGCAATAGCTTAAAATCCCCTGTCTTTGAAATGGGACGTGAATGCAGTCAGCTTGCCTGGTGGGTGATGGCTCATTAACCCATGATAACTTGATCAGACCAAGCTGAGAGAACGAACGGCAATAAATTGCTAGACTGAGATGCTGTTCTCCCAGAAGCTCTGGTGCTGCTTGGATCGGAAGCTACAGCACCGCTTGCTGTAGTGTGAAGCCTCTTGCTTAAATCAATCTCCGTGCCTGAAGTTTGGAGCGTGGTAAATATGTCACCAGTTCTTAAAACATCTCCCGGGACCCATATACCAGGAAGGCTGACTTCTATGTCAGACAAACTGGCAGAAATTTTAGAATTAGTAGGCACTTGGATAAAACTGACAGATCGGGGAGGAGATAGTGTGGCATCCGTAGGGAGAAATCACACTTCACAAATCTATTGCAACTATTTGAAGTGTCAAACAACCTTCGGCTGAGGCTGAGCTGGCTGACAGAGTTAGGAGGTTTTTAACAAGACCCCTCACCAGAAGCTTTTGGAGTACTCACATTGTCATAGGGGGGAGGGAAAGGCTTTTCAGCCATTACAAAGTTGTAATAATAGCAAACAAAGGAGAGGAGGAAATCTGCAGATTTTACAGTGAAGTGTTTTACAAATACTTGGGAGTGTGATGGCGAAAGTGATCATGTTTACTAATAATATGTAATTATTTGGAACTAAAGCTGGCTGCAAAGAGATGCAAAGGATCTCCCGGTACTGAGGGGACATTCGGCAAAATGGCAGATGAGGTTTGATTTTGCCAAATGCAGGATAAAGCACACAGGAGAGAGGAACCCCAACCACAAGCACACCCAGTTATCAAGCTCCAGAAAGTTTATTATGGATTGGCCTGTTCAAACATCCCCGTGGTGCTCACTAGAGACCAAAAGGTAGGACTTATCACAGACAAATAGCAAACAGCACAGAAAACACTCTGTGTGATTATAGAAATCCCTGGTGTAGGGATTCTGTGTGCAGTCCTATTCATCTTGCCTTATGATGGATATAGTGGAAAGGCACAGAGGAGGAAAACAAGTAAAGGAATGAGTGCCTGGAAGGGATACGGGAGAGGGCTTTTGATCACAGATGGCATGGAGAATCCAACATAGAAACTCCTCGTCAGGGACTGAAAATGTAAGAGGATTCAGGACAGCGCAGGTCAGGTTCAGGGAGGAGGAATCCATCTATGCCGCCGGTGGTTCCTGACCCGCTGCCTGCTCCAAGGAGGAGGGCATGTGAAGGGGAGGATCCCTGCAGGCTCCCCTCTTCTTGCCCTCACTCCCTAGCTATGGTCAGGGTACTAGGTTTAATGGGCCTTTGATTTGGCCTCAAAAAGAGCTGTTGCTATGATACTTTCTGCCCTATGCCATACCTTCAGCTGCCATTAGGGTCTATTCACGTGCTCTTTTCTAGCTGAAGACCTTACAATGCCGGTCTGCTCCAGCAGCTTGCCATGACCATCTCCTAAGGATAACCCTCCCCTTTTCCAGCACAGATCGCCCTTGGTCCTTCTCAGTCAAAGCCATATATGTCAGTGAAGCCTCTTTAAATAAAGTGCTTAAGCGAAAGGGCCATGCTTGCACTGAAACGCTGTTGGGAATCAGCAAGCAACCTCTGCTAAAAGGAAGGTGGTGACAAGCTAAAGGCACGGATGCCTTTTTATGCACAGCTACAGGATGGAACACGCTTCCCAGGAGCAGGTATATGAACCTGCATTGGTTTATAAATCAATCCACCTCTTGGCTGGAAGCTCCCATTCTGGTAAAGAGGTTTTGGGTGTATTTAAAACTGCACCCAGTCAGTATTTACTTTTGATTTACAGAACAAAAATCCATTCAAGCTAGGTAAGGTTATCTACCCTTGTTCTTAACTGCGACGGTTTAAACTCTGGTCCAAGATCCCAGTGGGAAACTTTTCCTGGGAAGCCCTAAAATCTGGTGGCAGATGAACCTATGCCACAAACTGAGGGTGGTTGGTTTTAGAGCAATAAATGAAACATCTTTTGTGACCGATTTCACTGTGGAAGTCCAACAAGGCAAGCAGTTGATCTTGAAAGGAGATCTGGCCAGATGAAAGAGTATTTGATGATGAGGGAGAGTTTTTGGGCTGTAATGGGGGTGGAAATACTAATGAAACACTGTACTGGAGGAGAGGTCTATCTTTCTGCTAGGATTTGAGCTCTTTTTGTACTGTGTCACCCACATCAGTGTTCACAGCAGCTCAGCTGTGTCCCTACACACCTCCAAAGTCTGTCACATAGTTACTATTTTACAGAGATTTTTGAGTCCTTTTAACAGAGGAGTTAGGCTTTTCCAAAGAAAAAACATATAAAATTTCACCTTAAATGACCAAAGTCCTGAAATACAAGGTTAAATGGCCAGAGTGAAGGGCCTAGTTTCCAGAAAGCAGGTGCTTCAGGGCTGCAAAAGGAAGCCACCCAAATTATGAGCTAAGCTGGAGCACTGAAGCTGCACGCAGGAAGGTATCCAGTGATTGCTGGAGAATAGCTTGTCTTGGTCACCGACCAGGATGATTGCATGTTAAAGTTATTGCTCTTCCCAGATATCCACCACGCACTACGAGTCAGTGGCCAAAATCAATTAGGAGTGATCACATCACACCACAGAAGGCAAATATACTGTCAGTCTTTCATTGAGCAACAGTACTGCTTATTAGCTTATTGAGGATGTAATAGGAATAGCAACGGGTGAAGAGTTCATGACAGATTATTTATGCATTAGATTTCCTCCTGTTCGGTCTGTTTGCAAATTGACCTTGACTTTCCCCAATACGTTCATAATTCAGAACTACTTGGTAACTAATTCCAGTGGCACAGCTCATTTGAGAAGGCTCCATTTCAGCCTTCTGGTATCTGAAAGGTGGGCTGGTTTTTTTAACGACACTTAACTCTTTCCATCCAAAGGTTTCAAGGGGCTCTGTATCATGCCAGAGATGTTTTACAGGAGCCTGTATCATGATGGAGATGTTTTATGGAAGTAGTATGGTGAAATACAGGGAGACCCAGCAGCCAAGCGTCAAGAGCAGAACCCTTCCACTGCCTTCCTTTGAGCTCAATGCTTTAGCCCCTGAACTCGGCATCCATGGCCACATGCAAAGCCTGATGACATCCCTGAGTGCCTTCCCACTGAGCCCTATAGGTTTTGGGTCAATGCTAGGTCTCCTTGGTCCTCTGTCTGTGATATCACAGCCTGCTTACATACAAATGAGCAGTGAGGTCACATGTTCAGGCCCCCAGGTCTGAAAGCACTGAGGTCAGAACTTGTTTCAGTCAGGGGAAATAGAGCAGAAAAGTATTTGGCCCTACTCAGAGACAAGGGAGAGGAGAGGATGAGCTGGGCAAGAGCCCACATGTGCTTGAACAGAAAATGTCTGATGTTTCGCAGACGTGGGGAGGAATGCTCCTCAAGACGCAAGGCGCAGCCCAGGCTGGATGAACTGTTACAGTTCTCACTTCAGAATAAAAGCCCAAGTCTCCCAAAAAAGCCACGTGCTCAGGCAGAAGGGACAGGGAAACAAGCCACTTCTTCTAAAGCCTGCAGGTGTTATCAAGTCCTGAGCACCATAATGCTTTTCCTTGGCCTGTGCACCTGGGACCTGTGACCCTGAGAAGTGATGAGCTCATTCCTGACGTGGGCAAAACCAGCTCAGAGATGGTCCTGGCATGAGTAGTGCTGCCAGCTTCTGTTGGTGGTCTAAGGAAATTACTGACTAGACATGGATGCTTTCGCATTTTCTAGAGTGTCACAATTTGGGGTCATTTTGATGAAAGCCTGGTTGCAGTTGAGGAGCTCAAATTATCCCTTCCAGCAACATGAAGGACCAGCAGACTGTCTGCAGCACACAGAAAGTTCAGGGTCACCCTGACCCAAACTCTGAGTCAGACTGTCCAAAAAGACTGTCTCCATGGGCGATGTGTTTGTGATTGCCCTGGTCCAGCCCTGAAGGCAAGTAGGGGCCTGGGATGGTCCCAGAGAGGCAGATGGCACGAACACAATGCTCCTGAGACACTTTCTGAGGTAGCTTGGGAAAAGTGCTTTTGCATTTTGGGCCAAAGCTGTGAAGAGCAGGAACATGGCTGAGGACACCTGCCCTGGCTGCTAAATATGTAGTTGATTCAGCTGTGTTAAGCCCAGCTCCCCCCACATCCCTGCTCCACTACCCAGTTAGGCAGCTCTTCTTACAGGCTGAGATCTGCACCCTGACCCTTGGATCCTGCCTGTTCCCAGGACCAGAGGGAGGAAATAACTGTCTCCAGTGACACAGCCATTAGAAGTTGCACAGGCATCACTGGGATGCTCTAGGAGCTGCAATTTATAACAGGTATTTATCATTTTATGATGTTGGTTTTCCTTCTGTTGGTAACCAAGTGGCAAATGTCCTAATTGGGCATTTGGGTTGTATAATGAGGCTGCTCAGGAGGTTATGTGATGGAGGACTAGAAGTTAGAATGTTACTAGAAGCAAAAAAAAGATATTTTAGTAGGTTGTATGAGAGCTCGGAGGTCTTTGAGGGACTAAAGGGTCTTGAAGCACCTGGATCTGACCCCAAAGAAGGCTTGAGTGGTAAGATGAAGGTGTGCAGGCATGTATGACTGCATCTGGAGTTATGTCTCACTTTGTGTCTCCTTTGGCCTCTAAAGTAAGAGGAAAGTTGGTATGTGACTTTGGTGCAGGTTTCACACATCCTTTGCAAACGTGCAGTGTTGGCCAAATGTAGACGCAAAGGTGGCGTGTAAGTACCAGTGAAGTGGAGGAAACCTTAGCAAAAGGCTGCTGTGGTAGATGTTAATGATAGCTAACTACCAGGAGATGGGAATGTTTTCTGAAAGGGAACACTTTCAGCAGGACTTAAGAGCAAATAAAAGGAGCCCTTGAGAACTCCCAAGTCCTACAAAGCTGTAAGTCCAGTGAGGGAGAACAGCAAGTTCACGTATATTGTGGTGACAAATCGGATATAAAGAGATGGAAGAAGTTGCTCATACTGGCAAGCCTTTCAAGGGCATGTAGATTGCCCAAGCTCTCTTTAAAAAAAAATAAACAAGCTTTTTTCCAAAAAAAAAAAAAAAAAAAAAAGCATCACAGCTGTTTTTGCAGGGAGTTTCTCTGTCAGGAAGTAATGAGATCTTGCTGCCTGATTGATAAAACACACACAGGCTTGGAGTAAAGAGGTTTCATCTGTTGTGGTCTTCAGGGCATCACTATGCTCTGTAATATTAAAAAAAAAAAATAAAAATCACTCTCTCTGCTGACTCATGCTCTGCTCTCTGGAAACTGTAGCTCTCTTTCAATCCCCTTCCTTTCCACCCTCCACCCCTGGCATTTTTTTCCTTGACAGCAGTTTTCCATATATATATATATTTTTTTTTTTTTTTTTTTTTAAACTCAGGCTACATCCAAAAGAGTATAGCTTGTTGAAGGCAGTGTTTTGTCTCTTCTAATCCTATTGGCAACAGATGGAAGATTATGGAAAAGCATGACAGTGTGGCTGGAAAAAATGCTACAATATCTATAGCTGCTCATGTGCTGTTGTCTTGCACACATTTAGCCATATGCAAGGCAGACCTGAATGTTTTTTTCCCAAATTATTCCTGTAAAGCAACTTCAAAAGAGTTAGGGTGAGAATTGTGAACGTTTCAAAACTAATTTCAAAGCTTTCTGGAAAACAATACCATTTAAAACGTTCGGTTGCTGTTTTTCCTAAACAATACTATTTTGGAGTGTTTTTTTCCTATTGAGCTGATGTTTTTACTTGGGATGTGTTTGTAAGATGAAGGCTAATCTGTTCTAAGACTTGCCAAATTAAGACCTCTGATATTTTTCCTCTTTGAAATAGTTTTTTTTTCCGTGTTGTTCTCAGTGCGAGCTAATGTGGAAAATGTTTTGAGCATCTTTGGAACGTTGTCTGCTCAGGGCACAAAAGAGTTTCAGAAGCAAGTTGTGTTTCCAGAGTCCTCACATGCATCATCTCTCTTCAGCCTGGTCTTCAATGTCTATTGTAGTCATTAACTGCTGTTTCCAAAATAGCAAACCCCTCAATGGTCAGGAATTCCCTGTCTGACTTGAGGGCCTCAAGCTTCTCTGCTGAGAAGCAGCAGGGTGGATAACTGGTGGTGGGGTACCCTTAAACATGTAATATTATTAATGTTTGGGGGGACTATTTTTAAAGAAAAAAAGTCTAAAAAACCCCCCAAACCTGAGAAAGTCACAATAATGCTTAACTTACCATTACAATTTTACCATGATTGCTTTGTCCTTCTTGAGATTCTTCTTACTCATCACCTAGTTGCTGCTTAGCATCCAATACTTAAGACAGTTTCAAGTCGATCCCTCTGGCCTTTAAAAACCCTTTTTCAGTTCGTTGTTGTTGTCATTCTGATTATTGTTATAATAGCAGCAATTATTATTTTCATAACCAGAATGACAGACCATCAGGGTAATTTTGGCTGTTGCGATTGTAGTGACTAGTTCAGAGTTGAGTTGAAAGCATAACGCGTATTGGGATTTGGAGGAGGATATAATCCTGTTTTTCCCAGGAATAGCAGGTCAAATGTCACTACGTGTTGGCCACTCTCATACTGTTACTAAGATTTTCTGTATCTGTTGTGTACCTAGCCATACTTTTAAGTTTCCCCTTCTCTTTGCTAGCTCAGAGTTGTGTTACTCCTTGAAATTCTGAGGGGTTTTTCTTTTCTTTTAACAAAAGAAAAGCTTTGTCCTCTGCATTGCCGGGAAAGTAATGACAAACGCAAAAGCAAATTAGTTATACTCAGTTGTGTGATTAGGCTGAATAATCAATGTCTTTAAAGCCTAATGTTGCCAATAAAGCACCTTCACGTATTTTCTTCTAATGATGGCTAGAGACTGCATTAATCTAGTAAATAGCCTGTTCAACTCAAACTTCTGCTTGCTCACTTGACTGTTGTGGGTTTCTTCTGTTAGAAGTGTGATGAGTCCACGAAGTCAGCTGAAAAGAGGAAAGTGATGCATTTTGGGGGGGGTCAAGTACAAGCATATCTACTGACAAGCCCACTGCGAATGTTCACATGTGCTGTGATTTGCTGCTCTTTGTTTCCTGAAATGGTCCTTTCACTAGGACCTGGAAATCCTAGGATATCTAGGGACTGGTTGTATTTCTTTTAGGATGCTCAGTATAGACCAATTTGTCTCTTGGTACAACTGAAGTAGAGAAGGTGGGGGGACTTTAGGGGGTTGTTACGAGTCTTTTGATTTTCTTTTTATATTTTTTTTTTTTCTTAAATTTCCTGTGGTAGCTGAGATTTGTGGTGTTATACGCCTGCTTGGCTTTTCTTCCCCTTCTGCTTAGCTTGGTGACTAAATTCACATCCTAATAGAAAGAAGGAGAATCAGCAAAAAGCAATTGACTGAAGCTGTATCTTCTGCCTTGTCTCTGAAAGGCTTCTTGTGAGAAATTTGGAAGAAAAACAAAGTGGGCCAGAGCTGCAGTTTACAACCTGATCATCCGTAAACTAATCAGCAGAATTATTCCAGTTAATACAGGTTTGGATAGTTGAGATTCTGGCCCCAGATCTCTCATTTCTAGAACGGCAACAAACAAACAATGTCCTTCAGCATTCCTCTTGCATGGGAAATGCCACGCTTGCTTAGTTTAAGATGTTACTGCTTTTTCAGCCAAGGAGCAACCATATGAGCTCGGGCTCTCTCTGTACAAAACGGGTGGCTTCTTAAACCGTTTTAAGGGAGCCAGCTTTGTGGGACACTGGAATGGACTGGGAGGGAGTAGAAACATTTCTAAATCTCTGTCCTGCCTTCAGAGGCTGTGCCTTTTTAGGCTGGTCTTAACCGGAGACAGAAGAGCAATAAGTCTGCAAGATCACCATCCATTTCCCCCAAACTGGGCTGCACCAAGCCCTCGTGCGGGACTGTGCGATGCATTGCTATCCCAGCCTCCCAGGAAAGTCACTATTTTTGCATGACCTGGAGCACTTGCCATCTCCTTGCGTTTGTCCCCTCGTGCCAGGACGCGAGTGTTTGAGGGCAGGCACCATATTGTTTTGTTCTGTTTTGAACAATACTTGGCAAAGAGGAAAGAGAAGGGCGTCTTGGAGCTCTACCAGGTCTCCAAAGTGCTAAAATAATACTAACCCTGTAATAAATCTAAATTTTTTTATTATAGTCTGACATTCCGCAGCTTATTTTGGCTCTGGGAATCTGTGAATTTGGACAAAAAAAATGTAAAAACTTGTTAGTGTGGAGCAAATGAGAGCACCCAGCTTCAGTCAGTTTAGCAAGACACAACCATGAATCACTGCTCCTTGCTGGGAAGAACACAGGATTTCCTGGAAACAAATTCAGGCCTTGACAGAGCTGTTTGATCTTCAGTTGATGTTTTGTTTTTGTTTTCTAAGCAGCAATAACATCATTTTAAGCTATAAACAGACCATTTTCCCTTGTCCTTGAAGCGAGTCACTAATTAGTTAATAACATGAATTAATTACTGCCTGTGCATAATTAAAGGACCCATATTTGTTTCATCTACTATGTTCTTTCTAGTAGTGCATTCATATTAATAGTCTCTGAATATCCAGTTGTCCTTGCCCCCCTCCAGGATCAGCTCTCCCCAAAGCCTGGTAGAACACCTGTGCCTGGGACATAATGAACTGCGACCATCAAGCTTACCCAGGGATGAGCTATGCAAAATAATTACTCTCGTATGACAAAGAGAAGCCCCGAGGGCTGGGCTCACAAAAGGGTGCCTTGGTTTTTTTTCTTTTCTTGAAGGCTGGATCCCCGCCTGCCCTGCTCACCACCAGCCATGCTGTGATCTCGGGATGGGAATTTCAATGCTGAGTTTATGGCCTGAAACTTTTGACAATTGCTTCGTCATATTTGGTGGCTAAATAAATGGTTTGTCCAATTAATTACCAAGAAGATGTTGCTGATGAGGCTGTGGACAGTTTATTGTGAAAAGTTTATGTGCGTTTTTCAAGCTGCTAAAAGAACACACAACACTTCATATGTCCTCAAATAAAATAGACCTTACTCTTTGACGGAGATGCTCCTGGTAAACAAGCAGGGAAGCAACAAAAGCCAAGCCAGCCTGGGACTGCCTGTCCTCTTTCGGGGCAGATGATTTAGTGCTTAGCTTGGGCTCCTTGTGCTTGGCTTTTGGCTCTTCCCTCAATGACCCGCATCCTGTTGGCATGTGCCCTGAATCAGGTGCCATGGTTTGTCCTTGGAACTAAGTTTCAGTAACCTGAAACTTGATGAATGAGACGTGCTGCACAGACAACAAGCGTAGTAGCTTCTAGAAATGCATCTCTCTGCCAGATTCCTTCACCAAACTTGTAATGGTGAAGACCTGCCATAAAGCAGAGTGAATCTAAAAACCTATTCTGTGGTTTATACCATCTCTTAGTAGCTCACCCATTACACCTTTATCACAGCACATTAAAAATGCATTTTCGTCCCCTTTAAACTGCATGGAAACCTGACAAATTCAAAGGGGAGAAATAATCTGTTAGTTTCTTTAATAAAAGTGGTAAAACTGCCTCTGATTCCAAATTGCTCTGCATATTTTGGGGACAAATGCTTGTCGTTCTTGTGAAACTCTTGGCCGCTCTGGGCCATTAATGGTCATGGTTAATGTGTTCAGTTTGACCAGAATAGCTGGGCAGCCCAGGGAAACAGTACTGGGTGCCCTCACTTTTCATAGCAGCGCATAGTTCAGATCTCGCAAGTGCTTGATGGTAGGTGATGTCCTGCAGCAGCAGTCCCACTGGTGAGGGAAGCATTTCTGGTATTTGAGGGTAATGCATTGGGTTTATGTTTGTGGTGGTGGGGTTTTTGTGGGGTTTTTTGTTTTTCAGCCCTTATCAACTTCTTCCTATAACACAAGAAGAACTGTTTCCCTTAGATAAAGCCAGGCTGAGAAATTTATATTAAACACTTTGTTTCCTTTCTTTGGATTAACCAGTATGAGAAGCTAAGGACCAGTGGGCTTTTGGTAGAGCTGCCTTTGAGATAGAGTTAATTTTCTTCCCAGCAGCTGGTATAGTGCTGTGTTTTGGATTTAGGATGAGAATAATGTTGATAACACACTGATATTTTAGGGGTTGCCAAGCAGTCAGGGACTTCTCAGCTTCTCATACTGCCCTACCGATGAGAAGGCAGGGGGCATCCAAGAAGCTGGGAGGGGACACAGCCAGGACAGCTGACCCAAAGTGGCCAAAGGGATACTCCATACCATATGACATTGTTCCGTATATCACTGAGGAGTTGGCTGGGAGGCGGGGCAGCTTGGGTATTAGCTGAGCATCAGTTCCGGGTGGAGAGTAACTGTGTTGTGCATCACTTGTTTTGTATATTCTTTTATTGTCGTTGTTGTTCTCTTCCTTTCCTGTCCTATTAAACTTTATCTCAACCCATGAGTTTTACCTTTCTCTTTTCAATTCTCTCCCCCATCCCACTGGGCAGGATGTGTGGATGTCTTAGCTGCCTGCTGGGTGAAACCACGACATCCACTCCTCTTTCTTTCTCCTGCTGTCCCTGAAGTGGAAGTATTTGGGATTCTTTCCTGGCTTTAGTCTCTATTTTTTTCCAGATGTACTTGATTCTCTGTTTTAAGCTGTGGTACTTTAAGATTCAGCAGGCCATAGAAATTTGTCAAAATCCCAGTAGTTCCTGTGGCCATGACAAGCTTTGGGTCCAGGGGCGCATCTGGTCCATATGCAGCCATACTGGTGTGGTTAGCTGAATAGAGATTGAGGGTGGGGGGGCTGCTGATAATGCTCTGGAGGGGGGGGTAGCTCGAAGGCAGTGAAGGGGAGAAGGCTCAGTGCTGAGGAAGGGTGGGATCCTGACTCCCAGTCATAGCTTCTTCCAGTGTCCTGCTCCAAACCTCCCTGCCTGGCTCCTCTTGTCTGTTCTGAACCTTCATGGCCCCTTATTTGTTTTTTGTTATACTGAAAAATGTGGTGGGTTGTTTTGTTTTGTGATGTGTGTTTGTGGGGGTGTGTTTTGGTTGGTTTGTTTTCCTTTCTACATGACCAAAAGTGATCTGACTCTTGTGCTGTAGCTGATGGGCTAAACCAGAGCTCCCTCGCTGCCAGTCTCCGACGGATTTGTTATGCCCAGGTGTACTGCATGTCAGAGAAATCCATCCAGTGCAAACAGGAAAAACTCCTCCTTCCTTCCCGCTTCTAGCATGTCTCCCCTGGCCCTTTATAACCACAGATCTTTTGATGCTTTGCTAAATGTGGTGCACACCCCACACTGGCAGCCAGCCGAGACATATGTCTGAACTGAGCACTTTGCTTGCACAGATGTCCACTGGGTCTTTTTTTGTTGTAGGGTTTTTGGGGTAGGTTTTTTTATATGTGCTCCAAGAATTGACAGGCTGAAAGAAGTGAGATGTGGCTGTTTGTCACCATGTATGATTTGTACGGTGGGACTGCGGGGAGCTCAAGGAGTGAAGTCCTCCCTCCCCCATACCTCCCACTGAAAGATCTGGCCATCACACCAGGGCATACAGCCCTCCAGAGATGTTTGGATGGGACTGGCAAGGGGGCTGCTTCTGGGACGGTGCCTGGTAGGGCTGTGGTGGGGAGCGCCAAGAGGTGACTGGGACCAGAGGAAGTTTGGGTTAGCGAGGAGGGAGTGGGGCAGCAGTCCAAGCAAATTTGAGATTCTGCCAACTACTAGCAATGGAAATCTTGCTGATAGGTGGCTATCAGCCCATCCTGCTTAGGGTCAGCTTCCCTGCAGGCGTGAGTCCTCCTTCCTGCTCATGGCCCCAGGCATGCTCGGCTCTCAAGAGAGCTGCTTGCAGCTTGGCCCTTCAGGCAAGAAGATTACACCAGCATCAGCTGATGTCATGATCTCATTCCCAAATGCTTTTCCACATGCTTGAGATGTGTTTAGCAGGTAAGGGAGAGCTGGCAACTGTCACAATTTGCAAAACAAAAGGACTCTTCTGCTCTGTTTAGCTCCTTCTAGTTTGTTTGACTCAGAGCTCCCCACGGGCTTAGCAAACCATGTCAGCATCTCTGCGTCTTCGTGCTGGCTTTAAACCCTCCCTGTGAAATGTTAATCCTGGCTTCGCTACCTGAGTGTGGGATCACGTAGCTGAAAGGGTCAAGGCATTGAAAGCATTTTGGAGAGCTTCTACAGCCTCAGAGGTCCAAAGGCCACTGACTCTCCTCTGTGTGCGGGATGGAAGAGTATTTGAGGGAATTGAAGGGCTGTGTGTTTGGGGTGTGTTTTCTGCTGCTGTCTCACAGGTCTCTTGGAAGATGTACTGAGCCACTTGAGCAGAGGTTGTGACCTATCTGTCCTCTGTAGAAGCCAGCCTGAGGCCATGAACCAGCAGTGAATGTTAATCAGCGCAGTAGCATGACACCCTGCTGTGCCCGAGGCCTTGCTGATAGGAGTCTTTTGGTCCCAGCCACAGGCACCGCAGTCGTCTTTGCATGATGCTTTGGATCAACTGAAACAGTGGTCATTGAGGCCAATGCTTGCTACTGCGTAGTTTGGTCTGGTGAGAGCAGATCCCCTATTCCCTAATAAAGAGGGCATGAAAAACACATCCTGACCTATCCCCTTGTGTCTAATGCAAGCTTCCCAGTAGCTTAAGCAGCACTTAAGGAGTTTTATAGGGAGTCCCAGGTGATGTTCAGCGCTTCACACTGACCCAATGCTGCTGTCCCTCGTGGGTAGCATTAATTCAGCCAGCTGCAACCTGCTGCGATCCTCTCAAGCTGTGTGTGCAGCGTGTGCATGCTATGGGGACGTGGGGGGTCATTCTCACAGTTGGCTGGGAAGAACCTCTCCTGTTCATCACCGCAGAAAAATGCACTTTGCTTCCTGGAAGCAGTATTTTGCTGCTCTCCAGGGAAAGCTGAGTGCGAAGGGCTGTCAACAAGTATGAGTGTTGATATTACTGCCCTCTTCCTCCTGTGCAGGGCTCACTTCTTTGTTCAAACTTGAGGATGGGCCTTGTTCTCATGTTCTGCTGAACTGGCCCAGCGTGTGGCTGGGGAGGAGATGTGGCTGCTTCCCATGTATCCAACAGAGTTGTCAAATGTTATTGCCTCGGCCCACCTTCAAGAGCAATGCCTTTCTTCCTTGCAGCTCCACAGAGCTTGCTCTGGTCTTAGCTGAGCACAGCTGAAAGCACAAAAGCAACTGGCGGGCTGATCCTGCATCTGTTGCTAATAACGTTGTCTTAGAGCGACCACTTCTAAGTGACTCTGGTCCAAGCATGCATGCTAAGCTCAAGGTACAACTTTAGGAGATGCTGCCTTCCCTCTAGGCACTTACAATCAAAGAGGCACTGGAGACAGGTACTTGCATTTCAGCCCACAGCCACTACTCGGTGAGACCTTATGTTTCCTCGTGTGCTACTGCAGTATGTAAGAGCAAATGAAGAAATAACTTAAGGAATGCTTCTTAAATTTATTTTAAAGTTAAATCCTTCCTAGGAACCTGGCCTCATGCAGTATTTCTAGGCTTGACTCTTAGATTAGGAACAGCAGAAACTGGGGAGACCATGCTGATTTTTTTTTTTCTTTATCATGGATTTCCTGGGTACACCTGCTCAGTTGTCCTTCCCCTATAAAATAGGAGGAATGATAAATCTTTGTGTTCCTGCAGAGACTGTAAGGGTCCATGCCAGTAGATGCTACTGATGATGAGGTTCTGTGACAATCAGCTGCTGTATGTGGTGACAGGTCCCTAATCAAAGAAGCTTGTTCCAGCCTGACCCAAGTGGAACCAGAAATGGTACTGACCTGGGAAGCAGGGCATGACTGGCGGCTGTGCTTGTGGGGCCTTTGGACTTGGTGCGGGGTGCATCCATCAAAACTCGCACAAGGAATGGGCTTGGCAGCTCCTAGCGAGCTCTTAAAATGAGGAGGTGAAACAGGGATAAGCAACCTTTCTGGATGAGTGAGGTTAGATTAAAAACAACTGCTTAGTTCTGTCACTGGTTCAATGTGGATCTGACACAGGGCTCTTCTTACATCCTCTAACGTCTGCGTACTTTCATCTTCCCCATCTTTGATTCTCAGCTCTGAGGGAGCCATCAAGAATTCTAATGTGAATTAATATGCTGTTAATATCCATTTGATACTGACTTTTCAGGCTTCAGTGAGACTGGACATGCAAATAAGTGCCATGAGAATCACAAGACCTGAGGCTGAAAATACTGTATCACAGAACAGTGTTTCTATTGTGAGCGCAACCACAAGACAACCGGAAACTCATCTCATGACGATGAGCTGTGTGGGTGTTCTTGTTTTTAAACACTGATTTCCATATGCAAGAGATGTGGGCAGTTCCCACTTCATTTATCTTTGCTATTGAGTTCATGTACAAACAACCCAAATTCCAGATATGTTATTTCACGGTGATAAAGGGAATGGGATCCCATAATACATAGCTCCTTAAAGCTAGGTTAAGTGACCCTAAAACTTTGAGGGCCATGTTCTGAACTGATGTAAACTGAAATTACTGTGATTGCTCCTGACTCTGGCTCTCTGTATGTTGATTTAACCATGGCCGTTTCAACAGAGCTGTGCCTGTTTCTAGAGTATCTTGTTGTCCCCTCATTTTCTTTCAGATTCCTTAAAGAGAGTAAATGTCCTGTATACCTAGAGGAGAAAATGAAGAACACTTCTGGTTTTTGGAGAGAGAACATGTTATGGCATCCTTTAATGTATCATGGGGGGGTAGAATATACAACAAAAAGCAAAAAAGCTGGAGGACAGACTCTGAATTATGTTCTTTGCGTCTAATGATCTCATTCAATCTTGTGAGGTGTTCAAGGGCATGGCTGAGGGAAGGAAGTTGGAAGAATAGCTACGCGTCTGGGAGAAGTGGTATGGCAACTCACGCCTTGCCAATACACCTAAGTACCTTTGGGATAGTAGTGTCTGGCAGTATTTGCTCTACTTCTGTCTTTTGGAAGACAGAAAGCCAAGCTGCAAACAGTAGGTTCCCCTACTGAGGATAATGGAAGCTTTCTACAGGGCACATCTATGTACAGTCAGGATTCTTGGTGCTCTTTGCAAAACTCAGGAATTTTGTAGGAGGGAAGCAATATAAGGTCTCCTTTTCCGCCATGCTTTTCAAACAATTGGGTAAGACGTCTGAAGTGAGAAGTCTTATCATAAATTATTGTTCTTGGCTGATTCTCGTGTTCTGTTTCCAGCATGCAGCTCTTGCTTTGTGTTTTTTCTCCTGTATCTATGCTATGCAATGATGTTATTTGTGATTAAATGAGAGAATACAAGGAAAAACTTAGACGGTGGAGTAGGAAATCATGTGTCTCCCTCTCAATGCCAGGCAGGCCTTAGTGAGCTTTTGGATCAAGTTATTTCATGGTCTTCAAGGCTGAAACTGGCTTCTAACAGTACCCGCTCTTACCATTATTCCAGTGATGACTAATTCTAGGAATGGATGTAGTGGGGGAAAACTGCCTGAAGAGGTGCTCAAGAACATCTCAGATGTTCATGTTGTGGGTATAGGACTCATCAGCATTACTCAAAAGCAAAAAGTGTCTCCCCACTTGTATATTTGCTTCTCCAGCAGCTTTCTCTGGTTTAAAGGAGTCTTTTCCAAAGCATGATGGAAAAGGAGAGAGATATGTTGGGAGGAAAGGAAGGTCCTGGGTGTGCTGAACTTCAGGGTGCCAAATTTAATATCACAGAAGGCTGCTGGAAAGAGGTCTGCTTTCCCCAGAGGAGCTTCCCTGCCTGTCTATGAATATGGAGGCTGCCTCTCTACTCTCTGACTTTTTCTACCAATTTCTCCAGCCCATCTGCCTTTATACAGCAGCCCTCTGCATGCTCCTTATCTTGTCCTCCCCTGAGGAAGGTCCAGCCCTGGCTCTTCCTCCTCTTGCACATGGCATGCCTGGAAAGGATTAATTCTTATTGTCCTCTTTGAACTGAACGATTGAGGTATCCAGCTGTCCTGCTAGGTAGTTCAGCCGAAGAGTGAAAAGGCTCATTGCAAGGGCAGCAAGGGAAGCTGTGGAGTAGTTCCCTGGCATTTTAAAGCCGGACATAAGGCAGAGTTAAAGGACTGACTCTTGAGCCCTTTGGAGTAATAACAGACCCCCACTAACAGTGGATGCAGCTCTCCACGCATTTGGGCAACAACCACAAGTCACGGGCAGAACTGATCTTTCCTCTGTAGTGAAAGCTTAAGAAAAACAAAATGCAGGAGTGAGAGACTTAAGGCTTTTCCCCTACTTTCAAAACTAAAACTAAGCCAAGTGATGCATTTTTTCCACTGTATTTTTTAAAAAAACAGATCTTTTTCTCATAGCTCTGTTTCCTGAAGCAATTCCATTTCTCAAGGTCATCTTAAGGCTGCAGATCCTCATGGTATCGCTCTTCCAGCAGCCTCCCTGGCCCAGTGAGCCTGCATCTGAAAACTGTTAGGGAGGCTAAGCAGCAGTGATAGCTTGTTCCTGTGCCAAGCTGTGCTTTTCTTATTATTGCCAGTATCTCCAGCTATCCCCTTCTGTGCTTTGGGGCTTGCAGAGTAGAGTGTTGCTTCTGATTCTTAATTGAAGATGGAGACTTGACCTCATGTTGGAGGCTTGACTTCACGTTTCAAGGTTCAGAAGTTAATCCTGAGGCACCGTAACCATATTTGATATCTCAGGGTCTGTAGAGCACCTGGCAGGATGGCACTCACTCCCTGGCTGAAGACTCTACTTGGGTAACTTCAGCCATTGGAAGCTGGGTGTGTAGTCTCTCCAACTTGTTTAGGAGGCTGGAGCTGTCTTTTGCAAGTGCCAGTCTCCATTCAGAGCACCAAAAATTGGTGCAACTGCCTTAAAGGACTATGGGCTCCATCAGTCCTCCTCTGTGGAGAGGAGCTGCATGGTTTCTTTGTACTCAGATGACTGGTTAACTCTATTTTAGGTTCACTTTTGTTCCTTCCTGACCCTCTTCTCCCTATTATTCTCCCTTGTTCTCTAAATTAAATGAGTCAAACCCAAAGACTACAAAACAGAGACTGCAGCAGGGATGAAAGCTGAGAGCCTGGGTCTGGCTGTCATGGAAGAAATCAATTGGCCTTTGTACCCTTGAAATGAATAGCATGGGGGGATAAGAGTTTGTGGCTGAAGTTTGTAAGTTCACAAATGTTATCTGCTTTGAAAAAATCAAACATTTGCTCAGTCGCACAGGATGGAAACTTTGGGGAGGGGTGGGGAATACATACACAATCTTGAATTTGTACTGTCATTGTTCAGATGTGGTCAGGGATGTGTCGTTGGCTTGAATTGGTGTATGAAGGGCCTAGTCAGCACAATGTGAAATGCCTCTGATAGAGAAGGGATAAGAAGTTCAGCATTAAAGAAAAAAAAAAAAAGAAAAGAAAAAAAGGAGGAAAAAAAAAAAGGGGGGGGGGAAGAAAAGAAAACAACCCTCCCTGTCCCTAGAGGAGAAGCCTCTAGCTTCTGCTTTGACAGAGGTCTTCTGGGTGTAGTTAGGCATCAGTGTATAGATGTGTTGGGGGAGAAGGTAGGAAGAAAGGGAGGTTCATGGGGTAAATCCTTCTTGCTGCAACACTTCCATGGGCTGGGAAGCGCTCATGGTCAATCTCAAGGACTGCTTGCAGTGGGAGAAGCATTTTGAAAGATATACAGAATTGCAAAGCAAAAGGATTTTCTTACTTTGTTCCTTGTTTCTGCTGCCGGAAAACAAGACAAGGCTTCTCCTTACACTTTATTTCCTAAAGTCATATCTGTAACGGTTACTGTGTTGGAAAGGAAACATGGAAATTTACAGGAAGGGAATAAAAGCTCAGCCTAATCATCATTGTTCACCAAATGTAGGACATCTCCAGTGGCTCAGAGCAAAGGTTCATTTTTTTCCCAGCATCCGTCCTCCACAAGTGACTAGTGTTGGGTGCAGAGGGAAGAATGCAGGGCTAGCACAATACAGAGTGGAGTGTCCATGGACTTACCCGCCCAACATCCGCCAGTCCAGCCTGGGAACCTGTGAAGTCCAAAGGCTGTGTCTACATCTTTGGTCCAGTTTACTCTCTTGTGTATTCTGAGATGACTACCGGATACCAAGTTTTAGAATGTTTCTTTTCTACTTAACAGCATTTTACATATCAGAAATTCTTTCAATAGCCTCTTCCTGTGAGATTAAATGTATTTAGACATTAATAACACTGAAATGAGTTCACTGTCAGTTTTTCTCCACAACTTACTAATAAGAAATATATACTTTTTATTATTACAGTAGATCTTAGAGGCCAGATCACTCAACGTTTTCCATCAGGGTGTTTCCATTCAGAATTTTGAGTTGTTCCTTTCTTTTATCGACAAACCAGTTAAGAATTGGCTCATGCAGCAAACCCACACGTGTGGGTGTAAACCCGGACAGGATAAAATAGCCTTTTGCACCTCTTGGTGTGCAATTCCTTTCAGCCCCTGGTAAAACCCAAAATTTGACTAAATGCTGTCTTGCCTACCACAAATAGAGACTGGGAACAGGGCTCTAATGTCAGCAGACACCCCCTGAGTTCCAGTAACTCTGGAGCCTGCAAATACGTCAGAGAAACAGTGAGAAGAGCAAAGTTAGGACAGGGTTAGGTAGTGGCTGGGCTTGAGAAAGCATCACCAAATCTCCAGTGCCCACCAAGGGTGTTAAATTCAAAGTACGTTCTGCAAAGGAGTGGAAGAAGTGACAGGCGATTGCGGTTGTCTCCCTCCCACGTAGCTGAAGTGGGAGTCCAGGAAGTTTCTCTGAAGCATGGAGATAAACCAAATCCAGGGAATATTGCAGCAAGTGAATATTGCAGAATGTGTCTGGGGAATATGCCTGCAGCACTTGTGATGGATGAGAGAAACTTGGACCTCACCATCTGACTCTAATTCTTGCAATTTAGCAAAAATGGCTCCTGAGCTGATTCCAGCCAGGCAAATAGAGGTGCATTGGACCCTGTTGCTGCTTCAGGACTTAACCTATGCAGTTCCCAAGATGTGTATATGTACTTGAGGTGTTTTTCCACTTTCTCCTGCATGTCTCTTCCCCAGCTGGGACAGCATCTTTTGCATCTCTCCTGTTCCTTGTGCAAAGCTGTGGACTCTCTGACCTCGCCCTAGCTAGTTGACCTGGGTTATCCCAAATCCAGTGAGGAGCTGGGCCGTGTGCTGTGGCCGACTCGGCTCTGTGCTATCACTCCCTGTGGAAAGACACCTCTCCTGGGCAGCAGCCAGGCATTTCAGCCTCTGCCCCACCAGCATCTGAACTGCTGTCCCCAGGTGAGCTTATGGATGCAGCTCTTGTTCCCATGAGCTTGATGTACCAGATATCCTCTCATGAATAATTGCAGGCAAGGTTTCTTCTCCAACATTTGCAATAAGCCTACTTTCAAGGGTGTTTTTTCTGCTGAATGTGAGCTCTCTTCTCTTACTGAAGTAGTACCAGATCAGACTTCTACAGTCCAAGGTCTAAGCAAAAAAAAGACTCTTTGTCTTTTAGCTCACACATCAAACTGATGTGTAAGATTCCATAGTGCCTGCTACAGGACACCAAAGGGTTAAGCTGTTGCTTTGGCTAAAACCTATCCAGGAGAAATGTAATAAATTTAATTCTGCTATATCTGGACTCTATGATAGGTCTAATGACATGAGGTATTGTGCTGTGCAGCCATTCGGTGTTTGTCCAGACTGAAGTCTGCCTTACATTTTGAATTATTTGCAGTAAGTACAAACATGTGCCATGCATTTTCTTACATCTTATTCTAATATTTGTATGATTTTTTTTTTTAATAGACTCCCCCCCATCCTGGGAATCTGGTGTTCTTCTCTTTCTGATGCAGCTGTGCTTTCTGGGACTGCAAAGACCTTTCTTTCCTTTATCAAGGTCTACTGCAGCCCTCAGCGTCCACTCTTGCCGAGCAGCTTCATCTTGCAGCAGGCAGAGGCAAGAGTTTTCTCACAAAAGAAGCGAGGATTCAGACTGCAAGATGCTCTGGTTTTTTTTTGAATGCGTGTCCCTCTGCAATTCTAAGAGCAGAGGCCAGCAGGATGCAAAATTTTCTCTCTGGCAGCGTCACCAGCTCATGCAACTCTTGCGTTATTTCGTGCTTGAGGACCTTGAGATAAACTGCAGAAGTGAAAAAAGTTAATAAACCCCTAGCTATCATAATTGCAGTTCCAAAGCCTGAAAATATAACCCTCCTGTCTGACAAACTGCGATCAAAAGAACCCAAATGTTACTATTTGGTAAGCCACTTGCCTCATTTCTCAAGGTTTGCTTCAGGATTACTTGGAGTGCTTTGCAGTTGGGCAAAAGGGTGGGTAGTGAAATAGCAAATCCTGGTGTGTGCTTCAGGTGTGTAATCATATCCTGAGACAGGCTGTCAGCCTTGGGGTGAGACTGAGCTGTCCTGAAAATTGGAGGAATTCGTATAAGCGACAGAAGTGATTGAGTGGCTGAGGAGAGATGTCCTCTCTAACTCCTAAATTGTGGATTTATGTGAACTGAACCACTGGGATTGTCAGTTAAGATACTTGTTCATTTGTTTCCCTGCTCTCTCATTCATCGTCCCTCCAAAATCTTATGGCGGTGAATATAAGATGAAGGGACCAGTGCTGTGGGGGATGGAGATGCCTGTTCAGAGCATAAAACCCACTTGAAAAGACCTGCTCTGGGATTAAAGGAGGCTTAGAGAGGACTGAGGTGGCAATCTGGGCAAGCATGTGCCTGTGCTCATGTATGTTGGGGGCAGGGGCTGTTGTGGGGCTGTTGCTTGGCTTTGGTTTTTGTTGTTTTTTTTCTTTATTCAAATAAATGTTGCGGTCCCATTCTTTGATGGGCTGAATGACATGGGAGCCTCTTTTTCCCAGACGCTTTTTCTGGGAATCTATGCTCTCCCCTAGAGCGCAGAATAAACAAACTAGAAATTTTGGGTTTTAAAAACAAAATAAATAACTATTGTTCTGCCTTGCCCCTGCCTCCTTCCCTTCCCACCATCTCCCCAGCTGCCTTCCCTCAACCAGAGCATCCCTTGGGAACTCCTCTGTCCCAGATGTGCTGGCAGTCCTGAGATAACACATCCCGCCATCTCCTCCTGCTGAGGCGCAAGAGCAGCACTCACTATGTCCTTGCCTCCATGGCTCTAGAAACCAGCCCCAAATCAACAAAACTCTGGTTCGTGGTTTCAAGGGCCGCTGCAGCCCATGGAGAACCAGCGTGGTGGTCCGAGGTGGGACTGCAGCCTGGGTGAGACCTGTTGACTTTAAACTTCACCACAAGCAAGTGACAGCAGCCTGGTTAGAAAAGGTGAGGCTGTGGTGCAGGTGGATGATTTACCTCTCAACTCTCAGGAGTTTACAGACTTTTTTAAAAACCTAGTGTTAGAAGGACTACGGTTACCAGTACTGGTATCTGGGTTGAAGCAATTTGCAGAGATTGCAAGGAAACTTGTTGAGTTGATGCTTTGAGTTGGTTCATTTCTGAGTGTTGCCAGTGTAAAAGCCAGAGAGTGAAATGTCACTAATTTGGGAATCGGGTGCTGTCAGGATAATGGGTTTTAGCTGTTGCTGTGCTGCACGGGGACAAGCAAACTCTCTGGGTGCTACTGGGGAAGAATAGATGTTGAGCTCCTCTGTTTTACACTTAAATATGATCCCACGAGCTCACCCTGTGAAAGCTTTCTGTTTTCAGCGTCTCACATCAGTAGCTGTTTTTATATAGTGCCTGGTATAACAGATCTCCTCTCAGGCCTCAGACTTGGACAGGACTTGTATTTGCGAACTGTTGTGACCAGTGGTTAAAATGGGAGGAGCAGGAAATGAGGGTGTCTGTGGTATGGCAGGGAGGGGAGAAAGTTTCTTTGCCAAAAGAAAAAACTACCCCAAACCACCAAGCCTTGCCTACTAGGAGGGGAAGAAAAGGTAGCAGGGTCTTCTGAGTCTCAGGCAATGTTAGTTTGGCATATGGGTGAGCATAAACTGATATGAAAGCTGGTGACAGCTTTTCACCAAATGTTGCAATTAAAAAAAAAAAATCTGAGAAGATACTTGACTGGCTGTAATGACCTGAGGCAATTTTGGGTGAGAGCAAAGCTTTGCTAATTCACGTTAGCTGTAGTGCAGCTCGGATCCTGTTGGTTATTGCTGGGTACCAAAGACATCAATCAGACATTGGTGGCCAGTTTAAACACGGTGGTGAAGCTAAGACGTAAGGCAACAACCGGAACAATTTGCTGCAAGCATGTGCCAATGCCAAGTCTAATTACAATTGCTAACGAGCTTTGTTCTACAAGCTGTGTGAAAGGTGGAGATGGGGCTTCTTCATTGAGGCCCTTCTCTGAATAAAACAGTCAGTGGAGCATGTCCCAACCTGCGGGCTGTGGCCACAGACTGTGGGAGAGGAAATGGCAGCTAGGAAATAGGTGGTTGCCTCTAATTGCCGCAGTGCCACAGCTCCCCAGGGCTGCGGGCACAAGTGCTTGTGAGGAACCGTGTGTTTCTCCCGCATCTCCTGCTTCTCGGGCGTCTCCAAGCACAGCAAGTGAGTCCAGCAAGTCTGGCTCTGCACCCCTGTAGAGTTTGGGGGATTACAGGGAAGGAGGATTTATTTGCAGTGAGTAAATAGGATGGTGCTCCCTACCTCATCCTGGAAAGACTGAGCTGCTGCCAGCAACTGTTGGTAGTTACGCTTCTCTTGAAAGCGTAAATAGCTGCAAGAGGCTCTGAGGGCAGGGAGATGAACCAAATGATGAAAGCAGATGATCCCAAAACAGGGAGAGAGTAGAGAAATGCTGGGAATACCCAGGTACAAGCAGTACCCTGATCACTGCTCAGTTTCTTCCTGAAGCTCTGCAGGAGCCCAGCGAGACGTTCATGTTCCTGTAGAGTAAGAAATGGTGCTTGAGCCCTTATCACAGCTGCTACTTTGTGCTACGTCTTTGGGAGAGGCACTGCAGCATCTCCCCTGAGGTGTCTGATGGTTTGGGGCTTTTTCTTATCTCATTAAGGACCCTATTTTGCCCCAAGATAATAATGGGCTCTGATCCCCAAGCTCCTTCCCACATGGGGACTCTTTCCATAACAACAAGCAGATTGGTAAGTAACAGTTGCACTGGTTCTATTACAAAAAGAGAAAAACATAAAAAGGAGAGACTAAGGCCCCTCACCCCTGCTAGGTACAAATCAACCGGGGAAAAAAAAATCATCTTGCTTTTGAAAATCCAGGGAGAAAGCCTCCACAGGCAAGCTTGGGGAGCAAGCATAGGAAAGTATTGCTTAACCAAAATCATCCTTGATGCAACTTAAACCCGTTACTACTTCCACTGTCCACCACAACTGCTGCGAAAGAATTAATCCATTCCTCTGTCCTGCATGTATTTGAAGGTCAGAATCATCTGTCTTCTAGACTAAACAACTCTCGTTCTTTCACTCTTTCCTTATAAATTGTGTCTTCTGGCCCTTCTTGCTGTTCCCTTTTGGACTTTCCCCAGTGAATTCACATCTCTGAGAACCTAGTGCCTGGGACCAGTCATCATGTTCCCGGCTTCCTCCTTGGGGTGAAACCACAGCCAGCACTGATGAATCTGCTGGGTAAAAGTGAAGGCCCGGGGTTACCCAAGGCGAGTGTGGGGACAGTGTTACAGAAATTTGCCTCTTGGAAAATGAAAGTGTCGAGAAATGAAAGTGTGTTATTCATAATACGTCGACCAGCACTGGGTCTGGAGATGTTGGTTGCCGATATGGAGATCGGAGATGCTGTCCGAATGCCGGCCAAGAAGCAGCACATCCCTTAGCAATGCAAACCAGCCTCTTGATCTGGATTGCACGAATGCTGACATCTCTGTCTGATTAACACGTGACTTCTGCTTTGTAACAGCTTGTACCAAGTGTATGTTATCTTTTGAGATCCAGATCTGTTTTATCACTGATCTCAGGAGAATGGCTAAAAAAAAAAAATTATAAAATCATAGCACCATTTTGTCCAGTTCCTAGTCTTTAAGAGCATTTTCCTCCTTCCTGCCCCCCAAATTTATCTGTTCATTATTGATCTTAAAGATATATATATACAATTTTAACAGGCTGTTTTGATGTTTCACTATATGGTTAATGGATTCGAAGTCTGGATCACACGGACACTTGAATACAAGCTTAACTGCGCTCCAGAGAAGAGTCTGGCTTCAGTGAGACCAGCTCAACCAGGGACTGAAAATTTGCAGGGGCAGGAGCTGCAAGGGCTTTAGAGGACACTCGGGTTTCATCTCCCTGCAGAGCTGTTCTCCTTTCCACTGCAGGATGGTTAGGGCTGGCCTGGACCTAAACACTGGCCCAATGGGATAAGCAATGCTTGCAGGAACCACTGGACTTCCACATAGCAGGCTTACTTGTGCATGAGATAACAGCATGATACAGAGATATTATGGGATACCAAGACATTTGCCTGTTGCTGATCTGCGTCCGTAGGAGAATCTCGGACCTGCATCTTGCGAAGAGCTGAGCAGTGGTGAAAAACCCCACCATGGTGCAGGAGAGGCATGGCCAGCTCTCCCACTGTCCTTGCTCTGGGACTATTTGTCCCGCATAGCAATGTCTCCCCAACACCAATAGCTCTTGCTTCCTGCAGCATAAGGCTGGCTTGGCTAAGATGTGCTTTGAGGAAAAAAATACCGGGATAAAGAGTAAGCCTTTTCCCCACAGCTGAGCCTAATAGCTCAGGTCACACCATAGCTTTACTCCTAGAAATGTTCACATTTAAACGGTCTCATTTCTTTAGGGAGAATGATACTTATCTTTCAGTAAGTATGAAAAAGCAAGAGGGAGGGAGGTCTGGCTTTGGTGGCTTTTTGTTGATTCCTTTTGTGCATACTGCTGGCTCAGTAGAGAGAAAAAAGGTACCACTTTATGCTCTTGGCATGGGAGATAAGACACCTCACTGCCTTTGGGAGCTGGGTATAACAGTGCTCCTTGGCACTGTCGACCCCGTTTAGAGATGAGACAGCAGCCAGGGTTGTGTTACCCAAATGCAGACAGCTATGCTCAAACAGATGCTCCTTATTGAAGGCCAGGTTCATTTGCCCACCCACTTTTTAGGCAGGGCTGTGGCCAAGCAGCTGCACCCAAGGGTACCCCTGCCCACAGGGAAGCACTCAGGGTAGGTATAATAGTCCTACCCCCGCCTCCATCAGCCCCAGGCAGCTCTCAGTCTGGCAGAGCACCAGCAAACAGCACCCTCAGCCCAATGGGATACACAGGATTCTGTTCCAGTTTGACCAGTGCTGGGCTTTTCTCACTGCAGCATCCTCCAGGTCCGGACAAAGCCCAGCTTTTGTGCCTGGGGTGGCCAGGGCCTGTTTATAATTGACTCTTGTTGTCAATAATCAAGGAAAAGTGCAGATAAACTTGTTGACTTTATGTGGCTATCCCTACCTGGCTGTTATGCAAAGTCCCCAAAGAGCAAACAGAGGAGAACAGGGCTGTATTGGGAACCGCTGCAATAAAAGCAGGACGGCCACAATGTGTGTCGAGCCGCATGCTTTGCATAGTTGCGCTGTCAGCAAACACAGCGAGCCAGAGGGCAGGGAACCAGCTGCTAGCACGGCTTCTTTCTTAGCTCTTATTTGCCTTTGCATTTGTTATCTTGGACATAAAGAGGTCTGTAAGCCAGGGATTTGGGCAGTTAACCTCAAATAAACCCTAAAAGACCTACTTCAGTGAAGTGTAACAGCGTCTGTTGAATTTAATGGAGCTGGGCTTGCTCTCACCAAGGGTGATTTGGACTCCGAAAGCTTGCTGTTTCCTGGAAGCTAATGGCATTTTTGGGGCGTCTCTTTTGCTTTGCGTGCAACTTTGATTATTGCTTTTTTACCTGGGCTTTATGTCTGGCTCATCTGCACAACCGAGTGTGTGTACGCGTGTGCGAGAGAAAATAGCCAGCAGTGAAAGGATGCACTGCTGTAAAGACAGACGCTTGGTTTTGCTGTGAAATATCCTTTATACTCAGACAGACAGCAAATATTTGACACTGAGCAAGAAAATCAGGTATGCTGTTTGACAAAGCGGATCGCTGTGGAAAGTGGTGTCGTGACTCACCAGCAGATCATTTCATAGCCTCACCCAGCCCCGTTGCTTCAAAATACTGTTCAGGATCAAAGTATCTCGCAGGCAGTCAGTTTTGTTTCTTTAAACAAAACCAAATCACGCTTTATAAGGTCAGCAAGCTTCCAAGGAGCGACTTGGAATACGGTTGCAGATGGATAGCTATGGCATGAAACGAAACTGTTTGGAGAGGCTGTCAGCAGCTGACACAGGGAGGGCTGGGTGCAGGAACGCTGTTTTCACTCTTACAGGTTGGTGATTCACTGGTGGGTAAAGGAAGCTCACGGCAATTAGAGGCACTGGTCTCGGCTCTTGGCAGGCAGGCTGGTATGGATCGTTTCCAGCTCTACTTCTTGATTTCTTGATGACTTTTGGGCGTTCAGGTGCAGGCTGGAAAACAAGCCCTGTGGTGGACTGTTGGAAAGGGAGACAGGAATTATAGTTAAATATAGGCTTTAACCAAGCAAAAAGATATCCAAATGGCTCTGCTCTCTTGCTCTATGTAATTACTAGCAATTGAGAGATCATTGAAACAAAATACAGATTCAGCAGTTTGGAGACCCTGGAAGATAAAAGCCTGAATGCATCTGTTGCGTCTCCTAAAAGCACCAAGCTGTTTGATACAGCTTCCAGGACTTGGGACTTCTGATGCGACCCAACTGAGAGCAGCAAACCAGAGGAAATAAAGCATACCCCCCTTCGAGTGACAACTGGACAAAGACCAAAGTGGCCCCATCTCCTATTAGAAAAGCTTGGCCAAAGGCAGGCAGGAGCAGAAAGAATTAAACTCATGTCGAAATCCTACTTTTAATAGGATTGGATCCAAGCCACAATTTGGGGATTCAGAAGCCCATGTCCCACTCTCTGGTTGTCCCTGATGTCAAGTAGGGTTTCTAACTATTTTATTTATAAAGATGAAGCACTGTGTTTACAGCGCCTCCGGTGACTTCGGTAAGTCTGAACTGACATCTCTGTAAGATCACAGTGCAATCAAGGTATCTCAGCTCTAGTCTCGGGTGTAATTCTCCTTTGCGCTGATTTAGAAGAGTGTAGCACAGCCTCGCTATACCACCCTGCCCCTAAATGTCCTACAGAGATCTGCTGGGTCCCAAACTGCTGAAACCTCAGGACTGTGAAACAGCCATCCTTCCCCTGGTGTCTCCTTGTAGCCCTTCACAAATCCAACAAAAGCTACTAGCCCCTTCTCAAAACTTAGACTGTCTATTTGCGTGGCGCTTCTAAAGAAAGATGCGTAAGATCTCAGGTGAATATTCCTTTTCAAGCAAAGCTTCTGCGTGTGGATTTGAGCAGGTGAGGGTGAGGTTTACGCTGTTGCTGAAGAGGATCTGTGCACGCAGGGGCTGAGGGGGAGTACGGCAAAGCCCTCTTCAACACGTACCATCAACGCATACCATCTATTCTGAGCCTCCGCCAGCTTTCTGCTACCCCTGGTCTGTTGTTGCTGGGTGCACGGTGAAGGAAGAGGTGCTGATGGCAGTGCTTGTGGGGAAGTCTGAGAGCTCTGATTTAATTCAGACGGAGCGCACAAGGCAGAGTGGTTTCTCCTTCCCTCCCTGCCAAGAAGGGCAGGATGTTTATGTGCTGCTCAGCTAAAGGTACCCGCAGCCTGAAAGCCTCTTACTCAATTTTGCCTGGTAAATGGGATTTCTTATTGGCATGTCCAGTATCAGTGGATCCAGCTGAAACCTGATGTCCCTAAACAAACCCTGCCTTCAAAGCCTGGCTTGCAACATCCTCGGAGAGGTTTCTGGCTTGACGTCATCCTTCTCAGAGTTTCTTTCAAACAGTCCCTTGTTAACCCAGGAACAGGGCGCATCGTTTGGACGCACGTTCACAGCTCCCATCGCTGCTTTGGGGGCCAAACAGCAAGGGGATTTATGAGACATGGAGACCGGAGCCCAGAGGTAAATATTGGGTAATCAGAGAAGTGGCTTCAAGGAGCCAGTTGGGCTGTTTATCTCACCCTCAGCCTCCCCCCCGGGGAGGCAGCTGCACCGTGTCAGCTCCGTCACACACATCCCTGCCCAGCCTCATTCATAAAATCCCACAAAAGCCCTATATTTGTGAAGGGAGCCCTGCGCAGGCTTATCAGCGTGGGGCTGCGCCTGGTGTGAAAGCACAGACAGTCCCTTCATCCCTCCGGCCGGGATTCAGGCTGGCTCAGCTGGGAGATGCCTTCATCTCCCCTTGCAGCGTGTGTGCAGAAGGTGAGCCAGCCGCAGGATCAGACCTGCCATAAATGCTGTTTGCAGGAGGCAAGCACCAACCGCCAGCGGGTAGGACAGAAATCCCTCGCTACCATCCTCGAGGCGCTGAAGGAAGGAGCAAGGAAATGGCGTCGGGGAGCTGGGAAGCTGCCTGCTCTGAATCAGCTCTGTGTGAGATGGAGGAGGGAGGGCTGAGCAGTTATTCTTTCTGGTGTGTTGTTTTTGGGGTTTTTAATACCATCACACATGGGCCTGTGGGTCATTCCTGCCCCGTAGGAGCAGCACAGCTGCAGGTCAGACCCTCAGGTGGTGTAAATCAGCATGCCCTGCCCTGTTAGTGCTGGATTCGGATCGAGAGCATGGTTGCCACCTGCCTGCTTTGTTAACTGGATTAGCCATTTACAGGCAGTCGCTCTTTTATGGCTTCGGTGTCTGGTTTTCCAACATAATTCTTCCTTTCCCTGTCTCAGACTCTGTTGAGTCTGGCCCCTCACTCTCTGTAATTGAAATATAAGCATTGCTGTGCATCAGACAGACTCAGACTTTCTCTCTGGGGTTTTTTCCTTTTTTTTTTCTTTTTTTTTTTCTGATTTCTTTCATGATAACCCATGGGAGTATAGCTGTAACTTTAAATACCTTCCAGCACCACCAGCTGAAATGAGGTTAGGGAACAGGGAGAATTAAAATATGCTTCAAAGGAGTACACAGGAGGAATACAAATAGGAACAGATAGCCTGAATTTAATCTTTTATAGGGTCTTTCATAGAGAAGAATATCAGTTCAGGAGAGGCTAGTGCCTGTAAGGGTAGAAGGAGAGAGCTGCCTGCTTCCTCCTCTGCTTCCCAAAGTCTTTTATGGAGAGACTGCTCTGCTCCAGGGTGGGCAAATGCAGGGTCCTGGGAGGTTTTTTTCAGCTCTCTCCTCTAAACGTGTCACCTAAGTGCCCACCTCTGCCTGGCAAGGAATCCTTCCCTCAGAGCAGACCTGTGGTCCTAAAGACGACTAAAACTAAATAAAAGCCTCAACTGAAACAGCAGAAACTGGTTTTACCTACTGATGTTCTCCAGCCCCACGAGCTCCAGCTGAGCAAGGTGCTGACCTGCACGGTGCAAAGCAAGCAAAGGGTACACGCAGACTGCGACAACTTCACGTCTGCCTCTTCCCGGGGTGGGAAAACTGTTCAAAAAAAGCTGTCACAAGTGCTGTAAATTCAAATGGAAAAGTTAATAGCTAGGAAAGTGTGTGCTTGCTTCCATGCCCTTGTTTAGTGATGACTTATATCAGAGTCAGAGCAAATGCCCTTCGCTCCTCGCTGTCATATATCACGTATCAACCCGGCCAACAGGTCACCAGCTCTCGGAGGGAGCCACTGCCCTGTCTCAGGATGAAATCAGTTCTGCATCTTCAAAAGACACAAATCATTCAAAGGTAGTCAAAGATGGAAGGAATTGTAAAAATATCATGTTTGGGGCCGGGTCCTGAGACACCTGGAGTCGGCAGAGCTGCAGTGATTTATGTGAGCGTAGTCGAGGGCATGGATCCCTCCGCCTGTGCATCAGTTGGGGAGTTGATCTCACCCAGGAGAGCTTGCCAAAGCCATCGAGAGAGGGCTGTGACCTAGGCGACACACACCGTCACTGTGGGATGGGAAGGAGTCCACCGGGACGGTGTCCTGGGAGCCCTGTTACACAACGCCTTGGGTCTCCCCATCTCCCGTTGCCGCTCATCAAGCTTTGAAGCTACAGAAATCTCTCAGGGGTGCTGCCTGCTGTGAGTGATGGTGCTCCATTTGCCTGGGGGATGCAGCCCAGAAACATGCAGGTGTCCTGAGCTGACATCTTACTGAACTGCCCTCCTTTATATTTGAGAAAGGAATCCAAATGAAAAATAGCGTTTGGTGCACTTAAAGCAAGAAGATGAACCGCTTCAATCAGGTGCGTTTACAACTTAGTCACAGATGCCCACGCTGACCTCTTCTTTACACACAATTCACTGTTTCCTGCAGGTAAAACCCTCTTTTCCATGCAAGATTGTAAGATTAAATGGATGTATTATGTCCTTCTGCGCATTTAGAGGAGATTGCTCCGCAGGGCTAGTTCTTATAGTTGTAGCTTAGCAAGGGAAAACTCACTGTTAAACTGTTCACGACATCAGGATTGTTGTCATCCCTCTGCAGTTCACTCATCTTCGTTTTTTCCCTCCTTCAAAGCTACCTTTTTATACAATGCTTGGTCACCAAGTGCAACCGGTCTTTAACGTAAAAGAAACAGAAAAAACAGATAATAGGATTGCCATAAGAAGCTGCAAACGCAGGAATGAAAAGCTGGGTGTTGTGGACCACTCTTCTGGATGATCCTTCTTCGGTGCTGAGAAACATGTTTATTTTTACCTTGCCGCTGCTCGGTGACTACTAGCCCTCCCAGATTTAAACCTCCAGCTCTCTCTGCCGAAGTCAACGGCTGTATTTACATGAAGCAGTCAAGAAGGAAAGAGTTTTGTTATCTCTAGCAAGCCTTTCTGCTTAGCGTGGTGGGCCGCAGAGTCAGTCCCAGGCTGGCGGTTATGTCCGTACCACATATTTCACAGTATAGCTGTAGGTTTGCCAACTGTCGGTTCACATAGTTTCATGGTTACATCTTGCTCTAAAAATAGGAAAAGTCTGGTAATTGCTGACGTCAGGCAGTCCTGTTCCCAGTCAGCCCCCTACCACCTCATTAACTTTTAAAACGTACAGGTTTACGATAATAAAAACTAGGAAATAGGGAGGTGTGAAAGGTAAGGCTCAAAGGTAGAAAACATGTAACGGCAAACCTAACACGAAGTAAGAATAATAAAACGTAAGGAAAGAATCTGAAAGGAGGCGATGGGTTGAAAAATGAGCCCCAGTATTTATAACTAGTAACGTAAATTGTCAGTATTAAGAAAAACAAAGGCTGGGGAGGAAAGAAACTGCTGCTCTTATCCTGGAGATGCTCTGCATGTGTGTTGCTGCTGAACTTCTTGAGACCTTAGATAGTGTATATACATAATTTAAAGAAAAATTAACATTAGCAAGTGATATTTATGAGTATAGGAGCAAAAACTACCCTGAGCTTACCTTTGAACATCCTGCTCGTGTGTTGTCTGTCTAGCAGGGTTTGTGTTGGCTTGTAACCGGGGGCTTGCAGCTGGTCCTATTGCCCACGCAGCCTTTCGAAACTGAGCTTTCTGCATGCCGGTGCTGTACGAGGAGCAAGTGATAGCGAGAGGATGCTGTGTTTGCGGCCGTGTTTGATCTCTGCAGTGTGTGTCCGGGCTGAATTGAGCTTATGGGAGACATTGGGGCTGCAGGGGAGGTGACTCGGGGCTCTCTTTCTCCTGGTGGGCGGTAGCCCGGGTACGTAGGTACACTTGTTTCATCGGACTTGCCCTGATGGAGACCCAGCTGCAGCTTCACCGTGCGTCTAGTGTGCTCGGCAGGAGGGTATCGCTAAGCACCTCAGCGTGAGAGTGGTGGTGGTTGGGTCCAGTGCGACTTCTCGCACATGTAAGCAAGAGGCAGGTTTAGGTACCTCTTGGGCTTTCCAAACTGTTCACCATTCCCAGTATGTTTGCATGTACTTCGGGGAAACTCCTTCTCTTCTGCAAAGCCGAATTAGAGCATAAGCCGTTTTGATACTTTGCAGATCCTGTAATTCCCCTCTTTTGTCATAGACTTCAGAGGAAGGACACAAACTGCAAACTACGTGATTACCCAAACTTGGGTAATTTCTGTCCAAGGAGGTTGAAAGGAAAACTGAAAATCTTTTTCATGCAATTGGGCAAGTTAAAGCCAAACAACGCTGTAAAAGCGTGTGTCTGATTAGTTCAGGACCGGTTGCTATATGTTAACTGTCGCCCTGTTCAGCAGAACTGCCAGATCATAAACGTTCATGGAAGAGAAAGGCTGCATCTGCCTTTAATTGGGACAGAGAAACTGCAGGCAAGCCAAATTCCTAGGCATGCCTGCACATGTCCTTTGCAAGCTATAGTCTCTCTTGGTGATCTCGCTTAAACATAGTCCAAATGATTAAAAGATGCCCTTCCCTTATGTTTTGCAACATCATTGTCACTTGAAAAGTAATCGCGATACTACTGCCTGCCATGCAGCGCACTTTGTTAGTTGGTCTCAAAGCAGTTCTCAACAAAGAGTTAAGCATTAGGCGGGGTTAGGATTTAAAACAAAACTAAACTAACTGATTTTCTGTCTGGAAATGCTGATTTATCAGAACTGAAACTATTTGTGGGAATAGGTATTCCCCTGAATTTAAAAAAAAAAAAAAAAAGTTTTAGCACTGCTTTAAAAGGCACTGCTGCGATCTAAATTTGAAGTTTTATTTTCTGGATAGAAACAATGCTTTATTTGGCTTATACTAAAAAGCTGGAGAGCATTAAAAAAAAAAAAGTCAAAATTGAAGCGAAACATCTTGAAATTATTATAGCAGAGTCTTTTGGATAATAGCCTTGTGAACGTTTTAGAGATACAAAGTTTTGCTTGAAGACAGATGCAGAAATACCAAGACCTTGACAATACCTCCAGCGCAGGAGGACCATTTTGCTATCAGCTCTAGTAGGTATGACCTCCCCATCCTGCGCTGGGATGACCTGAAGGGCAGACGGAGATGGGGCAGGTCTGGGAATGGAAACTGAGTTTCTCTATCACCAAGATAAGACCGTTCCCTTCCCTCCCTCCCTCCCTCTTCATCCCCAAATGGCTCACCGGGAATTGCTGACTCGGTGGTTGCCGCTGGCTCCCCACTGGGCATGTGAAGCATCCCGCCGGGCTCCGGGCTCCCATCGCTCCTCTGTCTGACTCCTAAGGAAGAATGGAAATGCAAGTTTAAAGCTAACCCTCGTCACTTGAGTTAGAGGTATCAAAGGAGTATTTCGTAGAGGGGATAATTCATCTTAACCTGCCCTCCAGTTGAGTTTCACAAATCTTCCATTTCACTTTTTTAATTAAAAAAAAGTTTAATATATTTTCTTTGTACCAACCACTGCGTCTTTGAAGTAAGTGAAATATTGCGTATGCCAATAATGTTTTCCATACAAATCGCTCGCGCCATTTTCAAAAGGGGAGAGATTATTTCAAGCACGAAGGATGTTGACTGAGATGACCTGCCGAGGTCTCCTCCGACCTGAATTTTCCCTGTGATCCCTTGGCCATGAGAAATGGCTTGGGCTTTATTTTCTTCTTCCAGACAAGGACAGGGAGATCCTCTTGTCACTTGTGGAAATCTTTTCAGAATCCATACTTGTTATTTTTGAGACTTTGATACAGAAGAGGAATAGATGGGCAGCTGGCAGAAGTTTTGTTTTTGACTTCAGTGGTGTCTGGACTTGCCCTGCTGTTTGTGTCTCCGAAGTCTGACTCAAACCTAGTTCAAGCCAATGGAAAGAATCCCAGCAGCTTAACAGATATAAAGTTGCCGCTCTTGAAAGGATAAACTTTTGGTAACACATCGTTTCAGAAATATCTCTTCTTTCTGATCTGCTGGTGAGCTATCATCAAACAGGGTTTTTAACGATGGTTATTCAGTGCTACCCAGATGATGCACTGGCTGCCTAAATCTGTTTATTTTAGTGCTGTTGGGATCCTATCATGCCAAGGGTGCCCACAGCCTCCATGGCGTCTTCCGTTCCTAATGCAAGTAAGACAAAACAGTCCCCCAAAGGTATTACCGCGTTGAAAAATGATTGTTCTCCTTAAAGGGTAAGGATAAGGCTTACGGGGAGAGGTGGTACATTTCCTTAGACCAGCTGATAGAAAAACCTGACAAGCTTTTGGCCACGCAAGTCTTTGCTTGAAGCATTTAGGAGCGGCCAGGGAGCAGATTTCTCCACGGCCTCCCTTGTGCGAGGGCAGCTCCCCCACGGATGCGTCAGCAAGGCTCGCAATTTGTAAGCCAAAGAAATGTTGCCGATAATCCATAACTTGCCTAACAAGGACTCCCCATGCAAAAATGGTTGGTTGTCTTCAAAGAAATGCTTTTGGAGAGCTATTTTGTGGGAAGTCGCTCAACGTTACTGATCCTCATTAGATTAGAAAAGTACATGCTTTCCCTCCAGGAAGAGTATGTAAGTGTTGGAGTTTCTAACATCAGAAATGATTGAAACTGAGTGGTTTGAAATGGTAATTTTCCCTATAGCTGAAATTTAAAAGATGACGGTTTTCTTTCCCACGTCCATTCTCATTATTTATCAGAACTTACGGTGTGATTTACATCCACAGCAAGTAAAATGGAAAGCCTGATTCCTCTCAGGCCACTGCCTCCCATCCCTTTCGCCTGCTGCTGCTCCAGCCTTTACCGAACACCTGCACTGCCACCTTCTGCCTGTCTTATGGATCACAGCTGAATTTCCACCGTGATTTCCCCCCCCCCCCCCCCCCCCTCAGCCTGCCAAATTCATGATGTTACGTCCTAGGAAAATTTGGAATGCAAAAAAGAAACCGTGTGTGCACATGCAAAGTCAAGATGGTCTGTAAATTGATTTTTGTTTCTATCTGGTCTCTGTTACAGGTGGTGATTGCACCATACCTAACTCCTAGCTTTAATTTAGAGGAAGGGAACCCTACGGTGTTGCTCCCCATGACCCAAAAAACTAAAATACTTTGCCCAGCCACTGTTAAGCCAACATATTGGCCAATGATTAGGCATAAGTGTTTTTCCAGGTTTGCTCAACAGGCCGATTGATACAGGCAATGTCTGAAATAACCGAACGGGCGCTGGTGGAAGACAAAGCTTAGACCGTCAGTTGGTATAAATCAGGATTTCTCACTTTGGAGAAGCTGCCCTGATTCATACCCAGTGGTTATCAGTTTGAAGTTATTACATGAACTGTCCTGGTTGTGTCTGCTTCTCCTGTGGCTTAGGAAAAGGAAACCCAAGTGGCTCGTGTCTATGGCTTATGGATGGATGAAAAATGTCCTTTTTTTTTTCTTTCCTTCTTCCTTCACAATTGAAATATTGTTAAATACAAGTCAATTTGAGAAAAAAAAATATCTGAAAGCTAAGTTAACCCGGATGTACTTTAAACCCTTTCACATTGCTCATTTTAAAGAATTCTCGATATTTAATTTTTTTGCTAGCAAAGGAAGGGGTGCCAAAGTCACCCTCTCTTTAAGAAAATAAATGTTCTTTGTGAAGATGCTAATTCCTGCAGCAGGCAGCCCCACACCAGGTGGCACTTCCAAGCAGGAGCAGGGTCCCTGGCCTCAGCCCTGCAAACCTTTGAAAGAGAGATGGGCTCACCGCTGTCTCCCAGAAAGTGCCAGAGCAATTATTAAATAGCTGAAACCCAACCTTTAACAGAAAGCCAGTTCTCGCAGCCTTGAGAGACTCGATGCATGCAAGAAAAGGTTGGAAAAATTTTCCCTGCAACGTAAACCCGATTTCTCGCCGCACGCTGCAGCGTGGCTAAGGGAACAGTGGCATCTGGCGTTCGCTGAGCTCTCTTACAGCCATCGCTTCCCAAGTGGGCGCTGGCTTCGCTGGGCGCGGGCAGGATTTGGCTCCCCCCACGCAAGTATCTAGTGGCACCTGAGACCTATACGACATCAAAGACATCCGTACAAGCGTCCAGGCGCGATACAGGTGATATGGGAGACTCAAGCCCAGCTGAATGGCAGCTAGAGGTCTGGGTGGTGCGTCACACGAGAGAATCCCAAACTTGCTTCCGGTGAACAGGGTAATCGCTCTCGTTGGGGCATGAATTTTCCCCCACCCAGGAGGACAGCGGTGGTGACGCAGTATCGTCAGGGAGCCTCTGATTGGGATGCTGTTTGAGTTTTATGTATTTTATGAAATCTTTATTCTATGTTTCTCAATAGAGAGGAACTTGCTGCCTCGTGAGGCAGGCTGTCCACCCAGGGGCCTGCGACACTCGGTCTGCACTGCGACAGTCCCGGGGCGTGATGCTCAGCTGTGTGTGTGTCTGGTTTGGTTTTACCATCTGAACGTTTCCTCGGTCTAGTCTCATGTTCTCAAAATGCAAGTGCTGCCCAAGAGCCTTTCCCCTGTCAGGGAGTTTTAACTTGCCCAAAACCTGGAACGAGTTTCACTGGGAGATGGTCGGTTGCGCTTCTTTCCTCATCTTTGTTCTTCCCATCAAACAGGATAGTCCCACTGTATCTGCTGCAACTTTTCCACTGCCAGAGCCTAAATATGTCTTTTAAACACCTCTGGCAGGCCAGTACCGATAGGCAACTGGGCAGTATCTGAACCTTATGGTGAGCGTGCGCCGTATCGGGGTTCCAGGTGGAGGGTCCTCTACTGCTGGTCCCCGAGACACGGCCAAAGGCTTGCTTGGAGACAAACTAAGCTGTGTTTCCTTCTCCTGGCAGGAGAGGAAGGCCAAATCTGAGCAAAAAAATGTTAAAGATATGCATCCCCCTGGTGATTTCCATGCAAATTAGAAAGGGCAAATTACTCTCGTCGTTTGGCTAACTGAAATTCAGTTTATCGGTCTTCTACCTCAAGTGCATGAAAGGGCATTTCCTACCGAGATGAACGGAATGACAAACTTGAGCTTGGACCTCTATGGAAACAATTTCTGCTGGTTTCTGTCATTTTTCAAGTCGCAGATTTTTAGCAGTTCTGCATCCTTACACTTATCCAAAGGCTGTTTTGCAATATCTGCAGGTTACCCCATGACGGGTTTTACCTGAGTGCTGGGACTGAGTGACCTTTTTCGGATCGTGTCGCGATGGGTACGTAACCTGATGCACAAGTCCCCAAGCCTGGTTACTCCTCCCCGCTGTGCAGAAGCGTGCGGCTCCCGTTAATTCCTGCTCCCCTCCGTGGCTGCGCTCAGAAACCCAGCGCTTCCCCTGCACGGGGCCTTACTTCCATAGCTCAACTCATTCGGAGATCCTAATTATTGTCTCTCTCAGGTGATTTCTGTCCTATTAAGTTACAACAAATTGTATTTTGATGACATCGAACCCAGTTTCACAGCTACGAGTGACAGCAAGGGGCGTTTGCGCAAAGGCACTGCTTAACGGCAACCTCCTCGCCCAAACGAGCAGCACCACAGCTAACGAGCTCTCTCTTCTTCTTAGAAACTCATCAGGTGGTTTTACGTTAACGTGTAATACTCTATAGCGATAACAGCCCACCGGCTAGCTTTTGGGTGGTGTCGTGTACTTTGGCACGGCGTGCCTTGGCCCGCCGAATCTCTCTGTTCTGCAAGCGTTTGTTGAAATCAAACCCTGGAGTTGCCATGCACTGAAGTTTATTTTCTATAAAACCATGGGAGGTTTTCCAAAGTGCAGCTGAACTTCTGCTAAAAAAAAAAATAAAAAAAAAAAAAATCAACGGGAATCAGGCACCTAACTCCAAATCCCACTGAAATGAAATTCAATCCCCATCATCTCCTGCAAAGACTTTGGTCTTTGGCTGGCAAACAACCTGGTTCTTGCAAGTCAACGGGCAATTGTAAGTGTGCAGAGAACAGGTCGCAGGGGCTTACGCTCTACAAATGCCCCAGCCCTCTTGCTATCGGCAGTCAAGATAAATGCTGTTGCCTGAGCAGGGTTACAGAGAGAGTAAGAAACGTTGGTTTGGTAATGTGTTTTGTTTATTAAACTCAGTTTTCACTGATGTCCTGAGTTGACAAAAATATTTCCCAGGAAAACTGGCAAACAGAAACAATTCATAAATATATATTTATATATTTCAAACAGTGTAGGTACAAACAAACAAAAGCTCTGGTTTGCTCTTTTGGGAGGTCCTGTGGAACCAGCATTTTCATCTGGCCAATTAGCAGCACATGTGTTAACCAGGGAAGAACTTCCACTTGTTTTTAACTGATCAAATCCAGTGTTTTAAAACTATTGCTCATTATCAGACAAGATATAAAGGGCGTTCATTAAAAATCTTCATTAACAGCAGGGACAGTCTATATTGGCAGTACATGCAGCTTTATAGTGGGAGGTCTTTATGCAATTAAGACCAAAACTTTCAGAAATTAAGATGTTGGGGAACCACTCGGAGGATATTACAGGAGCCAAATTTTCAGCAGGTCTGAGCTTGGCACCTTCCTAAAATCTACCTTCTTTTAAGATGTCGGGCAGAGCACCCCCCCCCCCAACATAAATGCCTCGGAACCACTAATGGCCAGGGAGAGAGCACCCAACCGCGACACTGCTCCAAGGCTTTGCTTTCCCAGCTACGCGCTGCTCCTGCCTCTTTGACGAATTCCCCAGGGCTGCCGCGGGCTGGGGACGAAGAAGAGGACCGGTGCACAAAGAAACATCACGGAGTTGTAGACGACTGAGGTGTTTTTCCTTCCTCACTGGTTCTCCTGGGTCGAGGCGGGGGACAGTGGCGGGTACCAGCAGAAGGTGGAAACGTGGATCTCCTCGCAGCACTTGTAACTAGAGGCATCTCAACTTTTGCAGCTACTGGTAGCAACGCCTCGCGCGGCGGGTTCCCCCCGTGCCTATCGCACGCACTACTCAGCTAGCGGTCTCTCACCGGGGCTACGCTACGGCAGTTCTTGCTCCCTTCTGCTTGGGAGCACCTTGGGGCCAGCGTCCGCCTTCCTGTGCCCTCCCGGTGGGGCACGGCTCGCTGACCTCCTCGCTCTGCTCCGGCCGGCACGCTCACTTCTCTGCAGGAAAACAAGGAGCGGCGCTACTTGTGCTAACCCCTCGGCAGAGGAGCCCGGTCCCAGAGGGAAAGAAACCCGCTGTCCGTCTCACGCCAGCAAGGCATGTTCCTCAGGGCATCGCGACAGAGATGCACTGCGGGGTCTTCTGGCTATCGTCCGCCCTTTCCCCGCCGGGTCTCTTTGGATACGCCACGCTGGCCATCTTGAAGAACTCATCTGCAGCGTCCAGAGCTATGAGACGATCCTGCCAAAGCAACGGGGTGTTACAGTCACTACGGGCTGCTTTGGGCAGCTCCCTGGTCAGCGTCCTCCCTCCACCGCTGCTCTCAGGTTAAGCCAGGCGTTAGGTCTAATCTTTTCCCGCTCCGTTAACAGGCTGTAAGATCACCCAGTTCCACAGGCTTAAAGGAACTTGGGGGGCGAGGGGGGGAATTTATGGTGCTACTCACACTTCTAAGGAAGCTGAACAGCCAAGTTACAAGTGCAACATCTGACGGGGACGCCCCAGATGCCACCATGTATTTGAGCACCCTCTGGTGCAGGTCACCTACCTGCTCCCCTTCATCTGAGCTCACGACGGCAGTGGGGAGGAAGGCACGCTCGGAGCTACTCACCACCACGAAGAGGTAGCGCTCAGAAAGCTCCCAGCTGGTCGGGAAGATGTTTGTCTCCTCGGACAGCTTTAACAGGATATCCCGGGCTTTGCCCATGTTCTGGGAGTCGCTGATGATGCTGAGTTTGGTCACTGACAAGAGGGAGTCCGCCTCCTTCTGGAAACCTGGGCAAGAGAAGTGTTACAGAAAGGAGTCAAGCGTGCGGGCAGGGGCATCCCTGAGCCCACTGGGCTCTCGCATGGTTCCTTCTTCCCCCTCCACCTTGGGCTGCTGTGTTCCCTACTTGCTAAAACAAACTAGCATTTCCCTGAGGCACGTCCCCTGCGCTTGGGGCTGGTAAAAGCTTGCTGGTGGCGGGGGCAGGGAAAAATCATACAAATATTCAGAGCAAGTTTGTCGCTAGTTTTCCAGAGAAGGTAAATGAACACCCCCGCCCAGGGTGTGGATTCAGCTCTTGCATGTTCCTGATGCTGCCAGAGCTTTCAGGGCTGGTGGGGCTTCCTGAGCACCCCAGTGACTACGCCTGTATGCTGTTGGGAGGTACCGGTGCTAAAAAACCCTTGTAGCAGTAATGGACGCGTGTGTAATTGCTCCTGTAGTAGTCAGTAGCTCTTATAGGAAGGGCATCCAGGGAAGGAAAGGGGGAGGAGAATGAATGCAGGGACCTTCAAATGTAATGGCTACCATTAACTTTTTGTTGAGCTCCAGGAAGCTGGCGGTGATGCATCTCACCTGAAAACACTTACAGGGCAAAGAGTGGTGGTCTTGTGATTAAAGCACAGGTCCAGATAATGAAAGATGGCAGGTTTCACAACTGGTTGCACACCAGCTTCGCTAAGGCCAAATGATCCCTGGCCTCGAGCTTCCCCACCCCTCGCAAAACAGCTCCGGAGCCATTGCGGACGTGAGAGAGATGTGGGAGAGCCTTTGTCAATGCGCAGTACCAGATGAAAGGATGTCAAGTGATCCCTCCCGTGTTTGGTCTGTACAGGCTGGGCGAGCACCTGGGTGAAGATGAACGCTGATACCTAGTTATGAGTTTATAATGTTCCTCCCATCCAGATGCCAGAAGGGCAGGCAGGGCAGGAGCGGCTGAGATACCCATCTCTTTTGCTCCCAGCGGTAATATTCCTGAACAGCCCAACAAGTGCGCTCGACTCGCACATCCTCCTCCCATTAGCTGCCGACCACCTCCAGAGCTTGGCGCAAGTCACCGAGCTGATGTGCCGTGCCGGTACGTCTCCTTGGCCCAAGTGTCGCGCACTGCGTGCAAGGCAATTGGGAAACCCAGGTCGCACCCGCCGCTGCTTTCTCCGGAGGAGCAGCGGCTGAGCACGCAGGACCGGTGGGTGCGGTTCACCGTTCGCAGGCTGGGAAAGAGCAGGAGTAGGAGGGCCACTGTTGAGCAATTTCACTTGGTGAAAGAATATTTCAAATTCATTTAGGAGCAAACATAGTGGGTGGTTCAGCTCGGATCAGCTGGCATAGGCTAAGGAAGGAAAACAGCTGTATCTGTGTTTCAAATCTGAAAGGAATATTCATTTCTCCCTGCTTATCTTGTTCAGAAAAACCCAGGGTGAACTCCCAGGTATCCCTGCTAAGTTTCCACACGGAAGCACGATATGGATCGCTGTACGTGCCATTGTGGGCTTGAAAGGCTCTCCCGCTGGTTGTGGTTCGTGGTGGGCTTTTTGACGTGCCTGCAGACACGGTGGCCCTGTCTCCTGCCAGCCGTGCCTGAGCTCTGGGGAACCTCCTGCAGGCTCTCAGCTGCTGTGTGGGCTACCTGATGGCATTGCTCAGCAACCTTCTTTTATTGTCCTCCCTTTCTCCTCTACCGGCCTGATTTTGTGGAGCCATTCCCACCCTCGACCATCGTGGGACCTCTTATTCGGTACAACAGAAATTACATTCTTGTTTTCCTCTAGCTTACCTAAATCCTCCAAAATGTGTTTCCACCTGCTTCTCACTTCTTTTCGGGTCTGCCGTAAGGTATAAATATCATAGTTGAGCTTTTGCCATTCCTGCAAAGCAAAGGGATAAGAGACACTCAGCCATTTGCATGGGGGGAGGTCTCTGGTGCTTTTCTAGGAATTTCAGCTTTTAGAAGCGGAGCCAGAGTTGAACTGTTGATGTTGGCACTGAGGGATCGGTATGAAGGTCGACGGCCAGGTTGCCGTTGTCCCTGGAAGAAATTACACAGACCGGCACAGAATATTTTAGCTTGGCATTTGGTGCAGCATCTCTCTATCTTCTCTGCATGTACAAAACAGGCTTCCAGTTACCTTGCAACGGGATTACAGAATTTAGCTGAGGTGTTGCTGAAGACCAAAGTGGTCTCCTCGGTGAGACAGGGAGAATATAATTCCAGCTCTGTGCTGGAAATCATAACGCTGTCCTAGGCTGGAGAACAACATGACCTTCCAAATGTAGCTCATCTGAGAGACTTTGGTCTCTTTGGTCCAAAGCCCTTTACTCCAAACCTTGACAGCCCAGCTAGTAGCAAAACCTGAGGTTGTGAAAATACTTCATTTGGCCTTTACAGCTTGAGAAACCACAACCACACATGAATAATTACCTTCTATAAACTATTGCAACACCTTGTTTTCATATTCTTGCAATTAAACTGGCGTGGCGCATTTTCTTACAGCTGATGATAGCCCGCGCGACTAAAATTAAACTAAAACAAAACTAAAAGTTTGAGAAAAAAGTTAGTGCTCTCAGTATGTCACACATACAGTGGCTTCTCCAAACTGCTCAGCCCTCTGTTTGGCATTTAACTAAAGCAGGCGGGTTTCCAAAAGTTCTGGAAAACAAGGAAAACAGACTTTTTTTCTTTTTTTTTTTTTTTTTTTTTTCTCAAAGGCTGGGGTACCTTGTTTTTAAATAGCAGAGAAGAGGGATGCCCGTAGGTAGCCGAGGGCTGAGCCGGAGTCATTTGACATAGTGACTGGCAGTGAGTGGCAGCTGCTGCAGGTAATGCCTCATTTAACTACACAGCTTAAATCCTTGCACTCGACCTCGAGCTTCCTATCTGCATAATGGGACACTGTCTAAAGGGAAAGGTTTTGAGGTTACTCAATAAAGTTACATTAGCGCAATTAAACACATCTGTACAAGTATGCATACCTGTGGAAACACACGTCCTCTGTAGGAAAACCAGGAGTACTTTTCCTAGCTGGGTTTAATCAATGCGCACGCTGCAAAGGATGCATTTACAGAAGCATCCACGCAGCAGGTCATAACATCGCTCAGATCATTTCCCTGCACTAATTAATTAATCTCATTTCTCAGCAACAGATTACATAGGTGGTCTCTTGTAGAATAAGCGGGTGTTAATCTGTGCCGTCTCCCTGGGATCTTCCTACGTGAAAAGAGGTTAAATAACACCCGTTATTTAAGGGCTGTGCTTTAGAAATCCCACTGGTTTTCTGATACCTGGTGCCTTAAAGAGTTTACTTGATATGATATAAAAGGTTGGAGATTTCCTAGCGGGTTTTTTTCCTGAACCCGGCTGACACGCCGCGACTGCAGGGAATTAAACGACGAGCTGGTTTTCTTGTTGTTCAGCGATAGCTGCAGGAACCCCTTGGAGATTGCGCTTTGGAGGAACCGGCCGACGGGGTTAAGACACTGCTGAATTCAGGTCAGGAGAGCAGGGGAAACACGGCTCTACCTGCAGCTATTTGCTCTGCACGGCTCATCCTCCTGGAAAGCAAAATCCCCTTCATTTTTAGCTTTGTGCTGCAGCGAGCAGCTTTGCCGATCAGAGCTCCGTTTCTCTCTTGGCTGCGGCAGTGCTTGAAAACAGCTTTTTTGTTTTGCACCTGGCTGCCAGTGCAAGGCATCAAAATGTCTTTCCAGCCCTTTGCTAAAGAAAGGAGGCAGGGACAAGATTCCTCTGCCTTGTGACACCAGCTCGTAGCTAGGAGCTAAGTTTCTCATCGTGGGAGAAAAAAAAAAAAAAAAAAAAAGAGGTGTTTTATTGTATTGTGGGAAGTTTATTGTAATCTTGAAAGTTTTAAAGAAAGAGAAAAAAGGCTGCATGATGCCTCGGTCCCTGCTGGCGGGGATCCCTTGGGAACAGCTCAGCCTGCTCCTGACCCCCTGGTATAAGCAGAAAGGCGAGCAAACCAGTCAGGGCATGCTGGCGGGGAAATAAGCTGCGTGTGTCTGCCCTGCCGTGGAGATAAACGAGTGCTTTAACGCACACGATGGATCACCACAGCCGCTGTGACGCCAGGCGTGCTGAATTAGAAAGCCAGGAGGGTGGGAAAGACGCTCCTCTGCCCAAAACGTGGCTTGCTGGCACCCGGCAGCAGCTTTCAGGGCTGCGGGGATTTACCCCCCGGGGTAGCGAGCCAGACTCCTCGCTAAGCGAAATGGAGAGCAGCGCTTAGCACGCAGGGAAGCTGCTCCCGATTTTCTCTGGATTCACGGCAGCCTGGTTTTCCCTTGTCTATTTTTGTTTTAAGGGAATCTAGGTTATGGCTTGCTCGTACGTCGTAGTTACTGAGTTGCATTATGGAAGGGAATACAGTGCGTATGCGGTCCCAGGGGACGTCAAACAGTGTCCTGTCGATGAGGAATCTGGGGGGCGTGCAAAAGAGCAGCTTTGGCACAGAAGAAGATGCTTAACAGTGGTCCCTGGGAGGGATCTCGTTTTAGTGGTGCTTCTTTGCCCTGAGCGTGGAGCTGGATGTATTTCTGTTTCTCCAGAGAAAGCTGGGAGGAGGATGCTGCACGCGGTGTCAGTTGTTGACAAGAAAGAGGAGATTGTCAGGGTAAGGAAAGGTGGCTCTGGGCTGAGCTCTCGAAGGGACACATGCCCCGTTCTCCATCAGCCTCGGAAACCACCACGTTTTCCCGGGTGACTCCTTGTAGCAGAGACATCCTAAGTGCTGTGGGCAGGGGGCTGTCCTCCGTGTTGCTTTAATGAGGAAATAAAGTCAAGAGCATCTTTCCATCCCCAAAATTATTCTAAAAAGCATCTCCCGTTAACTACACAGCAGAGGAAGAGCAAAGCTCATCCTGCCCGTGTCTCCGCGTAGGAATGGGCAACACCAGAGACTCCGGGGAGGGTGTTCTCCATCACATCCTGCGAGTCACCGAGATGTGACGTGCAGGGGGAGCGTTTGGTCGGGGCCGGGCAGCACCACAAGGCTGAAGCTGCTCAGCACCCGCCGCCGGGCAGCCCCAGGACAGGCAGCCGGGGCTCCCCACCAAACCCCGCTCTCCCTCAGCCCTCGCTGCGGCTGTGACGGGGATGGCTGTGGCCGTGACAGGGCACCAGTGAGATGCAGGACAGGGCACGCCGGTCCTTAGGGCAGCCCTGGGCAGAGCCAGGCCGGAGCAGGCTGCTCTCTGCGCCGCATCCCGGGCTGGCTGCCCCCCGGAGCCCCTTCCAGCAAGGCGTCTGAGCTTGTACGTAGGCATGGGACAAGCAGCTCCCTCCCAAAACTTAGCTTCGTTTTGCATCTCTCGTGCACCTCCGTTCCCGCCTCTTGCATAGTTAGATGGAACTTCTGGGGCAATGAGGTGGCTTCTTGCACAGAATACTGGGAACGTACAGCGGGAGACTGGTCTTCACCAACCCCCTCGGTGTTTCTGTGGGTCTGGGACACCCCAGCCGTGCATTCAAAATCAATCCTTTAAGAAAAATACCCTTTTGCCAAAATCTGAATTAATCACAGGACACAAAAGCAGGTTGCAGTTCCTGGCCCTGGTTTTTTGCAATCGGCTTTGCCCTTTTAAACCTACGGAGCAGGGCACAACACGTACCCGTGGGAGCTTGAGAAAACCCTCTGTGCGTAGGTCAAGAATATCCCAAGAGCAGCAGGGAAACCCCGCTGCCTCTCTCCTCTGAGCGCTCAGCCCTTCAAATATTTACCTGGAAAAATTCCCCGGACTCTCTAGTGTGATATATTAAATCTGCAAATGCCAAATGGAAGTGAGGAAATGCTGGGCATGAAATACAAGCCAGGTTGGTACGTAATTGAGAGCTCTAGGAAAAAATGTGCCAAGAGGACAGGCAAGCACTGCCCAACTTTTCATCCCTGCCCGTATAGAAACTTCCTAATTAGTAGGTAGCGTTCCTCATGCTGCCAAAGCAATCCTTTACCAAAGCCTTCTCCTTTATTCCCTTGAATGCAATTGGTGTCACCATTCTGTTCAAGAGTTATTTTGGAAATGAGGTCAAAACAGAGCTATCGGGGAAAGGCTGCAAAATACCAGTCCAGGTAGGTACCACGCCACAGCCAGGGATGCTCCTACTCTGGCTCCGTGACCGGCCCCACTGGAAGCAGCTGAGCAAATACAAACAGATCCACGCTCACACATTGAACCATCGACCGACACCTCAGCTTAGAATAAGCTCAGATTGGATTCAGTTTTAAGAGAGGCACGCGGGCATTAAGAGGGGCAGTTCTGGGCTCCCCAGCCGACACTCCCAACCCCGGGCAAATCCCATCACCTCTGAATGCCCCAGCACCAGTGCGTTGCAATAGTGACCTTCTCTGTAACCTGTTTAAAAAACAATAATCCTAAAACTAGCCAGGCCCCAGCAGAGATGCAGGCAGAGGAATTGCCTTTGCTAGTGGGGTTTATGATCCCACCTTCCCCAAGGGAAGAAGCCAAAAGAAGAAAGAAATGCTGCGCTTACAGCAAGCCGTAAGAACGGTGTGTTTCTCCCGCAGTCACCGTGTGAAAAACCCGCCCTTGGTTTCTGTTCACAGACCCACGGCGCAGCTGCCCTAAACCCGGGTCCTTCCCCGAAACCAGCACCGGCGCGACAGCCCGGGCTCTCTGCCCGCGGCTGGGTAACTCCACGCACCCCACCAGGGGACATCGAGGCACCAGGGCCACCACAAACCGGTCCTCGAGGAGGGAGGCATGTGCCACACCAGGCACATAAGCCCGTTAAGCCCAGCTCGTGGTGTTAACGTTGGAGGCTTGCTGGAGCCACGGCAGTCCCCCTTCCCCCTAAAACGCTTTTCTCCACGCTGGTAGGGTACGTGCTGGAACAGCGACTTGGTCTGTATCTACGCAGCATCTTAACACCCTGTTTTCCTAGAGGTCCTCATTTCACCCCCAGATTTGGGGTTTTACTTTATATCACAACAGGTTTGACGATGCTGCAGGGCAGGAGCAGGAAAAAACCATTTTTTTTTCCATATTTGAAACCTTGACCTCAGCCTTGGAAAGCTTTAACGCCAGCTTTGATCTCCAAAGCCTGCATCAGCTTTACCAGCCCCCTTAAGCCACCCTTTCAGCTACGGCTTTTCTGGTTTTCTCTGCGCACGCCCTCCCCTGCCCGCACTTTGCTTCCAAAAGTGCATCCACGCGCATCGCGCTCGTCGAGCGGAGAGAAACGCGGAGCTGTGAGTTGCTCAGTCCTTACGATTTCAGAAGGCTCCCGCGAATCTTGCCTCGTGTACCTATTGCACGGTGGGTTTGGCGACCGCCGGGTGCTCCAGCGGGCTCCACCGTGGCCAGCAGCCCCCCGAGCCGTCGCTCCCAGCACGCGGCATCGAGCGGGATGAGCAAGTGGGGGTGAAACAGGGCGTACCCGGGACGGCACGGTGCTTGCTTTGATGAGCTTGCTGCCCTGGTTCAGCGAGGAGCAGGGTGGAGCGGCCCTGCCGTCCTTCCGCAAGCTAAGGTCACACCGAGCTTGGGCTGGAGCTGCCAGCTTTCCCAGAGCGTGGCCGTCGGGAGGGGGCCGGGAGAAGAAACGGCTCCGCGTGGCTCAGGTGTGGGAGCAGCCCCCTGGCAGGGGCAAGGAACTGACCCCAAGGGAGGACGCCAACGCTGAGAGGTGCTGGCAGCCCCACCGCGAATGATCTAAGGCGCAGAAAACGGACTGAGCTACAGGGTGCACTCGGTGTCGGAGCGCCTGGCCCTTTGCGTGCACAGTTTGGTTTATTTATTTACAGCAATCCACGACACAGAGGTTCCCAGGGCAGGAAAGAGCCATCACGGACCGTGCTCGCTGACCTCCAGCCCTGTGCCGATGTCACCGCTGCGTCCTGGCCCATCGCTTCTCCTGTCCTAGCTCACAGCACCTTGCCACTATGTGAACAACCATTTTTTTTAAAAAAAAAAAAAAAAAGGAAAATACCCAGGAAAGCAAAAGTGGGTTAGCCAGATTAAGAAAAATGTGATACTGGTTTGAGGCCGAGGTGGTGCACGTACAGCTAAAGCACACATGCCGTAGAGCGACCCGCTCTCGGGGATCCTTCCAAAGTCCCGTGCCAGGAAATCGCTAAGATAAAGGTGGGGAATGGCAAAGCCTACAGTAAGCGCGCAGCACGCCGAAATTTCTGTGTTAAATGAAGGAGCAGAAATACGGGGAGTAGTTCTCCTTTTAGACCGATTTTAACCAAGAGAAAAAAAGGACCCGCACTGCACAAAGGAGAAACCTGTCCTCCGTCCCCTGTCCCGCAGCATCCCCACGCTCTCCCCAGGGACTTTGGGAGCAGAGCAGCTCCCACAGCAGATTATGGCTTTTGCAGCCCAGTGCTGCTCTGCAATTAGACTTTTTTTCCTCTCTCTCTCTCTCTCAGGGTTGAAGTCCCGTAAGGAGGAGAGGGCAACGCAATCTGGCCTACTTTTAAAATGCTGGCTGAAGTAAGGAGAGATTTCAGCGCCCCGGGCCGAACGCAGGCATGTTGGGTTTGCCGGCCAAGTCCCTCCCTGTTCTGCCAGCCCCAAAGAGCTGCAGCTGGAAACTGCAGCCGCTTGCCGAGCTTCTGTGCCGTGCCTCAGTTTCCCTAGCTGTAAAACAGAGGCAGCAGCTGGCAATCAATAGCTGCAAAGGGCACCGTGCCGTAACTCAAATCAAGCGTATCATGTGTTGATTTCTTCAAAGTCAGCCTGATGTACTCCTCAGGCTTTTTTATTAATTGCACTGCATAAAACCAGCGGGTATGTGATCTTACATTCGCTGCAGCGAGGAAACCCCATGCTCTTTGTACTTTCTGTTTTCACTGGCGGGCACAGCGACTGCTCAGACCTCCTAAAACCCCTACGGACCCAAAAGCATCGGGTTTAGGACAAGCAGGCGCCAGAGCGCTCTCCTGCTCCCCCGTAACTGATGCTCTCCTCTGCAGCCTGAGCAAGGCTGACACACAACGCTCCCTTGCCCAGGGAGCCGTCTTTTTAGCACTTACGATACCGTTTTATAAATAATAACAGCTTTTGGGAGGCCTGCTTCATAACGAGCCCTAAAGCAAGTTAAAAGGCCGCTCGACTGAAACGAGGAACTCCAGCACTGCTCTGCAACAACTCGGGACCGGCGCAGCCTCCTAAACGGAGTTGTCCTTGTTTCCTTCGGCTGGATGCAGCTCCCTGTCTTCTCTAAGACGGCCATCACAAGGCAGAGGAAGCCGTGGTGAGGAGGGAAGAAGATATCTTCACTTATAGCTAAGGGTTACGCGCAGCCGTGAAAACCTTGTTACAAAACCATCGATTGTAAACACCACGATGAATTCAATCCCCACCAAAAAAAACCCCCAACCGTTAAATGGGGATTCTGGGCAACTGTATGCAAGGATTGCATTATCTCAGTTTGAGGTTTAAAAATTGTAATTTAAGTTTAAGGCTTCTCGTGAAAGCTGAGCTAGCCTTTGGTTTAAGGGGACTATCACAGGAGGAAGAGTTACAGACGTGCCGTCTCTTGGATGAAGTGAGATCGTGTTGAAATTAAATGTGAAGCCTCCAGGCTTTCCTGCAAACATTCTGAAGTCTTAAACGCAATCAGAGAGCGGGAAACATGTCACTATTTTCTACAGCCTGCTCCTAATCAGGCCACTGAAATCTCCTTTGCGCCGAAGCGCTTTAGCAAAGGAAATCAGGGCTGCAAACCAGCCTTTATGTAACAGCGATGATTTTTCCCTTCTGCACTAAGCGCTGTGCCAGTTCTCCGCTTCCCGCTAATTGCCGTACAACCCACGAGAGGAGTATTTAACTTGACGCGTCACTGGAGCAGCAGCTCAGCTCCAGGCGCTGCCATTGCTGGGCAAATGCCACTGCAGGCAGGGCTAGCGCCAGTCTGATCACGGAAAGGCCAAACCAGGGGAATATGGGACAAAAAAGGCAGCCTGTGAAGCTAGGAAATTGAGCTGGGGGGCTCAACCAGTGCTACCAGTACGTGTTTGCAGGCGGTGGTGGTAGAGGCGCTCTTAGGACATCGTGCCTCCCAGCTCAGGGCAGCTCACGGCTCAGCGGCCGGAGAAGTCCCCTGGCTTCCCAGGGATGAGACGGCTACAGATGCATCCACACGACATACGGGATAAAATCTGGAGGGTGATGGAGCAGACGGGAGGACCTGATGTCTACGTGAGCCACTCTGGGGGACTTCGGGGTCTTTATAGCAGCTTAAGGGGTGCTTAAATAAAGGAACCGCCAAAGCATCCGACGAAAGCACCGAGCCTCGGTCCGCGGTGAAACCAAGCGCGAGGAACGGCACCGCCTCACCTCCGAGTCCTTGTCCAGCTGGTTCCTGACCACGATCATGTTGTACAGCACTCGGTCATCATCTGCCTCCGTGTGGGTCACGTCGTGCGGGGTGCTCCACAGGTTCTGCTCCTCGTCCCGCGCCAGCGTGGCTCCGAAGGAGGCGTAGGGGTTGTTGTTACTGCAGAGAGGGGGAGAGGCGAGGCGGCGTTACCTACCGCAGCCTCACGCTGCCTCCTTTTACCTTCCCAGGGTAAAGTGCTGCGGCAGCCCCACGTCCTGCCTGGGAGAGGGGAGGAAGAGGAGGAGGGGGGAATGGGAAGACAGCCAGAGTTTTTTTACCTTTGCAAACATCCCGGCCACACAAGCCACGGTTCAAACCAGGCAGTGCTGCCACGAAAGACATCAGACACAGAAATTTGCTAACCACACCGGATTATTTGAGCAGCTAGGATGGAGGAACTGCAAGCGTACATCTGCAAGGACGAAAGGCAGCATCTCCCCGTCACTCCCGCAGCCCCCCGCCCTGCTCCCCAGCACACCTTCTCATCCCAAGCCCTGTGCAAGCCCTCCCGAGCCTCTCCGAGCTTAATGTGGGAACAGTGCTAATTAACTAAGACTCAGAAATCCCAGTGGCTCCAGAGGGTATTTTCTCTCTGCCCGGCTAACTCTGCAGCCGTGCCAAGATCCCAGCAGCATGATCCATCCCCAAGGAGGGGTACGCCTTGAGCAGCAGGCAAGGGGACGGCTACGTGCAAAGCCTCTCTCTTGCTTCTTGGCCAAAGAAGCAGCTGCTACTCATCTCCTCCTCAAAGGCGTTGCTGCTGGGCACGGTTTTATTTTGGACAAAACACACGCCACCTCTGCTGAGGGAGCTGGGACTGGTTAGCCCGGGGAAGAGATGGATCGGGGGGATCTCATCCATAAGTGTAAGTACCTGATGGGAGGGAGCAAAGGAGATGGAGACGGACCCTTCTCAGTGGTGCCCCGTGATAGGACACACACTGAAACACAGGAAAATCCGTTTAATCCTAAGAAGGGTGGGTGAACACCGGTACAGGTTGCCCAGAGAGGCTGTGGAGTCTCCATCCTTGGAGACACTCAAAACCCAATTGGACATGGTCCTGGGCAACCTGCTCCAGCTGACCTTGCTCAAGCAGGGGTTGGACTGCGTGGTCTCCAGAGGTCCCACATCCACGACCACATTTCTGTGTGACCCTGCAGCTCTATTTTCTCCTCAGCAGCCCAAACCATACCAAATCAGCAGGCAACCCCCGCAGGTGCCCCCCACCCCAGCAGCTCCTACCTGAGAGGATGCACTGAGCTGCGCAAGGACCTGTGCCAAGGCACAGAAAGGACATTTAGCCCCATTTTTATCTGGGGGGATGGAAACCTCCTCAGCCTGCTTGTGAACTCCAGCCTTTCTTTGCTCAGTGGTCAGCAGAGCAGAGCATCATCTTCTGGAAGGCTGTCCCCACCAAGGCAAGGAGCTTCTTTCACTGGTGGCAGTTCTGTGGTTCATGGCTTTATGTTGCTACTGGGATGCGGGGAGGGGGGGTTTATAGGGTTATTTAATTCTGCCAGGAGAAATTTTAGCAGAGGATTTCCACAATGTTTCGAATCAAAATATCCAGACACTTGAGCAGAACACCACAAACAGAGAAATATTTTTGGCCTTACCCAGTAGTTTCAGCAGCCATCCTGTGGCAATCCCTGCTCACTTCTTGTTGGAACACCCCACTGTTTATTCCATTTGCCACCCAAGCCCCGTTCCTTTCGCAAGGAACCCATCCAGCGAAACCTCAGATAACACTGCGGGTGCTTTAGCCGTGACGCCAAGCCATAAAAAAGATGCTAAGAGGAGCTCCAGCACATAGATAAAATAGAAAAAAAAAGTCATCCACATCAGCACTCCTGCAGGAAGGTTCATTAGACTTTCAACACACCAAAAACCTGAGCAACAGGTAATAAGGGAAAAGATAATCTCTTATAATCTCTCATTAAAGACAAGCAAACGAACGTAACTTGGAGGGTGTGGACGGTATAACTCAGCCTCTCCTACACCAGAGCCGGCATGGGTTTACTCAAACCGTTTTTCAAACATGGAGCAGGCAGGATCCCAGTCTGGCAGGGATCGCTCAGGACCCAGCCGTGCCATCAGCATGAGTTCGGTCCCATCCTGCCTTCGACGGGCTTCTTCCCACCCAGTGACGTACCAGTACCTTTACCATCCGACTTATTTAAACCCCCGCATTTGGCAATAACACTAACACGCCTTAGCTTGCACGAGCCACTCCCTCACAGCTCGCAAGGCGCTTCCCAACGCATCTCTGTTTCCAAACCACGACGTGGAGCATCCAGCAGCCTGTAAGGGACGCGGGCAGCGCCCAGGAGTCAGCAAATCCATACAAGTACGGGGAGCTCTGCCAACCGCGAGCACCCCCAGAGCGTGCCGGACTTCCAAGCAGCATTTAAAATAAAGAAATGGGAGGGGAAAAAGGCGCACATGAACGGCAGCCTGCTTTGCGGGTTACAGGAGTCACCGTGGGACCAGAGGGGACTCAGACCACGTCACACTCTGGGCTTTATCCAGAAAATGATGAACGCTAACGCTTCCACCAACAAATCTCTGCTCTGCGGGGGGGAGCTCTCAGTCCAGATTTAACTCATTTCAGGATTCAGAGCCCAAATTCTCGGTTTATTTGTACCCTGAGGACACCATCCAAGCCAGATCCCACCTTCCCGCATGGAGAGACAGCCAGGCCACCTGAGCGCTTTGCTGCAGCAGCCTGGCTCGCTGGCTTTGGCCAGGGTTTCTTTTCCCAGCCCTGCATGAGCGCTGTGCCTCCATCTGTGCTCCGTCCTCACCTCCACGCACAGCGCTGGCTACCTCGTCACGGGTTACAGCCAGCCTTGTATACGCTTGGGTAATATATGCACCTAATTATACACCTACTCCCTCCTCCTCACTGCTTCATTCTTTGACACATTGGATTTATGAGGCTGCAGCGACTCTGCTTGGGGAAAAATAAGGTGAAAAGTCATAAAGTCAACATTTCAGTAGCAACACCAGCTCTCAAAAACTAAACCTCAGCTACAAGATCTGAAACCTCACGCAGGCCACTGATTTTAAACAACGCTGCGATAAAAATAAAAATACAGCACGTGTGCTTTTGCAAGGTCCCCGCTTTGAAATAAAACCCCAAAGCTTCCCAAAGGGGGACAAGCCAGTGATTAGGCTGTTAGATTAATTATGCTGGCACACTTGTGCAAGAGCAGGTGCCTTTCAAATGCCCAGCATTTATACAGGCTTTCCTACTTATAGCCAGCATTAATTGGATCGCCGGCGGAAGGCATGTTACTAAAGAAAGGTGCCCAGCGAGGGACAGATGCCCCGGCCGACAAGGCAGCAGGAAGGAGCGCACATGCACTTAGCTCTCGTTAGGTTAATGCCAATTTCCTGGGCTAGAGGCCCCATGCTCAGGATTATCTGGTTATTATTTGGGTAACTGCTTTAACAGCACAAAGTCAGGATGTTTCAAGCCCTCTCGCCAGCTCTGCGATTACCCGATACCTACGTAGGCCACCCTGGGTGCATCCCACCCTCCTTCTTGCAACGCGTCTGTCCAACCTCTGTCCTCCCGTGACACGGGGAGGGCACGGTCCCTGCCCCATCCCAGGGCTGGGCTACCCCCCACGGGCTTCAGCAGAGGCCAGGACCCCGTCTGGCAGCTGGGGAAGGAGGGAGAGGTGCCGCAAACCCCGTGCATGGATGTTTTGCAACACGCAAAACCTCATTACGTGCTTGCACAGCTCACAGCTCTTCTCTACAACTCAGGGCTTCATCTTTTGGGATGAAAATCCCCCCCCAACCTCACAGTTCCACAAGGACAGATGTGACCGACAGCGAGACAGAAAAAAAATCCGCTCTCTAGAAATCAGCGCGCGCGCTGCTTCCACACAAAGTCGGCTCCAGCCGGGCCGTGGGGTCTCCTTTCCAGCATCCCCGGCCTGGGGACAGAGCTCCGCACAGCACCGCGCTGCGCGACGGTGGGACCTGACCCCCTGCGTAGAGATGCGGGGACCGAGGCACCCCCGCTCGCAGGCGGGACCCCCTTTTTGTTCGACGCCTCGGCCTCCTCTATCGAACCGTGGAAAGACAAAAGCTGAACGGTTCCTGCGATGAAGGGCGCACGGGAAACACCGAAGAGATGCCGCTCTTGGTTCGCTTGCTAAAACTTAACCGTAAACAGCCCCACGGCACGCGGCAGTCTGGCGTGCATCGCGCCACGAGGTGTCAGAAACACTCGGGCCCCTGTGGCAAACCAACCCAGGCGGAAAGAGAACTGAAAGCAGCTTGTTACCGCCGGGAGAAAATCCCTTGGGAGCCCGGTCTGGCTCTCGCAGGGGATGGATGGGCAGCTCCCCACGGACAGCAGCGACCCTGAAATCGCTGGAAACTGGGTTGGGTGAAAACGGGGCTCGGCTTGGGGCGCTGGGGCGGCCAACCTGCGGGAAAGGGCTCTGGGGTACGGACGGTGCCGGCGTGGGGGGGGGTGAAGAGGGGCTCACGCGTGGCCGTGGACCGAGCGACCCGTCCCCGGTGGGAGCATCCCTCCTCCTGCGCAAGGCGGGGGGGCTCAGCCCCATCCCTCCGAGGGGGCCGGGGGTTAGGGAAGAGGGAACCGGGCGGGGGGGGGTTGTTCTCACCTGAGCAAGGGCTCCTTCTCGGGCGCCGCCGCCTCCCCTCCGCAGCAGCCGCAGCAGCCGCCCAGCGATCGCAGCCAGGCCCCCAGCCCCATCGGCGCCGCCGGAGAGCCGCGCTGGGCGGGCTCAGCCCTCCCCCGCCCCGCAGCGCCGCCGCCGAAGGAGCCGGGCAGAGCTGGGCAGGGCCGGGCTCCGCGCCCGCCGCCCTCCCCCGCCAGCAGCAGCCGCTCCCACGGCGGCTCTGGGCGGGCTGACTCGGGGCCGGACCCCCCCCCCGCACCCTCCTGCTCTCTGCTGCACCCTTCTGTGCCCTCCGGCAACCTCCTGCACCCTCTTGCACCCTCCTGTGCTCTCCTGCTCCCTGCTGTGCCCTCTTGAACCATCCTGCACCCTCCCGCATATTTCTGCACCCTCCTCGATGCCTGTTTCATCCGGGGTGCCCCAGGTAAAATGGGCCGCCACTGGCCAGAAACCAGAAATCCCCCTCTTTCCAATCCTCCACATCACTACGCTTCCAGACTTATTCCCGCTCAGCTTTCGGGACGTGGGGCTGCGCTCCCGGGCAGTGCAATGGGAAATGGGCAGGGGGTGATGCACTCGGCCGTATCCTGGTGCAGGGGGTTTTGGAGGAGCGAGGGAGGAGCCTCCAAGATAGCTCCTTTCTTTATTTCTCCCTTTCTTACAGTGAATATTCCTATCATGTGCCTAGCTCAGACCCCAAGGAAGAATAAAAAAGCTTAAATGCAGTATTAAGGTGGTCCTGGATCTCGTCTAATCGCCACAGGTTTGATTGTATTTCAGAACAGACCACCAAGCATCAGCCAGTCCCCAAAGCAATTGCTCTAAGTGTGGTCGGCTGCCTGTGTCCCGAAGAGTCATTTAATTTTAGAACAGCAGCTTCCTGACGCTACCGCATTTTTTGCTTATCCCAGCAGATATAATAATATAATCTACTATATCCTCGTGCCCAGCACACACGCACAAGGAAAGGTGAAATAATATCAATTTGCACTCACATTTCTTTCCCTCTTTTTAATTCCAGGGCTTGTTAATTCATCATCAGTGAATTATGGCCGTTTGGACGCCCAAGAGCCCTGGAAAGTGAAGCTCTGTGCTGGACGGGGCACAACCATTTTGTAACAGCGCTGCAAAATGCCCTGAAGGAACATACTCAGCTTGGGGACTTCATAGCATCCGAATGCAGCCCTAGAGAGGTTTCCCCCCCCAGTTATTTCAGATGGGGGGGATCGAGTGCGGAGGCTCACAGCCCCCTGCCAGGGTGCAGAAGCAGCCAGGGACAGAAGGGGGAATCCGGCCGGAGCACGTTTAGGAGGAGTCAAGTAAACTGCATGGACACCGCAACCATCACGCACGAACCCAGGCAGCGTCAGCGGTGGCGTCCCCTGTGGACTCACCTGTCCTCTCCAATTCTGTGCCCACCAGAGGAGACAGGAGGTGGGAAACCTCTGGGTACCTGAATGCGGGGGCTGATGATGGAGAACTCTGGGAACCCGCTCGGCCGAGAGGGCTGCAAGGCTGGATTGTGGTGCCACAGGGTGAGCTAGGACGGTTGGGTCTGTTTGAGGCCATCGGGTAACGCGAGATCAATGGCTCTACAGTTACAGATGAATTGGAGACGATGATAAGCTGTTGGCGCTGCTTTTGTCAGCAAATACAGATGTAAGATGAGCCAGGAAGCCCAGAGGAGCCTCCGATCGCTGCGTGGGGAACAGGAGGTCTCAGTGTGCTCCACCACAGATCCTCACATGACTTTCATTTCATTTCATTCATCAGCCCCCACAACCCATCTTCCCATCTTCCTTAACTGAAAGGTGAAATCGTAGGAGAAGGAACTTGTTTCTCATTGTTTCCAGAAGATCCCAGCGCTGAGGCTTTGCTCCCAGCCAGGGCTTTCAGCTCCCCGCGCGCCGTGCATCAGTCATTCATAACGAAGGATTTATGGCAGGATGAGCTAAGGGGGGAGGCAGGATTTCAAAGTCAAGGGCGCTCTCCTCTGCAGACTTCCTCCTCTGACCTTGAGCTTGCCCCCGCCTGCCTTTATTTCTTCTCCAACCTTTTGTGTGCTTGAGCACGAGAATAACCAGAGAACGTGCCGGCTGCTACTAAAAGGATCTGGCAATTGGCCGTGAGAGTTTCTTGCATGGGGGCGGATGCACGCTCCCCAAAATAGTCACTGCTGCAGAGATCCTTTTCTCCCTCCCCTCTCCCTCGCTGGTTGATCTGCTGGGTCTCCCCTTCATCTGGGCTCTCTTTTCACATGAGCACTGATTTTTTTCCGGACTGCAGATGCCAGGGAGCAGGTAGGGACAGCCCCGAGCCCAGCCGAGACCTCGAGGCGCAGCTATAGCACACACAGCCGTGCGATCAGCTGAGACATCGTTCATTTGTGGCTAACTCCCTTCCCTACAAGGAGGTTTTATCCCGTGCTCCGTTGCTCATAAGCCAAGAGAATTCTTCATTAATTTAAAGTCTGAGCCCTCTAGGTTTAAAGAGAGCCTTGTAGAAATACCAAGTATTTTCCGATCTCTTTATTCCCTGTTGTGATAATCTTGTTCCTTTTCCATCAGAGAACAAATAAACAGGGGAAAGTCTCCTGAGAGCTGAAGCCTTACTGGAGTCTTAAAAGTAAATCATTTTTCTTCACAAGGTAAGAGAAATATCGCCGGCTTCTTTGCAGTGTAAATAACCCAGGCGATGCAGCCAGAAGCGATGCTCCGGGGAGCAGCGTGCCCTGTTTTGCCCATTCACCCATTACATTTTCATATCACCGCTACCTTCTTGGTGAAGGGGGGACTCCGGGGTGGAGCGTTTCTTTCTTCCCAGTGAGCAAGAGCCGGCTGGTTACGGACTCTTTTCACTCCCCGGCATAGTTATCACCTAAATACATGTCCCCAAGCTCCAAGGGGTAGGGAGGAGGACAGTGTCAGCCCCATCCTGGATCGGTACCCTGCTGATGGGGAGGGTGGCCCCAGCACGCCCAGCCGCTCACCCTTTCTTCCCACCTTCTGGGCATCCTCCCTCCAGCGCGGTCCAGCAAAGAGCTGTCGCGTCAGTCAAAGCTGAAATTAAATTGAAGCCAATTAAATTTGTAAGTGAAATGCAGCACCGCAACGGGGCGATTTGCCTCCTCTTCCTTCAGCTCCATGCCGCACACAAACCGTTTGCAGGATTCAGCGGTACCGGGCCAGCGATGCGTAGGATGGGGCTGGGCGTCTTCCACAGGTCGTGCTGGGGAGTCAGAGCGACGTTGGGTGAAACACGGCCCTGGACATCACCGGGGTGGGCACAGCGCATTCCTCAATCTGCACGCTGGGTCTGGATTTCTTTTCCCAGGATAACATCTTGGAGCTCACTACAAGCAGTAACGATGGTGCCAGCACATGCGTCGTGACCTTGCTTGTCCCAGTTGCTCTCAGGAAATTGCCCGGTGTTCAAAATCTCTAAAATCGAAGCTGCTTATTTCATGCCACAGCGCTGCTTTGCCCAGATCTGAAGGTCGGTGTATCCCCTCCTTTGTCTTCCTCCCACGGGCAGGGGCAGGATGCTGAATTAAAAGCAGCAAGCCCATGACTTGGCTGTGGGCTACAGCATTGCTGCGATTTTCCGGTCTATGTTTAAAGATCTGGCCAAAGGGGCACCTCCGCTACTGGGAAGAAAGGATTCAGGACTCACACCATCCATGAGAGGCCAAGTCCTGCAGCATCACCTCCACACAGCTGCCAGCAGCAGTGGGCAGAGACATCCAGCCCGAGGAAAGGAGGAGAACAAGAGAACTGTGAGTATCCCAAACTCCTTCAGGTGCCACACATCTTCTCAGCACCTTGAGTTTAGCGAGATGTGGTTAAGTGATGTTCCTCTCCATCCGTCCCTAGTAGCAACTACAACAAAATTCCCTCGTGAGGATGCAGCTGGCCAGAGCTGGGGTTTTCCCCCAAATTCGTCTAGGTAGGTGTGGGAGGGTGACCTGGAGTGTTTTCCAGGTAGAGGATTGTCCACAAAAAAGGTGGGGAACTGAACCCTCCGAGCAGGACATTTTGTATTTATTTTAGTACTTGGAGCCTCCAAAACTGGGAGAGCCTCCGAAAGATGCAGCTCAGTGTATCCGGCAGCTCCGTGGGCAGGATCCTACGGGCAGAGGCTGGAGGAGTAGGAATGGTGTAACCTGGAGGCGAGTGGGACACTGACTTCATTGCAGAGGAGGGTGGAGGGAGGGTTAAATGACACGTCGTTAGGGAAAAGAGAAAAGTCATTATGATTTTTCGAGCGGCCCAGGTAGAAAACCGAAGGGCCCAGAGTTGCGGTGGCTGGGCTTAAAATACAGTCATGGAGAAAAGAAATGAGAATTCTTTTTCCACTTGAGAAACAGGTATAATGAATTAGAAGGTGTTTATAAGTTTTGCGACACATGTTTTGTAGCTGCAGGAAAAGAAGCCCGTTAAGAGTTCTTCTCATGAAATTAGGGAAGATCTTTCTGCCAGATAGTTACTGCTGGGGACGGCGTGAAGGCAGTTACAGAGCCAGGCTTGCTCCGAGAGTGACATTTGTATTCTGGATAAAACGGAGCAGCTCTTCCCCACTGGCACCAGAACAAGGGAGGAAGGGAAAGGAAATCTTCAGAAATATCAAAGCATCTGGTTAAGGTGACGTCAGATGTTTTGTTTTCACGAGGCAGCACTGTTTCCCTTGGATGTCAGGTCATTACACTGAGAAAAAGAACTCAGTGTAATATTTACTGATGTGCAGTGGAATGAACCACAATAATAGAAATGAAATAGCTTTTTCCATATCAAGATGAGACGTTTTGGCGCTGCGGAAATGACGGCGCTGTTGGTGAATAACACTGACAAGTGATGCAGGAAGACTGACAGGAGTCTCATTTGGGCTTTTTTCCCCAAAATAGATTGGGTTTGGTTTTTTAAAATAAATTTCAGAGTGAAATGCATTCCCAATGAAAAAAAACCAAACCAAGTACATCTCTGGAAATGGTCCGAGTGAAACGGCTGCAGTGAAACCCCAGCGGCCGAGCGTGGAGGACGGCTGCGTACCCGGATCGCTGCGGGAAGGAAGATGAGGACACGGCGTGGGCTGGGACGGCCGACGGCAGAGGAGCACGGGGTAGGCGTCGGAAGCACTCGAGCGAGTGCCTCTGTATTTCCAAGGACAGGAGTTGATCTCCTGGCCGTAGATGAGGTTAGGGTTAGCTTGCTGATGCTGCTTGGAAAAGCAAAGCTCTGGGAGCCAGGGAGGAGGCAAGACTTTAGGAGAGCAGGCGTGGAGGGATGCCAGGATCTTACCATCTCCTGTTCTGCATTAAGCTTAGGGTTTGGAGGTCTATCAGTTCAGGACCCCACTATGTAATTTAAATCTGCAAGGCCTGTAGGTTTGGGGAACAAGTCGGGAAGACCCCAGGGTGATTTGGTATTCCTTAGTGCCTACAAATTTAATAAGTAGGCTGGTACGATGATGAACAAGGTCTGATTCTCTGTGCCTGCGGTATAACTTACCTTTGGGCTAAGGCTCAGCAATCCAAAGGTCGAGGAGACCGATTTATTGCTGCATGGTGCAGGGCCATCGGAGATGAGCTGTCACTTGGGGAACAGGGGTCTAGAGTTGGGGTAGGAAATCAAAGGCAGCTGGATCCAGTGAGCCAAAGGCTGGGAGAGCTTAGAAAAGGACTGGTACCATTTGCAGCTCATGCCTGGCTCATGTTTTCTTTTACTGTAGGCATTTGGTCTCAGCTGTAGCCAGAGGATAATCAGATAAATATCACCTGCACATCGCCCATGAGAGCAGCCTGTGCTATGGGGACCTCAGAGTCAGGAAGAGGGCGAGTGACCGAAGCCCAGGACATCATCCCTTCCATCTGCACCCACATTCTCAGCAAAGTACAGGCAAAATCAGGGTATCTAAACCCCAAACAGGCCAGACTCTTGCCAGATGCTGCAGGACACTGCGGGTTATGAAAACAAGGAGGCTTTTGGTGCTTGTGGTGTATTTTCTCTTGGTGTAGCTACGCACCCTCTGGTACAACTAAGCAGCAGGTGACCCAAATGAAATACTCAGGGCACAAGCCCAGTAACTCCAACCCATGCTTTGATTCAGCAAACCACTCCAAAGTGGCCTCCATCTTCAGCCCCTGGATAACTTCCACTGATTTCCCTTAAAATTAGGAAGGGCTGTGCTAATTAGCATAGATTCACAAGCACTGTGCAAAATACAAAGTGAAGTGAATGCACTTCAAGCGAAGCACGGCTCTGCTGGCTTCAGCTGTATGCAGTAAGCATCACTGCAGTGTGGTAAGGGTAAAATCCTGCCCCAAATCAGGGGAGGGGCTCTGCCTAGCCCTTAAATACCAATGCTCTGAAGGTTGGTGCTGGGGTGATACAGGTTCTGTTTGTGCCTTTGCTCTTTCTGCTGGACAAGAGGAGGAGACTTCCAGCACAGCCAGACCTCTAGGTATGACTTTAGGTGCCCATAGCGTTTGAATCCTGTTCTCCTGCTACCTCCCAGCATCTGCTGGCCTTTGCATCTGCTTCCCCAGGTGTGCGGGGCTGCTGAGCATCCCCCTGAATCGTGGGTATTTTGAAAACTGCCTTTAATTAGCAACAGAAACTGCGTGAAGGTGAAGGCTCGGCTCTCGGGCTCCAGGAGCTCGGTGGGATGGAGACTCTGGCAGCTGCCTGCCACTTTTTTTGCCGCTCCGGCCGGGACAGCGGTGGAGGGAAGGAAGCAGCCAGGGGCCGGGCTGCCCGGGGCGGCCCCACGCTCCCCCCGCGGCCGGGGCGGGTGGTACCGGGGGTGGCGCCTGCGTCCCCTTTGTGCCGGGCGGCGGGAGCGGCCGGGAGCTCCGAGCGGAGAGGTGCCGGGGCTGCAGGCGGTAAGAGGAGGGGTGAAGCTGCCCGGGGCGGGGGGAGAGGGCTTCTCTGAGCCCACGGAGAGCACCTGGAGGATCCCCCCCAAAAAGGGGCTTTGGCGGGGCTGCTGCTCCCTGCTGAGCTGCTACCTAGCCCAGCATCACGAGATATAATAACCGCCCCACGCTGGATGTTGGCGTGTCGCTCGAGAAACTCGCACTGCTCGTGTCCTTCTGTCCTTCCGCCCACCTCGCTCGCTGGGAAGGCGCAGAGGGTGCGGTTGCCCACCCCAGGAGGCAGGGAGTCCTCCTGGCAGGCTCTTGGGCTCTGTCGTCAGAGCACGGAGTCACCGCTGTCTCAGACAGCGCCTGCTCGGGTACCGACACAAACAGGATACGACCGAGAGCCTTCCGGTGCGGCGCGATGGGCCGTGAGCAACGGCCCGAAATAGGCTGGGCCTTGGCTCGCAGGGCTCTGCCTGGTGGGTGCAGGGACCGCGTGGTTTGGGGCAGCTGGGGGGGTTAAAGTGATGGGTAAGTGGGGCAGCGCTGGGCGCCGTACCCGCGAACGCAGCTCTGATGGCTGGGCCGGTGGTGCCGCGGACGCGGGGCTGAGCTGGCGGGAGGCCCCAGGGCCCCGGGGCGAGGCCAGGCTCGCCCTCGCGTGTGGTTCTGGGCAACGGGGTTAACGGAGATTGGGGTTCCAGGGAGGCTTTGAGGATTGCTGGGGCAGAAAGGGGTGGGAAAAAATATTGGGCGTTTCAGAAAGTGCAGGGTGGGGTTGGTATGGTCGGGGTGCTAATAGAGAACCATTGATTTCCTTACAAAAAGGCCACTTTTCTGCTGTTAGTTTTTCTGATGCTCTGCTCGGTGCCCCCCAAATTCACAGCTGTTGCAGCTGTGATGGTGATTTATTTTGGGAGACGCCCAGGCGGGTGGGGAAAGCAAAGGAGTAAGGAGAAGGGTTTAAAAGCCTAGAAAGCTTTTCCTTGTCAGACGCTGCTGGTTTGCTTCTGCAGTGAGCTTATACTTGTGGGAGGGATGCTTGGTGAGCAGGTTCACGCTCCCTCGCTGGAGCCTCATGGGCAAAGTCCTCCCCAAGTCCCTGCCAGGAACTGGAGACTTTAGCACCTGCCGTCACAGGCTGAGGAAGGCAGGAGGAATTTGATCCCGCGGTGACAAACCTGGTTTGCTGCCTTTCCCAGGAGCCAACTCACCCAAGCATGGCCACCCAGATGTTCGAGGGGAGAGGGCACGCAGCCGTCTACCAGAAATACAGGTTTGCACCGGGCAAAGGGCTGCAGCAAACCATCCTCACCTACCTGCAGGAGAAGGTGAGTGGGGTACGGCCAAGCTGTAGGGAAAAACACGGCAGTAGTAGTATTTGTGGGCAGTAGTAGTATTTGTGGGCAGTAGTAGTATTTGTGGGCAGTAGTAGTATTTGTGGGCAGTAGTAGTATTTGTGGGCAGTAGTAGTATTTGTGGGCAGTAGTAGTATTTGTGGGCAGTAGTAGTATTTGTGGGCAGTAGTAGTATTTGTGGGCAGTAGTAGTATTTGTGGGCAGTAGTAGTATTTGTGGGCAGTAGTAGTATTTGTGGGCAGTAGTAGTATTTGTGGGCAGTAGTAGTATTTGTGGGCAGTAGTATTTAGCCTGCTGGGAGTGTTACCTTGGTTGGTGCCACAGGGAAGAATAAATCAGCAGGGCTCAGGGCAAGCTGTGGGCAGAGAAGAGCCTTTCCGTGGGCTGTGCCGTGCCAAGGCTGTTCCTGTGTAGATGCTGGGGGACAGAATGGGGTAAAAAGCACAGAAATTGGGAGACCACCCGCTGAGATGCATCCGCTCCCCCCTGCAGAGGGCGAACCCTGCTGAGCTGGTGGTGGATGTTGGCTGTGGGTCTGGACAAGGCACCCGCTTCCTTGCGGAGCACTTCAAGAAGGTGGTGGGAACGGACATCAGTGAAGCGCAGATCCAGGAGGCCAGGGACGCCCCCTCCATGCCCAACGTCTCCTACCTGTGAGTGTCGGGGGAGCAAGCTCAGTCGAAGGCAAAATTCAGGCCCTCGCGTGGAGGTGTTGTTTTGTGAGTATGATTGTTATAAGAGCCAGCTGGCACCAGAGTAAATCCCATGTGATGGGATTCCTGGTGTGAATGGGCATTATCCTAGATTTGTTAGCTGTGGTCTTGCATCCCAAACAGTCACCATTGACTCCAAAAAATGCCCGCTGACTTCATGTCCTACTCCCTAATTCCCGTATTATACACTGCCTTTTCTTCCTTCCCCCTTCCAGCGTGTGCCCTGCAGAGGAGCTGCCGTTCGAGGATGCCTCGGTGGACCTCCTGACTTCGTTTACGGCTGCTCACTGGTTTGATATCGAGAAGTTCATGAGAGAAGCAAACCGGGTGGTTAAGCCGGGTGGTTGCGTGGTCATCAGCACCTACACTGTGGACATGAGTCTGCGCTACGGAAACTGCTCTGAAAAGCTGACCAAAGTCTTCAGGGAGGTGAGGTGATGGAACCTAAACCCTGGGGCTTCGCCTCCTGGTCTGGGCAGCGGGAGATGCCTAGTACTTAGATGCAGAGAGGAAAGCCATGGGCTTGGGGGGTATGACTGGAGGACTCCTATCACAGGGTGGGGCAGAGGGACGGTTAAATAGAAGGACGAGATTGAGATGAGGTGTTAGTGGTTCCCACGTGGGGCTGGGGCTGGCTGGATGAAAAGAGGGACGTTAGGACTAACAGGGCAGACTTTTTGGTGTGGCAAGAAGGGCTGTGGAGCAGATTTGGGGGGCTGGTATCATCAGGGACTTCTGTTGTCCTGATCACAGTGAAGAGAGTGGCAAGTAAAACTCTTTGGAAAGAGTGATTTGGTGAATTTTAATGCAAGGAGTAGGAAGACCCAAACAAACAGAACATGATGGAATGCATCAGGTCTAGGGCCAAGCAAACCTGAATTAAGTTGAAACCGAGAGCTTCAAGTGGTTTTGTGTTTGTTTGTAATCTGCTGTCTTTACAGTCCTGGGACCTGCTTTTAAAATATTCACATAATAGAATAAAACTCGTCTTGGAAGACTACAAAGACATCTTTGAGGCCCTGCCATTTCCAGACAAGAAGAGGTGAGCAGGAACTCCTCGGTGCAGCACCAGGAGTAGATAGAGGTGGTGCCTCCGCTCGTCTGCGGGGCTGCTCTGCCACCAACCCAGCGAGGACACGAGGGAGCCGGGTTTGCCGGAGCAGGTAGCTGCTGGGTTTCAGCAAATGCCTTTGCATCGTGGCAGAGCCACGTGGCTGTGCTTCCCATCCCGTTGGATTTAAGGCAGCTATTCTGGGCCAGCAGGTGTGGTCTGAGGGCTGCAAGGTCCCTTCCTGCTCAAGGCAGAACTGGGTTAGAGGTTTTTTTTAAGTTGGTGGCTTATGATAACTTGAGGCTTCTGGGCAGATCATTTAATGGATGAAGGGGAAAAATGGAGTGAGAGAAAGAACCTGCCCCAGACCTCTGGGGAGCCAGTGCCTGCCTCCCCACCAAGGCACGGGGCAGGGGCTGACTCCGCAGGCAAAAAGGATGCGTTGGCAGCGGGGCTGGGGAAGTGTTGGTGTCCTGGGTGCTGGAGGGGGAGTGGGCTCTGCAGGTAGGTCTGTATCGAAAGGGCAGTTCAAGTCACGGATTGTCTTAGGTGGTCCCTGGGACCATCTCTGCTTCTGCAGTGCTGCATCAGTTGGAGCTCCTGACCCCCCAAATGCCACAATCAGATGTTGTTTCCATCTGTTGGATGCTTGATGGTGTTGGGCATTTTATTCACCACCACCTCAATCTGTTGTCCTTGTTCCACTGCCTTTGAGATTTAACTTTCCAGTGCTCCTTTCTTCCCCATCTCCCTTCTAGAATCACTGATATCTTTGACAAAATTCCCATGACTGTTGCTGGTGTGGTTGGTTACTTGGAGTCTGTCTCTCCATATCAAGCCTTTAAGAAGAATGACCCTGAAGCTGCAAAATCCCTCCTCCAAGAGACAGAAAAGAGGTAAGAGGGAAAACAAGCAGGACATGGAAGACCCCTCTTACACAGTGAATGAAGAGTGAGGTTGCGGAGACCCCTTCAAAGCTAGAAGTGAGCTGTGCAGTGACACATTCCCTCCTTCCCCCTGGGTGTGGACGGATGCTTGTTGAAGTTAAACAGCAGATCCTCAGCTGCTCGCAGCACGGTTGACCTCAGTTTGTGTCAGTGGACTTTAAGTCCATGTAGCTGTATGGTCGTCATGCACTGATGTATCCCCGTGAGTCTCATGTCGAAGGTCTCTTGAGTTTCTCTGCCTTGCTCTTGATTAGCAGAGGGGAGGGGGAAATATTGATAGTTGTATCTCAACCAAGATATTTTGGCCCACAACTAGGGCTTGCTGCAGAGCAGGGAAGGGGAGGCATCCCCATGCCTGTAACTTCTTCACTGACCACAACAACGCTTGTGCGTGTTGGAAGAACTTGCCATCAAGACCTCGATGCTTTGGGTGGAAGAGACCTATCTGTTTGTGGATGTTGCCCCACGTGGGTGAGAGCTGGCTGGGCGGAGTGAGACCCTCTCTCTGCTTCTTGTTTCAGGATGCTGGAGGTGATGGGAGTTTCTTCTCGTGAAACCCCGGTGGAGTTCTGGGTGAGGCACGTCTGTGTGCTGGGGTGCAAGGGACGGTGAGACGAAAACCCTTCTCCTGACCTCGTGCTGGAAGGGAAGGATAAAGTGGGTTGTCTCTGAATACCCAACTTGTGACCACCCTTATTCCTTGGGAAGATTGATGCTGATTTTGGTAATTAAAATTTTGATCTTCTGTGGAAAGCAGATGTGGATTTATGCAGGTTCCTGTCCATGGTGGTCCTCCAGTCTGCCCAGCACTGTGCTGTCAGCACTGGAAGGGTCCAGTTTCAGACTGGTGGTGGTTGGATTGCACTTAGGGATGAGAATCACAGTAACAGCTGAGAAACTTGCTGTATTTCTTACACAATTCATAATAAAAAAAAAAGCTGAGAAAAAGTTGCTTGTGGCTCCTCTTTTGAAGAGAGGCTGTAGAGCACCTGCTGGGGTGGGAATAACTGAACTTCTTGGATGTTGCTTACTTTCCGCTTCATGGGGTAGATGGGTTTTGAGGTGGAAAAAGGCCATTTGTCCCTTTCCCCGCCCAGGCGAAGCTAGGAGGGGCTGTTCTCGCCCACTGCGTGACCCCATCCCTGGTGCTTTGCTGGCTGGCGCAGGCGTATCAGCACCTTATCTACCCCAGGTTTGCCCAGCGCTGCGCCAGCCCTGCTGCCTTGGCCCTCACGGGGTTGCTTGGCCCCAGCACAACTCTGGAGCCTTTCTGAGATCGCTGCCGCAGGGGAGCGGGTTTGTGCCTGCTCTTGCTCCCCCACGCTGCGAAGGGAAGATTAGAGACTGCGTTTCAGGGAGGGGCAGATGGAGGCAATGGGGTTCAAAGCCAGGCACAGCCCAGCACAGGTCTCATCCTGTTTGCTTTCTGGAGGCTTTTAAGGCCAGGTGTAGCCTCTGCTGGGACCTTTCCCTTTCCTGTAACTCCTGCCCCTGGTAAGAAGGTGGCACCAATGCCATGGGGAGGGCTGTGGCCTTGCTCTGTTACACCTTGGTGTGTTATTAAGGAAGACAGAAGTGGTGCCTCTGTGCCCCCCCTGTAGAGACAGCACTTGGGGGGAGGCTTATTGGGGCTGGATGTGCTTCAGCTGCAGTCCTGGGGCTCTTGGGTATGGTCCTGCTATGGGTGCAGAGACTGAGCCTCCTTAACCTGGTGATGGTGCTCAACCCTGGGCGTATCTCCCTTGGGGTCACTGAGTGCTGGCCCAGCCTGCCCGGGGTGGGGGGCAAGGGCTTTGACCCTGCTTGGTGGCTCCCAGGCAGGTGGTAGGGTCCCAGGAGGAAAGCCCAGTGCTGCTGTGAGGCTGGTCTCTGTGGCCAGGTGTTGGAGAAGACCTCATTGAGTGGTGATGCTGGGTGGAGCCCTGCTGCAGGTCACCAGCAAAGAGGCTGCACTGGGCACAGGTTGCATTTGGGGGAGCAGCACCCAGAAAACCTCCCTTGCTTGGGTGAGGATGGGGCTGGTGGCCTGTCATCTCCTGAAGGAGCACTAGAGGTCTCTCCCTGCCCAGGACCACACCAGGTGAAGGAGCTGGGTGCTACTGGGAGGCTGGTGGCACCTACAGCTGCCTTGGCTGGGGAAGCCCCAGCTGGGCTGGCAGGGCTTGTCCCGGTGAGGTGCGTCCCCACAGGGTGCCCTGGGCAGGGAGATGTCCCCAGGGAAGGGACAGGCCGTGTCCCTGCAGTGCTGGCGCAAAGGCTCTGGTGAAAAAGCACTGCTTTGGGTTTTTTACCTCACTTTAAAACAGTTTGTTTAAATCTGCTCACTAATTAACTTTGCAATTAACAGCCCTTCCCTCCCTGGCATTGACAAGATGCTCAGGGCACTCCCCAGGATGATGCAGTAGGTGACCAGCCATGATGTAACACCAGAGATTTCATCACCAATGCACTCGGGCATGGTGTCAGCAGCACGAGACGCGTGGAGCTGCACAAACCAGCCCGACATCGCGGCGGCGGCTGCAGCTCGTGCGTCCTGAGAGGCGGTGCGGGGTTTTGGGGTGCGTAGCGGGGCTGGCAGCGCTTTGATGGCTCTGACACCCCGGGCCAGCGGGGACGGGCCCAGTGGTGGCTGCCAAGCAGAAACCTGCAGATCCTCCTGATGTCCCCTGCCCCGGTGCCACTGAGCCACAAGCAGGGCTCCTGCACATCACCCAGGTTGGGGGGGGTTTAAAGCTGGCTTTTTGGGGCACTTTTTTTTTTTTCCCCCTATTTATTTTCCAAGACCAGTGACTTGAGCCATGAGTCTGTTCATCCCAAACAAGCCAACGAGCTCCAAAAGGGGTCAGGAAGGAGCGATCTGAGCTTGTCCTTGCCGTCCTGCTCCAGTGGCATGGCTTGTGGCCAAGGCTTTTCATGTTTGGGTGACGTGGCAGCTGATGAGTCATGGGGTGATTGCCTCACCTGGTGCTGCTGCCATCCTTGCCCCCAGCCCTGCCCATTTTCGCTTTCCTTCTTGCACCTGGGACCTCCTGACACCTTGGGATTTCTTGCTCTGAGCAAGTTTGGGTGGCTCCAGCTTGCCAGGCCGTGTGAAGCTGAGGAGGGGGCTCCATCGTTGCCATCTGCGCCGCATACCCGGCGCGGTGCCGTTTGCGGTCAGGGCTGGGACCCGCCAGGGCTGGAGCAAAGGCTGCCATGGATCCCTGGCACCCTGCAGACGCCACCGGGCACGGCGCGGTGTCCCCAGCCCATGCCGGCTTTGGGAAACTCTCCGCTGCTCCGGCAGGAGCCGGCACTAGCGTGGTTTGGACAACCGTGCTGAATGCAGCTGAGTTTTGCTGGCCGAACTGGGGATCGGGGTACGGAGAGCCTGGCGTTGCCATGTGAGATCCTTGCCGGATGGTGTGACCGAGTCCCGTCAGAGAAAAGCTCTCGCTGCTGTTCAGCCGGGCACCCACAGGCTCGGCTACAGCTGGTGGCAAGTGAGGGGCAAACACCTGAGCAAAGCTCCTGGGAGATCTTCAACTTCCATCACGGCCGCCCTAAGTGCCGGGGGGCTGTGCTCGCAGCCCCAGCTTCCCCGCTCGGCTTTCACTTTTCCTTTGGTGTGTCTGGATGTTCTTTCACCTGCGTGAAGAGATGAGGTTTCACTTTTCCAACCAGAAATGACACCTGGGAGATAAACGCCGCAGCGATGGGGAAGAGGAGCCAAAGAAGCTGGGTTCTGCAGGGATGGGATGCTGCTTGGACACCTGATGGGTGACCCGAGAGCGTCCCCAGTGCCGTCCTTGGCACGGGGCAGTGGCTCGTGGATCTGCGCGCGTGCTAGGGCGATCTTCCAGCCCTGCTCTGGGAGCACAGGCTGCAGGCGGGGCCATTCCGGCGCTGGACATCACTGCTGGGTGCTGAGGACCCTCCTCCAGCCTCACTGGTGGCCACTGGAGATCCAGCTCAGGTGCCAAAACATCCCAGCGTGGCTCGTATCTTGGTCTGGAGGAGGAAACGCTCCACGGTGCCCGTGCCATGAGCCGGCTGGGCTCCAGCGTGAGGCAGCACCGGGCCCCCTGCTCCCTCCCCTCCCTCACCGGGGCCAAGTTCATTTTTACGCCCATCGGGCTTTTTTGCTGAGGTCCCACCTCTTCCAGCTGAGCCGTGCCTCGCTCGGGCAGCGTACGAGAAATTAGTTATGCTGGTTTGGGGGTTTTTTTTTTCATAGTTGCATTGAATGTGAACTTGTTGCATTAAATAAAAATTATTTTTCTAAATCTGTGCATTTCTTTAATGGGAGAGACAGGAAAGACAGCGCCATCGTTCCGTGCACTGAGAGGACAGATGAAGGACCTGACCTGACCTTTTAATTACTGAACCTGCCGCAGCGGGGGAGGCTGGCAGGGCAGCCTGCTCCAGCAAACAACGTCCGTGACTTGCCATGAAGGGAAACCCTGCGCCCACGGCGCTAGCAGGCTTTAGCACCGTATTTTGCTCTCCTGGCTTTTCTCCGAGCTGTACCCGCATCCGGTTTGGTCAAAGTGGAAATAGCCGCCATCCAAGCCGTGCTGCTCCATGTCTGCTGTCTCTGCTCCTCTTCATCTCTCGGTGGTGCCTGCTGACGGGACAGGAGGCAACGGGCACAACCTGAAACACGTCAAAGTCCCTCTGACTGCAAGAAAACCCTTTTTTTACACCGAGGGTGGTCAAACACTGGCACAGGTTGCCCAGAGAGGCTGTGGAGCCTCCATTCTTGGAGGCAGTCAAAACTGGACAACATCCCGGGTCAACCTCCTCCAGCTGGCCCTGCTAGAGCGGGGGTTGGACTGGACCATGTCCGGAGGTCCCAGCCCACCTCCACGACTTGGCACAGCAGGTCCGTGCTGGTCTGCCCGCCCGTAGGTGTATCCTTCCACAACCTTGTGCAAGAACTTTTCTCGTTTGCGTGGACTCACACTTGAAGTCAGCAATTTATTTCCAAATAAATTAAAAAGTGGGTCCTTCCTCTACGGCCACCACATGAGGCACCGCAAAGTGCATTTCTGCCTGTCGCTGCGTTATTGTGCATTTGTTTTTTAGCTACAGGTATTGCCTTAATTTTCTGTATTTAATGCTTGAGGAACGCGTGAAACCAAAAGCACAGCGATGATGGCTTTGCATCGCAGGAGGTTACCTTGGGGGAAGGACGGGTTTTGCTGAATGGGGACATCGTTCTGGCTGTCAGCAGGGAGATGTCAATACGTCATATTTGCGTTTCCGTGCTAAACAGGGAGGAAACCCCGGCCAGCTCCGGCGGCTGGTGGGGATGGCAGCCCCGCTCCTCTCCGGCAGCCTCCCTGCACAACCCTACGTCCCACCTGGAAAACGCTAGGTGGAAGTGCTTCTGCTTTCACCTTTTTTCCTGTTTTTGTAGTGCACCTGGTCCCTCAGGATAAGCAGCACATAAAGCTCATGCCCGCAGCCTGCCTTCAGCAGTGCCCGCTCCCGGCTACCACTTTTTCCCCCTCCGTGCCACGGCCGTTGTGCTGCGCTTTCCTTGGGGAAACTGAGACACGAGCTGCTGCCCCTCAGGAGGCACTGAAACCCTCCTGGCCGCTCTGAGCCCGCTGTCCCCATGGGGCTGTGTGCCTGGGGGTCTCCCACAGCTTTTGGCGTGGAGCTGGGCCGGGTCGTGCCCAGGCTTCCCCGCTCTTGCCAGCACCTCTGCGCCGCTCGACGTGGCAGCAGCGTCCCCCTGCGCGGCTCCCTTGGAGGGGCGCGCGCCGAAGGCAGCCCGAGCATCCCCCCGCATCCCCAGGGCGCTGGGTGCGCTCACCCCGTTGAGGTGAGAGGCGGGACAGGCAGCAGGGCAGGCAGCGCAGCAGGCAGCAGGGCAGGCAGCGGGAGGCGGGCGCTGCCCGCACCTACCGCACCTGCAACAGCGGGATTCCCTCCACCGTCGCTTTCGCTTTCTTCTTTCCAGAGCCGCCAGGCTGCGGATTTTCCTGCCAATCTGAAAGCGCAATTACACCGGGCAGGCATAAAAGCCGAGGAAATGGGGCAGCAAGGCAGCCACGGCCAAGGAGGCAAAGCAGCTCCCTGGAACCAGCTGCCAGCGCACCGGCCCCGCAACCCAGTGAGCCACCCGCGGCAGCACCGTCAGGCGTCTCTGCATCAGGGATTTGGTGGATCTGACCCAGAGCGCTCTGCTTCATCCTCTCAGGCTTCTTGCACCGCAGCGCTTTCGCCTCATCGTAACCCGCTCGCCCTCAGGCTCTCGTCAGCAAAATGCTGCACCTCAGCTTCACCCTGTTGCTTGCACTGGTCTTGGGGGACAGTCTCGGGGCCGCCTTCCCCCCGGACGCCCTGAAGAAGAGCTTCAGCCTGTCCAAGTATCAGTTCCCCGTGCCGCACGAGCTCAAGGCTGTGCAGAAGATGAAGGAGCAATTTGTGAGTACCGCTGGCAACGGGGGCTGGTGGGGGGCAAGGCAGAGGGGATGCTGAACTCAAGACCTTGAGTGACAAGGTGGATGTTTTCTGGGACAGTTTTCCAAGGGAGTCTGGGGACAAGAAAGATGCTGGGCCAAATTTCGTCCTGGTTTCAAATCCCTCCAGGTTGACCGGGGTTGCGCATCGCCAAACGTCAAGATGACAGTCTTTCAATCTCTCTCTCTCTCTCGGTTTATGCCTGCAGGAGGACATCATGCTGCTGTCGGACCGCAAATGCAACACCAGGCTCTTCCATCGGAAATGGAACACGGCAGAGCTATCGGTAAGAGCAAAGCGATGCTGTAAAAAGGGGCTACGCTCCCCCCCTCCAGCCAGGATCTCCTGTCAGATGGTCCCACCTCCACCCGCACCCCCGGGCAGGGCACGGGAACCCTGTCCCCCAGCCTGCGGCCAGCCCTGCCGCCTCGGGTCCCTAACCGGGATGCTCCCGCCCGCAGGTGGCCGACCGAGTGATGCTGGTGGAGGCTGAGCTGGAACTCACCACCACCATGTTGGAGCTCCCCGCCATCCCCGCGTTCGCCGAGACGCGCCAGCGGCCGCTGACCTTCCTCACCCAAGTCCGGGAGGACCTGCGAGGCTGGGTGAGTGCTCCCCTCCCCAAAACGCGGTGGCGCCGGTGCAGGTGACATTGCCGTGGGGCATCGCCGGTCCTTACGCAGCTGCTTTCCTTGCAGATGGCCACGGAGGCCCCTTCGCATCAGCCCTCTGGGAAACTGAGGCACTGGCTGCAGAAGCTGCAGACGGCCAAGAAAACAGTAAGTCGGGCCAGCAGGACGAGGGGTTTCGGGGCGTTAGCGACCGCGTGGCTGCGCAGGGCCCGCCGCACCCTGTCTCCAGTGCTAAATCCATCCCTTCTCCCCGCCGCAGGAGACCATCGGCTGCCTGGAGGCCTCCGCCATCCTCCACCTCTTCCAAGTGCTGAACGACCTGCGGTGTGCAGCCCTCCAGGAGCAGTGCACTTAGCCCCCCGCCAGCAGCACGCCCGGCGTGGCCCCACGCTCGCCGGCCCCAAAGGATGCCCCGAGGATCAAGCAAAAAATATTTTTATTGCATCACTGGACTGTATTTCTTATTTAAATGTTTTTCTTATTTATGTGAACTCAGGGAACAATCCCCCCCCCCCCCCCGTCTTTTAAATTATTGGGGTTTATTGTGTATTTATAAATGGCTTCAGGAATGCTGTTCCTGAAAGATGCTGTTCAATGGGAATAAGTGTATTTATTGGATGTCTTTGTTTTGCTGCTTTTCAAAACACTGTTTTTAAGAAAATCTATTTTTGTACCTGCTATTTATTACAGAGATATTATGTATATTTGCCATTATTTTTTTACGTGCTATTTAATATGAAAAATAAAATAGATACCATAAACAGACAAGCTGCCATCATGTTTTCACTACCCTTTGCTGTAATGTCATCCCTTCAGAAAAAGCCAGTTATTGGGGGGGGGTGAGAGAGGACATTGAGGTGAATTTGGGGCATTTGAAAATTAGCAGAACTTTGACACTCGTGTTCACCTCCAGCTGTCTGGGGGGGTGCACCCTGACCCCCTCCCCGGGGTTTGCCTCTGGGGACAGAGGGATGCTGTCATGGCCGGGGCTGTCCCTGCCACTCGGGGCAGGAGCCTGCTGGCCACCCGCTTCCAGGACGGATGCCCGTGCTGGGTGGTACAAACCAGGGCACGAAGCCTAGAGGAGCCAACAGCCTAACGCGACGCTCACGTCCCGGCACGGGTTTGGCCATCTTGGGGGCTCTCAGGAGATCCATGAACGATTTAACCACCAAATCAGAGGTCAGGAGGGAGAGGAGGAAAAGGACCCATGAGCAGACCCAAACCTCACTCAATCTCTATTTCCTCAGGTCAGGGGGATGTTTCATTGGAGACATCACCGGGGAGGGGAACTGGCAACAGCAGCCACATGTATTGTGTGATGGTCACACCTGGGGACCACCATCACCTGAAGCTGAGGACCACCCCACAGCCTGGGCACCCAAAAGGCACAGGTTTTGGTGGCAGGAAGGAGAGAAGCGCAGGGGAGCGGTCAGGTGCTTCAGTCTGAGGTAATTTTAAAGTTGCTGCTTGTTGGTTGCAGGGTTGGGGACAGAGCTGCAGCATGGTCACAGCTTCCTGCAAGGAGACAGCCGGGGACGCGAGCCAGAAACGCTTGGCACAAAGCACGTCCCAGGTACCGCCCACTCGTCCTGCCCAGGCTGTGCAAGGACGCTGTCCAAGTGAAACCTCGTTGCTGCCGCGGAGGGAAAAAAAACTTTATTTTTCCCTTCCGTTTCCAAATTGTGCTCCATAGTAAGGTAGCTGGGCACAAAGGTGGGGACAGGCTGTTGCTCCTCTGGCCTCAACCTGCTGCTGCAGGAGTGATGGCACTTGAGTGCCACTTGCTGCAGCAGTACTTTGCCCGTCTGGCCACACACTCCCAGGAAAAGGCAGATGCCATCAGTGCCAGCTCTGGAGGGGTCCGCCCTGCACCCTCTTCTCCTGGCTCTGCTCACAATTTCACCCATCAGTTTTGAAGATTTGTGAGAAATCCCTCTCTATTGGCCCTACGTATAGCCAATATCTACGGGGGGGGGAGTTGTTTTTCAAACATTTCTGGCGAAAAGTGCTATGCTGCAATACCCAAACGATACATGGATCTGGAGAGGAAAGCCTAATGAGGGCAGAAGGTATTTATTCATCCCTGTCGTGGTTTTACCCCAGCCAGCAGCTAAGCACCACGCAGCCGCTCACTCGCTCCCCCCCCGTCGGGATGGGGGAGAGAATTGGAAAAGTTAAAGTGAGAAAACTCGTGGGTTGAGATAAAGACAGTTTAATAGGTAAAGCAAAAGCCACGCGCACAAGCAAAGCAAAGCAAGGAATTCATTCCCCACTCCCCATGGGCAGGCAGGGGTTCAGCCATCTCCAGGGAAGCAGGGCCCTGTCACGCGTAACGGTTACTTGGGAAGACAAACGCCATCACTCCGAACGCCTCCGCCCCCCCCTTCTCTTCCCCCCAAGCTCCTTATAAACTGAGCATGACGTCATATGGTATGGAATATCCCTTTGGTCAGTTTGGGTCACCTGTCCTGTCTGTGTCTCCTCCCAACTTCTTGTGCACCCCCCAGCCATCCCGCTGGCAGGGCAGTGCAAGAAGCAGAAAAGGCCTTGGCCCCGTGTAAACACTGCTCAACAGTAAGTCCATAGAACAAAAACATCTCTGTATTATCAACACCGTCTCCAGCACAAATCCAAAACATATCCTCACACTAGCTACTATGAAGAAAATCAACCCTCTCAGCTAAAACCAGGACAATCCCCCAAAATAGATGTATTTAGATTATCCTGCTCTCAATGAAATGCAGCTGCTGTGAAATGGCAATGCGATGCCACCGCACCTGGGAGGAAGGCGCAGGGCTGCCTGTGCTTCCGTCTCCAGGGAAAGAAATCAGCTGTATTCCCCGAGCGGCAGCAGGGTCACAGCACAGCTCTCCCGAGCAGAAGGCGAGGGCAGAAATTGCTCTTGGGGAAGAGCAGTCCCTCTTTATCTCTCCGCTGGGTTCACAAGGCATCACATCCATCACAGTGCTCCTCGCTTCGCGTGTTCTACAAGGGCAGGAAATAAAAGATGCACCGATACCTTCCCCGCTCCCCCTGCATGGCTGCCTTTGGCAGTTTAACCTCCCGATATCTCCCATGCAAAGCATCGTTCGCTGCAAATTAAGGCTATTTTGTTCCTTTGCCAGATGGGCCACGCTTCAGCAACAGGGCAGCCAGGCTCCTTGGGGTGCCGGGAACCAGACTGATGGGGAAGGGGCTGGGACTGCAGGTGCCTCAGCTGGCCAGTGTTAGCCTAACACCCCTGCCAGCTTTTTGTAGCTCAGGAGGAGCCCCTCTGCTTCTTCTGGAGGCTGCTCACAGATGGGCAAAAAGCACTTCAGCTTTCCCCGCAGGCTCAGATGAGGGGTGCTGGGAGGGAGATGCTGGGAGCTAGAGCCTTTCTGAGCATCGCTGAACACTTGGCTTGTTAACGCAGAGCGACGTTAACGGCAGTTCCCTGGCCTCCCCAGGGAAAAGGTGAGCGGCGTGCTCTTCCCTGTGCTGGTTTCAGTACAGACACGGCAGGAGGACAGACAGAGAGCCTTGGGTCTGCTGTGGCTCTGTGTGGCCCCAGTGTTTGGGAGGCACCTGTTGCGGTTCCCACGTGGATTCTGATCTCTGGCCCCAAGGGCAAAAATTTACCAGCAAGAAGCCCAAAGGGGTGGGTAGACAGATGTACGTTTAACCGGCAGTGGAAGGGAGCTTCCTCTGCAAAGCTCTGCTGGAAAATGATCAGGAAAGCATTGAGGTAGACCAAGTGGTTGAAAAAGGAGGATGAGGACGAGGATGTGACTTCTGGAAAGGTCACCCCCCCCCAGCCACTTTGTGATTTGTAGCACAGAGGGGAAAATACTGGTGTTGTGGAAGAGACCGAACTGTCGCACGGTGAAACGTAAAGGCAGCTGTGAGAAGGTGGCTCTGTGGCTGAAGAGCACAAACACCTTGTGGCAGCGGTGATCGTGGCTCCCCTCTGGTGACCTATGGCCAGAAGGTGGCAAGATCTTGTTTGCATTAAATCTCTGTCCCTCTTGCCTCCAGCCTGAGCACCTATGCTGGCTTTGGAGACCTCCTGGAATCCTGCAGGATGTAAATATAAGAAGATAAATAAAATAGGGTCCTGTGGGATTTGGTAGATGTCTGGCTAAGGTAAGGCAGTAACAAACTACCTGATCGCTGCTCTGTCCTGCTGAGGTTTTTGTGCCACTTTCAACATTACCAAAATATCCCGGTCCTGTGATTAGCAACATGGCTAAGAGAGACCGGCGAGATCTGTTTGCTTTCCCCCTCCAACAACTGTTTAGGCAATGGAGTTTTATTTTGCTAGGGTTGTTTTTATTTCATGTACATGCGTGGTTTTGTGATTCTGTTGAATAAGAAGGAGAAACATCTACCAAATTACAGAAAAGACAGTGGAGTTTGGGAGTTTTTCAGTTCAGCCTTCTTTACACCGGTCTTGAGCAGCAGAAACACCGTAGCTTTGCAGCAAGTGTTGCTCAACACGTTGCAGGTGACGTTTCTGCAGGCAAATCAAGAAAGCTGACAGCTGAGCTTTATTGACGGATCACGTTATACACTCCTGGTCATAAACTGCTGCTGCTCCCAACCCTCCAACCAGAATGCAGGTTGATAATACGTAAGGAATAAATGTGCTCTTACCTGTTAGCGGGAGCATTTTTAAGGGATGCTTGGCACTCTGAGGAGTAGGAAAAGGAGTTGCTGCTGGTGTAACGGGAACGTACTGTTTTCTAACATGCTAGAAACTGCTGCTCTTGATGTTGCAATTTCTCGTCCTGTTCAGTGCTGTTCATAATTACAATTAATAATTCCTGTCTATCAGCAATCATACTGGGAATCATTTTGTGATGTTGCCATCTGGGGAGACAGTGTTCAGTGAAATCCGACTGCTTTTAATTTGTTTTGACAAAAAAGGTTATTTAAAAAATAACCTTCACTTTGAATTGCAGATGACTTCAGCCGCACATGTATGAGTGGCGGATAGATTACTCATTTTTTAATGCAAAAACCAGGAGTTTGGACTAGAGGAACAGGTCAAAAGATAGCTGTTGAAGGCTCCTGGGACTCCAACTTGCTGCCTGACAATAACGATTTGCTTCCTGGGCACTCCAGAAGTCTCACTTTGGCTGTCATCTTCGTAGCCACGATTGAACCATTTTCTCCGTGTCCGGAGAATTTCCCCCCAGCAAGCCAGGTCCCCTGAATCTCCCTTTGCACTGGTGCAAGAAATGCTTGTGGATGGGGCCAGGATGGCTTTCTAGCTCCAGGGAAGACATCCCTGTCCTGGGGTATTCTTAATTTTCTTTTTTTTTTTTTTTGAAAGGTTTGTTTTCTATTTTGTCCTCCGAAAGGTTGCTCCTGCTTCAGATAAAAGCCCGAAATCTTTGAACCCAGCACTGACAGACTTGACAGATAAATGTAATGGCCTTTGAGAAGGAAAAACTGTAGATTTACAAATCAGGAGGCTGAGATTTATGCCAAACCTGCCAGAAATGGGAAAAGGTATGTCAGGAAAAAATGTAGTCATTGAAATACCTTTGGTGCAGGCATTTGAAGGCTCAGGTTTTAAAAGCAATCCTCTTGCATCTGCTAGGGTATGACTGTGAGCTGTCAAAGTAATAAGGGAATTCCAGCTGGTTTATGGGAAAGCTCTGAAAAAAAACACTGGCCATCACGGGCTCAAGATAACGGTTCCATCCCTAAATGCTGGAATGAAAAAAGATTAAGGAGAAAAGTTCAGATACACTTCATAAATATTTTTCCAAGTTACTCCTGGTTCCTAGTTTGCCTCTTGTCTCGGAGGATGCATCTGGGTTGGGATGGAGTACGACAACTGTGCCGCCTTGATGCTGCTACAAGACCTATTTCCACGAGGAATCATTTTATGTAGCAAAAGAGAGGTCTGCAACCCATCAGAACGAAGGAGCTCCCAGTCCCTGTGCTCCTTAAATTGCTCCTTAAATTTCTAGAGGCTGTTTTATCTCCCTAAAGGTGGACGAGCTGGGACCTCCCCCGTCACTGTCTGTTGTAGTGTGGCTTTGTAGGTGCCAAGAAAGAGTCAGGCTCAATCCCAAACACCCTGTTTGCACACCAGTGCTACCTACCGGCTATGCATGCACGTTTGAATTGCTTGGCTTTCTATCCCTGCAAAATGCTGCCTAAAACTTGCCGTAGCTCCTGTCATCTCAACAGACTGCAGTGTCTGTCACCTGTTTTGACCATCTGAACCGATTCACGGCTGCAGGCAACCCGCCACGCCATGTTAGCATGTAGACATGGGCCATTTGTATGTTTATGGATAACAGATTACGGGATGGACTAAAAACCTTACGGTCTGCTTCCCAGAGAGTTAGAGGCAGGCATGCCCTGATAAAAACAAACCAGAAACTCTTTTTAAAGGACAAAACTGGTTCTGGGTCATGCAAGCCAAAAGCTGAAAATGTAACACCTCTCATGGCGCTGGGCTGGCTCCTCCATAGTTTAACCCCAGCTCCAAAGTACAGGTTGTCACAGGGGGCTGTGACACCATGGACATGAAGCCCTGCAGGCAGACTAGGCTTTAGGAGATGGAAAGGGAACATTACTCTGTTAAAGGCAAAAAAAGGTCAGGATTAGGCAAGAAACCTTCAAAAAACAAACTAAGTGTGGGCTTTTGGCTTTGTGTTTTGCGGTGCTATTTGTTGGGGTTTTTTTTCCTAGACCTGCAGGCAAAGCCTGGCTTTCTGATCTGATTTTGAACCTTGCTCTGGTGTTTGGTTCTAGCAGCACTCAGGGGAAGCAGCAGCTGAATTCCAGGTCAACGCAGTCTCTGATAGGTATCGCAGACAAACATTGACACTGATTTTAATCAGGGGGTTGCACGATTGTTTGTTATAACGTATACATCGAATCTTAGCTGCTTGGTAATCATCATCAGACAGAGCCCATAGGGCTGTTTTGCTGTTGTCTTGGCGTGTTTCTCCTTCAGTGCTCTGCTCGCAAACTCTCTGCAGTGATGCACAATTATCAACTAATGGGAAGCCAGCTGTTACTGCAAGAACTCTCGAGATCCCCTTTTTCGCATGACTTTCAATAAAGCTGCGTGTGGAAAAATGCTCCGCTATTGCCATCGTGACCACAATGAAATTAGCGATCTGCTCTTTCAAATGGCTTGCAAGCAGACACAAGGCAAAGCGTGCGGGACGCGAAGTGTTACACGTGGCAAGGATCTCACATGTCTCACATTGGCAATATTTACTTTTTCACGGCTGTATGGCTATGAACTAACAGCACTGTTACTGCGAGTGCCATTGCCATAGTTACTGTCGCACAACATCCTCTTCCTTCTGATACTCCAAAGCCAGTTTCGGGTCTGGTGTGACAGGTCAGTCTCTAATGATTTCAAGCTAAAAGAGGCATGCTCTTGTTTGAGAGAGGGAGGGGGGAAAGCCAACGCAGGTTAGACCCGAAGCAGCAAACAAGGTGGTGGAATGCAGAGACTATTTTCTGCCACACCACAAAGTCCTGCTCGCTCACTGGCTTCCTTCGCTGTTTAAATGCTGCAAATTGAGTCATTGCTTTCATCTTCATACTTAAAATCAGATCCCTTATCTAAAGAGTCTTAAAGAGATATATTTTTAACCTGCCCCTGTATAAAGGCCTAAACCCACGTGGCCTTCTCCACTAAGGTCTACTCTCTTGCTTTTCTCTAGGCAAAATGTGTGATCCCAGCTGCCCTAGCTTGAGTACAAACACAGAACTAGCATCTCTGTGGAGACTGCAAACTCTGGGACCGAAACGCGAGCAGCAGGGACTTCTACTCTATTTTTCAGCACATGGAATATGTCTGGATATACAGCTAATGTTTTTAAAGTACGAAAAAAGCTGTGTTTAGAAAAGCCATGAGGGAGTTAGGATAACGGATGGTTCTCTTTGTTCCTGGCAATATGAGAATTTCCACAATTGCTCATTAAGGCAGGAGCTGCTACTTTAACAAAAAGCAGACTTCCTCTGCTTCATGCCCAGAAGAGATGTACCTGTTAAATAAAAGCACGAGAAAAGGACACAAGAAGACATAAATGCTCTTTAGATGGTGGCATAGTTTAAATGCAAGATGCTTGTTTCATCTTTTCTAGCTTTAAAAACAGTCACAGTTGGGTAATGGAAAATGGTTTGGTGATCGCCTGAAATCCAACAGAGGAGAAATCTTGGGTTTGTTTGCTGCACCAGGTGATGTCTGCAACCGCTCAAATTCTTGCTATATGAAACATGAAATACTTGCCAGGTCACAGACACAGTGATGGGAAAATACTCCATCGTATGTGCATCAGCTGAAAGTGGGTTTTAACTATTAACAATTTTCAGCCAGTCATTAGTGATTTTTAAATTCTGATACAGTTAGAATTACTTCATAAACTGCTCTTGCCAGTGGTTATTTCCTTTGGTGCTGAACCTTTGCGACTCTCGCCTCTTTGGCAGCACCTTCAAAAATATCTTGTTTTGATACCTCAAACACGCAGTGCAGTGCCTGATTCGGGGTACCTGTCAGCAAAGTTTGAATTTGCCCCAGATCAGCTGGTACTTGTGAAAATCAAAGTTCTCTGTAAGCGTATAGTATTTCTCAAGATCCTGGTCTCCTCACTCTTGGGTGACTGAGATCAGCTTCAGGAGTAGTTTACACTGCACTCCTCAAGCCTAAGTGATGAAAGGAGGCGAGAGAATGAGAAAAACATCTTGTCAAACACAAAGGAATGAATAAACATGAGTTGAGGAAACACGGCAGTGGGAAGTGTTCACGCACGCCATGTATCCCTCGTGATACGTATTTTGTGTACATACACTGCGTTCACTTAGTTTTTCCCTGACTAAGTGTGTGGGTAGAGAGGGAGCACAGTAAAAATAGGAGACTCTTGCTTCCAGTAAACAGCAGTGCCGTCTCTCTGTCTAGACTTACACCAACACTGTCTGAAGAAAAAGAATAACCGGGCCATGGGTTTAGATTAATCTGATTTTCAAAGATTTTTTTTTCTTCACACCGTTGTAAACTGAAATTGTTAAGTAGTTGCAGAAGGTCACTGAACATCGGGTGCTGAATTTCTCTCATCACTAATAACAGGAACTGGCAGAGGGTGTGAGGGGACTTGACATTGTTACAGCCTGTGCCGCACAGTATTGGCTTGGCTTTAATTAGTCCTTAGAGGAGGCAGCAGGTTGTTGACAGCACCTTTATGAATTGGCTCATAAAAACATTTTATTAATCCCCATACAGGTCACAGTGACCAGATATTAACTGCTGCACTACAGAAAAAGGAAGGACAGCTGGTGATACCTGGAGATAAAATAGAAGCAGATTTCTTGAGTTTTCTAAAGAGCAGCTTAGCTGTTAAGGGCATTTTAAGCCTAACTAATAATAATGCTGTTGCAACTGTGGCCTGCTCATTGATTTTTGGACTTTGGTAGCGGGTAGTGCCCTTCAGGAAATAAAAAGTATCAGCAAAACCAGAAGATACATCAGTATCTTGAATATTCAAACTTGTATATTCCAGGACATCACCATTAAAAGGCAAACGAGCCAGGAAATACTAGTGCTGAGGTTAGCTTGGCAACCTTTGTTTGCCCCAGCAGTCTTTATGACGGGATCACGATGTCGTGTTGTAGGGTCCATAGTCTGCCACACAGCGTGAAATGGCTTCAGCTTATTGCTGTGGAAAGTACAGCTATCCTCAGGCCATCTTCTTGGTTCCCAGCTGCGCCGGCATGAGAATCTGGAAGCAGAATCACACAGAGGCTTGTCTAAGACGCAAACGCAGTCCCCATCGCCCGGCAAAGGGACCTGCTGCTGTGGCACAGCCAGGGAGGCGGCAGGCGGCGAGGTCCAAACAGACGTAACTCTGGCGTGAGGTGCCCTGGCAGGGATCTAGCCGTCTCCTGCACCTCTGCAGCAAGCTGATGGGCTCCTTTTGGATCAACTTGCGCTTGGATTATTCTGTAATCAGACAAAAAAAACACCCTAGGATTTAGTGTTTTGGATACTTTTTGAGATTATTTTCCGTCTCAGCTGGCATATCCGTGTGGCACAGCCATGGAGCCAGGGCAAAAGGAGCACCGCCAAGTTCACTGTTTCTCGCCATTGTCGGCAAATACACACACATTGAGTTTACTTTTTAATTCCCCTCTTGCCTTCTACCCTGCTGAAGCCAATGAGGGGAGAGCAAGTTTTTCCAAACATGTGCTTTCCTTCTCCATCTTTCAGTTAGTTTTTTCCAGCCGAAGACTAACGCGTGAGCAATTGGAAGCGGACAAGCTGGTTCCTAAGAAGAACTGTGGAACAGCCAATTCAACGCGCTGCTCTGCTTTTGCACTGAACTTGTGAAAGGGTCAATTCAAGGCCTCCGAGTTGCGGTTCTGCACTGTTGGACCTGGGTTTGACTAAGCTAAATCCCAATTTTTTCAGGGAAGGGTAAGCAATATTGTTGCAGTGAATGTTTAGGATGCAGCAAGTATTTTAATAGCTGTCTGCCAAACTTTCCTTCTGTCTGGTCTGCAGCTTTCCAACCTGGATGCTTCTCTAATGGCTTCCATTTCAGTTCTCTTATTCGTTAGACAGTAACATTTTTAAAGTTTTGCACATATTTTACAGGGTGAGGGTCTGATCTAATCTGATTGTGAAAATTTCTGAAGATTAAACCGGTCAGGTTTGAGTCATGGTGTCACCAAAATTCGGGAATAAAAGAAAACTCCTTAACACCAATTTAGCATTAAGAAGCAGGCATTTCCTTATATTGCAGCGCTGGGTGTCAGGAGGATAGTTCCTCTAATCAGGCACACCTAATGCTGGTTCTCTTGTCATATTTATACACAAATGTTACAAAGATTACAAAGTGGTACACTCCCCGTTACAATAATTGGTTCATATTTCTTCACCTAGCATGCAAACTACAACGCATGCGCAGTTCCTTTCTCTGCCTCTATCTTTTGAGTAGGTGCGATAATTTGGGTAGGGGGCTTATGGGTCAGTGGTCTTGGGGACCCTGGCCCAAAGTACCTTTCCCCTAGTTTCTCAATACTTCGGTGTTGGTAATTGTTCGCTATATGCCTCAGGAAGATAAGGATGCTGCTGGAGGCAGTTAGTGTCCTCCCTTTCTGAAAAGTATGTACATAAAGACCTTGAAGTGTCTTGTAGCTCCTCCTTTTTACCATGATGTGTAGCAGGTGCTCATTCTAAGAACTGTTAGCCTTCCACCTAAAGTAGTAATGAATAGTTTCTTATCACCTATAATACAAGTAGGCCTTCATTACAGGCCTATCTTTTTGGCTACAATGGTAACAGTATCATTTACTCTCCAATATTAAATGCGTTCTTATGAATAGTTTTTTTACATCCATTTAATCTCATTCACCATTGCTTCCTCTAATCTGGCACTGGAATGTACAGATTAAGTGAATTAATTTAAGCACCCACTAATGCAGAGGCTTTAGCAAGCCAGATATTTAAGCTCATCTTCTGACATCATGCTGATGACGCTTGTTGTTCTTCCCCTTCTCGTGATGTTGCCATTTATCACATCTCCCTCGTTTCTCAGTATAATTAATACTGTAGCTGAATCAACCCGCATTTCCACGGGCCTGCCAAGGGTCCGGTAGAAGACAACACCGGTACCGGTGGAAGGCTGTGCTCCGGGCCGGGGCTTGGCCCTTCCCGCTGGCAGGGGACAGATTTTTCCTCAGGCCGAGCACTCGCTCCGGCTGACACGGCCGCGCCGCCGCAGCCCCGTTCAGGCTGCGCCCCAAAATGGCGCCGCCCTGCCGGCGGCCAACAACCCCCCGGCCCCCGCCGCCAGCCCCAACTCTCGCGAGACCGCGGTGGGCGTACCACCCCGCCCACTTCAACCCTCGCGAGATCCCTGCGCGCTGCCCATAAAGCTGTTGCTGAGGGCACGCGCCCCGCGGCATTGCGGCTCCGCCCCAGGCTCCGCCCGCTTCCGGCGCTGCCGCCGCTGAGGGAGGGAAGGGCGGAGGGAGGAGCCGCCCCGCCGCCCCCTGCCCCGGGCCAGCCCCGGGGATGGTGTTGGCCGCGGGAGCCGGACCCTGACGCCGCACTCAGGTAAGTGCGGGCCGCCCCCCTTCTCCTAGGCCGGGGCTAGGCCCCGCAGCTCAGGCTTGGCACCTTCCGTCTGCCTCAGGCCCGGCCCCTTCTCCCACCCGGGGCCCCCACATCTCCCGGGGCCGCTCCGGCTCGCCAGGCCTCGGGGCCCCGGCGACACTGTGGGGGGACCCCGCTGGCTCCGCGGAACTATTTCCCCCCCCGGCCCGACAGGGTCGTGTCCCCACCGCGGCGGCCCCGGCCATCCCCCCCCCTGACGAGGAGCAGGCACCGGCGGTGCGGGGCAGGGCGGCCCTCCGCTCCCCAGGGAGCTGGAGAAATCCTGGGGCTCTCTTGCCTCCGCCTATAAATAAGCGCAGCAGCCCTCCCTCCCCTCTCTGCCTGGTGTGTGCAGTGGTAAAGCCTGACTTTGCGGTTAGCAAGTTTTGGGTGCTTCCTCGCTGTGCTCCTGTGATGAAATTTGGGGTATAGCTGGAGCGAATCATCTCTTTTCCACACTGGTCACTTCTCTTCGATTTCCTAGTTTTCTAGGACAAGCAGTGAGGAAACAGATCTATAAATGTGTTCAGGCATTTAATTCCTATTGAAGTTGACTTCATTTGGACTTGGCACCTAAAAGGTGGTTTTTTGGGGTGGAGTGGTGCCTGCAGTTTACAGTTTTTCTTTTTCTTTTCCTTTTTTTTATTTTAAGACCCTGTGTTGCTACTTCCCAGACTCCCCTACTCCCCCCTTCCTTTTTTAATTTTGTTTTTGTTTTTAAACCAACTGTTGTCTTTCTCCTCTCCAAGGTAAAAAAGGACTATTTTGTTTGCTTATTCTTTTTTTCTCTGGGGCAGTGGAAGGGAAAAAAAAATCTACTGAATGTTTTGGTTTGGCGAGCAAGATTTACATTTACCCTGAATTTTTTTTGTTTGTTTTAAATCTGGATCTCAAAGCTAATAAACATACTTGTCAGCTTCAGAGAACTTGACCTTCTTGTAGCTCTTTGCCAGAGTTTCATACTGTTAGGTACTATTGTGAAATACATGCTTTCCTTTTTTAAAAAAAACCTTGTTACTCACTTATCTCTTATATTCTTCTCAACATCCAAGTGTCATGTCAGTTGTTTTATTTCTCCTTCTTGCCCCTTCACTGGTATTTTTGGTGTTGGCTTGATGTTTGGTATAAATCTGTCAGCTTTCTCACAACCTTGGGAAAGCAGTAGGGCTGTTGTTACAGATGTAGTGACTAGATTGGCAGGTCAGAGGCTTTATCCCCTGTTTTCTCTGGGGCAAGAACAAACAAAATGAACAAGCAAAGTAACTACTGTTGCAGTGGACCTGTTAAACTTGACTTCAGGGCTTGCTTACAAGAAGGAAGGAAACATCGAGACACACAGAGCTGAAGCTGACAAAGATAAATTTTGTATTGAGTCTTGTCACTTTATGGTGTGATTGTCTTCATCTCAGTGGTTTACTGGACTTTATTATTTGCCTTGTGAATATCTTGGCTGATTCTCCATTTTATACTAAACAGAGCTGATGTTACCGGAGTAACTGTTTCATCTCTTGGTAACTGCTGCATCATACCTGTCTGGTCTTCTATGCAAACTGGTTCATGTAAAGACTGTATGCTGACTTTTTACAAGTTTTTTTGCCTTTATTTCATTGGATTAATTCATATGACTAAAGGATAAATGTTTCTCCTACCATTTTGGTGGCAGTGAGGCCTAAAGGGTATGGATTTTGTCAACATTACATTGTTTTTGGCCAAACTGTTAAGAAGAATGAGTTACCTTCAACTAGGAGTAGTGTCAAAATGTATTAAGCCATGACTGAATGTTTTGGTTTTATGACTTTGGCCTTCTGTCCACCTTTTCTTGTAATTTATTTATCAGTGCAGTTATCTTCTATAGTGGAGGACTGACACAGCAAAAAATATCTTCATTTCAGTTACCAAATCTCCATATCTAATTTTCTCCACCATTGCTCTGCAGTGTGAGGAGTGTATTGTGAAGAGTTACTCTTGTGCAGCTGCATAGATAATTGCACTATTTGCAGCTTAAATCAGTTTCCTGTGTCCTGTTAGCTGACTCAAAGCTCACTTCCTAGTGTTAGAGAATTGTTCCAGTAACCCTTCCCCTCCTCTTTCCGTCTTTTTTTTTTTTTTTTTGGCCAGCCAAAAAGTAGCTCCTAATATTGTCATGTGAAGTATGGATGAGAATGGTCGTATCAGGTTGTCTGGCCAGGGTTGTGGCAGGGGTATTTTCACAGCAGTTCTTTTGAAGGAGTGATGTCAAGCAGTGGTATACTGTGGTAGATGGTGCAGTGAAATTGGATTGTAAACAGTGATGAAAGTCTGACCTTTCTCCAGAAAAATTACACTTCCTCTTGGCCTAACATACTGTAACTGTCTCAGTATTCACATCTGAAACAAACTCTCATTCTTCAAGTACTCTAGGCCATCCTTGTCTTTAATTGCAGTCATGTTAACTGTATATATCATTTTCTTTGAGTGCTAACAGTATGATGATAGTTGTTGAATAAGGGACTAACTATAACTCAGTTTTGTACATGGTTTTTTTTTCCTCCCTCCTAGTGCTTTAGCTCTGGTAATTGACTCTGTTCTGATATTTGTGTTCCAGATTGAAGACAGCAGTAATGCTAACTCTGGCAAGCAAGTTGAAGCGGGATGATGGTGTCAGAGGACCCCGTGCATCCAATCCAGCTTCTGATTCAACTCGGAGGGTGTCTGTTCGAGATAAATTACTTGTTAAAGGTGAAAGGAACTTATATTTAAATATTTTGGGGTTTACAGTTTGCAGGTGTGTTGCCAGTAAACAATAATAAATTGTGTATAAAATTATTTCTGGAAGTATTATGCTTGAACTGTGCAGCTTGATCTAGTGGCAAGGAATATATTGTTTAGGCTGATGTTTCTGCTAAAAATGATCAATAATGAATATACTACTGTTGATATGTAAGTTTCACTATTAGGATTCATGCCAGTCAAAGGAAACTTGTGTTTCCTGGTCTTATTTCAGAATGACTTGAGACTGACAGTGGTGATATTGCCTAACTCTAGCATTACATACAGCTCTTCTGAATTAGGGTAGATTCTGCCATATAACTGTATACTGGAGCAATATTTCACTGCAAATGCTGCTATCTCAGTGTACTGGGATTGCCTCAACCAGACTGTGGGAACGTTATATTCACAATTTTCTCTTTGCGTTGTTCTAAGGACAGGGAGGTTTAATACACTTTAAACCCTGATGTGACAACTGTTGCAAAGAGCTTGTTTTAGACTTCCAATTTGGAAATCCTCAGGTAACTCCAGTTCTGAGAGGGAAAGATATCAGGCAGGAGGAATAAGCTCTTTAACCAAGCTAAGCTACAAAGCCAAATTACTAAATATATATAATCTGAGATTTTGACTAACCTACAGGTGTAGACTTGAGGGGAAAATAACAATGTAATATAAATACACTTCAAGTACAATGCCTGGTATAGCATGAGGTGCCATAAGAAATTTTACTGTACCCTTAGAACAATCATGTATTTCACTTTTATGACTAAACCCTTACCTAAGTCTGTAGGGGAAGAAAAGACTGGAAGCTATAGCAAATCAGTATTGATGTTGTCATTGCTATGGCTACCCATTGGCAAACCAACGCAAACTAAGTTTTGAATGAGTTTAGTTCCAAACTGACAAATATTAAAAGCAAGTCAAGTCACTGCTGGTATCCTGACAAGCGTGAGTGCTAGATCATGATCCAGTTGTGTGCAAAAGTTGTATCCCGTGGCTCTTCAAAAAGAGTTGTAGGAGTGACTGTCAGTTTGGTTAGAATGGTTTCTAGACTGAAATTGGAACTGACAGTAGATCACTTCAGTATAACCACACTGAAAGTGAGAGGAAAATCTAGTAGCTAGTGTGGAAAAGACTTGTTGGGGATATTCTTTTTTAAGCTACTCTTAAGCTAATTGTAGACCATTCATTTATAAAAGTTTCTAGAACTTGCTCCAGCTCTTTGTAGATGCTGCAGCAGCTGATCCTGTCTTTAATGCTGAGAGCCTAAGTGAAGATGGACTTCTGATGTTGGTGGTGTTTTTAGCTCATGTATAGATCTGCAGGAATGAGTTTGATAGGGAGTGAAGAGCTGCCTGTAAAGCTGTGCATACAGCAAGGATGCTATTGCATCTGGGCCTGCGCCGGTGCCTTTTGCTGCTTGATTGTATGGAACTGTAATAGTCTGGTGTGTGCTCAACTGCAGGCTGTTGGATTAGATTTGAAACAAAGTTGGTGGGAGCTTGTGAGAGTGGTTGTAAGTAGAAGTTGTTACTGATGTTTGTTTAGGCTGGAGTTAGCAAACAAACAGGTGACAGTTGTAGAATGGGTGAATGGCTCAATCAGGTCAATGTCCTGGCACCTGTGAATTAAAAATAATCTGTTCTGCAAAAAAAGAAAAGAAATGCTGGCCAGAAGTAAGGAAGGAGGAGATGAGGAAGGCCCCAGCATGTTCTGTCCTTGTTTGCCCCAGCAGTTATGTTGAGGTTAGTGCTGGTTTAGTTGTACCTCTTAATGGTGTTGTTGTTGGTGGTTTTATTCTACTGTGCGAAGCCTCTGAGTTGAAAGAACGAGGGACTGTGGTCACATACAACAGAAAGCTCAGTGATAGCTATGCTCTGTCTGTAGCACACCTGCATCCATTTTGGCCTCAAATAAGTCCATAGCTTCTCAGTCAATAGGGGAACAGTGGGCAGCTGGTCTGTGCAGCATCCTCCACAGCAGCTTACACACATGGTGGGCTGTCCTGGAAGCTTAGCTGAGGGTGATTTTTTGGCACACGTTGGCCCTGGGAGCTGGTGATAGTGTGTGAACCAAAGTCAGATAGCTCCTTGCTTGCTCGAGTGATGATGATGCGCTGTTCCTGATCCACAGTAACTTGGTGATAGTCTAATAAATTCTGCAGACAGATATCTGCCAGTTTTACTAGAGGTATCACCCAGACACAGACAGTGTCTGGTTTTTATCTGGAGGTAAATTAAAGACAGCCTTGCTTGTGTTGATAGTCCAGTCCAAGGAGGCATTACAGGATCTCTTTGAAGGATGTGTTGTCACACTGATAACCCTGCAGTCCTCAAATGTTTTTTGTACACTGACTGGTAAATGGATCAATGTCACTTTGATTATGGGGTAGATGGCTGTGACCCCAGCCACTGATAAGTGCAGACGATGCTTACAAACTTTTTCAAAAAAATGGCATAGACCAACTACATATGTCTGCTAAGCAATATTGCCTTTAAGTAGGAAAAATAAGTGATAATTTAGATATGATGCTAGCTATTTACAGATTCACAGATTGGTTGGGGTTGGAAGGGACCTCTAGAGATCATCTAGTCCAACCCCCCCTGCTAGGGCAGGGTCACTTAGAGCAGGTTGCACAGGATCGTGTCCAGGTGGGTTTTAAATATCTCCAGAGAAGGAGACTCCACAACCTCTCTGGGCATTTGCACCATGTGAATGAGAAGAAAATTCACAATCAGCATATGAAATACTTTTAGTAAAACTGGAAGTGTGTGAGCTATCAGTTGAGTGTTGTCAGGTGCTGTCCTTGACTCTAGTGATGGATGCAAGTCAAACAGACTTTTTTCCCCACTTCTGTGAAAAAGTTACTCTTAAAATACTGGTGCCCTTGGTTATTTTTTCTAAGCTATGCCTTTGCTTACATGTCCAGTATTGTTATATATTCAAATATCAATCATGGCTCAGGGCAGTGTTTTGTTGGATTATTTCATGGACATATGAATGGAAGAAAAATCTATCTAAAATTTTGTGTAGGGAAGTAATTCTGAGACAGCTGGATATTCTCTTCCAGCTGTCTTTTCAGGTGTTAGTCATGGCTGCTAAACAGGATTTGGTAACAGCCTGTGCCCTGCTGATTATCTCAGCAGCTAATGGACTGCACTTGGGAGGTGAGGGGCATGGTGGCAGTTCTGATCTGAAACCCTGGGAAATCACAGGAAAACATCCACCACTTTGGAATAACGGAGGGCAGAATTGTCTGAGGGGTGTGCTAGACTGAGGACTAGTAATTCAGGCTGACAGTTCTTGGAGAGAGGCTTTCTGGACTGGGGAGGGACCAAGCAGTGACTACCATGTTTCAAGACAAATCAAGTGGAGGAACTGTGAACAACTGGAGAAGGCAGAAAGGAAATGCTGATGTGGGGAGAAGTAGCAGACAGAAATGGTGCTTGAAGAGGCTCTGCTGTCTCTCTGGCAAGCAGAGAGGCCCTAATAAAGCACAACTGTGTTAAAAGTTCAGTGTGCCTTATTCTTGCATCCCTGTTTTCACTGGATTTCCAATACAGGCTCTGTTGGAGAGTAAGGCCTTAATTCTGTAGACCTAGTACTCAAGTTCAAATAGAGCAAGCAGTACACTTACTTTAGCAGCTTTCATTTTTTTTTTTTCCTGTGCTGCTGTGGCAATTTTCGATGTCAAATTCATCTCCAAGAGAGAACTTCAGGTTAGGAATAAGGGCTGCATGACTGCTCCTGCAGGATGCTCTGAGCTGTGCAGTGCTCAACTTGAAAGGTAGATCCTTTCTGAAAATTTGAAGGGAGCTGAGGACGTGTTAAAGTACTATTAAGTTTAATATTGTATAATGAACATGACTACTAAATTGAATTAGAGGTGAAGAACATGCCAGGATGTCAGTAGCAGCAGTGATGTTTATGCTTGTTGATCACAAAGGTTGTCCCTTGAAATGTTTTTTTTTATAGTGCACCTAAACATCATTCAGTTTTATATTACTAGTGCTGCTTAGTTTGACTGTAAGTGACAGCTTGAAATAACTTAATGTCTAAGAAAATGAGTTAGCATGGCTTATTCCTCAGTCATGTGCAACATTTGTGGGTTTTACAACCAGCTGTATGTAACCAGAAAATGCATCAGGTGTGCAGTTGTAGAAGGAAGTGGAAAACTGATCATAAAAATGAGATAAATGTACATTGTAAGTAAAAATGAGGAGAATCCATGTATTTGCTTTCCTCAAACCTTCAGGTATGGTAATATTCCTCCTCACAATAGCAGGCACGGAAAATTGAGAGGGGAAAAAAAATAGGGGTGTTTTGAGAATTATAAAAACCTTCCTTCATTAACACTCTTGAAATTACTTGAGACATTGTTTTGAAAATGCTGCATTTACTTCTGCATGTTGCACAACATAAATCACAAAAGCATTTCGTTTTGTGATGCTGCTTAGTTGTTCCCCCCTGCCATGAAGTCCTTTATTTTGGAAGAAAACAGTGGAAAGCTGCTTGTTACGTGAGTGCTTCATATTTATTAGAGGAAACCAGTAGTTTACACTAAATGCTTGCAGTGTAATTTTAATAGATATTTTAAAGCTAAAAATTTCAAGCTAATTTGAAAAATTGTTAGTGAGACTTTTTCTAGAACTTCGCTGACAAAGGGAGGCCTGGTTCAATGTATTGCTTGACTCCTTATGCCTGTCACTTTCAGCATACCTGAAATATGAAATGATATATTGCCAGGGTTAGAGATTTCCAACCAGGGTGGTTTTTGTAGTTTTTTGATGTCAGGATAATAACTTTTGTAATAGTGTATAGAAGTTGAAGCATGTAATTTGATAGTATCTTGTTTATTTTAGACATTTGGAAGTGGAAGGAAAATACACATCTTGTACTCTTATTGAAAAACTGGCAGTGTTAGGTGGCTTGTTTGACTTCTAATACTGGTCCGTATGGTTGTACAGTTCTGAGGAGCTAAGTAGGGAAAGCTATAAAGATAGATAAGAATTAGGAGGCAAACAGCATTATACTGCTAGAATTCATACTTACAAAATGGAATTTTTTTGTTAGTGTCAAGGTATTTATCTTCATCTCTAGCAGTCTTAAAGATGTACATTAAAGAGGGACCTAAACAAGAGATGGGGCGCTTTGACAAAACCAGAGGGAAGTAAGTATTGCTGTGGATGAGAATGTTCATTTCAGTTGAGGAAATAATGCTTTCATTTTGTATACTTAAAAACAAACTCCAGTGAGAAGCATATGGCCAGACCTTGTGGCAAGGCTAGTAAACAAAGCACTTCTATATTCTGACTTGTTGAGTTGAGGTGGGGGAAGGGGAGGGAGCAGAACAACGTGATTATAGTCTGTGCGTTACTGAATATAACATTCACGTGGGTCTCTCATAAACCATATGCCTGTACACACATCAAAAGTGCGTGTTCCTATTTCTGTCCTGAGAATTGTCATGGGTAGGGAGAATTATTGTTTGTGAAATCATTTATAAATAGCTCTGGTTGCTTGTGTTAGGCTTAGCTTTCCCCTGTTTTATAAAGTTCCTAAGCTGTTTCTGAGACATAATCAGTTTGCATTCAACTCTTCCAAAGTCTATCGTAGGTTTAAGTTTAACCCTTGCCTTTTAACTCTTTTTACGGTTTAAAATAGCATTTGGAACTGTTGAAGCAAGTGCATACTGAGTCAAGAGCAGGACTCTGCAAATATACTTGCTGCTTGGGTGTGCTACTGCACCAGATCAAGTAAGGTTTCAGGAACACTGGACTGGCTGCTCAGGAGCTAGTCTGGCTCTGGGCTGACTGCACTTGCTTTTCCCCCCCCCCCCCCCTGCAGAAGCTCAGGCATGTGTCTGCACTTATGGCCTTTCAGACCTACACAGGGCAGCTTATCAGAGTGGGTGCAGGGCCTTGCAGTGCTTCTGGGTTTGTGGCTTCTTGGCAATGAGCCCTCTTGTCTGCGAGAGGAATTCAGATGCTCTGCTGTGTTCCTGCACCTCTGCTAAGCGAGCACTCAGTGGGCATTGATGAGCACCATTTTCCTGTGGATGTTCTGGAGTGCTTACACACAGTATTTCCTGAGACTTGGCTTATCCGGTTGTTTCTCAGCATCTTAAGAAATGGTGAGGTTGTCTGGCTCTGAATTAAGACACAGATACTGATAGTAATTTTTTGAAAGACAAGGTCAGAAGGGTTGTGAGAGTAAGTTTGTTCTTCAGTGAGGCTTTTGGACATCTTGGAAGTTCAGAGTGTTAGAGCTCTAATTGTTGCTTCTACGTTTTGCTTATTTACAAATCTGTTAAACCATGCTAGTAAGTTGACAGACTGCATGAGGGATGTTCTCTTATGGAGGATATTCTTGTCAGTGATACTGCTTTATGTAGAAAATACATAATGTGAAACATCAGAATCCTTATGGAGCTTGAATGTTGGTCAAAATCTTTGTTCTGAGCAGCAAAATATAAAAATTATTTCAATGTCAAGACTGTCACTACTAAAGAGTCATAGAATATGGAAAATTCACAAACACTGTAGCTTTGGCCCATTATGTTTGCTAGTTATTGTTAATCACCAATGTTTATATGGCACAGTTGATAGTAACATCTGTTTCCTTCCTTGATGTTGCTTTAAAAGTTTAGATTATTGAAGCAGGCCCTTACCTACTTTATCTTTACAAAGTTCTTTTGGTCTTAGTTTCAGTGGTTTGTTGCAGAGTTGATTAGAAACCTTAATTTTGGGGAACTTGCTTTTGTTTCCAGAGCTTGTGTGGATTAGTTACTGTGGCCTTCCCGTGTGTTTGCACACCTTCAAAAAGCAAGTGTGCTGTTCTGTACTCATGGGTATGAGCAGCTTCCTTTTAATGTTTTCACATGAAAACCCGTTCATCCTTGTGCCAAGACAAAGGGAAACACAGAAGTGTGAAGGCATTACAGGGAATTTTTCACACTTGAAAGGAGCTATGGTGATCAGTAAGCTTTACTGAACCTTGCAGGAGGCAGAAGTGAGGCCCCAGCTCAGCAGAACTGCTGCAGCCTGGCCATTGCTGGGTTTCAACACTCTGTCCTTTGGTTTCTCCCCTTTCCCTGCCTGCCCTTTTCTCAGAATTGAAGCAAAGAGCAGGCAGGATTCATTAAGCCAAACAGTGCACAAGCACAGAAAGCAATAAGGAAAGCAGTCAACACCTTAAAATAAGAGCCGGGTCCTAAAATCTGTTGTCTAGTGAAGATTGATAGTGCCTCCCACTGTGAAAGGCTGGTGAGTTCAAAGAGAAAGGGATGGGGGAATATTCCTATGATGGGTTTGGATAGCTGCAGCCTTCAGTAGTTGGTTGTGTCTTGTCTGGTTTTTTTTTTTTTTTGACCAGAAAGGGAAAGTAAAAATCAAGTCCTTGACTATAGCTGGAATTACATTTTTGGTATGTTGCAAAGACAATACTCCTTGAAAACTTTTACCAACCGTATGTCCCCAGTGTAGTGTGTCTTTCAGTGTACAGCTTTGGTTAAATTGGCTGTGACTGCTCAAGTGCTGCAGAATGTGAGATTTTAAAGAGTGCAGTTGTGAACTTTTTAGGTAAGTGTGAAACACGGTGTTTCTGTTTTGGTGAGGTTTTCTCTCTTGGTACAGTAGGCTGCAGATGCAGGGATACCAGGGCTGTGCCAAGCAAGTGGGAGGTGGGACTCAAATTTAAGCATTGTGCTTGCTGCAGACCAGCCAGGTTTGGTAAGCATGGATGCAGGAAAAGTTCTGGGGAATTAGTGAGCTCTTAATTGTGATGAGATCAGTTTGGATTCTGTGCCAAGAAATTGCTCCCCGTATGTTAAACTGAATTACAGTTTTAAGATGTATCTTTTTGAGAATTGGTGTTGGAATTTCTTACACATTGTTGTTAGCTCAAATAAATGGGCTGTGTCTGTGCAGACCAGAAAGTGAAGTTAGAAATCAAGTGGAAAAAAAGACTACAGGAAATGTAAAAATGTATTTGATTAGGTTTCCTAGAACTTTAGCAGTAGAAGGGGGGAGGTATCTTGATGCATCTCATATTTCCGTGAAATACAGGTAGTTGAGAGTAAGACTTCAACAAAAAAAATACACAAAAGAGGGAGAAAGCAGGGAGTCTTTCAGAGAAAGTAGCATGGCAAAAAAGGGGTTTAGGAATAAACTTCCCTTCCTAGGAGCTATGCAACTGAACTGGGTTACTTACTTTCTTTTATGAATAACTTCTAAGTTTTATGCGTGGGGAAATACAATAAATAAAAATCTTAATTCAACGGGACTGCATATCTATAGCAATCTGTGTTCCCAGGGGAAATATCCATCAGTCGCAGGAGCAAAAAAAAAAAATCTTAAGACTCCTGAGTTTGTTCAACAGTGCAGAGGTCTGGGGGGAGTTGTGCAATGGATGCAGTTTTTATCACCGACCAGTGCATGTTGCTGTGTCAGGTGCTTGAAGTGAAGGTTTGTCTTTCTCTGTTCTTTTGGTGCTCTTCATGCTGGTTTCTGCAGGCAAGACCACATCTAGTATGACAGTGCCCTTGAATTAGGGTTTCCATAGCTGTTTTCCGGTGTGCAGTACATGATGTCATGCTTGGAGGCTTCCCTGCAAAAGCAGCGTGTAACCTGAGGCAGGCCGTAGCTGATGGTAGAAGGACAGTAGGAGTTCAGTTAGATGCTGGAGAGTGGTAATGCTTATGCAGGCTGTGAGCCTCCTGTGCGTGTTTTCATTGTTGGACTGGCACCTTGATTCTCGAGGTTTTTCTACTCTTGTGTTTTGCAGGCTGTGGAGTTCTGGCCTTCTGTATTTTAGTGCCTTATGTAGACGAGTTTGGAGGTTTGGGTAATGCCAGGACTCTGTGTATTAGAAGCCCTGGTGCTTCAGTCTTGGCAGAGCTGAACCTCCTAAATCACAGTGGGGTATGTTTGCATTATCTGTGAGGGCAGTTGAGTCTTTTTAGTAATGAATTGCATGACATAAAGAGAAATTTCAAGGTAAACCTCCAGTGGTGCTTAATTATATTTTTAAGTGAAAATTTACAGGGTGGTTTAAATTAGATCTGCCAATTTCGACTTCAAAAATGGCTTTATGCTTGCATAAATAACAGTTTTGTTTTTTTCTTTCAACAGAGGTTGCAGAACTTGAAGCTAATTTACCTTGTAAGTATAACATTTAATGGTACACTTTTTAAGGGAAGAAGGACCATTGAACTGAATGTTTCGACTGAAGTATGAACAGTAATGATACTTGTTAACTGTAGGGGAAGCTGTGCAAAACTCTGCCACCCAGGCTTGGACAGGTTTTCTTTGCTCCCTCTTAAGGGGTTGTGGAGAGGTGGATCGCTTATTAGGGTCCTTTGGAAGCAGTATTGATCATTTGCCTCTAGAATTTTATTGGTGGTGGACTGGGAGCTTCCCCCTCATGAACCACGCAAAAGGTACCTGAAGAGTACATTTACTGCCTCACTCCCGTTTTCTCCATTCTCTAATTTTCAAAACAGTAGATGGTGTTTTAGGGGCAGAGCAAATAGCTCAGTTCTCTGGAAATGTATTAAGTCAACCTAGTGCTCTTTCATTTCACATGCAAGCTGTAACCTGATGTGTTCGTTAATAGTGAAAATACTAATGAAAATTTGTTTGGTTTTTTTAAAGTCCATATTCCTTTAAAAAAAAAAAGGCAAAATAATGCGGTTTTTGCCCTGGAATCTGTCCTGTATGTTATGCTAAAAGCTGAAAATATTAATGGCCACTTTAAAATAGGCTTTTAAGAGCACAGGGTAAGTGGCTTGTTGCTTCTGAAGCTGAGGACAGATAGTTAAAAGTCAAATACATGTTTTCTGCTCTTTAGCTTTACAAAGCTTCATTCTGTAATGGACAGCAGAACACAAAGCCCTTTTATAAAGGGGAGTGAAGTTCCTACTGCTGTGTATTTGTTGCAGAGGGTGGGTGTTGACAGTGAAGTTGAGTTGTTGCTGAGCTCCCTTTCCCTTCAAGCATTGACCAGAACAGCATCATTCTGCCGTGAGTTCTTGGAGTGCACGCAAGCACAACAAGTTACTGCGTGCTAAGCTCAGAGGTACATTCAGAGTCCATCGCTTGCTCCACAGAACTTCATGTGGTGCACGTTCCTGTTTCGGAGTAATCTAAGATGTTTTCCCTGCAGGGAAAGAAGCAGGAGCTGGTTGCAGCAGACTGAGAGTGTATGTGCAGGTTATTACCGTGCTGTGCATTCATACTGTCTTGTCCATATGCTTATCTAACAAAGAAAAGCAGTGAATATTCTCTCTGATTATGCTGGCAGGTAGCTTGTGATGTTTCTAGTCTTTCTCCATCTAAGGGAAACTTTGACCATATTTTTTCCTTGCCAGGTTAAATTTCTAAGTTCTGCTTCTGATGAGCATCTTTGGTTTGCTAATGATTTTAAATCTGGATCAGTGCTCACATCTCAAAAATCAAGCTTTTCAGTGTACAGACTGCCTGATGGGAGGAATTACAAGGGGGAAATACACAGAACAGAAGCAGTAAAAAAGGAGGGCAGGAAGAGACATTATTTGTCTCTTCTATATGCTCTTCTTGAAGGCAATTATAGAGATTTTACACAGTAATTTTAACTTTTTTGTGTAGACTCTTCTATAGGATAACCAACACCTGAGAAATGTGTATCAGGGTTCGTGGTTACTACAATGCAAATGCATTACTAGGGTTTCTGTACAGTTCTAGTTATTTTTTTCAGGCAAATAGGGTCTATATCTCTGATACTCTTTAGCTACTTGACTATGGAAAAAGAACAGCCAGCTTGATGGTTAAGAAGCTAAAGGCTGCATAATGTAGATGATAATGTATCCATGGATATAGACACCTTCTAGTGCCAGCTTGGCAGCTCGTTGCTGCCATAGTCAAGAAAGGCTAGTTTTGTGCATGGGAAGGCAACTTTGTGTCATCAAATGTGAACGACAGGCTGTTATACTGTGAACTTGAAACTAGTCAGTGGTTTCAGTACAACAGATGCATCAGATTGTTTTATCTTTTACACTTGTTCTTAATTTTCACTATTCTCCTTAAATTCATCTAGTCTGAGAGTATGACCATAGTGTTTGGTTTGTAATGATGCTCCATAACCTTTGCTGTTAATATGTGTAACTGGTTATGCAGAAGACACTTGTTCAATATGACACAGCCAAATGGAGACTTCACTGGCTTGTGGATGAGGCCTTCAGTAAAGCTTGTATCTCATTATGTCTTACAGGTGTAAATAATCCTTTGTTGGCATAGGGCTGTGGTGGCATGACTTTTTGCAGACTGCAGTGTATGATCAAATGTCAAATACACATTACTATTAAAGAACTTGTAAGGAAGAGATGCTCGTTATCTATGCTGCTATCTTAACATGGAGCTAGTATATATACAAAAGACCGAATCCTTTGGCATTTCAAGGTCTTTGAGACAGCATGGTTTACTGAAAGGAAATAAGCTTCTTCCTCACAGCTCAAAGATATGAAGTTCCATTACTGCAGGTGACCTGTGACTGTATAGGTAAGAGGTGCTTAGAGACAAAGTGTAGGGGGGAATCACTTGACTGGAAGGTAGGGATTAATCAGAGAGGGAATTTGGAGAGTGTGAAAGATGATACACTTGCTTTCCCAACAGTGGAAAAACAATTGTCTGATGTAAATTATTCTTTTGCTTCACAGGTACATGTAAAGTGAATTTTCCTGACCCAAACAAGCTTCACTACTTTCAGCTAACTGTAATCCCAGGTAAGTTTAGTTTTTTTAAGCATGTTACTTTTGCGTGTTGCTGTTTACGAAACGTAATTTCAAGAGTTTGCTCAAGAATCCAATAAACTTTCTACTCAAAAGACTGGCTGTAATACAGTGATTATTTTATAGATGGAATGGAGAAACTGGGCTGGATTTAACGAACTAGATTCCAATAAAAATGCCATCAAAACTGAGCAGGCTAAGGAATTGTTCAGGTCTTGTTTGGTCACTTTGAAAAGTTTTTCTCCTAGCCAATTTCAAACCATCTTGTTTTTGCTGAGAAGCTTGGACTATGTGTAGAGAAATTGTTGTATTACAGCCCTGTCATGTTGCAGATTTATTCTTCTGATTTCTTGGTTCTGTAGTGTTGAAAGGGTAGATGACAGATACAACACTGCTGGAAAACTTCAAATCCATGCATGTCTGAAGGTGCCTAACAAGCAGGAGTCTCTTAGTCTTGGAATATTCAAGTATGTGGAAGTTAGATCTTGTATTAATAATGCAACTTAAGTATACTGCAAAACTTCTGCTGGCATGCTCTTCAGTAAAAGGAAAAGCTCAGGACTACATTTTTGGAATTTATCATTTCTATTTAAATTTCTTAATAGCCATCTGAAATTATAAACTTTGCTCACATGGCTGTCCATTTTAGAAGAGAAACTTGTGTATGTTTTATGGATGAATTTGCATGGAAGATTATTTAAACATGACATACACTTAATTTTGCAGTGCCTTACCTTTGTGCAACTATTTAAATGAGAACATTGATGTGTTCAGTGTACCGAATTGAGTTACATGTTCTGGAATCAGTATCTTCCTGTCAACTAATTCTTGTAGATGCATGTTTTCTGTAGATGCTTAATGACAACAGAATTCGGATGCAGTATGGCAATCATAGTGATGTCTTACTGTAGAAATAATGGCGATGGGAATGTTTCTGATAATCCAGTATCTTCGAGTCAAACGGGCGCTAGATGTCACTGTTGGTGCTTATTAGCCAAAATCAGCTAGTGTTTCTTCGGCTGTAGAAATCTTGGGTGGTCTTTGTTAAACATGTCCATTTGTGTCTCCTTTTTGTGATGGAAAAATGAGTGAGACTGCCCTAGTCAGTGTAATCAAAAATAAATACAAGTATTATTATAGAACTTTTAACCTCTTAATCTATGTAGGAGATGTATTCATGTTTACTTGGTGAGTGTTAGTCTGCTTGCACCAGATGTCCTTCAGTTTGCTGCTTATATTTTGGAAATGAGTTGACTTCAAGATCATCGCTGTGCAAGTTAGGGATGTCTTGAATGTGAAGCAATCATAGCTTCTTCATACTAATTCTGAGGTGTCTAAATACAGTCATTTTTTTGTCTGTTAACTGCTGTGCAGCAAGATGTTGCAGTCGGAAGACAGTTGTTGAATGCAGGGCATGGTTTTTGCGCTTGCTTGGTTGCTGAAATGATCTTGGGAAGGAGATGATCTTAATTAACATTTTGTTACTCTAAATATAGCTGCACAGCTGAAGTCTCTGCAGTTGCAGTCTGACCGAAGTAAACATCTATTTTCAGCTGTGCATAATTCAGGTACAGAATCTTGTGATCAGCTACAGCTAAGCACAGCTCTCTAAAGGCAGAACATAACACATACCAAGAAAAGCTTTGTAGCTTTCTGATTCTCGTCATTAGTGAGGTTTTTCTTTAGAGCATGCTAAATCTTAGTTATCTCTGGGGTAGCAGAGAGGCAGCTAAGTGGCTGTCACAGAATTTTTCTGGCTCAAATAGACCCAAATATTTTCTCGAGGCAACTATTCTTGCAGTGTCTAAACAATGTTGCATGAATCTTGACAGTCAGGAGGAAGAGCTGGTTTTCTTCCTCCTGCCTGGAACTGTCTCTTGCATTGAGGAGCTGAGTTACTTCTAAAAATCCTGCTCATATATCTGGCTCTTCAGGGAGCAATTTTCAAATACCTCTGCAGCTTTCCAATTGTGGAGCAAGAGCTGGGCTCAGTGCGGCTGTGAGTGCCAGGGAATATCTAATACTGCCTTGCATTTTTCACTGTTAGGACTTGTGTAGTAAGTGTTTATAGTAAGCCAGGGTTGCTAGTCTGCACAGCAAAGAGGTTCTTGCTGGCTTGCTGCTTAGGGTTCTCAGTTTGCATATCTGCAGTTACAGAGATTGCACCCTCCTATGACAGATCTGTTAAAGGCATGCTAATTATTTTATATTCATATTTTATGTTTATGTTCTTATTCTGATTCACATTAGAACTTGAATTCTGTAACCACATTTTATAAGGAATCTTACACTGAGGCAGTTTCTGAAAGTAGCCAGGGGTCAGGGTACCATGAAGTTACTGACTAAATGTGTTTAACTCTGGAAATGCCTTTTGTGGTCAGTGTTCTAGCCTTACGTTATTGACAAAGCCTGTTCTCGGGTGCTTTGTTTTATGCAGTCATTTTGAATGTGGCTAGTGGTGAAAGGACAGTGAAAGAAGCTTCTTTAGGTTCTCACAAAAAGACTAATTTGAATAAAAAATATACTTTACCAGCAAGCAGAAATACTTTATCTCCCTTGCTCTGCGCTTCTCACAATAACCTTTCTTAGTAAGTATTTAATGTCACAAAATTATTCTGGTAACAGTGAGTTTTAAATTAAAATGAATTTGTAGAAAATGTTGATGAGGGTGACTGCTTATAAAAAGTTGTCCTCAAGAAATTCCACTTCCTTTGTTACAGCTTTCTGCAGTGCATCATGAGTGGATATGAGTAGTACATGCTAGAAAATGGATAAGACGCAGATTTTACTGCCACAATGGACAAACTGTGTTCCCAAGGCAGATGCTGCTGGCTTTCTCTGCTGTCTGAAGCTTCTTTTTCCTTCTGTCATCTGAAACAATTGTTCTGTCATTGAAAAATGCCCTTATGCCACCACTTGCGTCTATTCTAGCTTTTGTGCCAGTACCTTATTGGATCAAAGGCTAGGAAAAATAAGGAGATAGATGTTTATAAAGCAGGCAGAGTCCTGCTTGCTGCACTGATATTTGGAGCACAAAATTGGAAGCTGGGGCTAAAACATGATAATGACCTGGAAAAAAAAGAAGCTGAGTTTAGGTAGCTTGCACATGAAGAAAACCAGAGGAATATGTAGAGTTAATGCAATTTTCCTGCAGTTCCCAGGGTAGTTTGGGGTTAGTGTGATTATTTGAGTTCCATTCTTCAGGGAATTAATAAAGAGCCTGTTTTCTGTTTTGCATGCCATAAAATGACAAATTTCGGTGAGCATGGCTGAGCATTTCAACGCTGCTGATTCAAGGAGCTACTATCAAAAGCACATCCTTTGTGGCCTGTCCTAATTATCTTGCATTTTCTTTTAAAGCGATAAAATAGTTTGGTATTTTCACAGCACTTTTAGCCATCAAAACACAAATGCAAACTAATCTTAGAGTCAGGTTGCTAATAGTGAAACTGGAGACTAAAGTGGGAGGGATGCTTGCTCTTTTAATACAGCTTGAAGACATAAATTCAGTAGGAGTAAAACTGGAGCTCAGACATATTCCCTTTTTGCAAAAGTCTCATCAGTGGCCAGCTTCCTACGTTATGTGCCAAAGCTATTTTGACTGTTTTATTTATAGCGCTTTCCTCACTATTAACTTTGCCAGAACTTCAGTTTTTCCCACTGTTAACATGTCTAAAAAAATGAGGGTCTTTGTCCCAGTCTGTATGGGTGTTATGTGACACGGGGAAGGAAACTACCATGTGGGAGAACCTATTTACTTGCTTGAGGTGCCGTAAGATGACTTCCTCATGAAGGCTTATCTTGTTAATGCATTGCAAGTTTTCTGACTGGGTACTTAGGCTTTGCAGAGATAGGAATTTTTCACTGTATCTTTGAGGGATTGATAATAAGTAGCATGCTTTATTGTTGTTTAGTGAAAAGATTTACAAAGATACAAGGAGAATTGTAAAAAAGAAAAAAAGTGGGGGGAAGAGGAGAGATGCTTTACTCTTCTGATTTGGTAAATATGTCCTTGCTTAGTTTATAACAGAACCAGTAGTGCACTTTTTGGTTAGTGCTAGTGTGGACTGATGCCAAGCTAAACCTGAAACATAAAATGAGAAGTTGTAATGCAAGGCAGTGAGTATTGAGGGAAGCAATCATGTAAGTATGTGGAAGTGACTTGCAATGTGAGGTAGAATATCTAAAGTACTCTAAGCCTTCCAGAGATCGTTCAACCTTACGTAGAACACAGAAAAGCAAATAAAAGAAAATGGAACTAATACATGAGGAATCTCTTAGGGCCTGTGGAGATGTTAATATGTGGTTAGAAAGTGCTTGAGCTAATCTAAAATGCTTTTTGCAGAGAAAAAGGAGTGTTCTTTCACTCCCTGGTCCTGGTGCTACTTCTGCTGACACTGGTGATAATTTAACCTCTGCAGGAAACTGGGCTCTTCTTGCAGTGATGGTTTTATACAGTGAGAGGTTCAGCTGGGCTTGTCCCCTCCAGCTGAACTTGCCTTGTCTGATTTCATCCTGCACGTGGACCCTGGGAGTTTCTTCTGTGGCCGTGTGGAAGTGGAGCTATCCTGAGCTACGTCTGTGTGGTGGGGAAAAGCAGAGAAAATGAACAACTGTACAGCTTCCCCCCCCATGCATCTCTTGAGCAAGGTCAGAGTGAGTGATCTTGGAGTCAAAGACCTACCTTAATGTTCCTGTAAGCTGCAGGGGCTGTAGGCGTGATGTTTTCAGTGTGCAGAGGGATATGGAGTGTGGCTTTTCTCTTGCTGCTTGACTGGCAAGAATCTGGCAGTGTTTGGCAAGCTCTCCTCCCTTGGAGCTGTTCTTGAATGTTTCTTTTGGACAATTGTGTTACAGTGAGGATTTTCTTTGACATAAGGCACATGTATGTACATCCATCAACAGGCATCTATTTCACATTAGCAGGGTCGAATGCGATGAGCTGCTGCACACTTTGCTCCAAGTCCACAAAATCAAGGAACTACTGAAATTAAGCCAAGGAAAATAACTTTCTGCTGCCGGACTTCCTGAGCGACCTTAACAGCAGTGCTGGTTCTCCTTTGCCTTGCTGTACTGTCAGCAAGCTTCTCCCTGTGCAAACACGTGTGGGTGTTTCATGTGATTGCTTGTATTGGGAAGTGATAGCTTGATAAGTGCTTATGAGCTAATGGGCAGTGAGGAGGCCCATGGAAGGCTTTGAGGTACGTGGCTTGCACTATGACAAATGCTGAATTCCTGTATGGTGTTGCTTGTTTGTTTTAATATGATCGCTGAAAGACCTGAGATACTTTTGACTGTGGTTTTTACAAGGAGCAGCATCACACTTGGAAATAGTGAGGATGCACATTATAATGTGCTAGATGGCAGATAAAGTGCAGTTAGCTGTGTCCTGTATGGTAACTCGGTGGTGCTTGAGCTGTTTGAACTCCCCAGGGGATATTGGACCATTTTCCTAATTATTCCTTCCTGGAACAGTCAGAATCTTGCTTTGAGTGTTTTGCACATTTGACAGGGAGCAGTTTCATTAAAGGGATATTGGTATAACTCCCCTTTTACATCTCAGTCTTTAAAAATGGCTCGCTTTACGGATTTTTATCTCAGTATATTTGAAAACAAAAGATTAATGTTTTTATCTTGCTTTTTTCCATAAAAATCAGTGCATGTGCATTTACTTTCTGGTAAAGCATAGGGTGCCTGAGAAGACTGCTTAATAAATCAAACGCACTTCAAAACTGAATTGGAGTGGAAATGGAGAATGTATTTGAAAAGTGTATGTTCTGGACAGGTTATTAAAGTGAGATTTGCAGTGGCTAAAGGCTTGCAGCGATGTGCCGCACAGTTCAGTGGGGAGGCAGCTGTAAACATTTCTGTGTGCGATGGGGAAGACCAGCCATGTCCTGTTTTCACGCTCTGTGCCTATGCTGCTGTTGCAGTCCAAAATTTTTGATGCTGTCCACATGTTGAACCTGCCAGTGGTCTACACAAAGACTCCTTGGAGCAACCATGATGTGCTTCCCAGCAACTCTTTCACTGTTCTGCAGGCACGGGTCTCTTGGACTGGTATGCTGGCTGTAGTGTGCAGTTGAGTGTCATCTTTTGGCAGCATCAGCTTTTACTGGCTCAGTTCCCTCTACAACTGCGGGTTTGTGTTATTTAACAGGGTGATGCCCTCGCCTCTTCAGTAAGGCGACTGGTAAGAGATCGCAGAGGAGGAGGATAGGAGCTGACTGCTCTCTTGTGATTATGGCATTTAGTGTGGAAGCTACACGCGCTGACAGTGGTGAGATTGTAGTGCGGAGTGAACCGTGAGCAGGTGGATGTGGTGCATTGGTTGGTAGGAGAAAATAGAAGGTCTTGCTAGATCTGTGTAGGGACTGGGAAAGTGGCAGATCCAGAAGGCACCATCCTGAAAGAGGATTTTGATGAGACATAATAGAGGAGCTAGAACTTTTTTGTGTTTTGGAACAAGCTAGATAATAAGAAAACTTTTTAAATCTTTCTGTAAGCTATGGATGGCTTTACAGAACTTTCCTTTGCAATGTTGGTTTTGAAAATAGTATTAAAAATACTGCCATACAACAATACCCAGCCTTCCTGACCCTCAAACCTTCACCGTGGCTGTACCAGGTGATACAGAGAGCTGGAGTACTCAAGGTAGTTTTAAGTCGGAGCATTCCTCAGGAGTCCCAAAAGTCCAGTGTGGGCCGGGTACCTGTCTGTTCTACTTTGTGAATGAGAACTTGATAATGGCAATGTCAGACAGACACATCTCAGATCACTTGCAAGCATTTCACCTTCCAAGCACAGCCATCTCGAGAGCCTACAGGCTGACTATTATCCTATTATATTATCTTTGGTTAAATGCAACTAGGTATTTTCAGACTTCATATTTTAAAATTTAGCTGTTTTAAAAATTCAGTATTGAATGTGAGGTTGACAGGCAGGCAGATTTTCTGAACTGATATATCATCCAAAGATAATTACTATAAAAGAGCCACTTGCTCTTTTATTGTAGTACACTCTGAAGCATGCTCTTGCACACCATTATTCACATTATGATATGTGATTGCTAGCACAAGTCTGGGAAGATGTGCTAAATCCTGGAGTGGGATTTAGCATGCATCAGCAAGTGTCCTAGTATGCGTCCAGCTCATTCCAATGGTTGGTGTTGTGGTACCGCATGCCGTATAGCTGCTGTGTGGCAGAATTTTGTTTACACAGGCGTAAGAAATTTATTCAAAGGTTCATCTAGCTTGGTGTTGCCTGGAACTCTGGTCAGGAAGGTGGTTTTTCCAGGATCACTTTGGGACCGTTGACTCTGACTTAATTTCTGCTGGAAAGGTTTTGGGAGTGAGGGAAGATGCTGTGTGCACACTCCCTTTGGACTAGGATGCAGCTAGCATTACGGTGTAACTAGGTCAAGTATTTGATGGATAACCCTGTGCTGTTATTTTAATCTTTGTAATGACAGATATTTTGTATTATATGGCATCTGTTATTTTATTTATTCTGTTGTTTTTTCCTTCGCTAGATGAGGGCTATTACCAAGGTGGAAAGTTTCAGTTTGAAATCGAAGTTCCTGATGCCTACAATATGGTGGTGAGTATTTGTCATTCATCTAGTAGTTATCACTTTAGATTTCCTTTCCAGGTAATAGGACTTCAGAGGCAATTTGGCATTGAAATGAAGAAAGGATCTTCTGTCTGTTACTAAAATATCATGAGTTTGTAGAAAAATTTTGGTTGTCTGGAGTTTTTGGAGGTCATCTGAACTCCTCAAAGTTGGGGTAGTGTTAAAAGTGGGATTTGGTTGTTCAAGGCCTGGGCCAGCTGGCATTTCAAAATTTCTTAGGGTGGAGATTCCACTGCCTCTCTGGGCCTCTGTTCTAATGTTTAATCACCTTTGTGAATTTTTTCCTATATCAGGTCAGAACTTCCCTCTTCACAGCTTGTCTGCTGCCTCTTGCTTTATCACTGTGCACCTCTAAGGGCCCGACTCCATCTCCTCTGTCCCCTCCCATTAGGCAACTGTGGACAGCAATAGGGTCCCCACCTTCAGCCTTTTCTTCTCCAGGCTGAACAAAACCAGATCCCTCAACTCTCCTTGTACTGTGTGTGCTCTGGGCTCATCACCATCTTGGTGGCTGGCTGCTGGGCTCCCTCCAGTTTGTCATTGTTATCTGCTGCTGGGGAGTTCAAAATGGGACACAATAGTTCCAGACACAGTGTCATGAATCCCAGGGAGTGCGAATAATCATTTCTCTGGTTATTCTCTTGCAGTGCAGTTTTTGCAACCAAACAGCCTTGAGACTTTTACTGCCTCAATGATATTATTCCTTAAAGGAAAAGTGAGTATTTGCAGATGAGTCAGACCTGAGGGTCTCCCTTCTGGCTGAGGTTCCACTCTCATCTTTTCTCTCCTGTTAGTTATTCTTGAGACCTGCACTTAATGATTATTCTCACAAAAAAAAAATATATCTAAAGAGTGAAATAGATGAACAGAAAGGAAAAATTTTTCTTTTTGTTTCTCTGGGGCCTTCAAACTGGTGCTTATAGTTGTGATATTGGACTTGGGCGCTTAATCCCTTTTGAGGGCATGCAGTGGAAGATGTGGAAAGCACAGACATGGTGACAAGTAGCCTACTTTTGCACACTCTGCCAGTTCTACTGCCTGTCTCCCAGACTGGTTAGTTAAGTATCTTTAAAAAAAAATAACAATTTCAATGGTTATTAAGCAAACAACGTTCTAGAGGAACTACAAATGATTGCAATATCTTATAGCAGATAAATAGAAAGCTCCAGACAACTTGGTCTTTTCAAGCATGAGAAATGCTGGTATTTCATTATTGTACTTTACTAAAATTGCAGAACTGTAAGGGAGGGGAGATGCAATTACAATAAAAATAACTTCAGACATTGTTTTCAGAGTTTAGCTGTCAGAAGAACAAGATTGACTCCAAAAATGGAAAACAGTTGGGGCACATGTCTGGTTCTCAGGAATTACACCTGCCATTCTGTGTTCTGATAGCTTCTTGTGTAAGGAAACTAGACTCATTTGAGCATTTGAGTTGCAGTATTTGCATTTAGGTATATGAATTGCAGGAAGAAGTAAACCTCACTTTTTTTTTTGAACGGATGTGATAATTTTGCTTGGTTTTGTAACTTTTTTCCCATCATTCTACTTTCTATTTTCTTTCTTGTGGTTTTGATAGCTCAGAGCTCTTTCAGAGAGGCTGAAGAATGTATAGGAGAGGATACTAGAGGAATGTTTCCAGGAAGACCTTTGGCGTATGTGTTCAGATGCAGCAAGCCTAAATTCAGTATTATATATATGTAGTGGTTGTAGTCACAGCATTGTTTACATACAAATGTGAAGGAGGTGCAGTGGTCTGGAATGTACTAGCTTGAATTCCCAGACTGAGCTTGGGGAATGGAGCATTAACACTGCTAGTAGAGTAGAAAGGTTATGTTTCTGAAATTGGAGGAGTTGGGTCTGCATCCCAGAAGATGCCTTCACAAGTTTCCTAATATTCCTTTACTTATACTGCATGTCCCATGTATTCACAGACTATATTTTATAAAAAGTTCATGCTTGTAGAGAACCATAGCACTTCTGAAAGATTTGAATTTTCCTCCTCCTTTTTTTGATAGCTGTGCTCTTCTTTCATGGTAATATTGGTCAAGGATTATCTCCTTAAGCTTGCTTTTTTTTACATGTTTAGGATCCTGACTGTCTTTATTGATCTGCTTCTATCTAAAACACCTACATGTACTAATAGTGTTTGCAGTTGTATGGTTTTGACTGTGTTTTTTTTAAGTTCCCCTTAACCTCACCAAAGAATTTTGTACAGGCTTACTAGCTTGTGTGTGGTTATGCACACATTATAAATACGAAGGTCGTCATTTAAAGTTGACTGCATCCTTGTTCTAAGTTGAATAAATTGTGCCATTGCATACCTGAGAAACATGGCCTTCAGTAAAAAGGGGGAAACTCTGTCACATTCTCTGCTGTCTAATTTTTTAGTCATCTTCAATAATGGCTGTGGTAATGCCGGGCCCAGGGGAACATACACAACATCTACTGATTTTAATTTCTTAAATTTGTGTTTGGAGTTTTCACCTAAAAAAACCACTGCTGGAGGAAAGCATTTGCTATGTGTTAACAGAAGGGATGAATGTTAATTTTGATCTGGTTTTTTTGATTCTTAATTTCTATAATTAAAAATTCTTCTGGTTTGTTATGGCTCCCTGCTCTCAGCACTGCCAGAAAATCTACAGCAAATGTTAGAGACTTTTAAATTCTGAGCATCTCTCATTCAATACAAAAGTAAAAAAGTTTGCCTTTGTGCAATTTAAAAAAAAAGCAATAGGTTGAATGTTGGATTATGGTCAGGTTATTAATGAAAATGTGTGTGTTCACAAATACTGAGATAATTATGCTGAGACCATGGTTTGTTTTCTGCCCAGCAGAGTAGGACTGAAACAAGTGTTGGCAGTATTTTTAATAGAGCTCTTCAGACCTGCCAGTGCTCTTTCAGCCCATAATTAAGGTTGGGATATCGCACATCTGTGTCAAGCTCCTTGCAGTAGTGCTGAACACATTTGTGTTGGGAGTAAAAATACCGGACAAGACTGGCAAGTTGTCATAGCTCTGCTTCAGAGCCTGCATCCTCTTTCTAGCTAATCTTTTTAGCCTGCAGAAAAAAAGGACATCTGTTTTTAAAGCTACAAAACGCATGATTGGTAGTATACTTTCTGTAACGGCATCCTTTAATTTCTGTGGCATACTGTTGTCAAAATCATGTGTGTTTGCTGCTACTCTGAGGATTTCTTCTTTTTTTTGCCCTTCATTCCTCATAAGCAAGCATTCAGCTTCTGCAGTGGGAAAAGTGGATGTGTTGAATGGTGATGTAGTACAAGAGTATGAGAATATATAACTGAAGAGGAAAAACTTCAAAGATTTTGTGTTGTGGACTGCAGCCATGGCATACTACTCTGCGCAGTGAAGCATTGAAGGCTGATTTGGAAAGTAGAGAATCTGAATACAGAGAAGTAATGTATCCTTGTGCTTTAGGTGTGACTGACTAGGATGTGCATCAATTTTTGATACCTGGGCTATAAACTTCCTTAGTGTGAAGACTCAAGAGGCTGAAATGTGGGAGGGATGCTTTGGAGCAAGCACTACTGTGAAGTGCTGCCTCTTGCTTGTGAACAGAGCACACAGCTGGTTAGAGTTTAATCACCCTTCTGTACCATTGAACTGCTGTACTGAGAATTAGAAATGTTTATTATGATTATCTGTAAGGCAATAAAATATTATAAGGGTTCTTCCACTGTATCTGTAATTAACTGAACCTATTTCAGCTACTGGAGATGGGGATAATTTTAGAAGCATCTGAGCTTGAGAACTGGAAAGGGTTCCTATTTTTAATTGGTTATTGGAGGCATGAGCATGGTTCAGATGGATTTGTGCTACAGTAATTTGCATCACCCCACTCTGCAGCCTTGTGGGCTGTGTTTCACTCTGTGCTTTACAGAAAGGCTGAGGAGAGGTAAGAGCTCACCATGGGCTTTTCCTAAAGCAGCGTGTTTCCCAAAGCGGGGAACTCTTCCAAGTACTACAGCTGGGCATTGTCATGTTGGCTAGTCCCAATGATTATGTGTTCATTGTTGCCGATTTAATACCCTAATTGAGCAAGTATGTGTTGATTGTGCTGAACCAAGCAATAATCGAATGAAATGGACCTGATGGTATCTGTGGTCCCTAAGTGATCTTTCTCCTGCACTGTTGCTCTGTGAAGGCAGACAACACCCCAGAAGTCATGTGCCTGAGTAGTCTTTTTGTGTTTGTTTGGTTAGTACACTAATGAGCACTTCCTGCTGTTGGCTTAATGTTTTAATATGTACTATCTCTAGTGTTCTCAGTTAAATTTCTTTCTGCCTGATTAAAGCAGACCTGGGATCTCTATCTTTTTTTCTTTCAGTGAAACTGCTATGGAGAACTCTTAGCATTAAAAGTTATTGTTCACTTGTAAACTCCCATATTGGAAATGGGGCCAGAATGGGGAATTCTGTTCATGCCTCTGAGCGAACAGTCAGGTGATGCTTCCTGCAGCACTAGTGGAGGAAATGGAGGTAGTCATGCTCCCAAGGACCAAGCATATAAACATGATCCTGAATGGAAAGGCCTCTGCTTGCCAGGGATGGTCGGAATAAAAAACATCCTGAAAGGAGGACTTCATCCCATGTATGCCTCAGAAATGTTTTCCAAAATGAATTTGTGCTGCTTGGATCTGTTCCTTCTGTAAGCATATGATTCAGGCTGGCTGCTTTTGGAGCCTTGGGAAAACCTGGCATTGCATCTGCAGAATCTTCTGCTATGATCCAAACTCTTTCACAGCTAAGATTTCCTTGATTTTTTTATAGCACTGTTTTAGGGGCATGCCATAGATGGAGCTAGTAGGCTTGAGCTTTTGATGTTTTCTGGACTTGATGTACTGTCCATGTTCTGAGTACAAAAAGAAGAAAAAAATAGTTCATCCTGAGTGACCTCTTCCCTCTAAAGTTGGAGCTAATCTGTGCAGAAGGATACTACAGTGAGAAAAGTAAGGGTATTGATATTTAACTTTTAGGGCATTAAAAGTCTTTGGAAGGTCAACACTCAATTTTATCTGTTCTGAATTGCTTTTAAAAGTTTCAAATTTTCTTTCTCAATTCTTCTGTAAAGATAACTGCTGAAGTGCTAAAAGACATGTTGGTCTCTACTAGTATATGAGGGCTTCCTCCTTTCCCAGGCAAAGAGCGTGGGATGTACCTGCTCCACAGCTCAGAACACTTCATATTTCATGATATTTGGGAAGACCAATGGCTGATCCCTGCTTGCGTATCCATATGTACATGAAACTGCCCATAATACGTTGCATCCTTTCCAAATGTACTGTTCTTTATATCCATAGCAGATGTACAGAGTGAAGGGAAGATTTCTTTAATACGGTAACTTATTTACCAGACAACCTGTGGACTTTTTCCTTTGGTGATGGGATATTGTGTCAGAACAGAAGGCAGTTGGTACTGGTAAGGATGTTGCAGAGGGATCATGAGAAGGAAACTGGAGCAGAGTTAGTTAATTTTTGTAGTGTTTCCTTTTAGAAATACTAAAATTTGTTGGTAAACCTGTCACTTGGCATTTAAAAAATATTATTCCTGTTAGGAAACAGGCTGCATATTCACGAGCTTTTGTGTAAAGCAAAGAGGAGTTTGTTAGTGTTTGTGCTTACAAAACCTGCTGGGAATGTTGCTGTCCGTACAGGCATCAAAGGAAGCTGTGAAACAGCAAGCAAAACATTTAATGGTGTACACAGCAAATACCTTTAGTGCCAAGTGCTGCTGCCTGACCTCTGTCTCTGCAGCAGCTTTTCCCCAAGCACTGCTTTTTTTGGTTGACTGGTAGCCCAGAAAGAGGTTAGTGGGAGATGACTGGGGGATGAATTGCTTGAAAAAACAAACTCTCCTTTTCTGCCTTGAGGTGCAGCTGGTGAAATAATGGGTGCTACAGACAAGGGACCTGGTGCTTTAAGGAATTGAACCTGATGAGTAGTACAGATCTAGTTTAACACCCATGTAAAACTAAACTGTCTGCCACCACAAGCCAGGCCTCGTTTGCAGCTCCCATGGTTCTGGCATATCACGTTGTCAGAGTAGACAGTCTTAGGGCCTCTCTGGTTTACCAAAGTTTTTATGACATCAGGTGCCTTAGGCAGTAGTCGAAAGCTGGGAATTTAGCAGCAGAGCTGCTATTAGTCCTTTTTCTGGCCAATATGTTAGTTGTGGAAACAGCAAACAACAGAAAGGGATTTGGTTCCTGAAGGATCAGATGCCCAAATGAGGGGCTTCCATCTACCTCTTTAGTGACCCTGCTTTATACAGGTCTTGGGTTGGAACTGATGAAATGGGAGTTGGGTTCATGCCTCCATATGGGAGTGTTGAGGTGGTGCAAGGAAGTGTGCACGCCTTGGGCAGTTCTTGTCGAGGCCTACTCCTCTTCCATGTGTCAAGCTGGGTAATCCATTCCACTGAAAGCACAGGGCAGTGTGGCTTTGTTTTCTTTGACTCATTTCTCTGGACTGTGTGCTTAGCTATGTTTGGTGTCCAGTTTTGGCTGATCTCAAGAAGTTCAAGAACTGGTGGGGGAGAGTGGTAAGAAATACCTTAGGGCTAGCTTTAGCTCGATCTCTGGAATCTGTATTCCTGTTACTGCCTCTTCTGGGGAATTATGTTTTGTAGAAACTATAAGAAGCTGGAGTCGCAGTTGTAGGGCAGTTTTACAAGAATGCTTTGGGACTGTCTAGGAAAACATTTCAAATAAGCAGAAATTTGGAACCAATATTAGGAACCCCATCCCTTCTCTAGGGAAATGGTTGTGAAGTGAAAAACTACAGTTACAGGACACATA